>NC_060255.1:41825951-42450951 GCF_921293095.1 Ischnura elegans | reverse complement strand
CATATTGTCTTACCAGTAACAATATGGCTCCTCGAAAACGGGTCCAACGCTCCACCCTCGGGGCCAGCATGCGTCTAAAGCTGCTGCAAGGTCAAGCGAATAGTGAAAACAGTATTATTTAACGTCAAAAAACTGAAATAGGATGGATTATCATTATATCGGAATATTGTTGTGTTAACATATTGTCTTCATTAATTAAATAGCGATATATCTATGATAAAAACTACAAATGGTAATTGCCTAAAGTCTAAAAGTAAATTAATCAAAATAAGTAAAATTTATTAATCTTAAAAATTTCTCTCAGCTCTGGGGGAAGGGTTTATCCCCCAAAAGCCCCCTCGCTGCGCCACTGTTCTCAACAGCTCCATGTCGCACTCCCATAGCTTCCAAAACCCCCAACAAACCCTCACAAGGCTCTCCCTTATCTCTTCTTAAAATTTATACCCTTATGACTTCTCCCCGGTGCATCGTCCTTCTTCTTTTGGCAAATGCCTGCCTACCCCAAACAAAGAAAATAAATACACAGCCCAGTGCCTTTCTTGGCGTTGGCTTTTTTTTTTTCCTTTTCGGTCTGCCACTTCCCATCGCTGATGGTTTCTCAAGCGTGGTCAAGTATCACACTTCCTTTTCATTAAAAACGCGGAAGTACCCTATAGGCATCCTTCCTTTTCTTCTTCCAGCATGAACGAATTCATGGCCTCTTGACTGGATGATGGTCTCAAGAATGTACTAGTTGTTTTGAATGCTGCGGAAGTATTCCGTGATGATTCTCTTACAACACATGTAGGGTACTACTGGATGTTTGATCCACTTTCTTTGGTATATTTACTTCAGAGTATTAATGTATGGGTGCAGTGGCGTAGCTAGGAATATGCTTTGGGGGGGATGAGAGGCCTAGGGAGCGTTTCCCCACCCCAAGCAATCGGAGTCCGAGAATATTTTTGAAAAATGAAATGCCTGGATTTGCATTTTACATCATTTTGGCACTTAAAATTTAACTTTAAGGATATGCAGTTATTATATATAAAAACTAGGCAATAATTTTATAATAACTTTTTTTCCTGAGGCTTTGGGGAGAGGATATATCCCCCACATCCCCCCATAGTTACGCCACTGTACGGGTGAGGTCTTTTCTAAGTAGAGGTGGCGAAGGTTCGTTGCTCTATACTACACATATAAATATTATACTATATATTCATGCTATACACCTACTTATGTGCCTCAACTCGTTACACGGCCAAAAGAGCTTTTTTATAAAAGAGCAAGTGAAAATTCTTGTGGCATTTAAAACCTACAAGTTTCTTTTATCATGAATTTCTATCCTTTTCATAAAAACAGAACTACTAATTCAATCAAATATAGTGAAATTATATCTATAATGAAAGTATCTCTTTCTACGATTTTGACAAGGAATAAATGATAATCCTGAGAAAAGTTGCTATCCCTGCAGTGACATGTGGGTGTTGAATAATGAGAGGGAAGCCACGCGAGTTATTCAACTTTACTTAAGTTCTCACTAGTGTTAATTAAATGCTTGTATAAAGGAAGAATAATTCCCGTGCATAAAGAAATGGATTCATTGACAGAATTGCATGTTCTTGGATCATAACCGCTCAGTAAAAATGAATTATTTGATAATTTATGAGTAAACTAGCTGACCCGGCGAACTTCGTACCGCCTAACAATCAATGAACTTACAGTTTACTTACACCATTTATAAATCAGGAGCGGCTGTATCGTTTTTAATCGTGTTTAATTTATTATAATAAAATAAGGGTACAAATTCAATAAAACTACGTAAATGAGTACCAAAATTGCTTGTCAGAAAGACATTTTCTTTATTGAATCTACATAGGGTGAATCGGAGCACATTTACGCGGATTTTTTCAACAAATTTTCTTACGTTTTAGCTTAAGAAATTTTGGGCATTGTGGTTTAATAAAGCAGTTCATGAAATAAAAATTATACGCATTCAGTTGTTGGCTATTTGCGTTATTAGCTGTAAAAAAATGTTTTTAGGTCCAAGTCTGTTGCATACACTTGGCCCATTCAGGGGGCAGGTTGACACGACCCCAGACCGACGCTTGACTGATGCTCAAAATCGTGCAAGAAAAGCCCCTATGAAGCAGCATTCGCATTAAATGACTTAAGGCGCGCCAGTTTTAGTATCTCTGTTTGGAAAAAATGCACTGCGTAAACGTACTGCATGCGTAAACGCACCACGGTGAGCGCTAAACATTCGGGTTTAATGTCTTGCGTCAAGCACCTTCTGAGAAACAACAGTTTTTGTTTTGTTATCAGGCGCAAGATGAAGCGGATGAAGCTAAATAAATATAGCAAAGCAAAGCAGTGACGCAGCGAGGGGAGGTTTTGGGGGATAACCCCCCCCCCCCCCCCCCCCAAGAGCTTAGAGAATTTTTGTATGAAAGATTTTGTTATTAATATTAGGGGGACGGATGGCTAACAAACAAAACATATTTAACTATTCACACAGCCGCAAAACCCACTATTTTGAACCATTTATCTCAAAAAATGTCTGAGGGAAGTGCCCCCACACTTCCCACTTACCTTAGCGAGTTTTCTATACCCTACAGACCCGTGGTATTAGCTGCGCCCAATACCCCCTATCCTAGCTACGCACTTGAAGCGAAGGATGAAATACAGAGGATGGTTTATCGACTCGTGAACATAGCACGCTAAATTGACCATGAGAAAATCATGGGTTTTCATTAGCACATGAGCACAAACAACACAAAAACTGAAAGAATGACCATGCGATTTTTTAATCGTTATAACGAATGCAACACGAATTGTAAATTGAATACGTTTTAGCTCAAAAGGGCATATGAGTTGAGATCATGGAATCTACGGAATGAGGACTTCCTAACCTTTGAATTTTCCTTTGAGTAAAGTTGCGTGAATCACATTCATCACCAATTTTTTTAATGATCAAACACGTTCCGTTGGATAGTTATGGTTGGTTTAGGCTTCGAAAGATCATGAGCACAGAAACTACATTTTTCTGTAAATCGTGCCTTGGTAAGCCAGGTACGTCCAAGGACTTAAAATATTCAGATAGATAGTTGGTGATTTCGTCTTCGTTTGTTACACATTTAAAAGATTCGAATCCATGCAGAGTACGAACTATTTGAATTTACCTCGTTTTAGTCATCCACATCTTCGTTCTTGCTCGCTAAATCAACCATCTTTGATTCTTTTGGTGATCAATCATATTCTGGAACTCTTTGTTGATGAGCAAACTACTCAATGTGTTGTTGGTTTTTTGGCCTCCGAGGGTCACAATGGGGATCAAAGGTCATAGAGTTAAACTTTGGGCCATCATGACAGCCAAAAAGTGGAACCATGGGTTTTAAAGGGTGCCCAAGTCAGTGTGGCAGTTCGTAGCAGTTTGCATATTGTCGATTTTTTTACCATCGAGGGTCATAAGGGGGGTCAAAGGTCACAGATGTATGTTTTGAAATAATAGGAAAACTAATTTCCCCAACTAAAGGTTTTGAAGGGTGACCAAGTGAGTGGTGTAGTACACATATCCACTGCCTTTTCCGACAAGCCTCCCTTACCCTCTTAGTTTCACGCCGTTCTTGATTATTTATTTTCCTAGACATCCTTTTTCCCGACTCTGTGTCCACATTCTTCAACTACATCTCTCTTCAAAGAAGGTCCTAAGGAGGTCTAACGCCACATAGGACTTTCTTTATAACTACGCTGAAATCCCATTGGTTTTAAAGATCAACAAGCAAATAGCAAAACCCATTCATGCCGCTTTTCATTTAAGTATTAGACCTCCATTGGTAACGCTCAAGTTAAGGGTTGCGAGTTTTTCCCATGAAAGTCCTAAAAATATGTTAAATAAGTAGTTAAGAAAAAGTCCCAGTCTGACTGTAAAGACCTCAATTCCCCATGCCTGTCCCTCGTCCTGCAAACATTACCGGCAGCAAATTTATCAGGACCTTACTTCACATTCAAACTTGCAAATCGGCTGGGTATAACACCCAACAGTCTCATTGCTATGTCTTGGCCTTTCCATTAAGATGCTTTTGCCGCTGAGCACTATTGTCCGCGCAGCGTGTACTGGACAATTCCAGGTGTGCGATATAACAAAATTTAAATATTCTAAACTTGAAGCCCTAGAAAGTGTAATGTTGCAGCTTCGAGAAGAAGAGCATGGCAATCAAAACAATTTCTGCAATTGGATGGTTGACTAGCCCAATGTAAACTACATGATCACATTTCAGTTTATAATCCTATTACTTTTGTCGTTTAATGATATTTCTCTTTAATGGTTAAATATTTATCACAACGCATGATACAATCAAAATAAAAGCTGTATTTATCCATTTCTTTTACGTTTTACCTTATGGTTTCGGACATAGCCAATATCTTTTTAAACGGAGTTTTGTCTTTCACTTTGAGCTGCAAATCAAAATGATGTTTAGAGAAATAAATGATCAACTTCGGCATGAAGCTAAGATGGCATGGGAAGCCTGCCGGAAAGCACTGCGAGGAAATGGAAAATTTTTGGAAGGAAGGGGGGTAAGCGCATTGCATATTTTCTTTATGACCTTTGATCCCCATTATGAATTTCGGAGATCAAAAAAATCTGTTATGCGGAACTATGAACTGCAAAACTGACTTGGGCACCCTTTAAAACCCATGGTTCCACTTTTTGGCTGTCATGATGGCCCAAAGTTTAACTCTATGACCTTTGATCCCCATTGTGACCCTCGGAGGCCAAAAAACCAACAACACGGATCTATGAACTGCCTAACCGACTTTGGCACCCTTCAAAACCTAT
The DNA here is from genome assembly GCF_921293095.1 of Ischnura elegans. NCBI lineage: Eukaryota > Metazoa > Arthropoda > Insecta > Odonata > Coenagrionidae > Ischnura > Ischnura elegans. The sequence continues at coordinate 42,446,135 of NC_060255.1, read as the reverse complement.
GGTTTGACACGTTGGCTCTCATGATGGCCTGAAGTTCAACTCTATGACCTTTGACCCCCATTGTGACCCTCGGAGGTCAAAAAACCAACAATACGGATCTATGAACTGCCTAACCGACTTTGGGACCCTTCAAAACCTATGGTTTGACACGTTAGTTGCCACGATGGCCCGACGTTTAACGCTATGACCTTTGACCCCCATTGTGACCCTCGTAGGTCAATTAGTGAATAATACGGGTATTTGGACAATACCAATGTCTTGGGCACCCTATAAAACCCATAGATCGACACCTTTGTCGGTATGCTATTCTTTTTGCCACCCTTATGACCTTGACGGTGACCTTACTGGGTCAACGGTTGAATTTTCGTATATAAAATTGTTATTTTCGGGTTTCTCGGGTCCGAAACCATAAGAATTGACACATTGGTCAATGAAATTCAGACATTTTTCTATCTCGATTTTTTTAACATTGAAACCCCATAAGGCAAATTCAAATTTTTGGTTTGGACCCAAATTGTGAGGTCAAATGGTCAAAATTTTAAAATTTTGCTTACACTCAACAAAACTTAGGACCTTTTCCCATAAGTGTGCCAATTTTCATGAACATAGCTCTACGGAAAGTTACTAAAATTACAGGTCAAAAATGACACACGACACTTGGGACAGTCTGTATATAGATATTTAATAAACGCGACGGAATACCTGGTATTTTGCAAAAAATGAAAACCTTGTTTGCATAAAGAATGTAGAAATTTGAATTGGCAAGAAATATTTAATGATATCTAAAAATAGCTTTCTTTAATAAACCCACATTAATTTCTAGAAGTGAAAGGTGAGGCTGGTTCATTTCCGGTTTGGAATTCCGCGGATATTATCCAGGTAGTCTGTTACGGTCTCTTATTTAAGAGTACCTAAAATTGAGCTCTTCTCTGTTATGCTCCCGTTTTATTCAAGACTGTAAATTCAACTCTCTTCTCATTTAAGATTTCATCTGCTTCCGGAATTATCATGGAAAATGAGTTGGTCAAAGCGAGTATTTGAATATAGCCTTTTTTCAGCATGCCTTTTGATATGAAAATTTTTTTCCGATACCTGAACCTTTTATCCAAAGTGAGTGTCCGTTGCAAGTGATGTAACTCACATATGATCAGGTCAGTATTCAAGAGCACTATTTCAAATATCTCCTTTATTTGCTGCGATGATAGGTAGTTTTCTAGAAAGGCTTACGGCATGTGATAAACAAGTGAAGCTACGCACTCGCATCTCTTATTGATTGCCAACATAAATCACGATCATTCCCCGAAAGGCCGCTCATGAAAATCAATGCGTCCTGTATCGACGTGCCATTAGTTTTCATACACAGTCAATAATGAACGAGTACTACTCCAGGATGCCAAAGGCTCCCATAATTCACCAAGTAGTGATTTGAATTCACTCGTGCAAAAGCATTACTTTGATAGACTTTGGACCTTATTTCTGCAGAAGAAATATTTCACGATTTTGAAACTACTGCAAGTGTGTCATCGCCGGCTGGCTATTCAAAGCAAAACGAATACATCATAAACTTGGCAACTGAAATATCTTTTCACTCCTGGCGTTAATAGGCACTATGTCCATGTGCTGTATAATCCAGTTCAATTCGTGAATATGGTTGTCTGATATATCATTTTTTTTCGTAATTCAAGGTGGTTTTTCATTCGTGGAAAAATATGTATATTATATAAATTTAAACTTAATATTTATTTTATTCACAACATTTATGAGATCATGAATACCAGCCGTAGGCCTGATGGGTTTTTAAATTCAAGGAAATAGTGTACGCTTATTTGTGACTATATTTTACATTCATACTCACATAATTCGGTATTTATCATTCTACACTTTAATATAATGCCATAAATTCGCGTTTTTAATTTTCATTTAAAGGTATTCAAAGTTTTTTTCATTTGATAAGTTAGCATAATAATTACAAATTCATAATAGACTTCAGTGAGTCTAAAAACTTGGGAATGAGCTTATGACAAAGGTACCTACGTAAAATTGAAACAGTCGGGGCAACACTCTTTGCTTCTGCCCAAAGTGTCGCTGTAGCTTGTGAACAGGAGAAGAAACATGCATCGCGACGTCCCTATGTTTCAACATGTGTTCACAAGCGATCGCGTCGAGTCTATGGTACCTACATGTGGGTGGTTAATGAATGAGAAGCAAAAGTCGTTTCAAGACATTTTTTATTCCTCTCGTCTCCTGAACCAGGAAGAGGCTGAATGAACGGAGTGTAAGGAATATAGTCTCATCAAAAGGATCCGTTTGGTTAAAAGAAGCTCCTTCTAAGACTCCTCTCGACTCCTTGAGCCTAAGCCGACGCTATCCGTGGATAATGTGAATACATACATTCGCGATAAGAGCCGAACGCAAAGGAGCCCAGAGTCTCTCTCGGTCTGCACAAGTCGGTCGATATTTTGCGAGACTTTCGAAAAAATAGCTCCGTCGCAGAATTTTCCCTGTGGGAGTGCATTGTCATACGGTCGTATCTTCCTCAGGTCTTCGAAATTTAAATGTATTTTACGTAGGTACATTCTACAGCCTCTCCCGTAGGATTGCCCTTTCCCAGACTTGTTGGCAGAGTGTCTCCTCTTGGGAGTCAGCAGCAGTCCTTTTTGTTGGGTAACCTGAGATGCAATTGAACGAAAGTACGATAACGGATATTTTTCTGAGTCTTTCGTCATCTTTTCTCCCATTTCGACGACTGGCGATGAAATGACCGCAACAATCCGAATTCTTTTAAAGGCCGTTTTACACGGGGCACGGAATTGCGCAGGTTAGAGCTGCATTTATTTCTAAAATGGCGTGGAATTGCGCGAATGCACGAACGAAATTAGATCAGGGGCTATTTTGCCGTCTCGCATCCACGCATTCTCGCATGTGTTCTAGCAATTCTCCGCTTTACACGACGCAATTTCGATTGCGCCTTCGCACGTACGTCAGATTGCGCAATTCCGTGTACCGTGTAAAACGGCCTTAAGAATCTGTTCACGTTAAGCCATGCTACTCATGTTAGGCCACTCCTTGATTTGATAAGTTTTTGACAACTATAATTAAAATTACGAATTGTGAAAATTAATGTGAAAACATGCTGCTAATCCACAAAGGTGACCATTTCGGAGATAGCCGATGAAAAAGCTACACCGCGAAAGGTTTATGGCAGCCTATTTTTCGCCAGAAATGTTTTATGTAGAGGACGATGAATCGAAAAAAGGAAAATGCAGGTTCCCTATATTTTTCAAGCTGTCCAAGATTACAGATATTTAGAAAGTAACGAAAGAGCCCGTTTTTTCTCTACTTTGGTTCGAATCTAATATTATATAGCGTCATGTATATTGCAAGTCCTTGGTGAGAATTCAAAACTTTAAATTTACTTGACCGGACAGACATTTTAGTTAGTCTAGAGGAAAATTTTATATTTTACTCACAATCCACTAAGTAATAAACTTCAAGATTCTATCTTTGTACCTATTCTTGTATTTAAGGAACAGTTTAAGAGAAGAATTGGAATGAAAATGTTTCGTGAATATCCACTCTATGCTTAGTAAGGAACCTGTAAAAGTGACAAACAGCTTCATTGTTTCAGCCCTATGCAATAGGATTGGGCTCATTGGAAGAATTTGGTCTATGATAGCTAAGATGCTGAATCTCCGTCAAAAGCTCTATGTTGATGCCATTAGTTTCTTTGTGAAATTATTCAGGTCTCTGACCTGCGACAAAGCAAGAGGATAATTGTTTTTCAATTATTAGACACCATATCAAATTTATGCATAAATTGGAGTCCACGGTTAACGTTTCCAATTCAATTCTCTTAGTCGAGGAGCGGTGGCCTGATAATTTATATCAAGTTATCTAGGAAACTATGTTTGTACGGTATTTCTGTCTGAGAAAGTTTTTCATGATGTCATCCTTTGATCTTGAATCCACGCTTTGACCCAAGGATCGTTATACTGAGGTTTGTGCATGAAAACAATAATTATAGAGACAACGTTTCAAAAATTGCGAATTTATGTCGGTTAGTATACTAATTTTGGATGATTATCGCTGTTCTTGTATTAATACAACTGGCCACATTAGGAGATGTATCGGCTTTGACCATGTAAGTTGGTTCTTCCATTTGATGTTGTGCTAATTAGCCATGATACTATAATCGTTGATCCTAATGTCGGAAATTAAAGAGAGTCATTATTAGCTGAAATTACTAAGTTTCCCTGCTCTCTCCTAGTTAACAACAGTATCGCGATTTTGTCGTAGGCTATGTTGTTTCGAATTATCATATAAGGGTGGTACGATTTTGAGCGTAGATTTAATGAAAACGGAATTACTTGTAAGTAGTTCTTGTTTTTTTTTAATTTAACAGCTTTTTCGCCGCAAACCCTTTTTAATTGATTAATAAATTTCAATAGGAGTGCTAAAAGTCCCTCGACAACAGGGAAACGCGGCGTCGATATAAACCTAATGAAAGGTGCCATCCGAAGGGCGGAATGTTGCACTTAAATTGCCCTCCTGAAGACACCTAATAAGTGGGTAACTTTGGGAACAACCCGAAACTTCTTATAGATTACTAAAACTGTACCATTCTTTGATGATAACCCTATATTTTCAACTATTTTGTGCCTGTTGGCATCTATTTTGTTATTATCAGATCGTTATCTGCCCTTTTTATAAAGTAGCCTTAAATCCTTTAAAAATTTTGTCAAAAGATTTTCGTCTTTCTAAATCTCGTTATAAATACTTTTTCATTGGTGACACATCGGCTCACTCACCCAGAGAACGAGCGAAAAGGTACCAGCATTCTTGTGAATGGAGGCGATGAGGAGTCAGAACTGGGTTCCTTTTTTTTTTGCTGACGGCGCAAATTTCTTAACAGCATGATCGGAGTAGCGAGGAGGCCTATGGAGGTTGCTTCCTATCTCGTGGAACGAGTCACCCCAAAATGGTGAATGGCTTCTGCGCCGGGAATGAAGAAAAAAGGAAGCAGGAGAGAGATGTAAGGGGGTGAGAAGCCCTTATAACGCTTGAGTTCATGAAGCAGTTTTCAATTCCGCCCTCTTATGTTCAGGGAAACGATGTGAGAGGGGAGAAAATAGTCTGAGTTGGGTATATATAGGGAGGACATAAGCCGGTCTCACACTCCTGCCTTAATTAGACAACCTTTCCCACGGACCCAACAACACAGGCTATTCTTACGGGCTCCGCAGCACGACTCGCGCTTTTGGTCACGGTGGTAAGAAGAGTTTGGACGGGGAGAGAAAAGGAAATACCCTCACGAGGCACGGTCTGCAAAGTAAATTTTCACAGTGGGTTGAGGAACAGAATGAAGGGGGAAGTATAAGGGTTTCTAGAGAGTAGGAGGGGGTCGCAGTGGAGAAATAACCTCAGGGTATGGGTAAAGGTTATGAGCACGTGGGCTGAGTAGTGTGGGATAGAAGTAGCCCCACTTAAGCTCCTCGGGTGCTTGGCGGACGATGATGCCCTTGAAGGTTTGGTAGTGGGGGTGGTGGTGGTAGCGGTTGCCACTGACGGGATGGGTGGGGTCAAATGGGGATCGGGAGACCCTTGAGTGGTTGCCGTGTGGAATAGGGCGTTGAATGGGGCTCTGGTGGGATAGGGCCGAGACACTGTTAAGAGGGAGTCGAGATATGAGTTCGGTGGCATGGGTTAGTTTCCCCATGGCGTCAAACGTGGGGGGGTTGGACGTGTCGAATAAGAAGGAGGAGGAGCTCTCAATTTCTTCTTGTTTCCCTTGTCCTTATTTTTTTTCTAGCCCTGTCTCTTCAGAACCCTGAGGAGCGGGGAAAAATATAAGCTGAAGCCGTTGAGATTGGCTTATTATTTTTTATTTATATTTTCTCTCCGTCTTCTTCCTCATCTTCATCATACCTCGTGTCCTCCGCGAGTATCTCTTGTGACCACGCGTTTGGATTTTGCCTTTGAGGTCGGTGGGCTTGTATGTGCGGTAGGTCAGCAGAGGTTGAAGACCTCGCGACACTTCTGTGGGTGCTCTCCGACGTTGAACGAGCCAAAGAGGATAAATAAACGGAGAACCTCTCGCGATTTTTTTTTCAGCTCGGCTGCGGCAGTTTATTTTTTTTTCCAGAGCTGGGCGAAGTCGTGAAAATTACGGAATGTGAACCAATAACCTTACCTAATTTCTGCTCATAATCCAGGTCGGTGATAAAATCTGCTGTATTGGAAAGTACACTACCTTCTTGGAAAAATTTCTATCCGCATAGCGTTTTGCAACAACTTCACTCATTTTTCTTTATTTCTTGGCGGCAGAAATTATTTTTTTTTCGCAACTGGGACGAAATCGTGAGAATCTCCAATTATTTACCAATTTTCGTGCCTAATCTCTGTTTCAAAGATAATGATGAATTTTATTAATATTCGACAGAAATCATTTTCATTTTGAAAGAAAAGAACACGGCCTCGGGAAAAGACTGGGTGAGGTCCTCGCCGACTAACTTCAGTTCACGAACTCAATTAATCCCTGGTAGGGTTTTATTTATCTAGGATATGGTTGTGTGCCCGAATATAAGACAAAAGGTTTAGCGCAATCGCTGCAGTGAATGATTTATGTGTTGAGTGATATACATTTGACGAAAAATGATAGTTTATTTTTTATACACACTAAAATATTTTGCTATATAACTAGCTGAATAACGAATATATATATATACCAATAACATAGCCACCTCTCTCGTCAGGGAACTAATGGTACTATGATGTAATATTTAATTTTTATTTTGATTAAAATTAACTTGGTGTGATGCAATAAGCGCGTTGAGTGTATTTTAACGGAGGTTTTAGCTTACATTATCGATTATTGCTAACAATCACACTATCATTCTAATACCATTTATTCTCTTGATCCAATAGCGATTAATAAGAGAGTTCTATTACACAGGCCAACAAAAAAAAACCTTTTTTTTGGTGCCGGGAGTTTTTGAGCTGATATTAACAATATTAGTGGTGCTGAATCCAAATATGATATCCGTTTTTATGTGACAGCTCTAATTTTTTAGATACGTAGCATTTTATGATTATATTCTTTCAAATTTTTGATATATTTCAGAAAATATTTTTCAAATTTAAATCAATCTATAAATAAACTAATTCATAATCACTCTGCAGTATTTACTTTGAAAATCACCTTTATACCTTTGAGAAAGGGGTTGGGGAGGATTTGGCGTGTTTGAAGAAGGGGGAGACAGGCGCACAGAGCTGAGGCAGTGGGAAAAGATACAACTAAGGGATGTGGGAAACCCACGGTGGAAAAGGACCTTAGTCATAACTGTAGAATAACGACACGTGGGAAGAATCACAGATAAGTGGAGAAGAGTAAAAAAGGGGGGATAGGGTAAAGAGAGAGTGTGTCTTTGAAAATGGAGAGGCGGGAGTAAGTAAGCTGTAAGGGGATTTCCGAAAACAAATGGTCAAATTCTCAAAGTTTTTGTAAAGTAGCCTCTAAAAATGAGCTCAATTCGAAGAAGCTGTGTAAATCATTTTGATGTGTTTTGTTACATTTGTGGTGAATATACTTTAAAAGAAAATAGGAAAAACATTACAGACTTTGTGAAACGTGCATGCCTAGGATATTTTTGTGTTCAGCATGGTGACCAAGGTAAAAAGTAGGCACCGCATGTTGTGTGTAAAACATGTACAGAACATCAGCGGTATTGAACTACAGGAAAAAGGAAAAGTTTAAAGTTTGGTGTGACAATGGTTTGGAGAGAACCTACACACCATATTGACGACTGTTATTTTTGCATGGTAAATGTTTCGGGAATTAATCGAAACAATCGCCACAAATGGAAATATCCAGATTTGCCTTCAGCTAGACACCCGGTACCCCATTCAGAAGAAATCCCGATCCTAATATTTCAGACATTACGTGATGTATGTGAGGATAAATACGAGCCTGATTCTATTGACGATAGTGGCAGTGACTACGAGGCAGTATCAACAAATCCTCAACATCAATCAAGATGAACTAAGCACACTTGTTAGAGAATTGAACTTACCGAAGGAAGCATCTGAACTACTAGCTTCAAGGATGCATGAAAAGAATTTAATGGAACAAGATACAAAAAATTAATTTTTATCCCACAATTGAAAAGGATCTGCTACCCCTCTTTACTCAAGAAGACAATCTTACATTTTGTTTGGACATTAGAGATCTTCTGAAAGGAATGGGACTACCGCAATATGAAGCTAGTGATTGGCGTTTGTTCATTGATAGCTCCAAGCGTAGTTTAAAATGTGTTCTTCACAATGTTAACAAGTTTGGCTCAATACCAATCGCTCATTCAACTGAAACGAAAGAAGAATATGATGCAATAGTATTGGCCTTACAGAAGATAAAATACTAGGGACATCGCTAGGTGATTTGTGCAGATTTAAAATTGGTGAACTTTCTTCTTGGGCAGCAATTTAGCAACACAAAATATCCTTGTTTCTGGTGCCTCTGTGCTAGCAAACCACTGGATTAAGGAGTGGTCAAAAGAAGAAAACTTAATTATTGGGTAAAAACATTATTGCTAAGTCTTTGGTGAACGGGAGAAAATCACCTTACCGCCCCTTCATGTTAAACTAGGCTTAATGAAGCAATTTGTAAAGGTTCTTGACAAGGATGAACCATGCTTCGGCTACATAAGAATAAAAATGCCGCAGATAAGTATAGAAAAACTTAAAGCTGGTAGTTTTGATGGGCCACAAATCAGACACAGATGGGTCACAAAACTGCTTTTGTCAAGCCATTGAATGAGATTTAAAAAAACAGTTGGCTTTCATTTGTTGAGGTAATAAATTTTTTTCTGGGAAATCACAAGCGAGAGAAATTATCTTGAGCTGGTAAACAATATGCTCACTAACTTTAAACCACTTGGATGTAATATTAGCATAAAAGTTAACTATACACAGTCACTTAGACTGTTTTCCTGAAAATTTAGGCGACACAAGTGAAAAACAAGGCGAATGATTTCACCAGGAAATCAAAACAATGTAAGATCGCTACCAAGTAAGATAAATATGTGATGGCAGATTACTGCTGGTGCTTAAAACGAGACTGTTTTAACAAAGTGCACGCAAGAAAATCGCGCAAAAGGAGCTTCCGTAGTGTTGAGTGACGTTTTTACGTCTTTTTTTCTTTAAATTGTTTTATTTCAGTGAAAAATGTTACTATTTGTATTCAATTGTATTGTAAAACTATTGTAATTGTAGGTGATTTAACATCCCTATAAATAAATCAAGTCTTTTATATTTTGTGGGTCTTATCATTTATGTAATATCATCATATTGAACATTTTTTTACGTAAGTAACAACATATCTGTATCTTGAAAACTAGAGCTGATAGGAAAAAACTAATATCATATTTGGATTCAGCACCCCAATTATACTTGGAATCAGCTTTAAAAGCTCCGGCACCAAAACCACTGTTGACCTGTGTTATATGTGAAGAAATAAAATGTTAAAAATTCATCACAAAAAGTTGTTTTGCCATTGGCACACCATATCTTCCATAATAGTAATTAACGCCTTACTACTATGTCATTTTTGCCTCTTTATTAGGGTTGTTTTATTAAAAAATGTTCTCAGGCCGTATTTTAAACAAAATGCACCAAAACCAGAATTAAACCGATCGATAAATACATGAATGAGAGAGTAGTTTTTTACAGTAAAACTTATGGCATCGTGTTTGAAATTGCTCCCAGTAGTAATCTTAATTGTAACACAATAATGGCACAAAAGGTTTCTGGTATTAATAAGGTTTGCAAAAGCAGTGAGCTGATAAATAAAGCGACTAATATAGGTTATCGGATAACGGATTACGGATAGTTATAGGTAAAACTTTAGTTCTACAGAACCGATTTTTCTATCGATTTTGCAGTACATTGCTTTTTCGTGATAGTTTGGGTATTTGCTTCATTAGTTCAGAAATAAGTGTTGCCTCATTTGATAAAATGTGAATACAACTGTTTGGTTGGCACTGCTTTTTCCTGTTAATCCAATGCAAATCAAATTTTAATGGGGATTTGAGAAAACAATGACGTTCAGTCCTCGTAAATCTATCGATCGATGGCATTTATCCGCGAGAATTTTGCTTGATTACGCTCAAATGGTCTTGTTGAATAGGACGTTTCATCAGGAAGGATAGAAAAGCGGAGGCTAGTTGGTTAGTCCCCTAAATTGAATTAATCTTCATGCGGGACTCAAATCTGTTTTGATCAGTTTAAATCTGATTGAAATTGTAATTGATTTCCAACCGGACTGGTTCCCCCGTTTAACACCGTAATCCTCACGAGGAATGCTAATTGGGTGATTTGGGGTGGAAGCGATGGGAATCGATCGAAAAAAAGAAACTCCCCCGATCCTCTTGTATCGTAAGAATTTTCTCTTTCGAAGCGTATAGCGGAAATTTGGTGGTCATCCATGCGTAAGGCTATTGTGTGTTCCGGGTTTGTTTTCCAATTAGTTAATCGAAATTGAAATGACTCCGCAGGATATGGCGTTATCAAGGCCATCCTTTGACGTCATAAAACCACCTGAAGATAAATCGTTTTACAATATTCGGATTCCTTCGGTGTATGCATCAACGCATGCTCTTACGGATTTAACTCCTCGGATGTAATAAATGTGTACATAGATATATTGTTTTTTTTGCTTTGATAGGTGTTAGATGACTCACATATATTCCCTTAGCTTTTTTCCATCTACTTGACAATTACTATCGATCCTTTTATTGCCCCTCAGTTATTTTCATATATTTTGTTTAATATCTGTAATATTGCTATTTTTTATTGTGCCTTGCGTACCATTTCTGTTTTCGCATTAAAGGTTTCTATTTTTCTATTTTCCATCATTAATAAATAAAAAAACGGGTTTGTCATTGGTATGTAGGCCTGTGGATTACTGATAAAAATCAGCATTTTTTTCTCCAAAATAAATTTAGGCTCTGCTTATTTATTCTCCCTCTATAGGACCATTTTTTAGGAATGCTCAATCATATCTAATTTATTAGCCTCTTAATAATATTCACTTGAAATTTTTGTGGAAAATCTTTCAATTAGTCGCTCCCAGGAGATTCATCACATTATTTCAGAAATTTTTGCAATTTTTTTGCCATTGGCTCAGGATCACATTCTCTACCAACAACGAGCTGGACTCAAAGGCTCAATTGGTTCTCGAGTATTGGCATTCAATATCGTTAATTCACTTTTATTTTGGCCCGAAGCCTCGCAATGCATGTTTTGGTCAGAAACTTGGAAAACAGCGATTGTTTTCACTAAAAAATCATAAAATATTTGAACGTATCTGAACAAACTCGCTCCAAAATAAATGTGAATAACTTTAAAAGTAGTCTCTACAAAAGATGTTGGAGGCTGATGACAATATTTTCGGTACTTAGAGTTCGGAATAAGCAGTCTGCCTTTAAGGTTTTGTACCTCAGACAATTCCTTGAAACTCTTTCCTCATTTTTATTCCCTCATTTCAAACATTTTTCTCCCGGCCACTCGAGCCAATTTGCAAATAGGCAGGGATGGATTTGTTGAATGCTGGTATGAGTACTCTGTTAACACTCTGTTGAGTGACGGCTGCTAAATTTAAAGCCCTACTAAAAAATCCAGCCATTTTTACTATGTTCGTACATTTTTTTAAATATTAGCATCAAAAATATATTTAAATCGATGTGCATTTCAATAAAAATGGACTCTGTTCTTCTTTATGTATGATTTGAATAACATTTACTGCTAATTTTTAAATATATAATTTAACAACGAAAACCTACTGTTTTTGAAAAATAAAAAAGTTGCAACATATGATGTACCGCCCTTACATGCATAATAATTTTTAATACGCTCAATTTGAACTATTTAAAGCATGGAAATCATAAAAAAGCATTGTTCCAAGCAAAGCGTTATAAATCCTGGATGACAAAAAGGGTCAATGCACCCTCAACGAACGGCCCAAAGAATTTTCACTCTAAGTGGCCTAAAATGAGGTTGCCGGTAGCTACAGAGGAGTTTTCGTCCTCAAGACATAAATTGAACTCTTTTCCCATCGAGCAGTTGATTTTTGAAAAAATGAACCCCTAAGCAGTAAACTGGAAAAGTACCACGGGCGTAATATTACGGCTTCACGCATACAAAGCCAATTAAATGGAAAGACGTAATATTACGTCCATGGCAATCCTCAGAAGGATTAGCAGGACGTAATATTACGTCCAGGGCACGCAAAGTGTTAAATACCTGCTTTTGATAACTGATTTCACCGGCTTTGTATTCACGTCACTCATTTACCGATCACAAACCTGACTCAAAATTTCATTCCAAATTTTTCATACGAATTATTCCTTAACAAATTGATTGGGAAAGGGCAAAAACGGGATACGTAATTCATCCGGCCCCTTAATTTCGAGCCGTTCTTCTCGCATTGCACTACAGTCAATCACCATTGCTCTTACCTGCCTCTTTTCCCCGTGGGTTGCCTGAACTTCAGAATTGAAGTGGGTGAGTGCATTAACCAATTGCCCTAATTGCCACGTGAGGCAGAGGTTGAGTTTTGTACGCTGTGTTGATAGGGTAGGATTGAAGTAAAGAGACAAGGGGTGGGAGTGATATTCAGGATTGAGCGCCGAGTGGTAAAAGAACCCATGCCTTCAGTCAAAACATTATTTCCGTTCCATACGTTCTGAATGGGATTATTATTTCCGCATGGTGACTTCTGGTTTCTCTAATCCTCAAATTTTCTTCGTTTGCTTGCTATCCTGGTAGTCAAAAACTAAGGTAGGATAGAGCATGGGAATCGGGCAAATTCGGAGTAGGATAGAAGATCACTTTCACTTATGAATGAACTTTTATCCCAAATATAATTCAGTGTGAGACAGGGGTAAAATTACTAACACAGGGTGCTTTTATTAACTGGTCATTGTTCAGAATACGAGAGACAGACTGCGGTACATGCTAGACTACCCTAGTACTCTCATCTGTTTTTTTCCCACCAACTTAAATCTTTTTTACACAAAAATTTCACATATAGTTGTTTATATTTTTTGACATTTCACAAACAGTGTATATTGTATATTCTTGGTACTGTAAACGTTTGTCTAATATTTTATAATATGCTTGCATTGACGTTATCGAGGGGTTAGGTGGAAGAGGGGACTTTCCAGTCTCAACCTCGCCCGAATAAAGGCATTTTATTATTATTATTATTATTATCTGTCGAGATCTTTTTCAACATACGTAGCATTATCTCATAGAAGATCACCTTCACTGCTGAGAGAATGTTTCTCCCAAGATTAATTTAACAGGAATTCAAGGGTACGTTTACTTGCAGAGGGTGCTTTTATTAACTGGTCATTGTTCAGAATACGAAAAGATAAAGTGCAGTCCATGATATACTATAAGTTTTCTGTCGTGATCCTTCCAACTTTCAACGCACCATAATCTCAGGTAACTTCGTTTGAGGAGATGTAGGAAGGTATTTCAGCCTGTAATGATGATTCTTTCTTGAATGAATCGGAGATAATAAGTAAATGATGAATAAGAATAAATACCAATTGGTACTCCGTTTGAAAGAGCGATTAAGCATATTGCCGTAGCGACTCTAAAATATTTGGTCGTGAAAATATCTTCACACCTCATTTTGAATGATTCTTTGCTACCAATTATTATGAGCTAAAATGTCCAACTGACCATGCAATCTCAATTTTGGCCTAGTTTCTTACTCGAAAATTTCCTCAATTTTTCCCATTAATAAATTTAAAACATACCAGCTAAAGAAGAGCAAGCAGACTACGTATGTACATAGCAGTAGTTCATTTTCAGGTCTATTTCAGTAGATGCAGTCAGAAATATTTCATGATATGCCTATCATTTTTCTCACCACCACTAGGGAACCTTCTCGTGATTTCTATCATACGTATGTTGTCTCGTGTTTCGTGCTTCTTATTTTACTCTTTCTATTCCACAATTTAGGAGGTAGAAATCTAAGCCATTTAAAAAGTATACTTCGAAAATACATTTTGAGATGAAAAATGTAATTAAAAATTTTAATATCATCCTTGAAAACGCTTTTGTGTTTCCATTTTTATCCAATTTAGAAGTCGCGCCATACTGTTTGAACATAATCAGAATTCCTTTCAGTCGTTCGGTTGAAGAATTTTTTTTCTCCCTTGTTTCACTCCGCGCCTATGTTTCAATCTTCGCTCTCTGACTTCTTACCGCGACACAGTCTTTTTATCCTCGAATGAGGTATTTCTCTGAGGCCGTATCAAACGATATAATAGCGCTGCTTTCGTTTTCCAAGAAAATGACACAAAGGGAAGCTTTGGAAGTCTTGAGAAAGGGATTAATTTAAAAGGAATTAATCTTTGACGGGCGTTCCCCGTGAAAGAAACGTGTCAAGGGCCCCTTGCTGTGTCTTAATGATAGTATGATAGCATCAGAGATCTTTTAAAAAATTAATGAAAAACCTTTACTCAAAAATAAACTTTCAAAGATACCAATACTCATGGGAGTCCCTTATATTTTGAGATCTTCTATGAAGCATTAAAATATGTAATTGTATTGAATTGAAACAATAGTAACGGTTAAGCATCGCTTGATGCTATAATTAAAAGACAATTCCATAATTTCCTAGCTCAAAATACTGTTATAGTGTATGTTATACACCATGTTATTTACGTACTTTACCTCGCTTTCAAGCTAAACGGTTAAGTATTGGTTACCGTAATGACAAATAATAGTTTCCTTCCTTGTTTTAGTTGGTCTGCAGAATAACGAGTAAAATTATTTTTACATTCTTCCGTTTGAACGTTTCCATTTAGCAAAAGCCAATGTTTTTGTTATTCGACTGCTAAGATTTCAGAGAATTTTAAAAATATCGTTTTTATCTGAGTGTCATGAATATTTTTGCTCTGCAGTAACTTCCTTCAATTTTCTACCAACTGACTAGGATGCCAATTTTTAAGCTAATTCTCTTTTTTCTCTTTAGAAGGATCTGAAAAAATTGAACTTAAAATAAATTCGTCGGAACATTACAAATATGATTAAATTATGTCAAAGAAGTAAGTGTAAGTGGTTTTAATCCTCTGAGACAATTTCATCGGGAATTACGAAATATTTCACGTACCATTTCGTTCAATTTTCACCAAATGACAGAAGATAATAAAGCTTTCTAGAACAATCTAGTACAAGTATATTAATGGATGTTAAATAATGCCATTTTCCAGTCTACACGCTAGACGGAAAGGAGGTTAATTGAATGCATAAAATTGGATGGTCTTCCAATTTATGCAATAATTGCCTTGTTTCGCTCGATAAATTTATTCTGAAGCTCCTCTCACAAAAGTAAGATTCGTAAGATTTGACGTAATTCCACTGAGTTTATTGCTAGAATGCACGTAAAGAGGCTAGCGTGAGACTAATTTGGTCCGGATTAATATCGACTAGGGCAATGCGGCTCGCGTAAGGAAAGAAATATTCATCTGCATGAGAAGAGACAGCAGTAAGATCATCCTCGAATGTATTTTATGAAAAAAAAATAGCACGGATGGGAAAGATAGAAAAATAAAATGTAACGTGAGCATTGCACTTCAAATTCATACCCGTTTCTGGGAAGGAAGCAATTCATTTGATGCATATCTGCATAGCACGAGGAAGGAAACGGTCGGATTTTCGGTGGCTCCAAGCTATATGAGGCTAGGGCAGAGACGACGCCGTCCTTGCACAAAAGGATGGGAAGGGTACGTTAGGGTTTTGGTCGAAGTCGAGGCCCTCGTATCCTGTATAATCCCTGCTCCTTTGCCTCCGCCAGCCCCAATGACGCGGCTCCGCAAAAATTCATTTCATGATTCACTCACTCCAGCTCCCGAGGGTCTTACTGATACACATGTATATTTTTATCTTTTTCCTCCTTCTCTTCTATCTTTGGACGAATTAAAAAATTAATTTGGGACCGTGAAAAGGCTCCTATAGAGAGGAGGTAAAGGGAGAATGTGGTCTTGTGCAAGAAATAATGAAGATAATTACATTACCCTGCATGGCAGAATCGGGTGTTGGTCGCCTCCTCCAAATGCCATACCAAACATCTTCCCTCAAGCATAGTTTTAATAATTCCCTCCCCACTAATTATTCACACTATAGAGACCATCTCTCTCTTTCGCATTTCTCCTACTATTTCTCCCCTTTCCTACCATGGCTGTAACTTTATCGTTTCTTTGACGACCTTCGTTTGATTCACCTACTCCATTCATTGCCACAAACAAATAACGAACACCTCCGGCTAGTAATGTCACATACAGCTGTAGTAATTTTCCCCTACATCTTATTTGCTCAACGGGTTATCTACGTTTACTCGTTATTATCAAGATCTGCCTGCATGAAGTGCAGCTAGCCTGTTATATATATTGCTGGGAGGTGTAGATGTGGTAAAATTTAGAAGTAAGAATGGGAGGGTTATCATTTACATGACAGAGATCTAGATAGGGTCAATGGACAAGGTTTTTAACCCTTATCCGGGCACCTCAAATTTCTAACGTAACCGGGCAAGCAGGGCCCAATGGACCCTCCTTGTTAATTTTTTCTTTTTGCTCATGTGGGCCAACCTGCTAGAATAAATATCATTGTTTTTTGTCAAATAGTGCAAATTTATACAAAATAAATGATTTCAAAATATTTTTTAATGTTCATAAATGAATATATATATAATAATTTTCATGTTAATTAGTAACAAAAATTTGAAATCTAAATTAATTATGATTCATCCTTCATAAAATTGATCTCTGGTGGAAATAATTTAAATTTAGAATCAACTAACATAAGGGATAATTGAATATCATTTACTTATGAAACGAGACACTGTACAACATCAAAACTTATTGTTTGGGGGAAAACACAAAATTTTATCAACGAGTCCAGGATAGGCTACCCCTCAAAGCTTTTTTCACTTTTGATTTACACGTTTACGTCACTATGTTCATTGCACACCGATTGCTCACAGTTGTTACACATTTGTTTTTCTTCATAATGTTTTTTATCATGGGCATATATATTATCTCATTTTTTGTTATACTATAATTTGATGAATGTCTTGGCTCAGAAATTCCTTCATCAAAAAACCTTAGCCTGTGTTCCAAGGCAAACCCAAGTTAGATCGTCTTTCAAAGTGGACATCAACCAGAATATCGGATGCACTTACAATAAATAGTCTTCTTGAATAATGTCTACCAACATTTCAATTTAGATCAGTATTCATCCACACCACATACGCTGCTACTCTACTCACGTCCAAGTCACTCATGAAAAACGCAAAAGACCAACTATTTGTGCGTCTTTTACTCATGTGCGTCTTTACCAACTTGTCAAGGAAATCGACTTCACCTTTGGTGCAGTTGTAGTGACAGATAATTTCAGGTTTAGCATTGAGGTCTTCCATAATTTTATTATGATGCATGAATCATAGAAGAACTACCGGTCAACTCTTTATCTTGGGCAATGACACAAACATACCATTTTTGGTGAAACCAAACAATGAAGAAACGACTTTACCACTTTTATTGGCTTGAAATTTTCCTGGAATAAATCGTTAATACTTCCCTATAGTTCCAACATAACTCTATGCAAACTTTATATCAGAGAAATTTTTGTCACTCGTTTCATTTCTGTTCGTATTTTGGTATGGTTCAGTGAGGTGCTGTACAACTCTTCGATCCAAACCAGGCAATGCTCTTTATGTCAATGTCATCTTCATTGGAACTCTCCTCTTCGATTGGCTGCTAATCCAAATCATCGTCACTAGTTTCTTCAATGTTCAGCAGTTTTTGTGTGCCAATTTGAGACAAAAGCTTTTGTCTAGCCATGATCTAATAATTATAAAATAATATGTTATTTCATAGAATTTCTCTAAAACTACGGATTACTTCCTTAGTACTCATCTATTAGAACTTACCTGGGTATGTGATGTCTTAGTAAAGGAAACTTGTAAATATTTGCCATCATTCCGATGGCTGTGTTACTTTTACCCAAAGAGAATTGCATATTGAGGCGGTAGTTCCGTATAAAAGCCCATATTTTCGGAATCAGTTATGTGCAACATCTTATATGCCTTCATCTACGTTGCTCAGTAGCACTTTGCTAGCACTCTACTCTTTTGTCATACATGCCGTAGTTTATATGGGAAAGAAGTATGGAGGATGTAGAGGTGAAAGGTGGTGGAAAGATAGGCAAGGAGTGCAGGAGAAGGAGAAAACAGGGAAGGATGGACTGTCAATGCGTTAGGGATTTTTAGGAGAATGATAATGAACAGGAACGTTCAAATTCGAAGCGACATCATCTGCATGCTTTCCGTATGGCAGGATATATGCTTTCCTTTATCACTAATGTCGTTGGATGGACGCTGCAAATAAATCCGGGATATAAATGAGGATCAGTGTTTTTTTTTTTGGAAACAACTGGATCGTTTCAGTGATCATTCTCTAGGGTTTCCCGGTGACTCAACCCAACTGAAGGAAAATTTCTCTTAGCATATGCCCTTGGCGACCGCCACGGTACAATAGCAATAAGCGAAAGAATGAAAAAACTGTCCCCATCCTTCATTTATGGATACAGATAATGATGTTTGTTGCGCATTGTTCATTCCTCTCCCATCTCACTCTACTTCACCAGGATTTTCCAACCATAATGCACCGGTGACTCTCCAGTGACCACCCTACTCTATATTCCCTTTTCACCTTCCCCGGTATCTGCCCCCATCTTACCACCCATGCTACCTAGAATAACATTCTGCGTACATAATCTAGTTATTTAATTTACACTAATTACATTTTCCAGCCGTGATAGCTAAAATAAACTTCGTGATTGAAGCTAACACAAACTGGATATATATGATCGTAAACATCCAAGTGCAGCGTGTTGCATAACTGGTGAACACTCACCTCCTGCCATACGCCACTGAGTTAGGGGGTTATTTAGATGTGTATGTGAAGATTCCCAAATAATACTTGAAAAATTACAACATAATGCCTTTTATATTAACCATCTAATGATGTGCAACTGATCGCGTATGTGAAGGGTCCATTGGACCCAGCTTGCCCGGTTACGTTAGGAAAAGTTTAAATTTACCATAAACAAAAAAGAAATATTTATTTTTATTTAAAAATATTTTTTCTTATTCCATTTGTCCGTATGAACAAAGTCACAGAAGTTCACAGCACTGGGATATTTTATACTCATGTTATAACCTGAAATAAAGGCTGTTGGACCCTCCTTGCCCGGATAAGGGTTAAGGTAGAAGGGGTTTAACCCTTCATGTAAGGTGAGTTCATCGTCGGCACCACCTAATTAACCAGGTTTTCTCCAAATCAATATATCAAAATTTTCCATTATTTACAGTTTTCATCTTAGTCAAATACATGTGAAATTTCCAAGTTAAAATCAAATGAATAGTCACAAATATAAATATGTTTTTCAAACATGCATTTGCCGTCACAGTTTAAAAATAATTTTTATATCCATCATTTCTCAATTAACCCTTCCGTGACTGTGCCTAGAAAACTTGCTTGAACAACTGTGCGGGGTATCTAAGGTTCCCCATTTATAATTCATAAACTATATGTTGTGTTTCAGTCTGTCCTGTAATTCAACTCCATGGCTCTTTTTAATGATATAATATCTTGTTTTTATGATTTATAAATACATTGTAGGTTACATTTACATTTTTACATTGCTTTTGTGCGAAATTGCATGAATCTTCCATATTTTGCAATTCTTAATTGTACATTGCCAAACATGCTATGAAAAAAACAAGCACAAAGGGTGCCATCACATATAATATTGGCGTTATCGAAGTTATAATATAATAAAATTTATAGCATTCAACTTTTATCACTGCACTCGAATAACAAACAAGTTTTTTTCTTCCCACCAACATCTGTGCGGGATAACTTAGTTACCCCATCAATTAAAATTGAAGTTTTCAGTAACAATTTAAGTTTAAAAAAATAATTCGATAACTAAATAACGACATATTGGTGGAGCTCAAATGCAAAAATATCAAAGGGATAAAATAAATAATAACAAATTATACAACATTAACTTAATTTGGGGTAACCGAGTTACCCTGAATCTTCACGGAAGGGTGATAAGCTTATTCCTTTTTTCATCTTTCGACGTACGTTTCTCCGCCGGGTTTCTCTCCACCCTTCCTCCCATACTCTTCCCTCACGGCACAAATGATCTCAGCTGTTGGTTGCCTCCTTCAAATACCATACCACCTCATACATCCATGTTTACATTCGCTCTTTCTCAGTAGGTTTTCGGAGGTTAATTACACCCGACTTGTGTGGGTGTTTCCCGCAGTGCGTTTTTTTCTATTAAAGACGAAAGTCAATATCCTTAGCTTTTCTCACGTTCGTTCACATTCTTTTACACTTTATATGCATGTGACTTTGATCACTTTGAGGTTTGTTTATTGTTTCTTAAAAAGCGTAATTCTATGTCTCTTTTGCCATAAATGACTACATTTGGTTTCAAGAGTAAACTCATAATTTATTAAACTGCAAACACTTAATGATTGACAGGAGCTTCGATGTAAGATGGACGTTTTAGTTCTATAACTATTATATTACGACTCGCATTAATATTATTGCCACCACCAGGGTATGGGGTTGGTGTGGTGGCTAGAGTGCAATTACATTGCCCTGTATTGCAGAATAGCAACACTCCACCTTTATTTCCATGCTATGGGGTTGGTGTGACTTCCCACCTGGCGGACTTGTGTTCAAATCCCGGCGGTGACAGAGAATTGTCAGAGACTGCCCGATCCCTCCTTGAATGTTGTGTAGAGGATATTTTAAGCGCAAAACTCCGTCCGTCGGATGGGACGTTAAACCGTGGTACCCCTTATTATTATTATTTGATTTTTTTAAAGACCGAAAGTTAGATTTCAATTCCCGAGATGTAGGAAAGGACATGAATATCGAAGTTACATATGCTAAATGAAAACATATTTCTAAACTCCTCATTTGAATGAATGTTTATATTGTTCTTATAACATAAAATAAACAAAAAATACGTAAATTACCATTTTGTAAGTGTGTATTGCCGCCGGGTTATTTTTATCCTTGTGGTTTATTTTAAGTATGAGGAAAGATATAAACATTACCTTACTTATAAGTTTAGAATTATTATTTTTATATAGCATACGTAACTTCGATATTCATGTACTTTTGGGGAATTGGGTTGGTGTAGTGGCTAGAGTGTTGGCTTTCCACCCGGCGGGCTCGGGTTCAAAGTCCGGAAGAGAATATTCAGAGACTGCCCGATCCCTCCTTGAATGTTGTGTAGAGGATATTTTAAGCGCAAAACTCCGTCCGTCGGATGGGACGTTAAGCCGTGGCCCTCCTGACACCTTTGGTTAAGAGCAGGCTAATGCCGACGCCGGGTTTCTCTCCACCCTTCCTTTCATACCCTCCCCTCATGGCGCAAATTACCTCAGCTGTCGGTCCCTCCTCCAAATACCATACCGTTATTGACACCATACCTTCTACTGTCGGCGTCAAAATGATGTGCTGCCGTACTTTGCAAATTTATATTTGGGCTTCAGTGCATTCCATAACAATGAATAATACGTCATTATAAATAAATTTTATTCTCAATTCTGATTTGTTTTTTGTTTAATGAAAAATTAAAAAAATCAAGACACGCAAGTGCAATAAATGTCTCCGCGCCCCATAAAATTAGCTTCATGGACTTTGTAACTCAACCTAAGGAAAACTACTACACCAAAAATATTCATAATGAAAATTAAATACGTCCGGTTTCGCTTTTACACCTGATGATGCTGAAAAGCGAAACTGGTCGTATTAATAAATGTAAAATTGTGGAAATTGCTCCTGCTCTTTCATTTTCATTATGTCACGCTTCCACTCCATCTCGCCTAAAAACCTCAGACTATATAAAAATATTCATCTTCACAATCTCCACAATGAGTTGCAAACATTAATGTACATTAATTAAATTTGCTAATGCTTTTGAGTATTTTTGTAACGCACATTTTGTGGTAAAATAACGAGAATGTTTAAACAGTTTTAAAGTTTACCTCAGAAGAAAAATAAATTCGATAGAAAAACTTCTTAATTTATTTGCAATTTTTCTATGATCCATAATCTATAAAAATTTTGATATTTGTGACTATTAATAACTACTAATGTCATGTTGCCAAACGGGGCCGCGCGGGACCAGTGCCAGTTACCAGGAAGCAAATTTTCGCTCGCAAGACGTGGCAACACAGCATTCGTTCGCTTCGGCGTATTATTTTCATGCCTATATATAATCTATAATACATCAAAATCATGTATTCGAAGATGGTTTGTAGATGGAGTGATGCGTCATTGTTTGTTTGCTCAGTATCTTGTGCACAAATATGAGTCTTGTCTTCTACTTTAATTCATCCCCTCCACCGACGGCTCTTTGCCTTGACTCTCTTTCCCACCCCCTCATGGCAAACTCCCCTACCACCCTCACCTCCGTTTGGCTCATGCGCAGAGCGCGGTGTGAGTGTTTTTTTCTTCATTCCTCCAGCTTGAATTTCGTCCCACTCAGTTCCAGTTTCCTTGAGATGCTCCTCCTGCTCCTCTCACTGTGCCAATTCCCTCCTTACAAACACATACACTCGTACCAGTTCCTCTTTCCACTCCATGTACACTTCCGAACTCTCTTCCCATCCTAAAGTCTCCACCCACCCCCCGTCCCGTAATCTGCGAAGTTCCCTATAATTCCCTTTCCTTATACGTCGCATCCTGCTGCTATGCCACTCCTCTCCTACCTAATTATTTACTTTACAAATAACCAATATTGTTTTGAAGAAATACATGCCACTTTCCAAGATTATAAACTTTTACTTCCGACCTAGGCTTCGATGTTACTACACCTTCAAGGTATAAAATAGTGACAAGTAGAAAAAAAATGGTTTACCTACTATATTGTACCTTGAAGATGATGCTATTGATTTTCAATAGTATTTATAAATATCATCGATCCTCTGACTTAACTTTCTTGAACAAAACCACGTATGCACAGATAATCCAAGGTTTCGAAAGTCGTAAAATATTTTTTAATGAAAAATCATTCTGGGGTGTAGTCATTGACTTTTTCCTTGAGGCTTTCGCAGAGCTGGATTTTAGCTCTCTCTTCTCAGACGTGATACGAAAATGTGGCCAGAAAAGATCATTTGAAATCAGCTGCGATGCGACTAACCTGAAAACTACATAGAGAATCATTTGTATTGCTTCATAAAAAATGAGTGACATTTTTATCTGGAGAGTAAAACAAAAAGTAGTGTAAGCAGAAATTTTCAATTGGTACCTCCGAAATAACTGTCTATTTTGTCTTCATGCTTCTTTCTGTTTTTTACCGTACTTATAGTCTGTAGCGTATCCAGGTTACGGGTAAAGGGCTGATTAGGGGGGGGGGGGACCTACAAGCAGTAGTGGGGGTCCAAAAAAATACCATTTATATAGAGTAAATTGGATACCCAAGGGGGTGCAATGGCCCCATAGGCCCTCTCTGGATTTGCTACTGGATTTTAACATACCAAAAGCGAATAAAATGGACACTAAATTTAGAGGTAGTTTGTATTTAAATTATTTTCAGTCGGTCAATATATCAGAAAGTATGAATACACAATTTTTTGAATAGTGGCTACCCCCAAAAATATAGATTTTACCTAGATAGTGTGTTGACTAATTGGGGAGACCATACCCCCCTTATCCCTCCCTCATGGATCTGCCACTGCTCAAAGTTGCACACAGCTATTTCTAGTCCTCAGTCACCTCTGATCTCCCATCCTCTCCCTGAGGTCTCCCCTTAGGCTCCTCTACGTAATCTGCAACACACTCTCCCCTCCTCCTCCGGCTCATCCTATATCCCTTCTTCCCTCTCCATCACTCCTTTACCTACAAGAGCCATAACTCACTGGTCCCCGTGCGGGAGAAGAAGCCTCACTCCTTCTTTTTGCCTTCTCTTAAGACCCATTGCCTTCTCCAATCCCCTCCCTGGTCTTACACACTTAGTTCCCCCCCGTCTATCCCCACCCCCTAGTATTCCAATGCATCTTTTGACCTCTCGCAGCTCACGGCCCATATCCGTCTTTCTCGCAATATCCGCATTTCCCTGATCTCCTCCATGTTCAAATATAAACAGTTGTACAGATTAAGAGCATTACCGACACACGCTACCAATGACTATTCATAATGGTCCTAAATAAATTTAAAGAAATAATTTTTATGAATTTTAATTGAAAAATAATTGATTTTCTGTAATATATTGTTACGTTTTTTTTCATTTTCCACTTCAAACTTCACCAATATTGTTATTACACTGTATAAACAAACTCGGGAGCAAAGACACACCCGCACGCCACAACTGTTCAACTCCACCACTCTCCCTCCCGCGCCGTCAACAACAATTGATCCATTTCCCTCTGATGATCATTATTGCGCGCTTCATTGTCCTCCTATCAATCGTCCTACCAAAATTGAACTCAAAACAACAGAAAATAGTGTTACAATAGAAATTACAAAGTTTCTTGAAACGGTTTTGTATCTATTTTGACATAAATAACACGTAATTTTACGTTATTAACTTTCTTAGGAAACATCAACTTTAATAATAAATTTATTACAACTTTTCACTTTTTTAGGATTACTTCTTTGAAATTTTTTAATTCACCTTACAAATCTTAGTCATTACAAACTTCTTTGGCTTTACGTAAAGGGACTAAGATTGTGCCCTCATGGAAAATTTGGTAGGAAATTGTGTACCAAGCATTCAAGTTTCACGTATGGTGTTCCTTGAAAATACGGAGCAGTAGGGACAAATTTGGCTTTAAATACGCTTTGACTAACCTAGTATGAAAATCATAGAAATATAAATTTAACGCACTACACTGTCTTTATTTATAGGGGATTTCATCTAAAAAAGAAGAATAACATGCAAAGGGTAGAACACTTTTAGCCCGTTAATTTTTCGAAATATCGTTCTTGTAGTCCCACAATAGTTTATCAATAATGAACCAGGATTTAAGCAATAATATGTCATGAGCGTTGAATGTTAGAGTAATTTTTGTATTGGTATGTTAAATAAAGACCGAATTCAACAAATGTGAATAGAAATCTAAAATATACTGCGATGGGAATTGTTCGGAAAGAGCCTGAAATAGGCGATGTTGCACGCAGTTTGATAGATGAATGCCTCTACGATGGTGGACATTTTCCGCTTTGAAGCACTCCAATGGTCAAAGGTAGCATTGTAAATAATATTTCTTGCGTTTTGCGGAAAACCTATTCGAAATCTCCTGAAGGCGCCCGTAAACATTTCCCGTCAAATCTATTGTTCACAGTGAAGTTTCTCTATCCTACCTGTGAAGTAATTGGCACAGGCTGCGATTCCAAAAAATACTTTATTTTACTGTGATAGCCTATTTGAATAATACTGTTCATGTTTTGCACAGTTGCTACAATTTGCAATGCAATTGAATGAGTATCATTATGGCAAGTTAATCTATCCGTGTAATACAACGTCGTTTTAATATCAATAGTAATTCCGGGAGGGTGGACAAAACTAGCAATTGCACCAAACATTATTTTCCAAATGATTGATTTTTCATTCTAAATTACGTGTTTTTTTTCTGAAAGGACTAACTTTTGATTCGCACATTATACATGAAAGCACTTCTAACTACGCCCGATGAGTCACCTATTTTATTTTATTTTTTGCTCATCTGACGTATTCAAATCTCGTTGCTAGGGAGATGAAAAAGTGGTCAAAATTATGCTCTTATAATTTCTTTTAATTCTCTATCGTTCATTAGCTCGAAGCAAAAGCTTGGTCCTAAATTCTCTACCAATATTTCATGGACTTTTTGAATTTGCTATAGTAAAGCAGCATTAGGCACTAGAGGAAATGACTATTTGGGTAGAAAATAAAAATGTATGCAAAGCTAAACTTCAGGAAAAGTTATTCGTTTAGTTACAGTTATATTTATATCTTTGCGTCTAAAATTTGTTTGGGTACTTAAGATAAAGGTTTTTACAGTTGAAACCTGGGCACAGTATATCTTAGCTGCATTAGAATTCGAGCGATTATCATGAATATCCCATCATTTTATTCCGGCATATTTCACCATTTCTGCTAAGAAAAAAAAACAAATTCACTGCAGGAGGTTATCAAATCAAACGAAGAGCAATTAGCAACATTTTTATTTAAGAATATTATGATCAAATATGCTCACATAATGTCTGACAATTCGTTTATTTTAGATAATTCTAATTTTTTTCTCTGTAAAGAACGAGATAGTGGGACATGCGGGCTTATATTTATTTTTTGCGAGTAGCATGTCCATCAAAATTTAAGGAATTGAAGAGCTATTGAAGAATTGGTTTCAGAATTTGGATGCACTGATTAATAAAGACAAGATGGCTACTGTAATTAAATGAAAAGAAAACATGGACCCATTTAAATGTTTCAGTTATGAATTTGCTAAAGAAATTAGGTAGGTAGTTGCTTTGGTGTATCCCTGCAATTACTACATTAATAAGTAGAAAATTAATGCTTTCATGTGACCCAGTTTTGAGTCGCACTGCATTCAAAGGAGCTGGAAAGAAGAGGAATATATAAATTTGAAATTCTCTCAAAACATTCTTATTCATATACGTGTTATTCCTAAGAATGAATTTCAGAACGAGAAAAGCTTTTAAGTATATGGATTTCACCATCGGTATTTTCATCATCATATGCAACGATATTAGCATATGCCTTTACCAGATCACGGTCTAAGATAGATTCGCTTTTTTTCCTTTGTCAGATTTGTCATCACACAGTGAAAAGATTTCGTATGAGCATCAATTGTTTAGAAAAAATAATTTAATCATTAATTTTAGTTATTAAGATAAATTTGACTGAATATCCTTAGGTGACAAATATTACATGTAAAAATTGTGACTCTTGCAGCCGCACCAGCTTGAATTTTTATTTTTATTTTTTCTATTTATATGGACATAGCAAAATTATTTACATCAACTACTTCCGTTTAAAAGCATTATTCTTGCATTTTTTCCGTGTATTTCATGGAGACGGATGCCAACTTTTGTGCTAAAAGTATTTTCACATAATATCACTTCCTACATTCTTCCCAATACTACATATGCCATTACACCTCGAAAACGTCTATGCTTTCGACAAAGTGATCGGAAAATGTAGAGTATTACATACTTTTAGGCATATTTTTTGCCTGATCAAGATATTTGTATCCATTAAACTTCGTTTTGCTATTCACTATAATGATTGATTGATTTTATTCAAACAATTCATCTCCTTACTGTGACATTCCAAATAATTCGGCTTCGGGTAAATATTTTGTGTTTTTTTTACCAATCATAATTCCCTCATAGTGAGCTTTCTGAGACATACCTTGGCCCCTACGACCGTTATACCCCGTGCATACCTTAAACCGGTGCTCGCATCCGTTGGCGTGAGAACACCTGCCAACATGCAGGCAGCTAAAGTGCACCCGGGCGCAAGGGAGGCTGGGTGCAGATAACGAAGGTGGCTAACCCGCGGTTTCGGTCAAGACCATCCGCTTTCAAAATGACATACGGTGCGGCCACAGCGTCTCCCACACCCACGAAATATGCGGGCTATTCTCGCAAACCCACAGCCCTCCCCACCAACCTTCCGCACCTCCCTAAGCTTCTCTATCCTCATTTTCAGTATTCCTTCTCACGGCGCTTTAGCTACCTGCGCTACTCCGAAAACGATGTTTATGCATCTTCATTCCATGAATACTCCTTCCGCAGCTTCCACTAATCCGGTCCAGCTTGACCAATAATATGAATAATCGGCTATGCGGCGATTTGGTAGTAAAGGGTCTTTTAGCACGATCATATGCAAAATCAGGAGGAGGGTAGTGAGTTTCACTAGCATGAATTATGAGTAAATTTTTATAATTACTTAAATTATCACATAATATAATATATCACGTTTGTATTTTATTTGAAATAATTAACCTCATAGATTTATTTGGGAATAAGTTGTAGTGTAGTAAATAGTGCTGTATTTTTATTAGGGAGGTATAAATGATTAGTCTTCTGTGTACAGCTCTTAGTTAATTCCATTGTTACAAAATATCTAATTATTCTCTAAATCAGGGTGTCTGAAATTTTTGAGTAATAATATGAATAATTAGTTATGAGGTGATTTTACAGTATTAAACCTCTTAGCACGGTCTAATGCATACTCAACAGTGTAATTAAAACTTATATTTACCAGAAAATGTAATAGGCACATTTTTATGATTGCTTAAAATATAACATAATTCATAGCTATTGTATTTTATCTAAAGTAATTTATACAATTGCTTTGTGTAGGAGTGGGTTGTAGTGTAGTAGGTGGATCTTTGGCCGTGTCTAAAGGAGTCCTGGGTGCAATCCCTGGTGGAGGCCTTTAAACGCCCCTTTAGTTGCATCTTGGAACTGTCCTACCCCACCTTAAGTTTTCGTAATTCTTATCCATGTGGGTTTTTTTGGGTTGACGTCTGAGCTCAATTATTTTGGCCAAAATAAAAGGGTTGAATAACTTTGTTATTCTTGTATGTGAGCAAGTTAACACTACATACTCGGCGTGATTTGAATATAGAAAAAAACAAAGATTTTACTTACTTACGATACTGTGAAATATTGGTTTGACTTTATATAAGCCTAGGTTTCATTGGGGTATTTGGACAGTTTAATTGAGGCGGTTATAA
Organism: Ischnura elegans; assembly: GCF_921293095.1. Lineage (NCBI taxonomy): Eukaryota > Metazoa > Arthropoda > Insecta > Odonata > Coenagrionidae > Ischnura > Ischnura elegans. The sequence goes on along the minus strand of NC_060255.1, from coordinate 42,417,286 downwards.
CGTGTTTCGTTGTAGAGGCCTTTAGTACCAATTAGGCATTAGTATGTTTGATAATTTAATATCTGTAACGCATAGCGGTCTGGTTCTGTAAAACTTGAGTTTTACGGTATGTTTCTTTTATTTAAAATCCCTTATTTTTGTTGTAATGTCAAACGTGTACAGCTTTGGTATTTTTAACGATTGCGTTCAACGGTAAGGAAATATAAGTGATTAGTCATTTATTTGTAGCTCGCAGGACAATTCCACTTTTACTCTCATTGTATTTCCTTATTCTTTCCTTCAGGGTGTTTCAAATGTTAGGTCTATTAATACTAGGAACGGCTTTTAAAATGTAGGGAGCGATATGAATATCTTTATCTGCTGTGTCTGTATTTGCTTATTGTTTATTGATTGGCTTTAATTTTCCTCGAGATTGTGCGCTATTTATTAGATTAATTTTTCTGCTTGGTTTTCGAACTGTTTCGCTGTAAAAAATGCATAGCATCTTACATTAAAGCATACGAAATGTTTATTAACCATCAGCATTATATAATACGTACAATTGTTGTTAATTTCTATGGCACCTGTGAATTGCACGATTTTGTAAAACATATATTTATAATTACACACTCGATGAAATTATGGATATACTGGCAACAGTTCTTTCTATTTAACTATGAGACTTAAAATACTTTTATAGCGTAATTTCTGACTATGCTCCTGATAATTCCTTTAGTTACGGGTTAAAAAATATTTTCATTCAGCTTGCTTTTTATCTCCACCAAATTTCAAGTATTTCTGTGGGCATTTTTAAAATTTTGATACCTAAATGTTTAGTTTACTAAATATTTGCTATGCTTCTACGAAAAAGTGCTGCTTCTGGTTTTTTTTATAGATACACCGTATACCATTAATTTAGATGCTAGTGTTGCTGATAATAGGAGGAAACATTTTTATATTCTTTTACTTAATGCAGCATTAAATTTGGTTTGTTCTTTCACAAGCGACCTAAATCCGAGAGGGTGTCCGAAATAGATAGCTTAGTGGTCCACTGCACAGGATTACGCAGCCTGTGACGTAAAGGAATATATTTTCTCTCGCCGAGTAGGTAAGCCTAATTGCGCAAAGATACGCGCGTTAAATTACACGGATTAAACAGCACTTTTGATGCATTTTTCATGTCTTCATGGGATTACTGCGTAAGAAATTTGGTCAGCAATTACCCTGGCCATGCATTTTAAAAATTCTGCCTAAGCTCTTTAATGTGCGAAAATTCTCTGCGCAAAATTGTGGGTCTTCTCATTTCAGAGAATTCTCTATTCATGCCATTATTATCATGAAATTTTACACCATGCGCAGAGAGTATTAGTTAGTAAACACTTTTCATCGTGGCACTCCGATTGAAACACTTCTCTATTCAGACTAGGGATAAAGTAGTGAAGGGAGGCATTCCATAACATGTTTTATGTAGCTCTGTGCAGCCTTTATTTTTAAGTTTTTATGCTTATAAAGTTTTTACTATCATTAATACACATTAGCTATTAATCTCAGATTAATCTTGCTCCTATTCCTCGTTTAATGTTTTTATAATCCAGTTTTTGGAACAATTAATTGAACTTTGCGCATAATTTCATAAACTATTATTAAAACACATGCAATGCATAGGAAATGAGCGATTCACGAATCAATTTTTGCAGCAGAATTCAGGAGAAGACGCAATATAGGCAGGCCTAGGCCACATATATGGCTAAAAGAGGATTACACGAAGAGGATTTGAATGAACGCAGGGCATGAAAATTGGGAATTCGAAGATGTAGCACGTCGTAAGGCCTATAGTACTCATGTATTAATAAAGAATGTGTAACTACCGTTTGAAGAAGTCTTTTTTGTGCAGCGAGTAGCTTAAGTTGCCGATGGGTCCTCAAGTTATGAAGGGATAAAATAAGAACCGAGTGATGAAAAATATCCTCGTCGTCATCATCATTTCTTCTTATATCGAAGCTTCAGTTTTTCATCTTATTTGACTTACTATTTAATTTATTTTTTCATTCGTAACTTTTTAATAATCCTTTGAATGACCAGGGAGAAATGATTCTGGAAAGTTGTTTTAAATAAGGTAAACCGTTTGCGGTCTACACTTATTTTCAGTAAGTACGTTTTTAATGATAGCACTCTTTGTTTAATTTTCACATAGAGGCAAATAAACTCAGGCCCTTGCTTCATATGAAATAAATTTTTGCCATCTCCCGGATCGGTACTAGATTTCTAAAAAAGAATAGCAGAGCGTGGTTTCGATCCACGGACCTCTGGGTTATGGGCCCAGCACGCTTCCACTGCGCCACTCTGCTAATTGGTATAGTTTTGGAATCAAAACGACTGAAACCTGGAAATACCTTCTGTTGTGTAGCACATGATGAATGAAATTGTGTACTTTCAGGCAAATTTTATGCGTTAACGATTGAATTAAATGATTGGGTACAAATGAATATGCGACTATTTGTTCTGCTACTATATTTTTATATATACAAAGAGCCTAGATGAGGGAAGAGAAGATATTTTCAATGTCGTTACTCTCTCTCTCGTCTCTTAATCTCGTCTCGAAGGTATTTTCAAGCCCTTACTTTTTCTGCAGTAGGTATTTACCGCTCAGAAGATTTGCTTTCCCCTGCTAGCGATTTTCAATCTCGGCATTTAAGTGTCATAAAGGTTACACGTGGCTTAAAGTTAATTTATGAATGGAGATGTGTAATGCCGTGACCGCACTGGTCAAATATTTATTATCTTATAGAATCCACCCTCAAAGTAGGATGGGGAGAATCTCCGTCTTTGTTTTTAATAAATGGATTTTACTTGATTATTTGGGTGTTAATCTTTAAAGAGATCGATCCTCTCATAATTAACCAATCTGAGTTCTACTACCCCCAGTTAGACTCTTTACAGGTATACGACACGAAGTAAGTACACGACAATATTTTTGTGTATGATTTGATTATAAAGGATTTGTGAAGTAAAACTCTCACGATGCATACGTCTCTTGAGTTACCATGACCCCGAAAAATAAGCGTTTCATACAAATTCCTATGGGCAACAAGATGATTTAACTAGGGAAAAATCTATAAAGTGACATTAGTGTTGAATCCATCGTTGGTTATAAAGTGCCATTATGAAACAAACTGAATTTCCTCATCCTTTACCAATGTTTCAAGTTCAACCGCAAAACTTTAACAGTGTTAAATAATAATGATTGGTGTAATTCAAATTTAGCTCTGTCCATTTCCGCCCACCTTAGCCATGTGGTTAAATCCTACCACTATTAACACATGAGGCTCTTGAAACCCCGCAGTTCTATTATCTGCTGAGTAGTCGCAAATGTGTTGTTGAAGCTTGCATTATCTTAATGCATTTATTAGTTTACTTCACTTTTGAAAAATATCGAAACAAGCCCAAAGACGGAAATAGTAACTGGCGTAAAAGTAAAAAAATGGCATTTTAAAGATTGTTTTAACTTTCTTTCATCTAAAAATATACTTGCCCGGAAGACTAATCTTTTTTTATGAAGATCCTCCGATCCAATATGGCCACCGGGCATTCGAAAGAAAATAGTTGATGAATCACCAAAATATTAAACTGGATTATCAAAGACGACCAAAGGAGCAACGCACCTAAACATATTTACAATCACAAGCAGAAATATTTCCGGGCCAAAATGGTTTAAATCAAGATCCCTGCTATAGGGGTTCTGTCCTCATTTGCCTAACCAGAGGCTGCGTATTCTCATTCCAACTGGGTCATTTATCCTCATAATCGATGGGCGTGATTGTTCAACTTATTAAATGTAAGGGAGGATTACATTTTCGCACTTTTGCGAGTTTAATGCAGACGATATTTTATGTACCTACTCAAGTATTATAAATATTGAGCGTTACGGTTTTAAGTTTACTCTCCCCCAATTAACTTCCCCGACACTTAACCCTCTAAAATAAAGAATAGGTAGTCATTAAGGTATCTGGATATTTCACTTTTAATTATACCACTAGTTTTTTACATAACGCGATCTAGGTTTCGATGTGTAATCATCATCTTTAGGCGTAAGTTATGATGCATTTATCTTATTATTGTTGCTTAATCACTTAATGAAGGAAGAGATAAATTTTAAAACGGATGCCAGATCATGGGGAAAACGATGGGTAAAGATATTCGTTTATCACATTGCTGTCCTGACTTTCAATAATTTTTAAAATTTCCAAATGCTCTTATGAGTATGATTCACGGCGGTCACCGCATAATTTTAAAATATTCATTTTAAAATCGCAGTTGCATATTAAGTGTTTAGCAAACTTAATTACATCATATTTGTTACTTTTACAAGCCCTTAAATGTTCTTTCTTTTTCTTCCTAAAACTCAGGTCGCGTTATGTAAAAAACTAGTGGTGTTAATAAAAGTGAAATATCCAAGTAATCATAAAATATAATACCACACAGTGAAGAATTAGTTATTGAATACAGTATTTAACCGTTGCAGACCCCCCCCCCACCCGAATTTTTTCTGTCTACGCCCCTGCTTCGATACCTGCCAGTTGACGTTAAAGTCCTGCTACTATGCTCTTCGCTGATATCCCAAATATTAATGTTCAACACAATACATATTCTTTTTCTCCCCAGTATGACGCTCATGGCTCGGTAGCCACTTGGTACCTCATGGGAAATTTCTCACGACCCCCATCCTGCCTCTACTGACAGACTTAACGGGGGTTCCCTGTTTTTCTGTTACACGGCCAGGGGTAGTTTTGTGTTTCTTTCATATCTCCCTTTCTATTCACTTGTGTTCCATCCTCAGGCGTCTTCTCAGGGATGAATACGATCTCTTTCCTTTCTTGTCTCCAGCTCCATGTACGAATTTTCTTATTTCACCGTCTGGTCTCCTCGAAATAACCCCGTTTTACCCCGAGCGGCTGTTTATTCTCCTGTTTCTCTTCGCAAACGTTTATACCCTCTAACCCCACTTCTGCCATGCCTATCTCGTCCCAACCCTATTTCTCGGTATTCTTCCCCATCATCTCCAACCATGTTTCCTTCCCCTTCTAACGCTGCATTTTATTTGACTGGTTATTTTCCTTCCTCAAATTCAGCATTCTGGCTGCTGTTGCGAGTCAAAGTCGTGTACATAACTTTGTTTTTCTCATTTTTTATCCATTAATTTAATAAAAACATGTAAATTTGAGGTGTAATAATTAGCTTAATGCTTAAATAATTGCGGTGAACAATAATTTTGTCGAGTTGATAATGCCAAAAAATTTCTTATTCGAAAAGTTATATCTTCATAACTGTCCATATTCCATTCATCTATTCTTTTATATACTCTAATCCATCATGAAAGATTTGAATTTTGTTTTTTTTTCATGATTGAATTTCTTATGCATTTTAATGTGAACCATTCCATGTGTATAAAATGTTCAATTTTACTGATGTGTTAGAGTTAACATTTTATTTTCAGAAAACATATCCATTATTTACATATACTATCGAAATTCATGAATGCTTTGACTAATTTCAGATGCAATTGCATCAATTGGTGTTGTGAATTAATTAACAGTTTTAACTAGCATATGTCAGTCATGAATTAGAATACATACAAGCCATGTGCTCGTAACACGTACGCGTCATGACCCCTGCTACTCGCTTTCTTAGGTGGCTTGCGAGGGCTATGCAGGGCTATGTGTGAAGGATGAGATATGGGTTAAAATATGTCGAAAAGATTTGTATTTCTAATGCGTAACTGCATTTCAGTAAAATAATCACGAGTGGTAGCATATGTATGTGAAAAAATATGTAATAAATTATTAGGGCTTTTAGCGCATAGGCTAAGTGCAACCTAAAGTTGAGAAGAGTTTTCATTGACAGGCTTCATTTTAAGGTATTAGAAGACCTACATTTCTCCCACTCTTCGTAGCAATTGCTCATTGCTTACTCGGGTAATCCATTCATATTTTTACCTTTCCTCAGACATTTCAATTTAGAGAATAACAGTGTGACAAAAATATTTAAAATTTATTTAAATATTTATTTTAAAAAATTGATGCATTTCGTCCTTCTGGTGATGTTGTAGTTCAAGTGGTAAAAAAAATGTGCGATATAACCTCAGTGGTGCCGATTTCCGCAATAAAATTTAACATTGGCTCAATAACTGAAATCTAATCTCACTGTTATTTCCTGATCCATAGAGATTCATTTGTAGGATTTTATTGGTGTGGAATGTTTTTATTTTTTGGGTTTATTTTCGAATAAATTAAATTTGATTGAAGAGTAATTGAAAAATAACACCTTCGGGATTGAGCAGTCGAGAAAAATATCATAACAAGTTTATAAAGTTCAAATTAAAAAACCTTTAACTATGAACGATTTTTAAATATTCCATTTAGAGATAAAAGGTGCTGATACGTCGAAAAAGTAAAACGTATATATCTTTGAATCCAAATCAATTAAATACATTATGTATATACGTTACTTTTCTAAAATTACGGCTCTCTGAAAAGCAATTGTGACTAATAGTATCTATGTGTTATTTGTTTGGCTTCAAGAATAATATTACTACTTGAGTCATTAGATTAGCTTCTTGGACAGCGTGTTTTATGTATGGCAGATTTTTTTCAAGTTTTTTTAATGTGTGCATTAAATTGTTTTGTCTTTTACTGTATTTTGTATCATATATGATATACACTACGTTCATTACAGGTTATTTCTGAAGGGAACAAATCTCCCTCTCTAACGTATGGAGTATCATATACGATACACGCAGTCGTTATTCTAAGTGGGTCTTGAAGTAGTCAGCAGATGCTAAATCTGATCAGCTTCTAATTATGTTAAAGGAAGTCTGCTCACCGAATTTGACACAACTGAGAGGATATACCTGAGTTATATATTTATGTTTAATTAGTAAAGGTACGGGCGCCAATGAGAAGTTTTCAATGAATATGTAAAATGAAAACCTTTTGTTTTAAGTTTTAAAATCTGTGATACATATCAATTTAATACAAACGTTGTCTACAATCATAATGTATCATATGCGACACATACTAAAATGTTTCCTTAAAAATTAAGAAGCAGAAAAAGTTTTGAAATTTAGTAATTAAAGGGTTTTTGGATATATTTAATGATGAAATGTTTCGGCTCCTATTTAGAAATTAATGCAGTTAGAAGTTAAGAACCTGTCAGTAACCTGCCTTAATAGTTGAAAACAGAAACCATTGTTGCTTATTCTTACTTATTGTTTGGCTGGGTGACGATATACCGAATTTTATGGTTATTTGTGCCATGAGGGAAGGTTAGAGGAAGCGTGGAGAGAAACCCGGCGTCCATATTAGCCTATTTCGAACGAAAGGCACCAAAAGGACCGCGACTTCACATCCATTACAATGGACAGTGCTGAACTTGAAATGCCAGCGAAAGCCAGCACTCTAGCCACCACGCAAACCCGATTCCCCATTCGGAATAAGTATTTACTATCGTATTACCAACATAGTGAAGCTCAATTTCAGGATATCTTCTTCAATTGAAGAGCAGACGTAACTGAGCCGTATTCCACAGACTACATTGCATTCCTCCCCCACTTTTCCAGACAGCCAATGTCCTCCCTTCTCTCTCAAACGTGCCTCCAGCCATGACCTTTACATATGAAGATTATTAAGAAACCACTGAAATATCTAAAGTCTAGCTAAAAGAGCCAAAAGAGAATTTCAATCTGACTTATACAGAATAAATAATATTTACTCAACCCACCTAATGATGATTGTGTAATCGGTTTCGAAGTTTATTTTCCTCCTAATCTAATCATCAGATTGGCATTTATTTATTTATCTCAATTGTCCCCGAAAACAGCACATTGTGGCTTGGGGAGGCATCGGGAGTTTAAACAATCAACATTAGACAATAACACACACCCATGTCCGGGAAGGGGAAATCTACCCAGGCGGGGCTCGAACCCGCGACCGGTATGGTAGGCGAGGACTTATCCCCGCCGCCACCGAGGCCGAAGAGTCAGTCTCGTTTTATAAATAACATGTTTTTCAATTAAAATCTACATCTACATAATACCCCGCAAGCCGCCTAAAAGGCTGTGACAGGGGGTGTCAGGACACCAGCCGTTTACTCATTAAAAATGAAGTGCTCTAACGAAGTTGGGACTAGCGTTTATGGTTCGGGGGGAAAAATGATTTCCCATATCTATCCGTTCGGCAAAACATCTCTCTTAATTTGTCGCTTCTATCGGACCTGGAAATATAGTGTGGCTCTAATATTATGTTCTTTGTGAAACTCTTAAAGATATCTATTCTCAATTGTTCAAGCAATCTAAGTCCGCAGTCTCCTAGTCTCAAGCGGCTCCCAGACTAGTTCGCTTAACATCTGAGTAACACTGTCTGTACGCCCGTAGCAGGTTTTGACTCAATGCGCAGTCTTCCTTTGTATATTATTCAGTTCGCGGATTTAGTCTTTCTTCACCGGATACCATACGCTCGCTGCATATTCAAGATTCCATCAGACAAGTGCGAAATAGCACCTTTCATTTACTTTCTCATCCGAAAATCTTCCCACAATACGCTTGACGAATCCTAATTTCTTCAGGGCTATGCCGCAAATATTCCTCATATGTGCTCCTTACGAGAGGTTCCAGGTTATATATCTATCCGTTCGGCAAAACATCTCTCCTAATTTGTCGCTTCTATCGGATCTGGAAATATAGTGTGGCTCTGATATTATGTTCTCTGTGACGCTCTTAAAGATATATATTCTCAATTGTTCAAGCAATCTAAGCCTAGTCCGCAGTCTCCGAGTCTCAAGCGGCTCCCAGCCTAGTTCGCTTAACATCTGAGTAACGCGCTCTGTACGCTCTTAGCGGTTAATATGTAATGCGTATCTACTAACCAACAGAGAAATGCTCTATTGCAGGACATCTTCTTCTCTTGAAGAGCAGACGTAACCGAACCGTATTCCTCACAACTACATCCCATTCCTTTCCCACTTCTCCCTAGTCACAGTCCTCCCATCTCACTCGAACGCGCCACCATCCGTGCCCCCGACTTCTCAGAAGCATCGAATCGAGATACAGATCCTCGCGGCACGGCTTTCGAGGGATATTCGTCTTGGCTAACCTCCCCATCCATTCCGGAGGGCCCCGGAAGAAATAAACGCGCCCTCTAGGGAGCCGCCGCCCGCCGCATTCCCGAAGACTCCATCCCACCCTCCTCGCCTCGTTGCCATGGTCATTCTTTACGTCACTACCAAGTCCTCTCCTCCGCCTACGAATGCTCTCCTCGAGCATTCCCTTCGCATGCATTACTCCCAGGATTCCTTCACTTCTCGCCATCCCTTCCAAGCCTAGCCATGTTCTTCTTCTCTCTCCGAATCCGCCTTGGTCCACATTCCTCTCCTCAACCTGCCGAAATTCAGCCAGCACATGCTCGATTTTGGTCAGAATAAAAGAAATAAGGAAATATTTTTTCCTTGTATAATAAGTTTTTAAACTCTTAGACACATTTATATGCTAAATGAGCATAAAAACTCAGTAAAAAAATTGTGCTTAGCGTATTAACGCGCACGAATTTTTTTTTCTACAAATATTTATTGTGGAAAAATAAGTTTAAAAAATTTATGCCCAGAATTTTTTTACACATGCTATTGAATTCTCAAGAGTTGATGCAAATGGTCTCATCACCGCTAGAAAAATGCATAAAAAATCCCTTAGTACAACAAATATTGGCCGGGATGCGAGCGTTTCTCCAATACCTGCATCCAGCATGGTTCCGTTCCTGAACCTGATGAAATACAACTCGCACGTGTTCAATTTACTGTAACGTAAACGATTTGATCTACGAAAAATGTAAAAGATTTATTTTTATTCGATATTTTATTACTTGTTGGTAATGTAAGTAATTAATGTAACAAGCACGTATTCTTGTGAAAGAAAATGGTTAAAAATACTATGCAATTCTGGGTATTCATCTATATAATATGTAGTCTGGAGCAAAACGCGTGAAGGCTCTAGTTATGAATTGCGATGGACTCCTAAGTAAAACGTCTTATTCCCTATTTACATAATGGTTTAAATCTATTTGATACATTTTTATGCTAAATATGGATATAAGTTCAGTAAAAATTATTCGCACACATATTTACAAAAGGCATGCTACATATCGTGAAAAATGTTTCCTTAGCCGTAATTTGAACCAACGTTCCACGATTGCCTGACATTTTTTCAATATTGTTGCTTTGATGCTGGCATGAGGTTCCAAACCATGTTCAGTAAACCATCAGTAAATGGAGAATGATATACCATGCAGTATATTTTATGATAACTTAAATGGTCGTGGAAAGTAAATAGCTCAATACATAATGCATCTGGAGCGGAATTTAAAGTCTGCTATACACGGTGAATGATCATGCTGAGTGATCATGAGATCATTACAGGACCATGCGAACAAAATAGAACATGCTCTAATTTTCACTGAATGACCATGCGCATGACGGTTAATTGGCGAATTTTTCCGTTTAGGCCGTAATACACGGTGAATGACCATGTGAATAAACATGCTGAATGGTCATATGAATGAAATAATTTGGAAGAACGTAAATATTTGCGAATGCACCGTCATGCGCTTGATAATTAGAACATGTTCTTTTTTGCTCGCATGATCCTGTGAATGGTCACGTGATCAATCAGCATCGTCATTCTCATGATCATTAACCGTGTTTAGTGGCCTTTAGACACGGTGAATGTTTTCATTCGCATGATCGTTCACTTAGTATAGCGGCCTCAAGGATGGATACAAGCGAAATGGTAAATGAATTTGCAGAACGTCCATTACAAGCATTACTCCTAGGATTTCTCCATTTCTCGGCATCCCTTCCGATCCTCACCCTATGCCTGTCCCTCTGAATCCGCCCTAGTCAACATTCCACTCCACCACCTGCCAAAATTTGATTCGCATCTCTTCTATGCTTGTGGCGAAAGGAAGGAATTAAACTCTTTGCTCCAAATTAGCATTTTTTAAAAGCTTTTTACGCATTTATGCGCTAAACATACTTGTAGGAATTGCATGTATCAAGTACGTGTGGCTGCGTTTTAAATGGTACGCATACTGTTTTGGGAATTCATATGCCTAATTTACTGGGTCATCTTAAAGGAGTGAAGCAGTTTCAGTAATTCATGGGAATTTAGTAGGGATAATTTTAAGATAGCTATTGGTATCACATTTTGCCCAAATTATAAATAATTTAAAACAAATTAATGATAAAATCACATCCAAAACCACTAATTGAACATGATTAAGGAATAAATATAACCGTGAAAGAAGAAACGCTGAGTAATATTTGGACGTTAACTAATGTTTGAAGTTGAGTATAGTTTGGGCATTGGTGGAGTGAACAAAGACACAAATATTGAAATTTATTTATTATGTAAGTAAACGGATAGGGACTAAAAATTTGAAAAATAAAAAACAGCCTGTAATAAATTATCCTCTAAATCGCATCATTCTTTTTGATAGCCCCGAAATTAAAATTGAATATGACATGCAGTAAAACATATGGAGGAATTATACCTGAAATGCGGTGAAGCCTTTAAAAATCCAACTGACCAACTAATTATCAACAAATTTCTGGAGCAAATAACTGAGATTTCTTATGAAATCAGATGGATGTTCGAGAAAAGATAGTAAAATTTTAATGCCGCTGAAAAGCGTGCTTTTTATTAAGTAATAAACAAGACTGTGCCCTACTGGTATTAGAATACATTAGAAAAAAATTGTAAAAAAGACTTGTGAATGAAGTAGATAAGCATATTGCGTGGTAGTAGGCATATTTTCAGGTCTTAACGTAATGTTAGGCCATTAAGTACACCTTGTTAGTAATGTAACCCCATCAAGAACTACTTCCACAGTCACAAAAAGAACAACTTGTGTGATAGACCTTGAAAAAGCTTACAAAAGTTACTACCCTTTGGCACCATAGAATTCTTATAGCAGAGAGGAAAGAAGAATCGTCATATTAGAGGCAGGTTTCAAAGATAATTATAAGTAATTGAATATGTCAGGTATAACCACCACAAAGAATCAAAAACTGGGTCTAGGGAAGATAATGTAGGTAGCTGCAGGGCCTGCCATAACCAATCTGTGGGGTTATAACTCTGGAAAGATTTTATGTTTCACATGTATATTGTGCCTACTTCGATTCGAGCTTAGGGACGAGGAGATCCCGTTCCCTTTTGAGGTTTGAAAATAATTCAGATCACGAGCGCAACGCGAAGTCACCGAAGGCAAAGCGAAATCTATGGGATATAGAGTGAATTTCTATGTGCAAGAAAAAAATGAAGAGCGAGCTATTTCAATTCGAAAATCGAGAGATCGCGATTTATGTTGCAGCGTTGAAGTTGTTGAATTCGATTTTTATTTTTTTGGATTAGAATTCTCGAGCGACGCGTTGCATCTCCCACGATTGCGTTAAACGCTACGATTTTTTCTCTTCGTATTCCTCCGTGCTCTTATTTTGTTCACGTGAAAGTTGACACCGTGATCCATGAGAGATGAGAGACGTACTTTTCTATGAAAAATCTATATCGAGACGTTAAACGTACTTATGACTCGACTAAATTGAAATGTAGGAATCCTGTGAAAGTACATGGTAAATTTGATGCACCTATATATGCCTTTATTTTATTAATCTTTAATTTATTATGATTTGCAATCCCTTCATTTAAGGATATCAATCTCACCGAATAAAGCTAAATGATTTTTCAAGAAGTTTATCCTTGGTCTTCAATTAATATTTTATTTTTTTTAATGTTCAATTTATGTAAATGTCCAATTTCTTCTGAATTACTCGTAAGCATTCCTTGGAACTGCTTTATAAATTCAACAAAAATTCTAATTCCCTTCTTCCTTAAAACTGGCGATGCAACTTTTCGTCTAATATCATAATCAATGTGAATTCACAACAAAATAAGTACGTTTAGCTGATATTCATCAAACTCACCATAAAATGAATGTTTCTAGATTTCATCGCCATTATTTTCATGAACGTTTATGAATTCCTCCGATAGCTTCTATATATTAATTCCCGTTTTAACTGCATTTCTTATTTGATTTTTTAGTATTTTACTTTGAAATACAAAATTTCTGTGCTATTACCATTGTTGAATTTCTCCATGTAAAGGGAAGTTCTGCATGTTCACGCAATACATAGGTAATTCGTTTGTTTTTGTTACAATTGTTACCATTTGCTTAGCATTTAAAATGACGCTATACTCAAAACAGTATCATATCATTTATAGCATAACAAATAGAGAATTATCTTACTTGTAGTAGCACATGAATAATAATTTAACCCGTTTAAATTATTTACAGAGTTTTATGTCTTTCAATGTAATATTGTACAATTTTTTTCTTGTCCTTTTCAGGTACGTTTGAGCTCTCATGGTCTCTTTGGATATTTTGTGAGGAGTCGAAGCTCTTTAAATCATACGTAAGTCTTCCCATCGATGGGCATCCTACCCAAATATTTTAATTTTTAAGTAAGTATTTGAATTGTTTGTTGCCCTGTTTGTGCAACAGCAGGACTCTAGTATTTTTACTTACCAGGCATTGTTTATACCTGATAAAATTAATATTAAACTATCAATGTTCATTTGGAAATTATCATTGCGTGCATCAACGCAGCATTAAGCATTTTAGCCAATATAAAGCTTCTCGTCTTCGCAATCAGTAATATGGCAAAAAGTTACACGTGAAAATCTTCTTGTTGAAGACTTAGAAAAAATAATTAAGTAATTAGTTTTTTGATCTGTAAATTATTTTGGCCACTTTTGATGACGACAAGCCATAATTATTTTTCGAGGTACAACGCTGCTGGAGTTTTTATCAATAACGCAATTAAACCCAAAGTACCGTAATTCACGATTGCTGATGATTGATTTTGTCCAAAATTTAATAATGATGCACCTTATCACATTATTTTGGAAATTATGACTTTGGAATATGATTTTATTGGCTATAGACCGGGAAAAACATCACTGTAATTTACACTAGTTAGCAATAAAATAAATAATCGAAAATTATCTTACACCTCATTCAATTTGGAATCAACATATTGTTTAAACACTCCGTCGGTGTGTTATGGCGTTTTTACCTTGCATATTTGAATATAATTTACTCAGACTTTGAACTTTTAACCTATCCTGAAGTAATCATTCAGGTTTCCCTCGGTGAATAATTAAATGAGTTGCCGCATCCACTGCTGGCATAATTATAATTATTTTTAATAAAATTAATTATAATTATTGATACTGCTGGAGAAATCGGTCATTTCAAATTGGATTTTCATTTGCGATTCTATTGAATAATGATAATAATCAGTTTTCACTTTGATTAATTCATGGGAATATTTTCAGTTTCAATGTTTAAGACAATGTCAAAAATGTACTTGTAATAAGTTTTGCCGTCGCCATGATGGCTGATATATAACCTATCAGATGGCTTGTGGAGAATTATTATTCTAAAAGAAATTATTAAAATCTCTTCCAAGCTGTGTGCGTTTGAATGTAATCATTTAAAATGGTTTTCCATTTAAAGATTATTCATGTAACAAATTATGTTGAGCGGGTGTTATTGCTACATAATCAAAATTTTTTGTTAAATTTTACGATAGATTATTTCTGGTGTGCACATCTGTTTTCAATAAATATGAATATATTATGCCGTAAGAATTTTGTAATTACGGTGTTACTTATTTTATTTATTTATTAATAATCACACTTTCGTAAACAAAATCATTTTGCTATTGCATTGGGATTTTTCATAACAATTAACAATCAGACGTGGACAGACATGAATACTATTGAATAGCCTAGATAAGGGTGACTTACCCAGGCGGGACTCAAACCCGCGATCTTTGGTATGGCAGACGAAGTATTTTACCCGCCGTTACCGAGTTATATTTTATCTTGAGATTAGGATAGAAACTAATTTCAGACAATGAGAGTATTTTGATTTCCTCTTATCCGCCGAATTTCCTTCCGAAGCTATAGAACAGTGGTCCACTTTAAAACGCGTGACATATTATAAAACCTCACTGGCCTTCTCGACCCGGAAAATTCCAATCTGCAATATCCCTTCCTGTATTTTTGTTCCTTTAATGTTACGTGACGGTTTTCTTGGAAGGCAAATTCGTTTTTCCGCAATAAAATATCTACTTCTTGGGAAGGCGGGAGAGGAGTAACAAAGATCGCAATGATAAAAAAAAATAATACAAATAAGGAAACTGGTGGTTCGGTGCTCAAGGGTTTGAGACAGCGATTCCGGTGAGAATTAACGCTTGAGATTACGACATGCGAGGAAGCATTTTGTGTAGGTAAAGGGAACTGTTTCATTAAGAGGGATTACCTTTCGAGGTTTTAGAGGTTACAGTACGGTATTAATGGCATGTGGAAAAGGAGTGCGTTCGCGCTCCTTGGGAGGGTATGGTAATGCCAGGGAAATGCGAAAAGAGCAGCTGCAATGGGTTTTGGGTGCTACTTTGAAATTGCGGGTTATTTTAATTTCTTACTGGATGGGGGGAAATCCGGTTGAAATACGAGTGGTGCAAAATTGGTGAGGTTTTATTACGGCGAATGATTTATTCATGAGGAATAACCTAGTTATGTACAAATTGGAACTTTCGAGTAACATTTCTAACTTTTATATTACTCTGCCCCATGCATCGTGGCGTGATATTTTCCCTAAGCCGATGCAAATGTCACAGTTTATCCCTGGAAGGATACGCTAATTCATTTAAATATTTAAGGGAGTCTTCCAGCAAGCTAGCATGCGAGAAATATAATTCTATTTTACACCCTACTTAGCGAAAAATGACGTTATAGCTCATGAAAAGAGCATTGCGGATGTATCAGTGGTATAAGTATTTTCTATCTACCAAGAAAGATTCATATGTAATTTTTGCATTTCTATCTTGAGGACTTTTTTTTAACATTGTATCGGTGCTGCTTAACATGGCATATGCAATAAATTGGGATTATTTTTCAAACAATACTTTCTTATAATCAGTTAGAAATGGATTATGTTCCATAATAACTGCTTCCTAAATTTTCAACAAGCAATTCTGCTTTTTCAACTTTTTCCCTACAAAATTAAGGCATTTTTGATTTAAAAAATTATTATTCTGATTTGATTGTAACCACTGTACAACTTTTTTGACAAGTAATTCTGTTTTCCTTTTTTAATATTTAATTTTGAAATTGGATTTGATTCAACACATTTTTCATCATAACGACAGGCATATTCTATGACCTAAATGAAGGAGTATTGCAGAAATGTATGCGTCTAGAATAAATTGTTGCAGGCGGCATATGTATATATGCACTAAAAGATATTTATAAGTTTTGGAAGAATAATATTTATTAATTGTTTGTTTATCATTCAATGATTCTTTGAATATTGCATTCGTAGCCTTAGCAAATGAAAGTATTACTTGATTAGGCATAAAAAATTTGATGTTTTATTTTTGCCTCTAGCAATAAAAATGTTTCAACATCCAACATGTTTCCTTCAGCAGCAAAAAGGAATTAATTCCAAATTTAAAACTACCAGTTCAAGTGTTATTTACTGTATGGACGCAGTTGCAAACTGTTTGTAAGGACAACTCCACTTCATTATTAGGTGCTGCATAATGAGGTCTATTGTCGGTCGGTATTGCGGTACCAACAGAAAAAGTTTCGATGAAATGACGTTATCTAGAGGACAAGCCGCAGAAAATTAATAGAGTAAGCCACTATTGGAACTCAGGAGGGGATGACACGTATTGCACACAGTCACGTAGTCCGCTGGAACTCTCGCGGCTGGTACGGAGTAAATTTAGTTCGACACCCGAGAAATGGGAGATAACGTTGAAAGAAGTGGGTTAAAGATATGCAATTTGTTGACAGTACCCATAGGAGAGTGGAATGCTGGAATTCGCAAAATGAGCTCTTAAATTGGATCTTCAGGAGGAAATTATTTTGCCTCAACAAGCTTGAATTTCGATGAAAAAAGCAGTAGGATTTATGACTGAATTAATTCCTATTCAAATTTTAATGGAAAACGAAGAATATGCTACTTAAATTTTCAATCCTAACCTCAGTATGTTCAACTGATTCATGCGTAATATAGTGGAAGTTCGATATATTTAAATGAAAGGTAGTTGCTCTTTTCTACAATAATTAAATCATACGACGCGTGTCGTCTAACAGGTCCATCATCTGGTACAATACCTGGTACGCATTAAGTTACTGTGGAAAGGTGCGACTGCCTTTCATTTCAATTTGACAGCATGTTTTATTTTGTCATTTCAACTGTAATTTTTTGCATTTGAACAATGGAGGAGACTTTTATTATCTTATAAGTCGGTTTCTGCGATAGAATGAAAAAATATTCAATTTCCAAAAAAACTATTCCCTGAGTGCATGTATTTGGCGAAACATTTCATGCAAAAATCTACATAAAACATAAATCCCAAATTACTATCCAAAAATTAGAGCCTTACTTATCTGGATTGTAACTCCTTTGAAGATCATATATAACAAATATGTACGATATAGCACTTTGCAAATTTAATCATGGGTATTGATTGTGTCATATTTAGCTAAGGATTGGAAAATATGATTATACGTCAAATAATTTCGCCCAAAGATAACTAAACAATTGATGAAAAGACATTTGTCCCTCTTTGTTCCTCAAAAGACTACTATCGCAGGGAAGATATTTAGATTGAAGAAAGTAAGTTAGGGTATTTGTGGAGAGTGGGAGTAATTATTACATGTGGAGAGCAAGATCAAGTTTGTATTCAGTGAGGTATTCTGGTAGAATCCAAATGTTAACATATCTTTTATTTTATATCTGACCACGAAAGGGCTAAATAATTGGGTGATTTGGGCAAGCATACTATATTCAACCAAACTATCGTGATTTTTCTTTTTTTAATAGAGGAATAATGGACCTCAAATTCGCAATACATTTTTGCTATTCATCCACATCAAGTGTCAGATTAATATTACTGAGCATAAACATTATCTGGGCATACATTTCAGAGAAAGTTTTTGCTTGGTACTTGATGCAGACATTCAGATGAAAATGATAGTGACTAGTTCTTCCTAACTATTTTTATACATGATTTTGGTGGATGCAAAATGAGGTAAATGCCTTTCATGACTAGAATAGAAGGAAGTCAGGAAAGATAGGAGGTAGTAAGTGAAGGAGTTTGGGAGTGGGCAGGAGATGATGAAAAAGGCAGAAAAGAATGGAGTGGGTTGTATTGGGCAGAGCATGTTTTGGTATAGCTCTGAATTCCGTAAGAAAGTGGGAGTAAAAATTAGATTTGGACGTGGCTGAATGGGTGAATTGGGAGATAACTTTGGGCTATGCGTTTTTATCTCGCCTTCATCAGCCCACCAAACTTGCCTCTCGAAAGCGTAGTACCTAAGGAAGACCTATTTGACTCCCTGCCTGTAACTTAGGGTTTTGGGTTGATGTTGTAGGATGTTATAGTTGAAGACTTTTTATAAAAATTGAAATGGCAAACCTCTTCTCAACCATCCTCTTGTGTTTAAAAACTTGTATTGTAAAAAAAGTGAAGATAGTGCTAAATGAAAAGATATGGAAACATTTTTTGCGGTGTCATTTTTTTCCTCTGGGTAGTTTATTTTTATATAATTTGGAATAATAGAAATCTCTTATTCAAGAGGTTCGTGGCTCAAATTTATTCTTAAGTAATTGACGAAACCCTTCCCTAACCTCCAAATATATCTCATTTTCAAATGACCCAACAGAATATTTTTCCTTCAAAGCCCTAATTAATGGCCCATAATAGTTATTGCATTTCATTCGCAATAATTTCGTCATTATAGTACTTAGAAAAAATTTGATATGTCATGCTTAAGGCTATATTAAATCGTTGCTAAAAGAGTGCAGAAAGCAGATGATGCACCTCTTAAATCCTAATGCTTGGTTTTACAACGTGTCAACAAGTTTAAGATGCACTTTTCATAATTACATTCCTAATTTTTACTCTGAATTTCACCACTGAAATTTCTCAGTGGATTCATGTTGATTCTTCTTTCAACAACTGTCTCTGATATTTTCCATCCTCTCCGGCTTTTGTTTCTCTGGCCCTCCACACAAGTGGTTTCATCTTCATCGCACACTTTTCCTCCGAGGCACTGGAAGCAAAACCTCTAGCCCGGTATTTCCACCTCTCCTCCATTCTCCCACGCTCGGGCCATTTCAGTGGTAAGATCTCACAAAGGGAATCTGGGAAAAGAGAAAGAGAGAGGGTAGTTGAAATGTCTTCCTCCCTTCGGCGGTGATTCATTTCGTTCTGGCTTTTAATTGTGTAAAAGTAAGGGCGATTTATTGCCTTTTGCGCGTATAAATTAGCTCTTCCGTCCCTTAAGTCCATCCCCTTCCTCCTTCCACGGCCATAGGAGTAGTATATACCCCCTCCTTCTTGATATGGAGGTCATAAGATGTATGGCTCGCTTTTTTTTCTCTAACATGCGATGAATGGTCCTCAACATGCTCCCGACTACGATGTGACGTTTTTAGAAATTTTAATTTCTTAAGACTTTGCCACGGCTATTTGTTAAGGGTACAAAGGGATTTTTGTTTGGGTCGTTTGAGAAATGACTCCCGTTCCACTTTGGTTCGCCGCTTGCGTTTATTTCCTCGCCACTCCATGCCTCTCATTGGGCCATCCGGCGGCGTTTTAAACATTCGGAGAGGCCTATAAGGTCAACCGCAGTAAGTAGGGGCCGGTGCAGTGTGACCCAGATGTCTGCGTCTATTCTAATTTCAATAGGTGAATGTATACAAGAGCGATGTGGTAACTGCGTAAACACCAAAGGCTGAGGCCAGCCTAATAACGCTCTACTTGGGTAAAGTATTGGAAAAAGTCGGAAAATTATAGTTTATCAATGAATTGTTTTAACCCTCCTGAATTTACAACTTCACTAAGCATAATAATGATATTTGATGTCTATTGCATGGGGCAGGAAGTAAGTTTATTTCTTTTCAATCTTGAATGATGAAGGAATTTTAAAATGCTGAGTTTTTAATTTGAATATTGGCTCGTTATCTTGTTGTATATTTAGTTTTATAAAGGCCTTTGTAATTTTATGCATGATGTTTTACTAAATATTTCTTTCATTTTAAATATTTTCTCAAAATAATTAAAACGAACATGGAAGATAGATGATCTCTTATAACGGTTACACTGTGTATCATGCAATTAAAGGGAGGTAACTTAGCAAAAAAAGTATTATTCGAGCAGAATATATCATGGCTGGAGTAAATTCATCCTAAATAGCCTTAAAATACTAATATTTGAAGATTGCCGTCACCCGCGCGATGATTACATAAAATCACATGCTCGTACGTCCTTCACTTCAAGGTAAATTCTTACTTATTCGCCTGTAAAAGAAAAGAAAATGTTGTCAATGAATATTTTCAAGTCCCATGATCGTTGAAAATTCTGAGAAGTTTTATTGAAGCCGAATTTTTCCGCGTACAGTTCAGTCGATGTTTTGAATTCTAGTCTGCTATTGAGTCTTTTTTTCCAAATATTGGCTGAAATTGCTTCTCTCTTCAAACATATGACAGAAATGTAATTAAATTATATACTAATTTGCGTGCTTTCAGAAACAGTGAATCGTGAAGGAGTATTTTTGGGATTTATGTTTTATGTAGACACCTAGGAGTTGCGACTCTTTTAATATGTCATAAATGCTGAATACCTTTGGCGCAAATTAATAAAGGAGAACGAAAAATACTATCTGCGACTCTACATAATCCCGAAAAGAGTACGCTTTATTGCTAATATTATTTATGAAAATAATATTCAATGCAATAGGAGAATTGAAATGATTTATCTGATTTTAATTTTACTAGAATGCTGAGTTTATGCAAGTATCATATTGATATATTTTCAATTCTGTTTCCAAATTTCTGGTAGCCAGATAGCTGATGCAGATGAATAATATCAAAGATATAATCTCTCGAAAGCTCATGAGTTGCTAAAAACATGTTTTACCCCACGTCCTGTGATTGAGTATCGAAGTTGACTCAATGGTTCGTTTTGCGATTCCCGTGAAAAAAACCACTCTGTTATCACCGCACCCTCTTCCACAGAGATTTCCTTATTTTAGATTAACACCACAACTTCCATTCGTTCGTGGGCCTAAGAGTAACGAGTATAGAGTTGGTATTCGTGATGTAACGTTTTCCATTGCAAGTGACGTCTATCGTCAGTGACTCAAGTCATGAAATCCTTGTTTGAGAATCAAATTTTTGGTGAACGTATTTCTGATAATCCGCTGTAGTTGATCAGCCGGCGCAATTTTTATGCAAATGCGGTAAAAAAATGTTCTTTGATATTTGGCACACAAGAATTACTATGGAGGAATATCATGATGAAAAATTAATTCTTTAATTATAAAACAGTAATTTTCAAGCTCATTTTATCTCCATTTTTCGTTGCAAATAATACATAAAAGAGATAAATTATTTTTTCAAACTTTATTTTTATATTTATACAATTTATTTTGGCGAACGTTTTTATAATTTTAGTCAAAGTGTAGTCGTTGATCAACTTTTTGCAGGGGGAGACAAATGTTGTCACAAAAACTTTTTTCAGCCCTTGAAGCTGATTTCTGCACTATTTTCTTTAACCCGAATATTTTGCAGAAAGTAAAGTCATTTTTTCTAAAAATTCAAAAACATCTGCTATGCTATAATTGCTGCGTTATGAAGCTTTTCACTCGATTTTTCCATCGAATCCACATTGACAACTTAATTTCAATCTGAATTTTAGCGAAGGCATTGAAATTTTCGTAAATAACCAAAATTTTAACAATGTTTTTGCATGCTTTTCTCATATAATAGAAAGTAAAAACTTATTTTTGTTCGTTAGTCACTTCAGTCAAAAGAGAAGACCGTGTGTCAAAATTTCATGATCAAGGTATTCACTATAGCTGTATGGAATACGTTTGTCCCAGAGTTGTCTGTGTTCCTACCTAAGTCCACGTTGCATGAGTTACAGGGAGCTTGAGTTTCTTCCTTTCTCAAAGAACCCTTCGCGGACCAACAGTAGCTGAGGGTTTGGTTGTGTCATTTTTTTAACGAGTTTTCCTAGTAAGACTGGCATACTTTGAAGGGATACCGAGGGCGAGAAATATGTACTGCAGTGGAACGCGGTTGTCCCAGAGCTATGTAGGGTACAACCTTAGAAGTTCGACATTGTGAGATGCAATACATGTATATTTCGAGTATGTTATTTTAATATTTTATTCGCTTTGCCATCATCAGGGAAAGAAATCGAGGGCAAAAGCAAAACCTTCCTTCTAGCATAGGACATGCTCAATAGGGATCATTCTATCCTTGAAATTTAAAAAAATATTTTTTCTATCTATTTTAGCTAACTATAACGCCATCTATCCGTCCATTCTATGAAACAACGAGATTTGTCTTTAAGTAATTACTAAATAACTAAATATGAAGCACTGTGACATGCCTGCATATTATTTTTGTCGTGACTTTCATTGTGTATCGATTATATTGTTAACGCGTTGCCCAAATTAATATCATATTATCACCAAAGGTAACTAAAATTCATATTACCCTCATAGCAAATGGGGATTTTCAAGTGAAATTTCCAGAATTACAGCATTTAACATTCCGTTGGTTCGTGGCGTGTAACAGATCATACATTCTTTTCTTTGCAGAGCATGCATCCCATATCGTATTTCCATAGTTAGGAAACTAATATTCCTTGTATCTTATTATTTTATGATTATGAAATAATTACCAATATGATTATATATTTTGTCACATTTATAGAATTAATTTTGATATTTTCTTGTTTTTTGAGTCTGGTAGAACATCGCTACATCTTGAGTTGCAGTACATTACATGCTAACACCTTCCTGATATTCATCGCAAGGTTTTTAAATAAATTTATAATTTCAATGATAAATAATTTAAATAATAAATATAACATAAAAAAATTACAACTATTAAAGGCATAAAATTTTGTATACATATCCTATTGCTACAAATAATTTAATGTAATGAGTCTAACACCTGAATAAAACTATTATTGCGAAGAATTTCCTATGGTTGTCACATTATTGCAGTGAACTCTGGCGTGTAATACGCCCTTTTCCTCTCTGCAACATATGATAATGGTGGTTTATTGCATTGATGCAGATTCATAATGTTAACTGTAAACATACGGATAGCAATTTTGTGGTTGCAGCGAACAATAACTTTTCAATCTGATTGGAGATATTTTGGTCCAAGTTCAACTGAACGTGGTATCTATATAAAATGTCTCCAAAATTTAATCATTCCCACTTTAGTCAAAATTATTTGTAATATTATTAGCAAAATCGGTACTCTGAAACGGTGAAAAATATATTTGCATTTACTGTCCAAATTAGACATGTTGATATAATTTGAATGAAAGAAAAACTGTAAGAAACTAAAAAATAAATAGTATTCAATCAATAATACTAATACCACCATCATTGTATGCTTCATTTTGTTGTCCATTCATGAAATTAAGTATTCAATGAATGAATCATTTTAGTTAAAACAGTTATTTCTGCTTCCATGCATTTTGTTTAACCATTCAAAATGGTGTCTGCGAGACACCGCGCGACAAATATCTTTCCGAAATAAGACGTGACTGACTGAGGGCTAACTCTGGAACTAAGAGAAGAGTATTTTTGAAGTTTTCATGAAAACAATAATTATTTCCTGTCTCGTAGAAATTTACGTCCACCTGACGGTAGCCAAGCGACTGGTCGTGTCGCTTTCATGAGTGACGACTTTACCCAGTCGGCGCACCGATGTGCCTTAAAGGGCTACAGCGAGCGGAGCCTATGTACCGCAGCTTTATGGTATACGTGTGTCCCAGAGTTGTGTGCGTTCCCGCCTTAAGTCCTCGTTAAATGATATATGACGCGGAATGCTCGCCCGGAGTCGTGCCTCGTCACTGAATTAGGCAAAAGTTCGGCGGTGTCGGCTAGCCAAGGGAGTTTCTCTGGCTCACCGAGCTATTCGGAAATCATGAATCATTCTCCACCTGGGCGGAAATGAGAACGCGTGGCCAGGGCTCAAACTTTTTGACCGTGTTTGTTCAATCTTTTAACATTTTCCGTTCTGAAATCGTCATGCTAACGTGAATTAACCACTCGCCGCTGAATTGTGACGTCCTCAGATGGAAAGCATGATGACTGCTTCAGGAACACACGGGATGGGACCTATGCATTTGGCTTCAAAACAAATGCATAGAAAATTTGCTTGAATTCTAACCGTACAATTAATTTCGAGTTCAATTGAATTGGAATTGAATTTGGAAACCAAGCAGTACACTGGAAAGCGCCTGCCGAGGAATAGCGACTTTTTAGGTTTATTTTCCCTCCACCAATGTTTTAGTAAGCGCGACCTCTGCCTCCAGTTCCAAAACGTACGCTTGAGATGCTGCTTGTTCAGGCAACCTAATCTGAAATTTGATTTGGAGGATAATGACTAGGTATTGTAAGTGGTACAATGCCTGACAGGAATTGGTATATCTGGTTTGGAATACAAGATATACAAAATGATTGTAATCATCTAAAATGAAAAAGCGCGTGAACATGTCTGCACTCAGAGTCACCTGTTTCATAACAGTGTTTAACAATTTTCGCCAAAATTTATCATTCTGTAGATTAGGGATATTTATTTACTATTTTCATGCAATATGCTGATTTCATACAAAATATTGTATCTACCTGCCAGATGATTCATTGTTTTACTATCAAACTTCATAATTTATTATTCTATCGCCTTATCTCGCTCGTTTTTGTGACCAAAAGGTGATATTTCGGTTATATTTAGCATACAGATATGCATGTAAATATATCTGCCGCTAATCTATTATAACTATAATATCCTTAAAATATCGATTCATGAAGCTAATGTTATTGTTGAAATCTAGTGGCATTTTACATTTAAATTAAAATACTCATTGGCGTTCCCAGAATACATGTAACGAAAGAGTGTTGAATGCATATTAGTGTTTATTATAAATGTTTTTTTCAAATTGTCATAAAAATATCCGTCGTGAGCGTATATGTAATTAGCATTTAATGAATAAGATATCTAGATTAAGGAAATTTAGTGTGATATTTTGAAGTTTTCCTTTTTATTCTCCCTCAGAGCACTGCCTATGGCATTGAAGGCAGTCTTTTCTGAGTATTTCCTCCAAGGATATCATCTTTAAAAGAGATGCAATCTCCTATTTCATTCCAACGACATTCTTACGTTATATATGTCTTTCTGTTTTCTCTTCGGAAACATTTTTTTCATCATTCGCCCGTCATTCAGTGTCACAAAGGCAGCGCCGAAATGCTATACTATTTGGAAATGTCTTCACCCTATCTATCATCTCTCCTCCGATCCCCATCAGGATACCTCTTCGAGTTCCTGTCTTCGCCCATATATCTTTCCCCCCTCCCAGCACACTTGCAATTTACGCAAAGAAACACCTTCTTTATGCTTTTGCCCGACGACGAGTCTTTTCCCCGATGGGTCGTGAAGTTTTTTGACGACTTCCATAAGCGTAAGGAAAGTAGAAACTTAATGCTTTTATTCTTTCCTTTTCCGAAAAATAGCACTTTTCAACGTGCCATGTATCTTCATCGAAATGAACCTAGTATTGAAGAATGTAGAATATGATGGCCCTATGCAAATACAATGTTTTTAGTGCAGATTGAAAAGAATTCCATATGTTCCAGGGAAGATGGGACTTTCTAGTCTCAATCTAGCCCAATAAAGACGTATTACTATTATTATGCTTCATTATTATTATTATTTTCAACGCATTTATGGGCACACTTCGTAACTTAGCAACTAAGGGGAGGATTAAGGAAATAAATTTTATTTTAAAACGGAAATGTCATTAATTAATTATTAAATTTTCAGTTTAGTGATAAAAATGTTACCATGAAAGAACATAATTTACTTTAACGTTTTAGTTGTTGCAGTTGATGACATATGTCCATTTAAATTCGTCGTCATCAACCTAGATGAATTCAGTGACCTATGAAGTTCAGTACATGGCATTCTACATTCCGATGTATCGAAATGTTTGAAAATTTCAATACTCCCCTATCTGGATGGAGAATTCTCATCGATTATTTTAATCTAATGTCCTTTTTAATAGAGCTGCAGTCTGAATTGAAAATCATCAAAAAGCTTTTATTAAAAAACGATTGACTAAATAAATCACGAAAGATCAGCTTAGGGGGTGATCAGCAACAAACTCACATTTTCATTATGTTCATTTCTGCTGTGTTTCGATACCAATTTTTTAGTATAAAAACAAAAAATATACAGCAAAATATTAATTGTTGTGCAGTAACTTCGTCAATAAGTTATGTTATCATGCAAACAATTCATTTTCACGCTGAATTTCGGCCTTTAAAATGAATTAATATTTGATTCCTTTCCCATAATTGCTAGTTATTTTTAAAATATACCGAAAATCAGAAACTCATAAAATTAGCGAATCAAGGAAAAATATATTTGACGCAAAGCATAAAAATGTTAAAAGACTCTCAAACCTGACTTCTTCACGCATTCATTGATGAATAACGATTTTCTCTAACGATTACATGGATGTTATCATCTGTCTCTGGTTACAGTAATCGGTGCAAAACGTATACTGTAAGTAGTTTACACAATATTCTCTTCTTTTAAGTGGAAATCGTAGCAGTAGTAGTATTTTGTTTGCCTCGGCAACTAAGGTCATTTGCACCACCGACAATCTATAAAATGAAAATTTAAAAGATACATTTTTTTTTAAATTAAAGATTCATAAAAATTTTGAAAAAGTAGGGGTAGTCAGATGATAAAGTAGAAATTGTTAATTTATTCGCATCTCAAAGACGTTCCTTGACTACTTAGCGCCTTAGCGCTATGACATGACATGTCCACCAGCTCACTCCTATCTTCTCTATCAAACACTAATCTCTGCCAGCAAAGGATTAAAACAGATTTAAAACTTATTTACAATACTCTAAATTCACACATTGATTGTCCTGATTTGCTTATTCCATTAATTTCAGAGTGCCTTGCCGATCCACTCGTAAATGGTCCTTACTCCATACGCCTATCCCTAGGTTATCCGCCGTTAACCGCTCACCCCAACACTGCCTTTGCTCCCTGCTTATTTATTACCAGACAATAATGATCCGTTTTTCTGCTCATTTGTCACACTCGCCATGTCCCATTCCTCGGCTAATAAATAAAACTCCCTCTCTACCTCCCTTTCCTCGTGTTTTCTACTTTTTTCTTTACTATCTTATGACTTCACTCTTTGTTCAGATTTTTCATGTTAAAATTTCATGCTAGTTACTGCGTCACTATAAATAGGCAGAAATGCAGTGTGTGAGCAACTGATTAAATAAATAAATACAAAGGTTAATCCTCAGGTCCGGGGTCTAGTTGGTTCGAGGCTCATCGTATATTCCATATCTATAGGTTTAATTAATCGTTTCAGTACTGATCTCATGAAAAGGTAAATGCAGAGACTTCCCCACACTCGCGTCGATCTCTTGTTTTCGCTCCAGACATTTCAATTGATCTTCTCACTACTCAAGTTACCTCTCGTCATTGTATGACTATCATAGCGTAAGGTGGATCGAGGCAGAAGAAACGCAATTCGTCTCGTTTTCATGCGTTCCCAATTTTCGGGAATTGGCGAAGTAATACCCCCCCGTTTCTCGATTCAGCGATGGGCTATGAGCTGGTGAAAACGCATCGGCTGCTCTACAAATTCTCAAATTAAGCCTTCTAGCCTGTTAGGCAAACACCATAATTTCTCATTCCCGAAGGCCACATTGTTTTAGCCCGTTTCGATTTCGGAAATAATGGGAAAGTACCATTTTAACTTCTCGCGGGTTTGCTTTCGCTCCGCTGTCTCCACGCCTTCATGGAGAAGTTCTACCGCGCCCGGTTTCGTACCCCAGCAGTTTCTCTATCTTCCCTGACGTTTGCTCTGCTCAATCAAATTAGGCATTAAAAAGGCGATTGTGGGGAAACTCCTTTACGACTCGTTATTTTTAGTCCTCGCGGTGGATTTCAATGCAAAATTGCGTCACTTCTCGGGAAAAGATCCTTTGCGGCAATTCTATTCCATGGTGCAGGATGCAAGTGCAATCCTTATTCAGCCCCGTCGTGTGCAACCATCTCATGAGGAAGTAGGTATCTTTTCTTTCCACATGAAGACGTTGAATAATAAAGTACCGCAGCGGTGTGATAACGCAGTATATCATTCCACTGAGGCATTGATATAATACGAGTAGCAATTCGGATTTCACATTGTAATGTTTTTCATGTGGAGTAATTTTGGCTCTGCTGCCTGACTTATGGTGAGAATATCAATGCATGCAGTAATGCTGCGTAGCTAATTTTACATTTACTTAGTCCCAATTCGAGGGAGATAAACCTGATATGTATTTATGCAGCCTGAATATCCAACCATCCACTGCAAGGTATGAATTGATTCCACCGATCAAATTAAATTACATTTTTATAGGGTAAAGAGTTGTAAAAATTTGTAATCACCGATATTATTCCATTAGATTCGCTCCAAAGAGAAAGTATTCTGTTCACTCAATTTTAATTCTTGATTAAGAATTTTATGTCCTTAATACTTACATTTTTTAATTCTTAAGCTGCCAAAGTGAACCAACATTTTATTTTCTGTGAAAGCCACATTCAATTAGAAGCAAAAGTTATTCCCAGGATACTTTTTGCTCTTTCTTTGGCCTTTAATCATGCAGCAATAAGCATATCCAGCAACAAGTATTCCTTTTATCGTGATAGCTACCATATTTACCATTAGTAGGCTTCAAGAGAAAAAGTTTCGTACGGAGCGCGTGATTAGATATATTTCAATGATCCCCATGATGAAAATTTAGAGCCCTAATGCATTCTGATGTTTTTTTACTGTCTACTTTTATTGTTCATTCAATAGCTTCAAATTATCATTGCTTTTCTCTTTGCCTCCCTCTTCATCCAATTCTTTCCATTCACCCTTTACATTTTCATCTTCTTCCATAGTCACCCGTTCATCCGCCCCTTTCTTGCTTAAAAAATTCTTCCATTCACTTAAGCATTTGCGCAAGCCAACTTCGCTAATCATCGACAAAGTAAATCCTTTATTTTGGTTACGTCTCAGGCGGCAATCATCAGTACGTTGAATTCTGCCAGTGTTCGGTGCAAAACTTATTTGTTGATATTTACTTCGTAATTATCTTGGCACATATCCAAGGTATATAGTAAAATTATATCTATTGTATTTCAGAAAGGTCTTTGAATGAGTATTTTGCATCAATCAAAAGCAACTACATAATTGATTTTCATGTCAACATTTATTTTATCCAGTACTATTGCACGGATATAATATTTTTATTATTGATATAATTATTGATATTAATATAGCTACAATAACGCAAATGAAGTAGTAGTATTCAACAAATTCATAACAGAAAAAGGTCACCTTAATATTCCAAATGGATATAAACATGCTAATATGTGTTTTTACGTGCACCGTGCGCCCACAATTGGCTGTAAAGTTGCACAATTATGAGAGGATTAAAGCTTCTGCGAAGCCAGTCTGTTATAACTCTGTTAGTGACATAGGTAGTCGTTGTCTTGAACAAAAAAAGAAGAAACTGGAACGGAAAGAGTTGTATGAGGAGTAAAGCGAGGAAATGGGTTTGATGGGACCTTCACCCACCGCTAGCTCTGGTTACCTCTCTCCTTCTTCTGTGTCAGCTCCTTCGCGTCTCAAGACACCACTCCAGCTTAAGAAGTGCTACGTTGTTGGCAGCGCAGGGAAAGGAGTTAGGTGTTCTGTGGGGGCGGGGGGTTGGAATGGGTGGGCTCGGGTCGGATTCTACTCTTCACCGATGCGTCAACCGCTCCTTATTCCAAGCCCGAGATAAAGAGAACGAAGAGGCTCGGGGTGTGGAGACAATTCTCGGATATGTCTCTCTCTCTCTCTCTCTCTCTCTCGACGGTGGAGAACTAGCGGTGGTAAGATTGCGCAGGAGCTTAACAGAAGGGAAGAGGTGAGAATATTTTAGGAAGGTGGGGGTGAAGGAATTGGTTGAGCAAGGAGGAGATAGAGGGAGTGAAGGAAAATCATTGGGTTTAGGGAATGAACTCAAGTTGGAAAGGAATGATTATTTAAAAGGTCTTAGAATGAAATGGAGCCCGAGAATTTAGTCTATGAGCTGTGGCGATAGCTGGGATTGTATTCAGTCCGCAATGTATCACGTAAATTCGAATTTTCGTGCCGTTTAAAGGTACTGATTCGTAAGATATAAGTGCATTACTGTAGTGCAGCAAATTATGTGTTAAAGATCTCTTGTCCAAAAAACACGCGATGGTACTGCGCAAGGCCCGAAGTGGTTCCAAATGTGAAAAGGAATTCATCATTTGCAGCAAATTGGTTTAATGGCTGGTTGGTTAGATGAGGATAGCGCTCACCTCAGACTCGGTAAAGAGCATGGGAATGTCACACAATCAAATTTGGGGGAGCATTTCCTTTACTTATTCAATCCAGCATTTCAAGGGAAGATGTAATAAAGGGAAAACGGTAAAATCTTGGCAGAGGTCATATATATTTTATGGAAAATAAACACAGGAACCCAATTTATAATGCCTCAAAAGAAAAAAGAGCAGAATAATGATATATGGTAAAAATTTAACCGAATTAAAATTACTTTTCCCACATAATGTGGCGCTTACTTCAAATAAATAATATTATCCGGTCCTTAGATAGCTGACAAGTTTTCGTACCCTTCAAAGGCAATGTAAAATTCTCTTTTACACCTATATTTGCTGATGTAGCTACCATTTTGTTCAAAGCTTTATTGTTCCTTTTGCTTTACGACAGTTACTTTATCATACTGATGAGAATTCTAAGTCAAATTATGCCACAAACTCACTCCAAATGTAATGTTTTGGAATCTTCAAGGCAATTTGATGATTGATGATGAAAAAGGTAATTTTCAGTTTCACACAATAACTAATTAGCATCATATAGCATCATTATATATTATATTAGCAAGCATCATATATTATATTAGCATTTTCTTGAATCATATGTTCAAAATTCATTGAATAATCCTAGGATTTGAAGTACAGGAGTGTGGATTAAGGATTTTGTTTAATGTACCCTAAATATATTATGTTATAAGCATTTTAAATAATCATTATGACAGAAGGCCAGTTTATAAGGATTGAATTGCTCCCATTTTTTCGTGAACCAGTTATCGCTGTTTTAAAGTTACATGACTTGTTCACAACAACAAAGTTTGGCCAACTTTGGAATAATTATGGAATTTAAAGCTCAAAGCCTCCACACATAGCGGAACCTGTCTTTGACTAGGCATTAGTTGAAAAAACTCGAATATTTTTTCTTGAAATTAATCAAGTATGAAAAGTATAGTCCTGTATGTCGAGAGGCATACAAGCTATCATAGGTCCTCTGCCATGGAGTTCACAAATGATTTGCGGTTTCATTTTGGATATATTTCATAATTTTTCCTGGTTCATTGCACTTCAAGTTAGGTTTAGTGAAGAGGTCTTCAACTCAGTGGTTCGGCAAAGTTCTGTTGAGCTAAGTCGTTACGATTATTACGAGATCTCATATTTCTCGACCCCTTTTTTCAACGCTTACCACAGCCTCCCTCTCCAAGACTTCATCTAAGCTCCTCGCTATCTCCTCCACGGGGAACCTCCTCTCCTTTTGCTCCCCCATAACTTTTTCTCCGAACCCTTAACCCCGTGCGCTGTCTCTCGTAAGTCCTTATCCCCTCTTCGCCTTCATTTACAGGCACCCCGCGTGCCTGCGTATTACACTCCCGTGTCTTTAGTTCTTAGGGCGTCTTCGCAAGGCTGCGTGAGTTTCGCCTCCGTCATGATTGCGATTTCCTCCTCTCCTCTGCAAATGGTCGCAATTTTGCCGCCCGTCTTATTTCCCGTCCCGTTCGCGAGGTCCATTACCGCCGGGATTTATGATTATTTCGGGCCATTGCATTCCTATGCCCAGCTCTGCTCTGTCGTGTATATTATCGCCCCGGCGCGAATACTCAATTCCTAAGTCTCAATTTCCCTTCATGCGATATTTGCTCTGTGTCCACGCGGGATTGCTACGACTTATTTGGCTTCGTTGGTAAATGATTCGATATACAATAAAATACAATCAGTTGTTTTTTCCAAATTTTTTTAGTAAAGATAAATATTATTCGTTTTTGCGCTGAAAATATTACACAAAGTTTAGTTCAATTTTCCCCAAATAATGCAATCATCATTATATACTTCAGAGGTTCACACTACGTTGATCACTCTTGTTCCATTTACTTCTTTGATATATCCGGAGATATAGAGAGTGTAATTTTAAAGATTTAGCTTCTTAATTTATTTTTAAAGATAATGTTATTCCAATTTTATGCCAGTCAATGATATATGCTCGTTCAAATACGATTTCTGAAGTCTCAATTCCGCTAACTTGATCTTTCCCAGTTATTAAGTTATTCTCACTGCAACCAATTCCCCAGGAGAACGTCAAGAGAACTTCAGTGCATCATGACATTCTAAATGAAATTTTCAATCGTAAATAATAGAAGTAGCTTCATCGTCAAAAAGAAGAAATAATATGTATTAGGTTTTTCCTTGAAAGAACAAGAAAGACTTTGCTTTATTTAACAGTATCATTTATATTAACATCTCTCGTATTGGTAGGTATTATCAATGAATACGAAGAGGGAATGACTCGAAGCGGGTGTTAAATTAACAATTGTATGTACCCTAGGCGTAAAAAGCATTGTTTCAATTGTTTTGTTCCAAAGTTCAGTGAAAACTCTCACAATTTAGCAATTTTCAATCTTCCCTCCCTTAGTTTTGTAACAATGAAGATTTGCTCGCTAAATTTGTATTGCTTAACCAGATTTAATGACGCTATTTCATAGTAATGATATTCAACTGATGGACTGATGCTTATTTTCACTGAGAGGTTAACGTGCCAGGAGACGAAGGTGCTATGCTCAACGATTATCACCGCGGGGTGGAGCAAAGTCTCTTCCTTCATCATACGGGAAAGTAATGTTTCGTGCGGCTTTTTTTTCTTTTCGGAGAGCCACGTTCCAAGTTGGACACTATTAGGCTGTAGGCAAACTTCCTCAAGTCTCATCAAAATTCCGATCCGACTCTTGACTCTGAGTGCGTCACACGAGAGGAAAGAAATGAGAAAGATGGGAAACGGGAAAAAGATGAATTCAAGCGAGAAAGGCTTAAAAGAGTATTGCTGTATGGAAGGGAATATACATTTACTTCAACGAGCCTTGTGTGCATACTTTCTTGGAATGTACCTAATAGTTTCCACTATAACTAAAATATTTCCAAAGAGAACGTCAAGGGAGGGTCAGAGTATCATGGGATCTATACCGTCTTTGAAAGTTTACCCCTTTATCTTTCATTCAATACATTTTTCCAGAGATCTCTAGATGATTGTTCCGTCCTGTTTATAATTTCTTTGAATTTGTGTCTAAATTTCAAAGGTATTATTACAGGATTATTTACATGAGAAGGTATAGAGGGTAGAAAGTGTAAGAATTTAATGAAAGAACAAATTCTCATCTTATCATACTTCAGGAACATTGCCTCTTCTATTATCAATGACATTTATGTCAGTGATCCATAAATTTCACATGAATAAGGATATAACATCAACTGACAATACTCTATATCTGGTTGTAGAAACAAAAATTAATATAATTTATGAAGTATCTCTGCAAGGTGCATCAAGTGAATTTTTTTAAACCTTTTGTGATTTATTTAAATAAATGGGTTCCTTGGTATTATAGTGTTCTAAAGCAGGTAATGGCAACCAAATGACATGTTCAAGAATTTATTAACGCTGAGAATGAGATTTATACTTTCCCTGGTGTTTAGTTTTCGGAGAAATTCAGCCATTGATATATTCATAAATATATAATAAAAACTAATTTATCCCATCTCTCCATAATGGAAGCGTAACATTTGCACACTTAAATCTTTCATAAAATTGATTTTTTTAAAAGAATTTTACTTTGAATTTACTCCAAAATTAGAAAATATGTAAACTCCATGCCTCATTACTATATTATGTTATTTAGTTTTATTATATTAATGATTCATTACTTGAGTAACCTATTTCGGCCAAATGTAAACTTGACCAATATATGTATGACTAAATACTGAGATAAACTGGAATCCCTCTCGTGGAGTTACATCCTAGCCCCTATAATTATCCCCATGGAAAACTTAATGACTTATTTGAAACAAAGCCTAAGTAACATCTGCTCATTCTATATCCTACCAGGCATTTCCCGATCTGACCCTAAAACTAGAGACAGATAACTCACGAAAAAAACAAGTGGGAACTTCTGTTTTGGAAGCAAAAAAATAATGACTAATTGCATGCCTGAGATAACTTGGGGGAAATTCCTGCTGAATCCGAAACAGAGGAAAGTTGACCGCATCATACAACCTAGTTGTCATTCGCACCGAGAGTCTTGGCCTAGAAAACAAGAAACAGGTTTTGAATTACGGAGTCTGAGATGCAAGTATCCATGATGGAAAAGGCACCGTGTGCCAGAGAAGTAGAGTCGGTGAATTTTTATAAGTACACTTCGCAGCATCTTATCTTTTTTCCCGAATACTTAGAGTTGCTTACAGATATAGCTATCTAACTTAATAAATAATATCAAAATGTATACCTTAATCACGGATTAGACATGAAGCACCGGAATGTGTTTCTGTAGTATTAACCATAGCTATTTGAACCTCGCTACAAATTAAATGCAATTAATGTACTTTAATCAAATAAATATGCTTTGTCACCATCCACTTTTCTTAAAATTAGTTGCTTTGTAACCAAGGTCATGGAATTTTTTTACTATTCAGTTTGAGTAAAACCTTTGCTTGTAAAATGGACCTATCATTAAACGGACCTATTTTCTATTGTACTACAATTGTTGTAAAATTATTAACCTTTATCTGGGCCTTCTTGACCTATTCCATAACACCTGCCGGACTTTAACCTAAATTTACTGTCTCGCTAGCTATTTAGCGACGAAATATTAACCAACCTTACCCTTTCGTAAACAAGTTGATGATGTCATGATCACCTACCGTGCTACTTACAGCTTTTAAGCAACTTTTCCGTCTCTGGCATTGCATTCGTTTTTTTGCACTTTTGTAACCTATGCCTACCGTCGATGAATATTTCTCTCAGAAGGAATTAAGCTGCCATGAACTAAATGACGCCACCAAGTTATGATAAGTAGACGGCAATTTTTTCGCTTTTATTTTTATTTTTTTAAACTATGAGAAGATTGCTGAGTGACAAATAATCTCATTGTCGTGATCACCAAGGCGGGAGAGACATATTGGTAGCATTATAGGCTTAAAAAATGGAAGGGAAAGAGTTTTTTTTCTGTAGAATTTTTGCTCTTAATTTAAACTTCCAACAACCGAATTTTCATTCATAAATGTAAATGTAGGTCCAGTTACGCACTTATGAACGTTTAAGATAGATAAAATGATATTTTACAAGCGATTTTAGGAGTTGGAATAAAGATGGTGAATGGAAAGCGAATGGGAACCGGATGGCTGTATTCCATCCATCTGGGTGCTTAGGTCAGGAAAAAAAAACATTTTTTTCTCGACCTCCTTCGCTTCTTCCCCTTCCTGGCGGGAAATATAGTTGCGTAAGAGATTTCAAGCCAGAGTGGTGTCGAGATGAAATGGGAATGGCAGCGCGGAGGCGTAGAATTGTGAGTTTTCTCCCTTCCCCTCACCTCGAGAAGGAGCCGTGGTTTAAGGCCTACGGGAGAACTTGTGAGGTGGGTTGCCTGTGATCCGGGAGACGTAAGGTGGGTTGCCCAAAAGGTAGGGGCGAAAGAGGAGGTGTAGAAATGTGGTTGAGAAGAGGAGGAGGTAGAAGAACGTTGCGCGACAGATGAGAGCATTGCCGAAAAGGCATTATGCGTGAGGGTGAGTGTGGGGGAGTTTAGCTTGAGAGATTGAGAAAGACGTTGAAAGGGAGTTTTGGCTGTTACAGTACACTTGTCATGCGTTATAAAGACGTCAAGAACCGGGGGAATGTGACTGCCTGGAGAGGTGGGGCTCGTAAGAGTGGTTAGGGGGTGCTGTATAATGCACGAGAGACGCGATAGAGCGTGAAATTTTGTAAGGCTTTATCTCGAATTCGCTAGCCTATTCCATGGTGGAGAATGTGTGGGAAATTTTTCTCCTTAAAACGGTTTTGCACCATGAGTGGATGAAAAATATTATTAATGCCAGTTTTTGCTTCTTTATATCAGTTCTATGTTGATTTTAAATATGTCATATTGCGTACTATTTTTTTCGGAATGGACACAACTAATTTTTACCACATTGTTTCTTGGGATTGATAAGGATAGCATCTTTTAGAGCAGCAAGGGCTTAAATTCGTATGTGGCATTTTATAGACATTGAATGTGCATAGATGGATCCAAAAAAATCAGTCAATAAAGTTGTTAAGTGATTAAG
Source organism: Ischnura elegans (assembly GCF_921293095.1). Classification (NCBI taxonomy): domain Eukaryota; kingdom Metazoa; phylum Arthropoda; class Insecta; order Odonata; family Coenagrionidae; genus Ischnura; species Ischnura elegans. The sequence goes on along the minus strand of NC_060255.1, from coordinate 42,380,603 downwards.
TTATTGGGATGGTTTTAATTACTCAAATAACTCATAGCAACATATTCTATTTTCTCCAGCATTATATAAATGCAAAATATATGCTGACAAATTTGATCAAGATTGAATTTATAGCGGATGAGTGCCTCCAAAAACCATTGTTATCCTTAGATTCAAGTGTTAATTTCGGATATTGGTTTCAATTATTACTATGAAATACGCCATCATACGCCATTTGCGGCACGGGGATTGAAAGTATTATCTTTCTTTTCACTTAAAACCACCATTTTCCTGTGAACCTCGTATTCTTGCACAAATGCAAACAGCAAATAATATTGGAAATATTCGTTACTACAAAAGATAATTAGGCAGAGATAAAAGTTTTATCAGACGTCAATTTCTTTGCATGTATTTTTTTAAGAAGATCCCATTTTAAAATCCTTAACTCATCTAATACACTCATGTCACAAGTTTTTTTACCGTTCCAAAGTTTGTGCAGAGAGCAAAGTCTTGTCCAAAAATGAGTTGATTTTTCTGTTCTATCGGACCATTTTCTTCAGAAATAAATTGAATTTGAGCAATTTTTTCCTCTAAAATTTTCATAGCATATAGGGTAACCCGGTGCGGATTTCATGATTAAAATATTAACTTATAAGCAATACCAATCTGGACTAGATATAGTTTTTGCCGCTAGCGTAGCACCGTTCTTCGCACTTAAAAAAATCGCTTACCCCATTCCACCCCGCCACCTTGCTCCGCCCTAGGTTCCCCTAATTAGAAATAATGAAGATGAATAGACCCTGCTATTTTGGCATTTTTCAAATCTCTTATCACTTAGTACATTAATTTTACTAGTTCAATGACCTTATGGCCTTAAAATTCCATAATATGAAATATCAAATCTAGGTTTGCTAAGAACGCATCAATCTGGAATAATTGCTATATTTAAATTTGGTTGGCAAGTTAAAAGACCTTAAACCGTGCAAAAACCCTCATCAAGGTAACCAAAATGAATTCTAGCGAGCCAAATCAAATAAAAATATTAGTTTTTTTTCAATTGCTTTCCCAAATATCGTTCTTGTCTGCAGCATTATGCCTTTTTTCGGCATCCAGGTACGCCTACTCCCCTTCATCAGATTTCGTAATCCTTAGCCATGTATATCCATCTCTCATAGCTTCGCACCGCACCTGCCGCTCCCTTCTCAAGTATCAATCTATTCCCTTCCCATCCCACTTCTCCGAGTCTCGTAGATCTTCACGATTTCAAGAGAAAGTGATGGATATAGACGGGGTACAAAACGTTGAACGATCATTCATCCGTACATTTTATGGCGCTATGTGGCACTAAAAGTATACCGGGTTATAAAATGCATGTACATTGTATTAGGTCGAAGCAGACTTCATCTTAAGAGAGTGAAATATTTATATTTCTCTCTTCTTTAGTAGTACATTCTTATAGTTATCTTCGCTTTCTTTTTCCACTCAGCAGTACATGGCTTTGTAGCTACTGTTATATTCTATGATTATGACTCTAATTTTCGTTTAATTTTGGCGCAGTTGAAAATTAAATATTCAAAATTCTCTACGACCCTTGAAAAAACACAGAAAGTACCTACCTACGCTACCTTTGCTACATTTTTTTACCAACTTGTAATAATCTTAGCATAGATAGTGGATACTATCAAAATCAACATATCTAAAATCGATTAATGCTTGTCATTTCAAAATTATTGCAAGGCATTTACCTGTAAATAATTTGTTTTTGTATCTCAACTTAATGCCTTTGGAAAAATGTGAAAAGTTCTCATTGTTTTTTCAAGCCAGCATCTGAACTTAACCATTATTTAAATTTAACTTATTCAAGTATATTTGTTTTCCCTAGAACACCTTTATAATTATTTTATGTTGATTGGTATTATTTAATCAGATGAAATAACTTGGTTACTAGTAATAAACTCAGTTTACTCCCTTGAAAGCATATATCGTCAATAATATTTTAGATCCATTTCATTATTACACCTTTTTTGGTGAACTCTTTGTCCGTGTTTAATGTGCTGTGATGTTTTTAAAACTTTGTATTGCGATAAGTTCATTAATCATGTTAAAAACTCAAATGGTATTTTCATGAAATATAAATCCATGGGATATATTTTTTCAGTACAATATTTCCCTCCTCTTGAGAAAATATATTTTTCTCCTCTTGAGAAGGACTAGCGACAAATTTCTCTAATGCTCTACTATCACTCACTGGTTTTCTGTATGTTTGTTTTTCCTATTCGGTCATTAAGCGTTAGAACCTCTATCAAATACCAAATTGTTGAATCAAAATAATCTGAAGACATGATTTTTTTCTCTAAGCGGCTAGATTTATCTTTTACGTTGGAGTAAGAGTATTCCATGAATAAGTTCCCGGAATTAATTAGTGAAATGTTTTTTTTTTTATATCGAAGTCCAAAATCGAAACATGTAAGTCTATTTTTCATTAAACCTTCATTGCTACGGTGGGGCTTCAATTAAGTATTTACCTTATATGCATCAGCAGCGAACATGGGCGTGTTTTTTACAACATATGTAAATATGTATTGTCTTTAAAACTTTTTTAATTCAATTGATATATTAGCACCTGGTATTAAAAGAGAGATCATCATTAAATTTCGATTATTTTCCGGCTTAATTTGACTCTTAACAAGCATCAAAAAATCGTCTCCTCGAATTGGGTAACATTATAAATCTTTCAAGCTCATCTTTGGCCGCAAGTAGCCGCAAACCCTACATTGCCCATGTAGACGCCGTGCCACACCAACAACCACCCTTTCATTCCATTATTCAAACTCACTTACATAAATTGTTAAACATCCCTGAGATGGAGCTCTGCAGGCCTGTTAGTGCTTCGGAAAATAATGAATCGAAGGGCGGATTAGCCTCTGGCTGCTAAGTTAAGCTCTTCAAATAGTATACTAGGATGCATCGCAAAATGAATCCATTGTTTTAGCAATTTCACAATTCAAAATTTGCGGCATTTCTACGTAATTGTTGAAAATGCTAAGCAAGTCATAATATTTTTCATCATGTTTATCGTACAAAACGTCATTTAAACCATTACTTAACTTAAATTTTTTTTTCATTTTATTTTTCCCATATAATCTCTTGTAAAGTTACGATTACTCATAAGTATCGTTCTTTAACTGCAGGAAAGCAATTTTACGGATGAGTAGAACATCCATAAGAATCTTAAAAGTAGTTTATGTTCCGAATCTTTCGATGAATAGTATAATTGAATAATACGAAGTGATAATATTGTCAATTTATCATTCTATTTGCATAATTATTTTATACGTATACTTGGCTGGCGTTTTGCCTAATCTCGATCAATATAAATTTATCGGTAGGTCGCTAAAATTATAGCTTAAGGGATAATTTTTACACTTTTATCTTATAACATGTTAGTTTAGCAGGTAAATTTATGGAGTTCATTTAAATATTATGATGAAAGTACTGCCATAAAATTAGTTTTTAATAGGTTACTAAAATCACTTGTTCAGAATATTTATAAACAATTTCGATAAAGGTTAAGTTATTCATGAAAACTGATTATGTATGGATATGATATGTATTTTGCCAGGTAAAATGGTTAAATGCTCGCTTTGTGTTACCATCATGTAAGGAAATTCAGAATTCCTGGAATTCATCAACTACTCATTAACTATACCGAGCTAAGATTCTCGAAGGCGTTGATTTTCTCCATTTTTATTTTTCATCATACCCCGAAAAATTCCGAACTTCACCCTCTCAGGGATCATGAATGTGAACTGAAGCGGTAAATGAGGCATAAATTTACATTGATTAGGGCTTGAACAGTTTGCCTTTCGAGGATGTCGGAACCTACCCTGTGTTCCCATCCAGTGGTGCTCAAATTTTTCATATTCTGTTTCGTGCCTTTTCCAAGCATTCCCCTTGAGAAGGCTCATCCTTAGCCTTCCACCTTCCTTCATCTTATAATCTCTGCTAATCCATGATCCCATGGCCAATTTTAACAGGCAAAACAAAATCATCCGAAAACAAGAAAAAAAAACTTCAACAGGCAGATCCTTAATTTGCACCACAATGTGAATCAGTTAATACCAGGTGGAAATACCTTCCAAGTTTCAGACCTTTTGAACTAAATACCATATATAAAGCATTATATGATCATTATAAAGAAGAAAGTTTGCAGCGTGCACGATGGAATTGGTTTGCTGCCTTAAGAAATTAAATTCAAGGTCTTAATTCGTTAAACATGCGGTTGACTGCAATCGTAGAAAATAATTTCCCAGAAATTTTACAATACTGCCTGGCATTGATGGTCAATGGATGTTTTTCTTTAATAATAATAAAAATAATAATAATAAATTTATTGTTCTCGGACCTTGTCCTATGGAACATATCAAATTTTACAGTTAATTCCATCTAATTCCATCCATTCCTTTGAAGCAGTCACAGCATTTGCGCAGTGAAGAATATTCATTTCCTTCGCTAAGGCATTAAGAAATCATTCCCTTTTTATGCCGAAAGTATGGCAGTGCTCAAAAAATTTATTTCTTACTGATAGGTGTATTTTTTATTTTCCTATGCATTAAGAAGCATCGAAGCGATCAAATATTCTATAAAATATTAATTGATATGATCCGTGATTTTTCATTCGGAAAGAAATGTCATTGAATAGGTAAAATTCATTTCCTATAGATTATTTGTTCCCAATCCCTCATGTAACTACCGGTTCTTCATAGTTATTCCTTTTTTTACGAACCATGTGCTATATTCCTATAGATTATTTGTTCCCAATCCCTCATGTAACTACCGGTTCTTCATAGTTATTCCTTTTTTTACGAACCATGTGCTGTTTCATAACAAGATTTTGCCTTGCCATCCTAAAGTTAAGAAAGTGCAATTTGAATTGCTACAAAGAAATAAGCTTATTTTTCATATGGGATGAGATAATTATGGTGTTAATAATTATCTTTAGTGAATATTAACACTTAGACAGGTATATAGGTAGAACATATTCTGAAATTTTTTATCGATTTATTTATCCGTCAGCCTTTTCTACTCCAATACGAGCTACTTTATGTTTAATGTCGTATGCTAGCCTTCCACGTCTTGTTCTCATCGTTCCTATCTAGTAGATAACTATTATTTGAGCAACCGAAAATAAGTAGCACTCATTTTTCCATTTAACTAATTTTGAGGTTGTAAGCTATTTAATCTTCCCTCATACTTTCAGCTATTTTTCGTGCTTCAAGGCAGAGAGATTATGCATATTTTTTTTCTTATTTTCTTAGAATTTGATAAACAAATGGTACTTATATGAGTGTTTTGATAATAAATGTTCCACTTATAAATAACGGAAGACTAAAGCATGTTAATTCCCATTTATTCTTCTTTTTTGCAGTTTGAATCTGTAATTTTATGTTAAAATTACGTAAATGAATAATTTATTTGCTATTACACAAAATACTTAATAAGGTACAAAACTTAATCGTTCCATCATCACCTAGCAGTCTGTACATCTACTTCTCCCAAAACCTTACTCCATCAACTTTTAATTAAGGGGTCGAAGAACACCACTGGGTGTTATTAATTCCTATTATTTTTTCTTTCGATCCTATTTTTCTACCTTAGGAAAAGTTTCCAATTATTTCCAGGTGAAAACTAGAGCTGAGACACTAAGAAAGGGATGTATCATAGTTAAGTATAGTTTACGACACTATTTCTCTTGTCCGAGGAAGTTGGAGGTAATATCAACGATGAAAAGGAAAAGATTGAAGTACTAGCTGGAAACTTAAATGAAATCTTCTTTACACTTTATTTCATGAAATCATTAACGCTGTAGCAATGCGACGCGTAGTTGAAGCAAAAATATATCTTTTGAACTGCATTTGGAGTTTGTACTAAATTGCATTCTTTACGAAATAATGACAATGATTCCTTGTCGTCGGAGATTCAGAGTTATAGTGAAATTATTGGAATATTTTTCTTTCATTTATGCAGCTCATGATTTATCATTATTCATTATTTAGAGTAAACTTTTAAAAGTTTTAGCTGCTTATTCCCGCCGTAGATACTCTGGGAACTTCTTTCATTGCAAGAAATTATTCAAGAGAATGCTCCTTAAAAGGAAAATCTCGTCTGAATGAGTGAAGAGAAACGCTCAAGCTGAATCGTGAGAGTTGAATCTGAGCAAAACTTCCTAAAAAGATGGAAATTCCTCCTTGTAACCACTTTCTTAAATTAAAAATTAATATACTGCTTGGTACTTCTTGGATAGGCAAGAGAAATTTTCAATGAACTCCCTCAAACTTTTCTCGGGTTAATTAAAGTGGAGGATTGTTGAAAGAAAGATATCCCGTAAAGTTATGAGGACTCCCAAAGCCATCAGAAGCAATCGCGTAATGACAAGGTTGGGGAATTTAAAGGCGTTGGTACGTGCTCAACGAGAGGGTAGTCCTTATACTCAGAAGAAGTAAATAACATGTTATGTGGATGATCCAATATGGCTTATGATTTATTTATGCATACATTATCAATTTTATGATAACCTCTCCGTGTATAGTAAGCAGAAACTTGTCTGCAGCAAGTCTTGATCTTTACATGAAGTTTGAAAATTTCGACTTACTTGCTTAGGCAAGTTTAACTTGTAATAATGTGGTCCTTCCAGTTCAAGTTTTGTAGAAAGGGGAACTTGGGTTTAATCGTTCTTAATTTGACGTAAGCCTACTTAATCTTGAGTTCCTTTCATAAACAAAATTTTTATTTGACTAAGAGATTTGATCTTGGCTAATTCCATCCATTCCTTTGAAGCAGTCACAGCATTTGCGCAGTGAAGAATATTCATCTCCTTCGCTGAGGCATTAAGAAATCATTCCCTTTTTATGCCAACAGTATGGCAGTGCTCAAAAAATTTATTTCTTACTGATAGGTGCATTTTTTATTTTCCTATGCATTAAGAAGTATCGAAGCGATCAAATATTCTATAAAATATTTATTGATATGATCCGTGATTTTTCATTCGGAAAGAAATGTCATTGAATACGTAAAATTCATTTCCTATAGATTATTTGTTCCCAATTCCTCATGAAACTACCGGTTCTTCATAGTTATTCCTTTTTTTACGAACCATGTGCTGTTTAATAACAAGATTTTGCCTTGCCATCCTAAAGTTAAGAAAGTGCAATTTGAATTGCTACAAAGAAATAAGCATATTTTTCATATGGGATGAGATAATTATGGTGTTCCAAATCCTTTAAAATGTTCTGTGTGCTTACTTTTGACACTTGTACCTTTTATCACTTCATTCTATCAATCTGTATCAAAAATGGTATATTTACTTCTATTAGCAATGTGTGCATGAAAAAATGGCAAAGTTATTATTCCTTTTCTTTTGGTATATTTAAGGCTCGCCTGTTGGTATTCATTAGATTGGAAACTACACCATTTTCTATTCCTGCATCCATTACAAGCCAATGTGTTGCATTGAATAGCAGTAATTACAGCAGTTGCCTTCGTTTCATCTCAGGGTCATCTAAGTGAATTAATCTTTACACGAAGTTCTATGAGAAAAAATTCCATTGTACTGGGGATCAAACCACGGACCTTTGGCTTTCCGAGCCGCTGAGCAGACTTCCTTACGCTATCCAGGTGCCTGAATTCCAATGGCATTTGTACCGAGGCTCTTGGTATTAAGTTTCAGGTAGCATAGGTAACGTTCACACGGCATACTTGGAAATTTACGGATAAATATTTGTTTAAAATATCATTTGACTATGTAGACTATATTTTTTCCAATTTATTTCCATCATGAACTATTCACAGCAGAAAAACACTATTTTTTCTCTTCATACGAAGGTGTTAATGGGTTTTGCGTTTCCAAATTGTTCAGGGCTTCCCCTCGTATCCTTTCAGAGAGGTGAGTGGACAAAGCTTAGGACATAATTGCCCCTTGATGGGATACGAGGATGTTAAGCACACGGGAAGACAATAAAATTCTTTGAGGCGTAGTCAACTGTACGTTTGAGGAAAACCCTAACGGGTGAGAGAGAATGTGAATGTAGAGAAAGGGAGAAAGGCTGCAGAGCAGAAATACGGTTCGAACAGGTCTATGGGTGGGTTAGCGAATTCAGTCTGGGATCTCTGCGAGAGGCTAGCATAGAAAGCAAGACAAAGTGCGAAATTACAGCAAGGAAACGGAGAAACGTCTACATATACATACTACCCCGTGAGTCACCAAAAAAAGCGTGTGGTAGGGGGTGTTAGAATACTAGCCGTCTACTTATATAAAGAAAATGCTCAAACAAGACTACGAATAGCATTATTAAAAGTCCTTTATGGTTCGGGGGAAAAAGGAATACCCATATCTATCCGTTCGACAAAATATCTCTCTTACTTTATCGCTTCTGCCAGACGTATATATAGTGAGGGACTAAGGTGATGTTCTCCGTGTCGCTCCTAAATATACCTATTCTCAATTGTTCAAGCAATCTAAACATAGAGCATATCCTCCGAGTCTCTAGCGGCACCCAACCTAATTTGCTTAACATCGAGGTAAGGCTTCAAGTATGCCCGTAGCTTTTTTTGGCGAATCACGAGTTAACTTGCCGAAGACAAGGATGGATGGATAGTTGAGCGCATTAACCACTGATGGGTCAATGTATTCTTTGATTCTTCAATTCTGGACTTATAATATTGATTTATTTAGGATGTAGACGATAATTTCGAATCATGTGAGGTAGCTGACGTCGCTTTCGGGAAAAGTTCATTTTACTCATCGCGCTCTGCTGTTTTCGTTAAAAAAAATTGTCCATATACACCAAATACGCTATATATTTCAATACATTTGTTAAAATTTCTCTGGAATTTGATCTTGTGCAGAAAAATAGCACTGCTGGAGAAGGACAATAATGCAGTTTAGAAAAAAGGTCTATGGGGTGCAGGGCCGGATCCGGAATTTTTTTCTGGGTGGGAGTTCTGATAGGCAAACTATTTTCTCTTACTTGAGATTAAAAACAGCATACAACAATTGCTTTGGGAAATATTCTCTTCATTTTAATACGAGAGCCATTAAAATGAAATTAAATGATTAAGGCTCCGTAATACACAACACAAAAGGAACGCAATGATAACCATATATATATATATATATTTCGTCTACTTTTTAAGCATATTGGTGGTACACGTGCCCTCTTTTCCCTAAATCCGCCTAGGATGGGGTGTATGAGGTTGGTATAGCAAATTCAGTAGAAAGTGCGAAATAACAGCGAGAGAATGGAGAAACAGGTCGAAGACAAGGATGGAACGCAGGGCGCAGACCCAACGCAAAGGGTTCTGGGTAATGCCGTAAGACCAGAAAGGGAAGGGAACCGGTTTTGGGAGGGATGGTGGGTTGTTAGGGATTTTCCGAGGAAGGTCTTCACAAAAGCTCTTGGAAATTGGTAGTAGATATGGCCTTGAGATTATGGAATTATTAATGCTAGCCAGGAAAGGTTCAGTCGCTTTGTGAATTGGTTACCGCGGGGGGCTCTGGCAAAAGCAGACCCTGCGAACTGAAGTCGAGGGTGCCATGTCCTATACGCCTCACCCCTTCCTCCTCCGACCACTTACATTTCGAATGCCCTTGCCCCAAAACTCCCCGTGCAGCCGTCCCAGTTTTTTTTCGTCTACTCCCTACGCTGATAAGCTCGCATCACCGAATGTTCCACTGAGGGGACTGAGGGAATGTTGGGAGAACAGAGTCACCATGAGGTCAGAGGCGGAATAAACGCTAAGCCGAAAGGGCTTGAGGATGTTCCAAGTACTGCTGCTTCCGTTCTTTTGCGAGTTATTCCCGCGTTTATTTGCGTAATTTCCTTTGATTTGTCTCCCTTTTTGAGTTCGCAGCCGGGCGAAAGCTTTGGAAACAAGGCAAGATGGGGATTGAATTAGATAGTTCTCTTAATTCCCGGCCCGCTAGCAGCAGCCCTTGCCTGCGCCCATTATATTTATTTATTCTTTTTGAAGAACTGAGGGCGCCTCTTTGTACTCAAGATTGGGCAAAGCATGCGGAAACAAACTCTATTTTAATTTCCTATTCGCTTTGTCGTCAAGGTCGTTTTTATCTAGGCTTTCTTCTCGGTTTTCCTATTTGCAAAGTAATGTTCATTGAGTGGGACGTTAAGGTATAATCCGTTTTGTTTCTATAATCTGCCGATTATATTGGATACAATGATCACAAAAATGTAATGAACAACCACAGTTTTATAATATAATCAAATTATCAACGCTTTATTTCTATAAGATAAATTACATGATCAACGGCTCACGTTGCAAATTTATTGAAGTAAAAACTATTAAAAATATTCAAACATCACATTTTTTTAAATTGTTATATTGATGAAACAACTTCAAACTTAATTTCCATTAATGGGAAGAAGCATACCGTTTCCCACATTAGAGATAAAATTCATCATCATTACAGCTGCCTTATTTTCAGAAGACATTCAGTAAAAGTTTTACAGTAGCTGAAAATATACAAGTGTGTCTAGTTTGCCGCAACCATTGGTATTCTAAGGTGCAATAAAATAACAGTTTTGTGACTTTTATACCAACGAATTGACATATTTTTTTTATTTTGTGAAAGTACAGTCTGTGGAAGAGGTCTTAAGTATCATTTCATCTGACTTGTGGAAATTATTTATTCCTAACCAATAAAAGTTTTGTTCCTTGTTTTTCTCTTATGAGGAAAGTAACCCGTAAAATCGTAGAAACTAAAGCAATAAATATGCATTAATAATTCTTAGGCTAAAATTTTTTAGCTTACGTCAATTTTGGCTATACCTCTTATGAGAAGTAAATTTCGTGAAAATCGGGTAAACTCCAAACATTTTGTGCGTCATTTGATGATTTTTTCAACATATTACATAATTACTAATTTCTTAAAATAATATTCACATAATTCTGCTTATGAACGGTGCCATTAATCCTAGTCGCATCCGTTTATTCTATTATATGCACGTCACTCTACCTTACCATTTACGAAATGGCTTAATGAAAACCAAATATTTTAAGCCTCGCGTATGTGCTGTTATTCAGTGAATACGACATTCATTTCGGTCTTACTGAATAACTAATTATTTAGAACTAGTATGCATGGGATAACAAACAAATTTCATATAATTACTGCAGTCGGCCAAACTATTCATAGGATAGTGGATTAATTTTTCAATTAGGGTAGGCATATTCACTCGCATCTTTACAAATAGAGAATCGCTCATTCGAAATCGTACTTATTCCTAGTAATCTTTTACTGATGTAGAATGCTTCAGTCAGTCATGAAATGGATATAATTACGTAGCATGCGGCAAGGAAGACAGCATGCACATTATCACCGCCTTGGAAATGGGACGAAGTTGCGAATGCCTCCCTATTCATGGCCTCAGCGAAATATCTCGAGTCGTCTGAAACTCTCCCGCAACAATGGCCGGCTCCCTCATTGTTGCCGCTTTTCACTGCTTTCCACGCTTTAAAGCGCTTTTCTTCTGATTATTCCGCTCTACTTTAGACTCTAAGGAGACGGGAGGGACATTCGACATTCAAAAACTTCCGAGGGATGAAAATAACTTCGAGAGAAAAGAACGCTCCTCATTTATAAAGCAGTTATCATTATTATCTGTTGTTTCCAGCGCTACGGATATTTCCAGTCTTTTGAAATTGACCATCATGGTATGTAATTTCAACCGGTGATGTGTCCATTTAATTCTTCGATTCTGGTCCTTATATTGAAATATTTTCATTTATCATTTATCGAAACTTCATATATTCAGGATACAGAAAAAATTTTCGATTCATGTGAGGTATCTAACGTCGCTTTTGTGAGAATTTCAATGTATTAGATGCTTTATGCACTCAATACCATCGCGCTTGGCTCTTTATGCTTTAGGATTGCAAAGTCCTCTCCTACATTTACTTTGTGGACATGTATGTTCATGAAACTGAACACATACTCATAAAAATTGAAGGCAAGAATTGAAGGCGCGACTCCATGATTTGCAGGCGAGGGCATTACCCTTCATTCATTAAGGTACACATATCGGTTTTATTTTTATGGTTCATTGATTGTACTTATTCCTTTCATAATTTCATTTTGTGATGGATTACTTGCAGTTTTTAGCCAAGGACATAACGTATCCTTAAATTCCATGGATCATTTAATTTACGATTTGCAGATGGATTATTTATAATGGTTAGATTATTCCCAATTCTGGAGATTTTTTCATGGCAATTCATATAGATTTCACCGCCGTTCAAGCGGCAGGATAGAAATAGTAAGCAGTAGATTCTATGGCAATCATATATTATTTGATCATTAAAGTTGAAAAATTTAGACTCAGTAATTGGTGGAATTGCCCCTTTTTATTACGAGGAATTCACTAATACGTATATACTTCACCTCGGCAACCTGAGAACGAAAAAACCTTCAGAATTACGTGGAGCCAATGCCATTTACTCTCGTATTTATAGTCCTTATTATAGAAACGCGCTCTTATATTGATCAACCTCCTGTCCACATCTCCCATGTCTCCCCCTTCAACTCTCAGCACTGGAATGGATTGCCCCTCAAATATGCGCCATGTTGGTCACGTTTTTAAGCAGCAGAGTGATGTTCTCATAATTATTGATATTTGATTGACACGATTTAGCCGACAATATTGCCACCGTGTATCTTCATTTTCTCGTTCCTGAATTTATGTCTCCTGTAAAATTAAGCCAAAGTTATTACAAAAAATCTACGATGAAAGTTATTACCAGTGTAAACGAGTACAAAGAAATTTGCAGCCAATTTTGAATTTTAACTTACCCAAAAAACTTTTTTTTACAGTATTGCCATGCAAGCAATGGTTTTATGCCTTAAAAGTAAAAAAAACTCATAAAAATTGAAGGCAATTTCCATCCAACTTCTTTGAGGCCACTTTTTTGAGCTACTCAAGAATGCCGAGATTTTATTGTAAGAGTGTTGTCCGTCAATGTTTTATTTTTCTGCGATAAATTCTTAAAACTTTATTACCTACTCTTCAAAACATCGCTTCAATTTCAGAATCGTTTCAGTTACCTTTATGTGAATTCAATGTTCTGATTATGATATTTTTTGCAGCGGTTTTTTTTCAGAGATAAAGTTATGAGTGTAACTAGCAAATTATTAATAATGCTGCTAATTTATATCTCTCAGCTGGAATGATATTTTGAGGAAACCGCGTTTGACTTCCTTTTATTTGAAATTTATGCACGATTTCCTTCCCATTAAATTGCTTGAATTATTTTCTTGACGCCTCATCTCTTTTTTTTCTCGTGAAATGTGCTTCTTGTTTCTGACTTTGATCACCATATTCTGAAATGCAAAATAAACCCTTAAATATTTCCTACGTCGTTAACGGACTAAGTAATTTAATAAGTAAAATATTTTTCATGTGAATTTAAATGACCTGATTGAATACAGTGTTGAACCGCAATATGGAGGTATTATCCTTTTTATTTTCATACGAACATTTGAGTCGTTAGTTAGTTAATGAGATATTAAATGTCGCAAATGATATCTCACCGTAGGTATTATTCACTACCCCTTGTTACCTGTATGACTGCTCAAGTATCCTCGTCTATTTTCCTTGAACGGTAATCTGGACATAAAATTTTGTAAAATAGTACGCACAGTTTTTATTTGTATCATATCTTGCTTCATTGTTAAAATATGGTATAAATCGTACAATACTACACAATTTTACTTATCTATATAACAAACTATTATAATCTGAAAAAATATTGGCATGTATTAGGATGCGCTTATCACCTATTGAAATCACTGAGACAATCTGCCTCACATATGTATTTTTACAACCTGATTAAACATCGTTACTGCTGAATGACATATTACTTAGGTTTTGACCTAAAATAAATTATAAACCTTTTAGATTAATAAACCAAGTCCAAATTATCTTCAAAAAATTTAGAAATTCGTTCAATTGGTATAGTGTAACTTTCCAACTTTAGAATGCAATTTATAATTACACATTTTATATTTATAACTAAATTACTCTAACCATAATTGCTGGAATTAAGCCTTTATTAAACGGTTCATTCCGTCATAAATAATCGTCTCTCTCAGTTCTGAGAAATGGTATTATGAAAATGTTCATCAGCCAATCGTCGAATAAATAGAGGGTAGGTTATAATTTCCTCCTATATCTCAATGGCTGTCTCAAGCAAACGCTTTCGAGATTAATACGAAACTGACCAAGGAGCTCAAAAACTTATCTCCCCCCGTGAATATATATCTCGTTTAAGTGCTCTTTCAAAGCTTGGTGAAATGTTTTATCAATCAATCGGCTACCGAGAATTTGACAGCTCTCTGAAAATAATGGCTCGGAAGCGTAGGAAGCAAACGTGGGCGATCAGGTAGTGCGGAAAAGGAAAAAAAATAAATGCGGAAATCTTGTGTCCGTATTTGGTGAATAAGTCGAAGATCTAGAAAAGTGGAAGCAGGAAATGGAAGTGAGTGACGAAGATAACGTTCAAATATCCAGTCTTTTCCCACTGAAAGCTTAAATAGTGAGGAGTTGGAAAATTTTTACCCGCAGAAAAAGATATTGGATAAAAGCTATGATGAATAGGTAATATGGTTCCATAAATCAAAATGATCGATTCGGTTCTACTCATTGAAATATTTTATCATGATGGTACAAACAACACATCTAGTATTATCTATACTGTGTCCTGAAAGGAGGAAAAGTTATTGCCAAGAACTATATATTGGATTAGTAATGATGAATAGGTAATTTGGTTTTATAAAGAAAATCAATCGATTTTGTTTTTACTTTTTGAAATATTTCTACCATAATATTACAAAAAACAGGTCTAGTATAAACTAGACTATATCCTGAGTGTAGGAAATATATACCGTCGACAGGTATTGCCTGGCGAAGCTCTAAAAATTGAGTAATAAAAATCAAATTGACTCGAAAAAGCGATTTACGGTAATTAGAGATACCGAAAACCAGCAAATAGCCAATGCCTATACGTCTCATACATTTTTGCTTTGCGAACCCATACATTAATATTACCGCCCTCTTAACCAAGGATATGGGAAAAATGCAAATTGGTCCATATTACTGATAGGATAACTGCCTAATATGAATCATGAAAGCTATTATAGGAGATAAAAGCGATAATTTTAAGCAATGAGTCACATTTGCGATCACAGCAAGCCAAAATTTTAGTCTGAGGAGTCTTCATCATCTCTCGGATCGTGAAGTGATTAGAAATAATAAAAAAATCCATGTCTACCTTAAATTCCGCATTCTATATTCAAGGATAATATCATATGCCGCAAGATGTCGAGTATATTACTGCTCATTAATATAGGTTGGTGGAAAAGACCAAACCTTATCATTTAATAATAGTTTCATAATGCTACTGGGGGATATTGAGGCATTTTAATTTATAATGTAATAATCAAAGGCTAGAAATTTCCATGCTTGGATTTAAATATAAAAATTGACATGTAAATCAGCAACCAAACCAGATGGAAACCACTCAGTTCGCGAATCACACAGCTTGACATACATACAGCGCAAAAGGGGAGGTTATGAGTTAGATATCTCTGTCTGGTTGATATGGTATCTGTTTTTTCTTGTGGTTAAGTTTTCTTTCTGACAACCATCTGACATATATGATTTTGGATGCGTGTGGTAACGAACTGACGGACGAGATATTGAAAAACTTGAATTTCCTATTCGAGAAATATATATTTGGAATGTTGTGAAGCAGTGGTTAGGTGGAAAGTCTTGATGGTGGAATGGAACAGGGCATTTTTCGGCGGCGATATTGTATATGTCCCCCCGGGCAAAGGTCACGCTATCCGGACATTCCTTCAAAAATATCAGAGACGGAGAATTTCTGGAGGCCGGTGGCGGAGAATCTAGAGTTTTGGGCTCTGTGTGGTGGTCTGAGTTTGAGTGTGGTGGTCTTTGGGTCGGAAAGTAGACGGAGGGGAACTTTGGAAGGGGAAAAACGGGAAGTACTGTCGCGTTGCGTGACGGTCAAAATTCCGTCCGCCAGTCCTCCTCTGAAACGGTAAGGGATAAAAATGTAGGAGAGGAATGCAAAAAAGATTCCTCAGTCCACCTTTGTGCTAAGTCAATGTTACACGTGTCTGGATTCTACTTGGCATTTCGTCGTGAGGGCAGCGTGGCGTCTCCCAACTAATGCCTTATGGTGGTGCAAAAAAACTAGTTACAAACTTCGGCAAAACTAGCGCGGGATAGTATGTGATACGTTAGTACAGGGATTAATAAGAAATTGTTACCATCGGGCATCGTTTTAATCCGAAAAAGTACCTAAAAATGACAAAAATTAAAATAATTGTTTTTATTAGTAGTAAAAAAATTGAAATCGAATGTATTTGTTAGAACAATAGCAAAAAAATACTGACAAATAGACTATATTATTTTATATACGTGCATAAATATGGTTTTAAATAGTTATTTCAGATCAAGAAAGATCATTAAAATGGTAGACATTTTGAATTTCAGCCGATTTTTTGAGCTGTGTTTTAACAACATAGCTAATATATCTTCAACATAGCTAAAATATTTAGCCTTTGAAATATTTCGTAGAAGGTTTATTTCCACATTTAATTGAAGATTCACTTAAAGAACTTGGATCATTTATAATTTCGTTGCATAAACCTTCAGCTTGATCTAAAATCAAAGGCTTGAGTAGTGAGATTTGCACTTCAGACATATTTTGTTTTTACTGAGAAAGTCACGATGTGTTCTACCCCTTTTCTTTGTTTCCGGCAATACCATTATGTTTAAATATTATTTATTGTGTTTAGGGAATTTTTCAAGGTCGGCTATGGGCTGTGAATGTCATTTTTAACCTTCCCTAAGTGGATGAGAAAAGGAATATGAATTTACGTCGCCTTTTTCTCTTTTTGATTCATTGCAGGAAGTTATATAGTGGATTTTCTTAACTAGTCACTATTTTAAGCTGTTATGCATGTTTTAGGTGCTTTATCAGTATATTTTTTGTTTAAATTCCCATTATTTGAAATCATGTCTAGCTTGAGATTGCTAATATCCTGAATGAACTGTCTAAAACAGAACAGGGGTTATATCTCTTTCCTTATTTATTGCGTGCCTCACCATTGGCACAAGCTATTCTACTGAATTGAATATTTTCCAATTAATTATTTCGTCCTTTCGCGGCGCTCGCATTTTCCTCGGTTATTGATCGTCGCATTATTTTATTTTTGCTTCGGTCGAAATGAATGGCGTAAAGTATTTATCGGGTTAAGCAGTTTGCATCACATTCGTCAATCGTATTGCGATATGGTTTGGATATTTTTTCCGAAAATACAAGACTAATATTTCGGGCTATTGTATGCCCTAACTGCATATATTTCACGGCCGCATAAATAAGTGCTCATTCTCCCTCTCTCTTTCCCAGCCATTCATATCTTTCCTACTCTCACAGCTTTGTTCCACTCAAATGACCTCCGAAATGACGAATTTTCTAAATACTTCGAAGCACGCAGTGTCGCTGTGATCAAGTTTTATTTCCTCCATGGGAAAAAAATTAATTTCACTGCGCATTTTTGTAGATCGATCGAGAGTTGAAAAAAATATTGCGGTGTTAACCTTATTTTTGGGATTATTCTGCGCCCAATCGCGCGTATTCTAAATATTTTCGAATAAGTAATTTCGGATACTCGTGGCCACCTTAGCGTGGATATTATCGCGATATTTTTAATGTGTTTCAACCTGAGAGCACAACTTCTGTTCGGCATTATAAATTCTTGCTATCTGTTTTTAAAATAACTTTCAAATTTTTGCTTTGGAAATTAGCTCCACCCTATGAAGGAAAAATGAGTAATAATCACCTTTGTAAATATAGATTTATATTGAGCCGTTGAGATATATTTCATTCTAAAACTGGTATTTGTAGATTTTCATCCGAGTTACATCCGAGAAAAGTAGGCTTTCACTTTTATTCATCTAATAGGAAAAGTTATAGTTTATGATATACGTATTATTAGCAATGTATGTATAATACCAGTACTGTATGCTACCAGTGTACTTGGAATAGGTAGTACAATGTGTGTGCCTCTGGTCAGTAATTGAATAGGTTTTCATTATTTTTATAGAAAAAGTACTACTTTTTATAAATTTATAAATTTTTACCCCGAGTTTTTATATTCTTGTGTGGAATGTCTCAAACGTTCTCGTATTTTCTTCTATTTAGATAAAACCTTGGATATTCTGACCAATCTAAACAAATTTATGGCAATACATTCACCTTCTTATAATTTATCATATTTCTGTTGCATTTACAAACTCCTAATTTCTTAGTATCATTCTGTTTTATATTTAAAGATTCATGTCATGTTTAAACCTATTTTTAGTCAGATTTATTTTTTTAAATTTCGATTGTAGGATCATATTGCAGCTGATATAAGGTTCTGTAATGATATCCTTTAATTAAATTCATTTTTATAGGAATATGTACTAAATATTATTACGCCTACTTAGGTAATTTTAAGAATTACTTTGTTTTGAGTGGTGTGATATCATACTCATAATGTGTCAAATTAATTTCGAAGCGTTATTTACTCACGACTTGTTATCTTGAAGGATAGGCTTTTTGAAACTGGTATTTTCATCATGTGCGTGATATTGCATTTTCGCATAAACCGTTTAAAGTATTTATATAAGCTTACTACACGTGTTTTAATACAGGCCTTGGTATTTTGCGCAACCCGGGTGGAATAATACGGAAAACTACTCTTCAAGCAAATTCTTAAAAGGTTCCCAGGTAAACTAAGAGAATAAACGCACTGTATGCTGCTGGATCGTGATCCATATTTCTAGCAGAGTATAATGCTATTTTGCCATTGTTTAATTCCACGAGATTAATCCAGCTCTCCTTTGCAGAGACGTATAAATATCTGAATCCAGCTCCCGTCTTCGAGAAATTGACCATTTTTACTCAAATTATAGATAGGTAGATAGGTAGGTACATATTTGACCTTTTCACTGTGGAAGCCCCACGTATTTATCTAAGAATGGTAATGCAACATCTTTGTCTTACTTACTATGACTATTCAAAAAACTACGGTCGCTTCTTTCATTCACTTTAGGTTTATTATCTTGATTTTTATAGGGGTTAAAAATCCCAGTGCTCCAGTTTATGGTGTGGGGTAAGCACTCATTCAATGGGGAGGGTTTCATCAATCCAAGGCTGCTCCTGCCTGATGCCCGCATTCCTTTTCACCTTCTGCCGACCGTCTTAAAATCCAGATTCCCTTCTCCCATCTTAGCACTGCCTAACCTTGAAATCTTTTCCTCTCATTCACCCTGAACTTCACATAGCACTCACTACATTTTTCAGTGCTCACGTACTTTGCTCGTCCAGAGTTTACTTCCTTGTCATTCTCAAAACCACTGTAGCACTAAATCTACAAGACATCAAAACTGAACAATCTCTAGATCGATTTGATCTATCTCTCCACTTCGCTCTCCTATCATCTAACCTTTTGATTTTAACGTTGTCTTCTCTTCTAGATTGACGACTAACTTTCTCATGCATCTCGTTTGAGTCCTTTTTTCTTCATTCCCGTCATTTTACACTTTAAATATTGTCATCATCTGACCAGCATGTTCCGTATTCTGGCAAATTCAGTTTGTCCGTCTTTTTGGGGTCCTCTTAATAAATTATATACCTTGCTCACGCTATAGAAAAACATTGACCAATGTTAAATATTTCAATGAAGCAGCAAAGTCATCAGTCAGTTTTTTTCTTAAAACATGTATTCCTAGAGCGTCTGATTATTTCTGGCAGTGATGAAATAATTTATCATTGGAAATATATATGTTTTTAACGGTAGTCAATAATGAAAAAACTACATTATTAGCCTAATTATCATCGATATTGCATCTAATAATTTAAGTGTGAGTAAATATTAGGAAAATACACTTTAAATCAGACAAACAATCAGATAAATTTGTCTTTTAAGAAGTAGAATTCGATTATCCTTTTCTACAGTTTCTAACCTTCTAGCCCAACAGACATCTCTTGCACCCACACCTAACGCCATGCGTCCCTTCATTCTCTCATGTAGACATTCGGTCCTTCCGTGATTCACACTACGCTTCCTGCAACTTCTTCCTACCTAAATCTGGTGTTGAGCAACCACATCCGCGTCTTACTAATTGTAAACGCTCTTACGATGTTTGTAATACGGCGCCTCTCCTCAACTTCGGATCTTTCATACTTTCCCTATCTGCCTTTTGTGCCCGACGTCCTTCAACCCATCTAAACTTCACCCCACTTGATGCAGTACACGTCCTTCAACGCTATTTATTCTCCTTGCCTGATTTCCCTGAGGTCTTCCCTCACTTACTGACATATTCTGTGTCACGCTACGCATCTTAGGATCCTGTGACCTTCCCCATTATTCTTCATGTATCCTACGTCTTCTCATCTGCATCTTTCTCACTATAACATTCAATGCCCGTGCACGCTTGAAGTCCTACCATCCTTCTCCCAATAACAGCTTCATGGCCTCCGTCATTCCCACTTGATTGTCGCGAACTTCGTCGATCAAAGCCATCTAAATTTAATGGAAACTGAAAAGACTAAATGAAATCTACCGCTTGTCGTAACTGGTCCCCCCTAATGCACCTATGGAGTTTTTATCCTCAAATTACATCTGCACTTGCCACTAACCTTTCGCCCATTTATTTAGATAAATACATACTTAAACGCAAATTAATTTTTTCCCAGCCTGATTTCCTTCAGTTTCCTTCATTTTTCTTTTCAATTCATTCACACTATGTCAGATATTATTTCCTGGGTACACATCTTCGGATTCTATGCTCTTTCCCAATCTTTCTCAGGCATTCAACGTATTTATTCTCATTTGGTTCATTCAATCCGACTCACACACGCCTTATCCTCCTACACCAATTCACAGACTCGTACGCTACGTCCATTGCCATTCAACGTAACAGTATTTCTCCAACAAATCCATTACATCGACCAGTCCAGCGGTCTTCAACTTCATCTATCTTACCGTCGTCAACTACCTCTTTGCCCATTTATCAGGATCTAATTCCCTTTTCCCGATCAACTCCACGCAACTTCCATATATACCCATTTACCTTTCCATCCCATCATACCTTTTTACTTAGGTCCTTTGACAAAATAAAAATACTAAATCCAACCATTTTCCTGCCTAACATGCCTGTATTGCTCCGATCACATTAGCTTCTATGCTTATATACCTCAATCGTATTCACTAATTCGGATCTTATCTCTTCTCTCATCGTCTTTAATTCCTTCTACTCCATCCACACTACGCGTCCTGCCCTTGTTCCGCCATTCGTAGCCTTGCGTCCTTCGTTATTACTGCCTGAAAGTCGCCACTTTGCCATACCGCATGAAAACCATTTGTAGTTCCTCATCGTACATACCTGGTTTTCTTCCCTTTAAGTCCACCCTCTTCTCCCTATTTATATCCACGAGTCCTATAAGTATCCTTCCCCTCACTATGCTGCAAGTATCTGGTCCTTGCATAGTCGTCCAACGAAGTCATTCCTTGTTCCTTCTAATATATCCATAATTCTTCTCTTTCTTTCACATCCATCTAAACTTGACATCCTATACTCAAATCTTTCGATTTTCATAAAATTTTCTTGATATCTCCATCACTCATGTGTAAAGATACTATTTTCTTTCACCAACCTACTCCAGTCTTTTTTCCCATTCCCAGTATATTCCCAGCTCCATTACATTTACTCCTGTACAACGAATACCCTTGCATCTGCAGATCCGGACAATATCACTTCTCCAATCGTACCTATTATTTCTTATATCTGCATCTCTTTTACTACGTCCTTCAACCCCATCCCCACTTCCCGTTGTACCGTCATTTCTCATTTCACAGCCTCAAGTCCTTCGTTCATGAAAGTCGCGTTATATGTCCATGAAATTTTATAATCCCTCTTATAGTTCTCTTTCCTTCAATTCATTCTTCAGCACTCCTCCACTCTTATCCTTTCACACCATATCCTTTCACCATTCAAATCCACATTCTCTGTATTTTTTTCCATTACCATTATGTGTCCTATGATATATACTTCGTCATTTACATATTATGTTACTATTTCCTTCCTCAATCTATTAAAAGCAGCCTAAATATTTTTTTCTCTCGCTGGAGTTTCTCTTTCTAAGTCCTTCAACCCCATCCATACCTCGCGTCCTACCCTTTTCCCCCTATTCACAGCCTCGTGTCCTTCATTCTTCCCAGTTGAACGTTGTGAAATTCGTCGAACAAAGCCATTTCTAGTCCCTCCAAGTACATCTACAGGTCCTCCTCCTTCAATCCATCTATAATTGACACATTTCATAGGCTCTCTTCTCTAGATTTCTAGAGCAACTCATAACAGCTTGGTATTTTCTTGGAATATCATCCAATCTTATATTTAGATATTATGATTGAAGGAAAGAGGAATATAGATGTTACAGGAGGGACTTGTAAACTCTTTCCTCAATCAGCTGCACAAATCTTTTCTTCTTTTTATTCTGTAATGGGTTCCATCACATATACTTCTGTTCTAGATTACACTCTTGTGTTCACATTTTTTGACATCCTTCCTTAATCCATTGCATACATTCTGTGTTTTTTTTCATTGGCATTTCCGTTCTAAATCTTTCAACCCCATCCAAACTTGCACTGTAAACATCCTCGCGTCCTATTTCCTTCCCTTCACCATCCTACATTCATACGTTCCATTAAATATACTCCTGTATTACGGATATTCTCTTATTTACCCCGTCTGAAACTCCCGTTCTACACCCTTCAACCCAATCAACACTTCGCGTCCTGCGCTCCTTTCCCCGTTCAAATCCTTGCATCCTTCCCACTTGAACATAGCGCCATTCTTCCACAGAAGCCATTCCCAGTCTCTCCAATAGTACTTCTTCCTTCAATGTCCTCCTCACTTGTCACTACCCCTTCAATATTATCTTTAGCTATTTTGTCTTTTCACCAATCAATTCCACACATCCAGTCTCATTTCCTAATTAAATGACAGTAGTGTATGTATTTGTTCCATTACATATACTCCTGCACTACGTATACTCTTAAATTTGTAGTTTAAGATACTCTGCCCTTCCCCAATTCATTTTACCATCCTACTTCTTTTTGCTCCCCATCTGCATCTTTCTTCCTACGTCCTTCAACCCCATCCACACTCCCAATCCTACCCTTTCTCCTCCATTCACATCCTCGTGTCCTACGACCTTCTCTTCACTCCCCTACATTCATACATATATCCCTCCCATCACCCTCACAAAACTCCCCTCCCTCTGCTTTTAGGAGGCCTCCTGGCCGGTTCCTACTGGGACTATTGATCCGAAACCCGGACCAGGGAGCATCCTTGCCAGCTCTCCCAATCCCTCACCCTCCCCTCCCGTTCCTCTCTCCTGCTTCCCCCACCCCCTACGTCCCCTCCCCTCATCTCCCATTCGCCCTTCCGGAATCCCCTCCCTTTCCTTCTCCCCCTCCCCCCTTTATTTTCGGTGTACCGTCTCTTCCCTATCACTCCCACCTCCAATGCCACTCCTCGCCTTCATCCGTGCTATCCTACAGCTCTTTTCGGTGTTTCTAAAAATCCCCGAATCGGACACCTTATACGGTGGTGATGCACTGGTACTGGAGAATGGTTTTTACGAATTTAGACGAACTCTCCTCCAGCTCTCTATCCATCTTCCAGCATTGATTTTGGTAGGGTTTAAAGATCCTGAAAATAATTTCCAATAAAATAATGAATGAATAAAAGACGCTACCATATAGAATGTCACAGACGTGACGAAAAATAAGCTTATAATATTCAGCTCACTAAATCGTGGAGTAAATTTATTTTCATTTCTCCGACTTCGCATTTTCAAAAATTCCTGAATCGGACACCTTATACGATGATTAGTACGTGAGAATGATTTCCGCGATCTTAGAAAAACACCCTCCAGACTCCGATCCATCTGACAGCATTTATTTGGGAAGTTTTAAGGCTCCTGAGAATAATTTCCGGTTAAGGAATGAAAGATGTTCGAAGACGTTTCTCAGTATAATGATGTCAAAAGAATGACGAAAAATTAGCTTATTATATTCAGCTCATTAAAACTAGCGTGGAATAAATGGAGTTTATTTTTCGTAATTTCTTCGACTTTCGTCTTTTCTCTTATCTCTAAAATGGGCATCCTATGCGGTAATTTGTGCGAGGGGAATGTTTTTTTATTCGATTCTAGACAAACTCCTTCCAAAGTTACTACCTACCTAGAATGATGCCGCAGACGTGACGAAAATTTGATTATTATTTTCAGCTCACTAAATTGTGGAGGAAATTGGGTTTAATTTTTGTCAATTCTCCGGCTTTTGTATTTTCAAAAATTCCTGAATCGGACACCTTGTACGGTACGTGAGACTGAGTTTTCCGATTTTATAAAAACACCCTCCAAACTCCGAATTCATCTGACAGTATTCATTTAGTTGGGATTAAGATCCAGAAAATAATTTTCATTGATTGAATGGTTGATGACGTTTCTCAGTAGAATGCTGTCAAAAGCATGACGAAAATGGTTTAGTACTGTATGTATGCATATCATTAATAAAAAACCTTGAATCAACATTAATTTAAGAGCTGGGTGTATGAAATTAATCCTAATTTCATACTCGTAGCTCATTTAACCTAGCGACGAATACATTGGGTTTACTGATTTGTGAATGAAAATCTTTGCTGTTTCTACAATTTGGAACTTTATTTTCCTGACGAGTTTCGATACACTGTATCATATTCATAGGACTATCATAGCATAGGACTATTCCTGACTGAAACTAGTCGGGAAAATAAAGTTCCAAATTGTAGAAACAGCAAAGATTTTCATTCACAAATCAGTAAGATGGATTTCTACAACACGAAGGCCTCTACCATTCAGTACATTGGGTTTATTTTTCGTCTTGCCTCCGACAGTTGATTTCCAAAACATTTTTGGCGGTTGATGAAGCAATATTTATCGAAGTAGCTCTGCCCTATCCCTACAAAGATGGATACCCTAAGCATCGCTATATTTTTCAGTTACTGAGACTTAAATAACGAAAGGAGGGATCAAATGTCTCATTTGCATTCATTCTAACCTATTTATAAAACAAACTGTTCATATATAGTATGGTTATTAATTTATTATTGAGATATATTTGAGCATACGGAAAAAAAGAGAAGTTGCTTGTTTATTTCCTTAATCACTCTGGAGATAATACTCTATTATAACGACTGTACTGCTCCAGACATAAAATCAGGTTTTAACTATAATTCGAAATCATTCCTTTCCTCAAATTTTCGAATTTTCTCGGTAAAGTTCTTATCGTCCTGTGAAGATTCCTCCTTCAATTAATCACTACTAATATTAATCTTATTTGAACCTTATTTCGAGACTGAATTATTAATACATTAAAATGAAGCTTAGACAGTTGCATTTTCAAAAAAATTCAAGTGAAGAAGAAAACGTGAGAATGTAGAATAGGTTATTAATTATCAACATATGATTCATCGGTAAAATAATACGAAAAAAAATGCATTATTTAACCATTTTCAAATATAGCAGAAAAGGTAAAAATATGGAATAGCTTATCAATTATGACAAAGCTTTGCAAATTTGAAAAATATTTCAAACCTTCGGACGTCTTTTCTGAAGTAGTATGGATATATAGAACGGTTAAATCGTTATGTCAACATTTGCTATTATTAAATAGCTAATTAATTATTAAAATATGATTAAATATTAAAATAATGCGTATAAAGATGTGCTATCTTAACATTTCCTTAAATAGCAGAAAAAGTAAGAATATAGAACAGCTTATTTATAATAATCAAAACCTGCAAATTTGAAAAACCTTTCCATCCTTTGAACGTTTCATTTTATATAGTATGACTGTAAAACGGCTCGTATCGCTATGTCCACCTTGGCCCTTACTTATCTCCCTGTCTTCCTTCAAACTACTATACTTTATCACTTTTCCCTCCCCTCCTCATCCTCCTGTTTTCCCCTCCCTCTCCTCCACCTTCCCCTCTCCTTCGCCCAATCTATCCACTCTCCTCCCTTGCCCTGCTTTCGTATCCTTGCTTCCCCTTTCATTCCTGATTCCCTCATCTTGCGATCCCTCACTGCGTCTTCCCCCGCCAGCCAGCCCTTAACCTCGTCCTTCCCAAGCCTCTCAAGGCCTCTTGCGATCCCCTCTTTTCAAATTCCTCCTCCCTCTTTTTAAACAGTGCCTGAAATATACAATTATCAGCCTATCAGTTCAAACGGAGCACTTAGCGTGTTCTACTTTTACCCATTGCTGAAATTGGGTCTTTATTGTTCTCTTCTCAATCACAGTTGTGCTTTTGAATGGCGAAATCCTCATCCAGTGTAAATAATTTTATTTTTATCGTGGCATTATTATCTCAACTGCCGTCCTATCGAGGGTTCACAGTATTTATAAATTTCATTCACTTATAAATTCCTCTTAGAATTATTCAACATGAGTGTTGAATTAAGGGTGTTTTTGAGAGATTCTTTGTTCATTTATCGATTTATTTAAACGTTTCAATTTCACATTATTACATAATGTGACCTTTTCACTCATGAATGACACTTTCCAGTAGTTCTAAAAAGTGATCGCGTTATAACATGAACAATCCCCTTTCCTAATCAGAATGGAATGGCTTAAAAAGTTTTCGTACAGAAAATGTAAACAGCATTGAAAGTGTATTTACGTCACCATGCCCCAAGCCTATCTTAAGTATCCCTCTTGTGTTTTCGTTTGGTCCAACATATCCCCATCTTCATTGTATCTTTCAGAAAAAATCCTTTACTTTGGCATAATGTCAAGGATTGGCAAGTCAGGGCGAATGATATCAATTGCAGAATTATTATAATTTGAGGCTATGAGTGTGATATTGGGATAGTGAAATCATGTACATCTATACTATACTGGTGTGAAATTCAAGGTAGTAAGGTAGTACACACATGCGTTATACAAATGAAAGAGTATTTATAACATATTGACTTAACTTTGATTCGGAATGCATTTGATTTATTAACCACTATGTTATAAGTATTGCGGAGATTTAAAAAAAAAATTATTTCCCCATTAAATTTTTTGAGTAAATGGTCTTGATCTCCTTATTCAATTGTTTAAAACAATCAAGTTAATGTCTTCATTTATTTCGTTCAATGGTATCAGGTCAAACTATGTGGAAGTTGATAACCACAAATGAAATGAAGACTTGGTACTTGAAAATGACCTCTATAGGTCGAAACATATCATACCAAGAAAATTAATCAGTGGAAGTTAACGAAGTTATCTTTTCATTTCTTCATTTAGTTGTTTACATTGAATTTGATGCTCTGCACACTCATAATTAATTTCTGCCAGATCTAGGAAAAAATAATAGGAGGTAAAAACACGAACAATCTCTACTTATTTAGCTGGGTTTACGATTTTATTAAGAGTACAGCTTTACCTTGGAATATTTATGTCATAATGCCGCACGCCTACCTTAAAAATCTCCCTTGTACTTTCATTGGATCCGGCATATTCCCCAACCGCCGTCGTATCTTTCGGAGAAAAATCCTTTGTTTCGGCATTTTTTAGCCAAGATCAATGCTATCTGTTGCGGAATTATAATAACTTATTGTTATTTGTGGCATTGGGATCGTGAAAGCATGTTCATTAATTGTAAGCTGAATGAGAGAATTAAGGGAAAAATACACACATGCGTTATATAGAGACGGTGAGTATTTATAACTTATTAATATTTAACTTTGAATCAGAAGCCATTCAATCCATTAGATATAATTTCAATATTATTTTTGGTGTTTTTATTAAATGAATCACCTTATTAAATTGTTTAAATTAATCGCAGTGGCATTTTATGACCTTGGCACACATTATTTATTGCAGTGAGATGCTGGAAAAATATAATAGGGGCAAAAACACGAACATTTTCCACCTCGCAGCTTAGGATTTTATTTAGAGCACTGCTTAACCTTGGCAGTCATATTTACGTCATAATGCCCCACGCCTACCTTAAAAATCTCCCTTGTACTTTCATTGGATCCGGCATATCCCCCTCACCGTCGTCGTATCTTTCGGAGGAAAATCCTTTGTTTCGGCATTATTAAACTTGCCCCACGCGCGGCCGAACGAAGCAACCCAGTGTTCGCCCTAAACCCCAACCACGCCGGGATACAAACGCTTTCGCTCCCCCACTCCCCCCCCCCCCCCCGAATTTCCTCATCCCCCTGCTACTTCTCACCTCATCCCAACGCCAACCTTCCATACCATTTTTCGCCCCGTTCTTCCTCGCACATTCCCGTCCTTTGTTGGCCCTGCAAAATATCGCTCCAATCTTTTTTTTATTCAGGAAACCGTGGTTCTCCTCATCTTCATCACCCCTTCTACCCCCTTTCTCTATTCTTTTGTGTGTGAGCCACGGAATATAATTATTCTCGCGCGGGGAAAAAATATGGTTGAATCCGGGCGCCGCTGTATATGTGCACGCTTGGGATAAAAAGCCGAGCCTACTCTTTATCCCTCTCCAAACCTTCCCTTCTATCGTGTGCGAGCTGCGTTGCGCTTTTTGAGTCCTCGGCTGGGTGGGCGTTGTTGCTAAAAATGAAACGGGACATTCGCGGATTCACAGAAACCGTAATATTAGTCGGGCGGCGTGTGCTGGCGAAATACGAGCGTGGACATCACCATGGTGATGTTGACAGGATTGCATTCTCTAAATTAGAAAATTCGCGTATGAATAGAAATCTTCT
This sequence comes from Ischnura elegans, assembly GCF_921293095.1. Taxonomy (NCBI): domain Eukaryota; kingdom Metazoa; phylum Arthropoda; class Insecta; order Odonata; family Coenagrionidae; genus Ischnura; species Ischnura elegans. The sequence goes on along the minus strand of NC_060255.1, from coordinate 42,351,695 downwards.
ATGCTATATTCCGCTTTGGGGGACTTTGTGGGGATTATTAAAAAAATATACTGTATCCATATATTCGGCCACACAAAATGCGAGAGACTTCGATATTAGATTTAACTAGATATTTATAATTAGAATTCTGAATCATATCATTCACAGCGAGTTTGGCAATATTAATTTAAATTTACATTTTCAAATGGCATCTCAATTCTAATTATATGTTCCCTAACTTAGTGGTATGAGTTATTTTGTATGGATGGCATTTGGTAATATCAGTCGGCAATTATGACTTACCAGATTTTTGTATTGTAAAGCAATATTCCAAACTATTCCATTTGCCAATTATTCTGGCCAAAGAAATGTTGGAGTTACGTATTCATTCCTGGAAATTCTTATGCTGAATATTGAATTTCAAATGAGAAGATTATAATTGTTAAGCACTCCTTTATTACATTACCTACCATTGAAGGAGATCATAAAATTAAACTCGGTATAATACTTCCGTTACTTTAAGCTTTTAATGAACAAGCTTTTCCGTAACACGAGTTGCAGTTACATGAGAGATGACTTTTTTCCATTCAAGAAAAAGGATAATTTTAGTTAAATGTTAGCTTAAGAAGTTAAAAAAATATAGAATCTGGCTGGTATTCTTATTTAGCAAATAATAATTATGTGCAATATAATACAGTATCCATTAATTCACGCTGTCAATTCTCTGATTAATATTTCTTAGCTCATTCTTCATTTGTTTTCTTAATATTTAGTGGATTCAGAGTCGGTTTGGCTTTCTGCTGTCCCTTAATTTGACATGGCCATGTGACATATATTTTTTATGACATGGCTTAATTTGTTAATACCATAAATTCTTTGTCCAGAAGAACAAATAAATATCACTTAAAAATTGATATGTTTTATATTTTTCAAAGACTTTATCATGGGAGCAAGAAAAATTTAGTGATTATTCGAAGAGTTGAATTACGCGAGCGGGATTGCTACTGCTACGGTATCCGCATAGCGTGATCATATGGACACAAGTCATTTTCATGAAACCACTGCACATACTTCTATAATATTTGGGTTATATGTTTTTAAGTAAATAGCGATCAATCCCTGAAAAGAGGAAAAAAATCGGAGGAAAAAAAATATTCCGGCGTTAAAGGGTTAATTAAAGTTGCAAACTTAAGCATGAAGCACATAGTGAATTTTTCCATGCTTTTCGAGTGACAGCTACAGCGATCGCTCCAATGATAGCGGGGAAAATGACCGTTTCACGTGATCATTCTCGGCGATGACTCAAGGCCAGGGGACTCCATAGAGGAGGCCCTAGTCAATCCCATAGAAGGCATATTTCTATTGACACTTCTGTCGCATTCTGATCTGTTTTCATAAATGTTCACAGCGCGGTGATGCGCAGTTTTTCATAGGTGACGATAGTTTCTCCAGCTATTCTACTAGCGTCTTCAAGTCAGAAGTGAATGACTTTATAATGAAGATTTCATTGTATTGTAATAATGTCACCTCTGACCTGAAGACGCCACATAAAATGGCTGGAGAAACTGTCGTCACCTATGGACAACACAACGCGATGGAACGCCTGAAAGGCGAGACTCATATGGAGAAACGACGCGGAAACCTTAGATCTAGCTTTGTAGTATAATTTTGGCAATATGGTGGTTTCGTATTTTTTTTAAACGCTTAAATTGAAAGATTATTATTCCTGGAGTACGTATTTCACGCTTTTAGATTTTTAAATGACGATTAAATCTATTTTTCGCAATTAAATGAAAAGTCCAAATTCTCAAGGAAACGTGACGGCTAAGTGTGAATGCTGGGTAAAGCCCGTGTGAGGCCACCTTGGTGTGAGGCTGTGAGTGCCGCTGCGATGCAGGCTGCTAGCAGGTAGCGCTTGGCTTTAATGAGGATTAGTAATACCGTTTGTACGCAGGTTTCCGCGGTGATTACTTGAGTTCAGCATTCTTCCCGAGAATAATAAGAGAGGCCATTGAGATAGTCAAAAGACCAGCGAACTTTAACAGGGAGGATGGCTATCCTTTGCACAGCGCGTGGAAAAGGTATATTCAACGCAAATACGAGGACGTTCCCTGATTGGTCGAAAGAAATCCACCGAATTGGCGCCAAAAATTGACAACATAAGAGAGGACTAAAAGCTTTACTTCATCCTTCACCTGAGGACGCTGGCAGGAGAGCTGGCGAAACTGTTGTGGTTCTTCGACAACGGACGCGGATGTTGCCCGAAAGAATGCTGAACATTAGTAATACCGTATCAAACGAAGGAAACTTTCCAATCTTAGGCAATTTTAATAGGTCATTTTTAAGATATGTTTCCCTGAGCTCTGTACCACATGCATGCATTGGTTGTCTCAGACGATGTATAACTCCTGATAAGTCGTATAGCATCTAGGTCCCTGTGACGTCACGTGGAGTGGAATCGCATGGCCGTCAATTTGGCCCTTTCCAAATGAAGTTAAAATTGACCATTCACATTCGCCTAAACCGGGATTTCTAAAATCAAATAATTTGTATGTTATGGATACACAAATGGCGGGTAACGAATCGTAATCAATGAATTTTATTTGTTTTGATGAAGGAAACCACACTATTTCGAGGAGTAGCATTGGAAAATAATTAATTCGATAGATGACATTATCATGTATATAAATTTCGGTTAATACCCCAAATTATACCTTTTTTTCCCGTGAAAGTCGAATCAATTAGTCCGTAAGCGACGCGTGTCGATTTTTGTAAACCCATTTAAATGCGCAGAGGGTGACATCACATTTAGAGGCCGACTTGACGATCCCCTTATGCAATATTTGTGACTTGAGGAATGGAAATCTCATCCCTTTTCCCATCCCTCGGCTCGTCCCTTTTTCCGTCTCTGAAACCATTGCCGGTACCTTCCTTTAGCCAATCAGGTCGTATGGTAACTAACCGCGGTAGCAATGCCACGCTTGATTTATATTTACGAGACTACCAGAATTACGAGAGTAAATTCCTCCAAAGTCGGACTGCGAGTGTTCATTTTCCCAGCGAAATAAATTATTTCATTTTTATTTTGCAAATTAAAATGGTCATGGAATGGAATGTAGTGACTATTGTAATATGGTAATGGTATAAAATCTACGCCCATCTGTTGCTGTCCTATCGTATCTATTCGAGCTCTTTCTCATTAGAGGTTATTTTAGACGTCGTATTTTTCATATTTGAAGGCCTTACATTGTGAAAATTGTTTGAAAAGTACGGTATTACTATTTTTTTATATTTTAGGGAGCATAAAGGCTTGTTAATTTATATTTAGATTTAATGAAATATTGGACGGTGGGTATGATTGTGTGATTCAAAAAATGATGGGTCAAGGGATCACTACTTTGGTCCCTTAAAATCTATCGCTAGAGCTATCATTCAGAGGGACATAAAATTTTCCTTACATACTTACCTTCCCATCCGCTATTCCTTCTCATCCCCGATTAATTCCTGCGGCGACGTATAGTCCAAGTCACGCATGGCTCCCCAGGACCTTGTTTTCTTAGCTTCTCCTTGTTTTCCCCCTCCACTCTCCAATGTGGAGGCAATTTTGAAATTGGAGTGCTACCTCATCCCACCCCGCCCCCGTCTTCAGGGAAGGAGGACGAACGGGATAAATTGCAAAAAAAAAGAAAGAAGAAGGCCCCGCCAATTAATAAAAAAAATCTTAACCTGGTTACAAACGGAGCATTATTTCTTCGCTGAAACCCCTTTCCCCCAACTTCGCCTCCCTGGTGCCTTTATTTTGCCGGGCTGTGCTCTTGAACGTCCCAACTCCTTCGTCTTAGCTTCATTCTTTTCTCGCCCATTTCAAGCAGAGAAAAGACAATCTATTTCGTCTGCAATTATGACCCTCGTCCTTACTCTGCCTGTACCTCGTCCCCAGTGAGTTTTTCTCCCTCTATCAGTCCTTCTTCATGATCGCTGATCACCATAGTGCTAACATTATGACAGAGGAATTTTTTCTGTTTAGTAGTATTCTTTCTGTCTTAGCTTGCCGATTCACACGAAAAAAACGAAATATTTTCCTACCAACAATTGACGATCGAATTGCAACAGCAACCATTCCCAATCTTTCTACTTAACTGGTAGTATTAATGAGGATTTAAGTTTAGCCCTCACAATAAATATATATCTAGAACGTATCGGAAACGATCATGTAAACAATTGACAATGCTGCTGACCTTTTTTTGTCGACGTACCCAAGAAACCCAAATTTTACCAACCAACAACTGCCGATCGCATGGAAACCCGAAACCATCCCCAATCATTCGACTTAACTTCTATGTAACCCTTTCCCCATTCTTGGGGTGGAGTTGGTAAGAAAAGGCAATCCATTTCGTTTGCAATTATGACCCTACCCTCCTCTAAACCATTCCTTAGTACGTTCCCTCCAAACTTGACCCCCTCTCTCTCCTTCTTTATTCCTGGCGGGGACTTATCCAGCGCAAGGAATCTTTTATTTTTTTCTTCCTCCTATACCCTTCTTTTCTTAAGTGGAGAACGTAAGAGGAAGGGCGGGATAAGGAGGAAAGAGGAGCCAGGGATACAGAGCACGGTGTGAGGGGGAGGCCGCGAGGAAAGAGAAATAAAACTCCCAAACCCGATTTTGGGGAGTGCCAAGGTATAATGGTTGGAGAGGAAAGGAGGGGAAGTTACGCCTGTTTCAACAGTCGACTGAAACCCGGAGCGTATCCTGGGGATAGCGTGGGAGTGATCCAGGGTAAGGGTAGGGCCACGTTTTCCGTGGAAGTAAAGGAATCCCCAACTCCCCCACGCTCTTCCCAGTCCTTTTATCCTCTTTCCAGCCGAAGTGTCAATGCTGATTAGGGATGGAACTGGGAGAAGCCACCCCAATAGCATCGCACACCCTTCTCCACCCCCACCTTCAGGCGAGTCTAATCCTTCCCTCGTTCTTCCATCCTACTTAGAAAACCAGGCTAGCCACCCCGTTACAATCACAGCGAGCCAGCGAGTTTTCCTTAGTTCCTTTTACCCCTTTGTTTTAAGCAATAAATTATACGTTTCCTAATGAGCAATTCTTTGCACGATAGCAAAATTTATAGAATAGCTTCAAAAAACTAATAATGAGGAGGTACTTAGCTTTTCTTCATAAAATCTTTATTTATCGACATTTTTCCTGCAAATGTCGATCCGCGACGGAATCTGGGTCGTGAAATAAGTTTTTCCTTTTCTAGAACTATTAAGTAACAGCTCGTTATTTCCTGTTCTGTAAATGGCTTGGGGAGATATAATAACATATAGCTTTAAATTTATTTATCATTTAGCCAAACCATTGAATGTTAGGCGTAGTATAACTTAAATAAGCTGAGTTTTCACAGAATGTTTTCACGGTGTCTATCGGTATTTATCAAAAGATACTCTATTTTCAACTAAGTGCTTGTCCAACCGAAGTTTGATTTTTGAGATAGACGTCACCCCACATTAAACTACAGGCGTAGGAATGTAGACATTGAGGGTATGCATAGGGCCATTTCCTGACACAAACCTGTGCAAAAAAGATACTAATTTTGGCTGTCCGGAATCTGAAATGGGAAAATTTCAATCAAAATCTTAAATCCCTTCCCTCTTTCCCATGTACCATAGCAAGCAGTAATATTTCAATGGGCGTTGTTATGTAGAATAGGCAGCAATTTCAGGTGATACCAAAAATCGTTTTGTAGGTAGTAAAACTTAAGAGTGCTCAGTAGAGAAATTAAATTTTTTCCTGTTTTATCTAGATAATTCCTTGAATTTATTGAATTGATCCCAGTCGCTCCTGGTTCCTGGCTTTTTCCCGTATTATTTGTGAAGTTGGCAACCCTTTACAACACCCCTCTTCCTCCCTGAACAGTTTCCCATACCCTTTACCCCTTCTCGGCGCCTTCTCCAATTCCTTCTCTGTGTTCCTTGACAATCCCCGAACCTTTTTTCCTTACCCTACCCCTCGTTCCGATTCCCAATCCTAGTCTCAAAACTCCGCCTCCAGCTCTCAGCATTCAGCCCTTTACCCGGAGAACTCCCCCTTCATTCCGTACACACTGGAGTGACCATGATTTCCTGTCGATCTTTGACCTCCACATCCCTTAAAAGGGTTACGATGGCTAGGGAAATCAGTTTAGCCAAAAGCTTATGACGACTGTTCTTTTGTTCCACCTACGTTCCGATTTGTGGTTTAATTTGGAATAATAGAGACACCTGGCTTTTTTATTATCTCGTTACGCGTAATTTAACTAAATTGAGTTTCAGGCATTATTCAATTTCAAATTTTCGCGTTGCCATAAACAATAGCCACCCAGAAACAAGATACTCAGGCTAGCAAACCTTGCTATTATTTGCTGGATTTTTTGTCCATGGATATGCTAATAGATAATTAAAATAATTCTTGCACTATTTACCTCAAAACGTCAACCTATATTTTAATAAAATTTCATTCCTTAAAATCTAAAGAACTTATATTTTCCATAAGAGTATGTATGTTAAAACTGTTGGATTCCATTGACCAAGTTGATATCTGTTACCAAATGTTTATATTGTTGATAATGAGATATTTTTAATAAAAAGTATATGTTTTTTTACATAACACAATCGAAATGTTAGTAGCGGATACTTAACCGTTCACAGTTTCAAATGCTTTAACAGGGATTATGATAGTGATAAAACCTAACTTACGTCCATTTCACCATTATATGGAAATCAGGTTTTCTCAAATTACTCTTCCGATGCAATTTTGTACAGGTCAGCAATATATGCGTTTGCTTATTATTGCTTAGTTTAAATACTTTCTCATTATGTCCTCTACAAAAAGCTTACACTATCTCAAAGTGTTGTCTCTAAATTCTAGAGGCGTAATCTCTTTTCAAAATGTCAAGCTTTTGCCTGAATGTATCAAATCTTTTAGTGTATAGAAGAAGATTTTCCCCAGCACCCTTAATTTTGGAATCACAGTAAAGAATCTTATCAATCTTAAAAATTCTTCTCCATTTTTCCTAAACTTTACTCGGGAAACAAAAACTTGAGTGCTGTCGTTAGTGCTCTTATCACACACCCATTGAGCTCAGGGCCGGCATTCTTTCTTTAAATTACGCGCCTCCTTTTTTTGTGCGTGTGAATCAAATTAAACCCTTACCTCTCTTGCGCATAAACTTCCCCTTTCTCGCCCTGTGACGCATTTGCACGCTTAACCGCGTTCTCTCTTCCCCCTTTTCATCAACACAGATTAAACTACTCCAACCCAAGTGCGCAAATCAGCACCGTTTGCACTGCTTGCAATGCTGGGGTGGGACAAACGCTTAATCCGCGACCCCTTGGAATGACGTAATAATTATTTGGTTTCCCGCATAACCACTCCTCCCCGCCTCCCCTTACTGCCTTGAATGAGAGAAATGGGGAATGGGGAATGGGCCCCAGAGAAGTTATTCAGCCGTAGAGGGAACAGGCAATGTTCTTCCTTTTGGACACGTGCAGGTGGAATTGGAAATGGGCTTTATTCCTGGTTATATTCCTGATTATAAATCGTTCCCCTTGTGCAATTGGAAGCGACGTGTACTTTTTCAAGTGGTGCTGAGTGTTTGTGGTATGGGACGGTGTGAGAATTTTTATAGCACCTTGGGTGTACCTCATCATAATTTCAGTGTTAATTTATTTGTTGATTATCCTTATATTTGAATATGCCGCAAGATCATCATCATGTTAATTTTCCTCGCCGTGAAGTGAGCATAAGATTTATGAATTTTCTGTGAGGAAATATTATTTTTGCACACTTAACATGAGGACATGAAAATTGTATGGATATGTTTGTCCAAATAGCTCATGCGCATTAGGAAAAGTGAACATACAGAATTTTATTCATTGTTAAACAAGGAGAATTTTTATGATGGTACTTGACTTCCGGCCTAGGAATTTTCTTAAGTAATCTTTGAGCAACGCTTTTCTTGTTTTCTCAACAACTTTCTTAGGTTTTTCTACGAGTATACTGAAGGTGAAGCCTTAGGAAGCCCTCCAGCGAAAGTCTTCGACGCGCTAAGGAATTGATCTATGACCTTCCAAACTTGAATGCATATTGTTTGTACTAATGTAGCTTAGTCAGAGGTGAACTTTATCCTCACCAACAAACCAGCCTTACGGTTGCATGTCTAAGTGGAAATTAGTAAATTGTGACGAGTTGTCCAACGTCAACAGGACATGATGATAATGCCTACCTACCATGATACAACGGCTACCTACACCTTCAGTATACATGCAAAAAAACTAATTAAGTCATTACAAGAAAAGTGTTGCTCATAGATTGGTCATGAAAAGTCCTAGGCGGGAATTCAAGATTTATCATAATAAATTTTCTTTAACCATTAAATGAAATTCTGAATGGCCACTAATCCTGATACGCATTTATTATTTAGGAAAATTATCTGTACAAATTTCATATCCTCATATTAAGTCTCCAAAAAAATCTTTCCTCTCAGAAGGTTTATATATCTTAGGCTTACTTCACGACGAGGGAATTTTCAAGATGATGATCGTGTGGCCTATTAACAGGATATGACGCCAATTTCGATGATGATGACGATGGACAACTCGTATATCGAACCGTCGGAGAAGGTGGAGTTGGAATACCTGGCCCTGTGGAATTTCCGAATAACCATCCACGGATCGATACGCCGGGAATGCTTGCGTTCATTCTGCAGGGATTAATAGGCGCTTAGCGTATGTCTACATCTATCTGGCAGTTGCCAGTGACAGTTGTGTTTTTTGTTCAATATAATAGATTTCAAGGTTTTTTTTGACAACGAATCTGACTATGACCTTCATTTTCCTCCTAAATGCTAAATATATGGCTAATTCTAACCTTATACATATGCAAAGAGTAGGAATGCTAATGGAATTAACCAATATATAAACCAAAGATCTCAAGACGTCCTTTCTGTAGGAGGTATTTCACAACTGTCATAGGAGATCGTTTTTTTTTGCCATCAATTTTTTACTCGATTGTTAGCACTTCCGTGAAGACCATAAGATTATAGCTGTGGGGGTTCGGGTTGGTGTAGTGGCTAGAGTGTTGGCGTCTCACCCTTTGGGCTCAGGTTCAAATCCCGGCAGTGGGGGTGAATTTATCAGAGACTGCTCGATCCCTGCTTGAGTGTTGTACGGAGGACATTTCAAGCGCAACACTCCGTCCGTCGGATGGGACGTTAGCCGTGGTCCCCTTGTCCCTTTTCGTTAAGAGCAGGCTAATGCCGACGCCGCGTTCATCTCCAGTCCCCACCCTTCCTTTCATACCCTTCCCTCATTGTTCAAATGACCTCAGCTGTCGGTTGCCTCCTCCAAATACCACACCATACCTTTATCAAGCGTAAGCAAGCGTGGAAAAAAGCACGGTGAGTCTTTGGGCAATGCTTTTTCATAATCTCCGTTATGGGGATGATGAAGAAGAAGTTTTAAGCAGTACGACGGATATAACATTGACCAGTGGAATGGCACCGTGCCGGCATACATGTCCTCCCTCCAAGGTGGCGTGAATCCGTAGCACTGAATGAAGATTACGTTGAAAAATACGTGGTTTGTTAGCTGTAAGATTGGGGAATAAAATGGTGTTTTTTGAAAGCTGAATGAAAGAACCACTGTTCCGGAAAAATAATGCGTGACATGCATTGCACTGAATTGCCCTCGCACATAGAAATAAAATACGTACACCATTGTTGCGGTCCATTAGCTCTATGAAAAATGATGTGGATGAATGGAGAAGCCTAAGCGTTATCATGGGGAGGCAGTGATATTCTAATTGCATAAGAAAACACCCAATAGATGATTTAGTAAGTGTTGCTCGATATTACGGATGTGGGTACGAGAGGAATCCTCATGAAGACATGAGTTCTCAATATAAAAATATTACGGATTACAAACTTAGAATTTCCGTCAAAAAAATGTTAAGAATATAAGATCAAATGGTGGCAATGGTGTGAGGAATAGAGGTAGGGTTAGAGGCGAGAGACTCAATACAAAGAAATAATGGTGAGATTATGGCACTAAAAGGGACTCATGAAGAAAGTAGTTAGACGCAAATAATCAGGTTTGAACGCTCACCTAGTTTTTATTTGATAGGAAGAAAGAAAACGTGGAAAATATTGAGATTAATTTATTTTTCCAGTAATAAAATCGTTCAAATTCAATTATTCAGTGCCTTCAGTGAATTCAATCATTCATTAACTTCGTTATTTTGAAGTATGTTTCATATTCAACTATGCTTTGAGAATATAAGTGAGTAAAAATTATTTCACGCATTGTTGGTTAGTATTAAACAATGTGTTATACCATTTATTATATCCTTTTACAATATGCACCACTTTTCGGGCTTTCAGCAAATAAAGCGTTCAAAATTACTTCAGTTTCTTAATTTGTATCATAGTGATGATTGCATTTAGCGAATTATTCTACTTTGAATGCTTTTGTGTAGGTAGTTATTTCCTCATGACTCAATGGGTACAATTTCCGCTTCCACGGTCGAGCTGCTAATTTACCTCTGCATATCATTGGCCCGATGGAAGCAAGTTAAAGTTCCTGAAATGTATTGCTATTCAAAGCATCTAATTTTAGGCACTATTATTTCATGGGTGACCTATATAAGCGTGTTTATTTAATGGGCAATATATACTGCTGATTTAATGTAATTAAATTATCAGATTCCCAGAAATTATATATTGAGACAGCTGCAGTTAGGCTTCAATTTTCAATGATCTCACAATATATTTGGTGAGAATCCTTATCAACAGCAATAATTATTTCCAATTATTTTATACTTGGTATTGCAAAACTGAGTTAACGTTTTGTGGAATGTCTTCCTCGCAACCGCTACCTATAAACCGACACATAAGGCTTCATTTCATGAAATTGTTAACGATGGCTACTTTACTGTAGTTTAGGATAATTTCAGCAGTCTTTTATTTGAAACTTTTCCAGAAAGAGGTAAAAAAAATGTATTTGCCACTAAAGAATATGAAAAAATGGCCTAAAGACAAACAAATCCTTTGAATTCAGCATCGTTAAATTTAGAGTGGCTAAAAATGACATGATGTAAGGGAAGGATAATTTGTTAAAAGTAATCGTTTGGCACAAAATTCGATGTTTAAGCTTATCTCGTATAAAGATTTAAATTTCTTGGAGAAAAATTTTGAATGATGATTGGTTTGATAGATAGGATCATGCGTTTGGCATTTAAAGTTTCTTTCATCTTCTCCCAATTACACTATTCGATTCTCTCTGAATGATCGATTTTATTCTTTTTTTTGCAATTTTTTTAATTTCATAATTTCATGAATGGTAAAAAACATTCATCACCTCATCATTGTGCAATTAGTCTCTTTCCACCATTATGTTCACGCTATTTAACTCGAATTAATGTCTTTCTGCAGAAACATATAATTTTTTCAGAAAACTCCTAACGAATCCACAGGAATAATAATTACTCGGAAAAACAGCAATTTTCGAGTACATACCCTTCCTTCAGGATGGCAAAATGTTCTTTGCTTTGGTGTTTAAGCTTCACAATTTAGGCGACATATTATTTCATGGTGAAATTAACTTTCTTTTAAGAGCAAATGATGAGGCCTTTATTAAATCCTCTAAAGGATTTAATAAATGGAAGTTTACAAATTAAAGCAAGGATTGAGAAGGCGTCGTGGTTAAGATTTTATTTGAACCAGAGTAAAATGATGGAGCAGCTAAAAGATGTTTGAGAAGGAAGAAGGTGTTGAACATTGAAGGAAATTATTCGCCTTAGGTAGTGAAGGAGGAGGGCAACCTCCGAGGGTTGGTAGAACGAGGGGATAGGGTGGGCAGCGGTTCGAATCCAGGCGCATGCCACCTTGTTGAATGTTGGACGTGCGAAGTGCCGTTGACGTGTTTCCAGTACGTGCTCCGGGTACGGAAATATCCCGAGGCCCAGCTCAGTCTTTTCTTTTACCTCCTTTTTTCCATTCTTACGTCTTCTCGCCTTCTCCAACCCGTTACTTCGCCGCCCGAGTTCTGCCCACACAATACACGTCTCCCTCGTCACACTTCGTCTTTCGGAGTTTAGTCCTCACCAAATCCAGCCTTCTCTTTCCCGCCTGCCCAACCTCCCCTTACTTCTCTCACATTCCCTTCCTTACTTCTGACATAAATGGACTCGGTCGTCACCTTTGACCCTAGGCCTAACCTTCCCCTTTCCCCCACCCCCCACATAGCCCCGCATCCACTCCTCACCTCACGGAAAGCTTTCTGCAAACTAAGGATGAGCCGATTCCACTTTTTTTCGATTCCGATTCTTTCAGATCGATTCTTGAATCCAATTTTATCGGTCCTAATTCATAGTAACAGCTAGGATAAAGAGGACTGCATGGAGGTGGCCCAATTCCATCCCATAGAAGGCTGATTTCTGTATCCACTTCCGTCGCATTGTAATCGGTTTACAAAAAATGTCCGTGGCGCGTTGATGGGTTCTATGCAACTCTCTTCTTTCCAATATTTTGCAATATAATGTTTATCATCGCGAGGAATGGCATTAAAAGGTATTGAATTTGATAGATCACATCGTCATTTGTATAAATTTCGGTAAATGTGGAGTATATTTCTCTATGGAAGCGAGGCTTGGACGTTGAAAGCAGCCGAGTAGTCAAGAGTGGAAGCATTCGAAAATGTGGTGCTACCGAAGAATAATGACGATAATATGGATTGGCCGTATAAGTAACGAGGAAGTGCTAAAGAGAATGGGAGAAAATAGAAGCCTCCTAAAAACCTTAAGCAGAAGGGACAACTTAGTTGCCCATATTTTGAGGCATCTTAGCCTGATGAAGACAATCGTAGAAGGACAGGTGGAAGGGAAGAAGGACTAGGGACGACCCAGAATGAGTTACATAGGACAGGTTATGAAGGATGTAAAAGGGAACAAATATGTTCATATGAAAAGGCAGAGTGTGTATGAGAGTGTGCAGAGAGAATATGAAGAGTTGCGTCAAACCAATCTTGGGATTTATGCCTACTGATGCTGATTACCCCTAATTGAACCTTATTTCCCCATGAAATTCGGATCAATTTGTCCGTCAGCGACGCGAGTCGCGGCTTTTATAAACCCATTCAAATGTGCGGCGCGTAGGAACACATTTATAGGCCGACTTGAGCACCCTCTTTTGTAATATTCGTGGGTAAGGTATTTATTTGTCATTGGCATTTAGGAATTGAATGGATTAAATAGCACAGGCAAAATAGCGGCCCAACCACCCAGCTTCTTTGTATAAAGTGGCGAATTAGTATTCTAGATGGGCTTCATCAACCGTATTCTTCGAGTAGAATAAGAAAATAGACACTCCCCGCAAATTACGGTTACCTGTCACAAACTCAGACATATTCACGTAACAATTAGGATATTGCACCTTTACAAACTCACCATTGTCATATAGCGGATAATTAGCTAAATGGTTCATGAGCTTCCAGCATGTCAAAATCGATCGGCAATCACTGTTACATTCATATATTGATAATACCTGGAACTTTGTTACGCACCTATTATTAAAGTAAAGTATTGAAGTATAAGTATAAAAAACTCAGATTTCATAAAACAATAAGCACTCGTAACTGTTTCAGTTATAACTTAATAGAAAATTTTTAACTTAATAACGTACAGGCCACAATGGTTCAAGTGTATGGCGGCCTTTATGACCCAAGCTTATGGTCTATTTTCGAAATAAAGTAGATTCCGGTTAATTGGACGTATCAGGAATTGTGCACTTTGCCCCAATTCAGCGAACTATCCTGTATATGGGCATAAAAAAAACGTTGAAATGATAGAAAGAAGACTAAATAATGTTTATAATACGTCAAAGGTTTATTAAATTATTAATTTGATTAATAAACCAGCGAGTTTAGTTAATTTATCATCATTATTAAGAATTATAACAATTTAGTTAAAAATATTTTCACAGCCTCGGGCGACGCTGAATGAATGTCTTTTACTAAGTCCTATTAAAGAAAAATCCTATCCTCTTTCGGATAGTGTAACAACAAGAGATTTCAAAATAGGACAAGAATAGGAAAATTTGTGAAAAATAAGAGTAAATCAAAGGAGGAAAATATAAAAAAATAGTATTCTGAAAACAAAAAAATTTATTTTCGTCGCGAGTATAGTCTAAGTCACCGACTCATGGCCCAATAAAACGGCATGCTGTCCCAATTAAGCGGAGAATACTCTGGGATATTCCTCTAATGGATTCTGTTCTTCAAGATCTTCCCCAATTAAGCGGCTGCCCCAAGTAACCGGTGGACCCATTAAACGGAATCTACTGTATTTATCTTCCTATACTCGTTGAAATCGGGTTTTAGTTTAGGTTTAAGTAAAGTTTAGGCGATCGATTCTCGATTGTGATTCCGTACCCGAGAATCGCAAGGAATCGAGAATCGACACTTGGAATCGACTCATCCGTACCACAAACCCTTCCTCCGAACTACCACCTCGTCTCCACTGACTCTTTCGCCTTAAAATTCATCTCATGCTCTGCGCACGAGGAGCCCTGGAGGTTCTTTCATATTCCTCCTCTCCTCCCATTCCTCCCCGAGTAGCGATTACCAGGCGTCTTTCAAGGTGGGAAGTTAAAGCTTCTTCCAATGACATCTCTCGCTCCTCATTCCCTCCAACCATCCAACTCTCGGCGGAGCATTTTCGTTCCCTCCATCTGGCTTCTTGTTTCCTACTCCGGTTGCTCTCCGTCATGGTGCTCAACAGAGTGTTAACTCGGCAGGTAACTACCCTTAGTCGTCGAGTGATTTCATCTTAAATAATTGTCCTTACATACTATCAAACGCTTACGGGCCACATTATGGTGGTTAATCATCCAGCTCGTTAGTCTCCCCCATTAGAAACAACCTCTAATAAATCGGTTTTGCGCTTATATAAAAGAATATTACTACAATATATTTAAACTGACATTTCTATACGAAAACAAATAGTCTCCTATGCCAAATAGAATATGTCAAAAGTTTCGGTAAATTAAACCATGAAACTTTTACTTGACTTGACGGCTTAACTTTTTAAGGTTCACTATTATTTTAATATGGGCACGACCCGGGTTTCGTAACGTGGTTACAGCTTCAGGTGACTGATCTTACATGCATCTTAGATCTATACATACAGATATACAGTGAGGCCATCAATTGGAAGGGAATAAATATAAGATGTGAGATCAGTAACCTGAGGATGTATCCACATTACGAAACCCGGGTCGTGCCCATATTAAAATAATGGTGAACCTTAAAAAGTTTTATTTTTTTACTTCCAATACGTAGGGGTTTCACGAAGTAAAGCCTGAAGCTATCAGACAAAAGTAATTTTTGTTGAAATTACTGCTACTTGGAAGTTCAAAGTTTTATCGAGGCCCTTTGCGGTTAACCCTTTCAAAAATTATATCTGGAGCTTTTCTAATATTTTTTACTCAATAATAGGCAACTTCTTTGCTACAAAATCCACTACGATAATAGTATCCAGCGTGTCATTATGCATTTGTAGGTATCTAACTAATTGTGTTTCCTAGGAGTTACACAGCGTTTGATATATTTTCAGTGTTTTGGGCTCATTACTTTCATTTAGTATTTCGTTGTTCTGGGTTTATGACTACTATAAGTCTGTGCTATTTTAGACTGAGAGAAAATTTTAAGCTGCAGCTTACATTAATATCTGCGGTTAAATTAATCTTTAAATGTTATCATAATATTTTTTCCTATAATTGTCATATGAGGCTTATGGTTTGAACATGTAAATACTTACCTAAGATTGCATCTTGGAGCTATAGCACAGAATGTGAAATTTTATCATATGATGGATGCAAATATATGAAATATTGGCTTTTTTTTGGATTATTTTATAGACATAATTTAAACGGTGAAACAGATGGTGAAAGGTTGTGTACCTTTTTAAAAATACTGCTGCATTTATTATGAATTTGTTACAAATTAATACTATATATTGTTTTGCTATTTACCTTTAAAACGAGTTAGACGTTCTATTAAATCATTGAAACTTTAAAAGATTAATGTGTTTATTATGATTTTTTCGTGTCATCAATTTTAATATTCACGGAAAATCTCGAGCGCATCTAAATATTTAATTGTTATGGATGATAGAGCTTAATTACACCCTTTTTAGTTTTAAATGTCCCACTGTTCAGAGAAACGCCATGGAAATGGTAACGTTATAGGTTGCTTTCCCTTCATTAATTGCCTGATTACCATAATTCTTTTGAAAATTATATTTTCACTTGACATAAACGAACAGTTTTCCCTAATTTGGAGAAAAAATTTCTTTATTATCAGGTTTTGTGTCCGCGAGAAGATATCATTCATTTTTTCCCGCAAAAAAAAAATTAAACACAACAGTGCTATTTGCAGCTATAAAATATAAGGGAACCGCGTATTTTCTGGGGAGCAGGCAATTATTTATGCAATACGCATTTTTCCATGCCGTTGCAGTCCGATGCGAATGGAATTGAGTGTCAGCTGTTAAGTCTGTACTCCGTTCTGCCCGTGCTATAAATTTATACTGCCGCGAACCTTACAGTCCAAGGTGTCTCTTAAATCATTTTTGATATGTTTATGGCCTATTTTATTCTTTGATAACAGCTGAAAACATTTATTTCACCTTTTTTGTTGTCCTTGGAGGAACGTCGATTTGTTCCCAAAATTTTTCCGAGTCGCACATTTATAGTTCGCTTTATTTTCAGGCCGATGATGTATGATTATGTCCATTCTCAAAGGAATAAAAATGAAATGAAAAGTTCGTTGATGATAAAATATTTGGTATTTCGTGGCCGCGTGAAATGGTTACAAACGGATTAAGGACAAATGAGTCGTAAATCATGGAAGCCGTCAGTTGCAATAGCCATTCACCCGTTTAATTAGGTTCTCAGTCTCAAGAACATAGACAAATTGAAGAGAGAATTGGTTTTATACACTTCATTGATGAAATGTAGCCGAACTGCGTTAGGCTGTGATTTAACGTAAACAGGCGATTCATCTTCTCTATTTTGAATAAATTTGCTACGAATTGAGTAACTTTGGCATCAAAATGAAATGCTTATTTAATCAGATGGGCTCAACAAACGAAATCAATTCAGCCATACGACCAAATTATATTTCTATTTGACGTAGAATAAATGCCGTAACGTAAATTAAAATTTCTTCTTTGCATGTCATAGTGGATTCGCGGTAAAGGATTCAGAGAGGAAATGAATGATAGGAAAACAGAATTATTCACAGAAATTCTCACGATATGATTCGTTATTCAACATTATACTTTGTATTTTCTTACTGTTTCTCGATGCATACACCATCCGGTAAATAAATTTGAGTGCAAAAAAATAAAACTGACAAAAGTGATATATTGCATCGGATACAATCCTAGGTCAGTCATTTAGGAAAAACGAAAGTGTATTACTGTTCATGCATTTACTTTAATTAACGTTTATAAGAGAATTCAGAAAAAAGGCAGGTTTATTTATAAATTTTGGTTACTAAATTCCACCCTAGCAAAAGCAACTTTGAGCTTCAGCACTTAGGTGTACTATGATAAAACTTATTGTAAGAAAAACGATTATTGAACATGTAGGCAACAATTTCGGACACAAGGTTCATTTAAATGTTTTATTATCGATTAGGCATTGTTATAAACTTATATCAGTTCTTTTATGATAATTTCAGGCAATAAATCATTCTTTTCGATTAAAAAATGGATTTTTTTCTTATGAAAGCATTTCTTTTAACTAAATTTAAACAATTTTTTAAATTAAGTATTTTTAAAATAAATGACTTTTAAATATTTCCACTAAAAATTTTAAAACATCAAATCTGTTTTTATCCAACAATGAAACGATTTTGAAACGTGTTATCTTTTTTTCATTTTACATATAATATAATGTAGGCAAATAATAATAATTTAAATAAATATGGGAAATACAGTATTTTATTAAACCAGAATGGGTCGTTTGACCAAAATGGAATGGGAGAGAGTTTCCATAGACACTATTTACGCGTTCCTTTTTCATTTCTATTCCATTCCCGAGATTTTTAATAGGAAGAAAGTTCGGTTGATTTCCCATATTGAAACGAGGATTTCCAGTTTTTATCGAATTAACGAATATTTCTTTACTTTTTATGCTCATAAAAATGATAAAATGATTAAAATTTAAGTATCTTATTTCACTACTAAGCAATTTATTCATCGACTGTTTTTATCACGTGTAGTAAATAAGAGTGTTGGTGTACAATAAAATTTTTTTGTGAGGAATACGACAATTGAACTTTCCTCTTTCATTACTTACTGCTCCTTTCCCGCGAGTTTTAAAATATATGCACAGAATAAAATAATTGAACTTGAAATGGAATAGGATTATCGTCTATTTTGATCCGGCAAAGCAACTGTTCGCTAAGCTTCATTGTTACGTTTCTGCCAGGTGAATTGAATGGATAGGTAAAAGTGACGAGTGAATTCGTAATTAATCGAATCACTCCATACTCCTTACCATAGTCATTGTTAAAAAATTGCGTATCATAAGATTTTTTTCAGCTGTGGGAAGAATGAAAAAATGAATCCTAACAGATCCAAACTATCTTCCCAGACTAACCATTACGTGTCACCTACCTCGAGTGGGAGGGAGCCTAAGGCCTTAACGTTAAGAGGGGAGTTTTCCGTTGGTGAGACAGGGCCCGGCCTCACGATCCCAGGCTTGGGGAGGATGGGAAACAATTAGTAGCATGTGCTACGCGAATTTCAAGAGACATTATGAACAGACGCGAAACAGAGAAAGTTGCGAGAATGTGGGGTGGGGTAGGATAGGTTGTTAGAGTGGGGCTGAGGATCATGGGTAGCATGTAAAGAGAGAGAGTGAGAAGGAGTCCGTCCGAATTATGTTTCATAGAGGAAGACAATTTTCGATTTTAGGCGTCTAGAAATCCTATAAACGGACAAGAATTATTTTGCAAATTGGATGGGCATTGGAATTAATTTTAAGGAACTAGAATTGGAATAGGGGTATCTTCTTTTTTGATACCGTAAAGCAATCGTTCGCTAAGGTTCAATGTTACGTTCCTGCCAGGCGAGTTGACTGGATAGGAAAAAGTAACGAGTAAATTTGTAATTAATCGAATCACTCTATACTCCTTACCATCTTGATCTTATCATTCTTCGAGGACTTCTGTAGAAAGCCAATACACACTCCCTAGCCCCTGATTTTTTCTATAACCTTTCACCTTTCCTTTCAATCAGTGCAGTTTTAGAAAATAGAGTAATAATTAAATAACAGTTGACATTTTGCTTCCAACGCTTTTCCTCATTACTCTATGGTCTTATTAGATCCCTCAACTATTGCGCACTATGTATTTAAAAGATTCTTTGGGATATGTACAAACTGTGTGTAAAAACTGCTAGTATTACCTTATACGCACCATATATTTATATTCTTTAGCATGCACTGGAAAAGCATTGTGGGTTCGTTCCGCAGTTAATGAACATACTCATTAATTAGGGGGAAACACTCTCACCATTTTAAGAGAATGGATCATATTATTTGAGGAATAATGAAAAATTAAAATTATAAAAGATGTCACATGACCTCAGGAAAATGTTCAAACCCAAATTATTTCAACCTGTAATCTTCCTAAATGATATAACAAACTTGCATTAGCAATAAATTACCATGAAATTTGGTTCATTTCTACCGTGGATGTTGGTAAAAACGAATGTTTTCATTGAATCGGAGATGAGTGTGAACCGGAAATTATATAAAAGAAAAAGAACTCGTTTTCTTCTAGCATCTTTCCCTTAGTCAGACACTGATCGATGCATTAGCTATTCACCCACGCCATTTTTTGCCCCGCTTTTCCTGGAACATGATCGAAAAAGTGGAAAGAAATCTGAGCCCTTTCTCACGCATTTCATGGATGAAGATTAAAATGTATCCCGCCATCTAATGAGCTGTCTTTTCTCCCTCATGGAAATCTCCAATTGACCAAAAGAGATCATTTAAATTCAAACTGGAAACAGCTGCGTGGGATGGAATGTTTTTTATAGGACCTCCATAAAATCCAGATGATCGTATGGAAAGTGGCTTAATGGGTGTAATTAAGAAGATACTTCCCTTTTTCCTATGATTTAATTAACAATGTAAGACATAATCAGCGCATAACAAATCCAATCTCATTAGTGGATTTCTGGGAAATATTCACAATGAGAAAATCTTGCTATGCCCTAATGATGACTGGGTTGTGACATATTTTAAATGGAAGTATGGAATTGATAGTGTGCATAATAGTATGGTCCTAATTTAAATGTAAACATTTAAAATTTAACGTATCATATTTTTTAAATGTTGAATCTAGCTCGATGTTCTCCATGAGATGATTTCAATTTTTAAAAATGGTTAACAGAGTTTTAATCGAGACGGACATTTCAATATGATCATTCTGGCAAATTAATTCTACTCTAGAGATGTTAATATAATTTTACATATTCTTTATTCGTCTTTATATCAAAGGCCTTTATGGATAAAGGGAAAAATAAGTGCTATGCCAATGCAATAAATAATTACGAAAATATATCAAATGATCCAAAAAACGTCATCTTTTATTGCTTCTGTTGAATCTGGAGTGTTAATTTAGGTGCGGAATTAGAAGGCAACGTTTTCCATGCCACCGTGAAAGATATATGCTCAAAATTAAACGTAACTATGTAGCTTGTAGCGGCTCCTAACCTAATGCGTGTGAATAATGTGATAATCCCTCCCTTCACTACATAGATATAGATACGGAATAGATTGGTAAAAATGAACTACCGTATAGTTGCACTAGCAATTTGATACAGAAGTAACTGTGCTAGTAAACTTTGTGAGACGCGATACAACTGCTAAGCCATCATTCAATGCAATGCAAAACTAGTCATTTCGGAAAATATAAAATGGTGCGGGAAGGGTAGGTTGCGCCTTGAGTCATAATTCCAACATTTATTTTCCATCTCTATTCCAATCCTTTGAGTTCTAATACGCATGCACAGACGATCGTGCAAGGTGACCCTAGGCTCACTGACAGATAAATCATAGAATCACCGTGAAAACATCCACCTAACATAACTAGTATAAGAAAATCTTGCCGTGCCTATATGGCTATGGATTGTGAAATGTTTTAAAGCAGATTGGAATTGACAATGTACGTAAAGGAATGGCGCTATCTTAATTGTTTGAAATTTAAAATTTACCTCTTCAGTGCAACATATTTTTTCAAAGTGCGAGATTTTTTTCATTTCACTCATTGTTCTCCAAAAGAATGCTTCAATTTTTAAGAAATGACTTTGCTACGTTAATAGCCATACCGTTATTTCGATATTATCCGACAAAAATAAATCTACTAGAATTGTCAATGTAATTAGAAGTATCCGATTTATTTTAACTTATTCTGCAATCATATGTGACAATAGTTTAAATAATACAGCCCATTCAATATATAAAGTCATACACAGAGAGCAGTGGTGTAGGTCAATAAATTGCGTACTTGCGGAAATTATGCAAAAAACATTTAATAAATGAGTACTCAAACCTAAATGTGTAATCTAAATGATTAATCTCAAATCAGCAGTGGTGTATTATTCTTGAGGGGGCTGCATATAGGAGGCCCAATTCCATATCATAGATGGCTGATTTCTGTTTCTATTTCGGTATTATTTTAATCGGTTTTCAAAAATGTCCGCGGCACGGTGATTAATGCAACGCGATCCACTTTTTTCCAATATTTTCTATTCTAATGTTAATTATTGCAAGAAATAGCATTGAAAAATAAAGAATTTGATAGATCACATCATCATGCATAAAAATTTCTGAATGCACTCCCTATTATACCTTATTTTTACTTGAAACTCTGATCAATTTGTCCGTCAGCGACACAAGTGGCGATTTTGTGAACCCATTTCAATGCGCGGTGCTTCACTACACATTTATAGGCTCAGGATCCTCTTTTGTAATATTCTCAATTTTTTTCTTTGAAGAGACGGTATGGCTATCCGGTTATGACAGAGCATTTGACTGTCTGCTGCACGGGTCCATCGCAGAGCTCAGCGTACATTCCTCAAAGATCGGACCCGCCATCTTGCGTGAGAGGATCGCGGGGATTTCGCAGGGTTTGACGTTAAGATCTGGCGATGCCTCCGCTCCTCCCTCCGCGACATCCGCCTTGAGCATGGCCGATGATCTTAGCCATCATCTTCCTTTATGCTCCTACCCTTGGGATGTAAATGGGAGGCCGCTACGAGACCCTCTCAGACACGACCGTAATTGGCCCAGGTTCCTGCATCGACCTAGTAGGACGTCTCAGTCAGAACCGATGGTTGCATACCTCGGGCAAAGATCTGAATCCGTATCAGGTCAGTGAGTCCGAGCTAATGCCAGTTCACGTTCTCCTAATCCAGTTTCGTATCCAATGGTGGTCATAGGAGTCGTAGATCACTGTCGGTACATAATGCATAAATTTGATAAATTATTGCTTTGATTGCCTTTTTTAATTAATAAGTTTTATTTTTATGTGCGCCAACATAAACTACCGCTAACTTACTTTTTGTTTATTTTACAAAACTTGCAAGCAAAGGAGGATAATGAAGGATAATAAAGAAATGTTGTCCATTCACATGAAATATTTATTTACGCGACCATGGTTTCAACGTAAGACGCCATCACCTAAATCGTGTAAATAAATATTTCATGTGGGAGCAAAAGTTTTATATTTCATTATTCATATTGAATCGCTTTCATAATATTATGTCTCAATATTAAAAATCAGTTTTTTAACATAGCATCCGAAATTTGGACAAAAATATGGCACTTTACTATGACACCAATTATGTAACTAGACTAAGAAGTTTGATTGGTAAGGGTTATAGTGTTTCTGGTTGGTAATACTGAACAGTGTGGCATTATACGAATGGAAATCTAAAATGAACATGTATGTTATTTATCCAATGCCCATTATCTCCCGTCATATTAGAAATAATAAAAAGTATAAAGAAACTAGGACATTGTGATGAAACGGAAAAACTTTTTTCCCGAGAGTACTCTGCAGCTATGCGTATGTAGTTTTCAGATCGTAAGGCCCCTAACGTGTTTTTAACTCATTCAGATAATAATCGATTTTTTAAACGAATATTTTGAAATTTTAAGTCCAAAACTTTTCTCATGGTTTCCAGATGTTACATTGATTTTGTGTGAGCGTGATTTTATGGAAACTTTTTCCATTTCTTATTTATAATACCAATGGAAATCTAAAATGAATATATTTTTATTTATCCAATGCCCATTATCTCCCACCAGATTTGAAATAATGAAATGTATGAAGAGGCTAGGACAACGTGGTGAAAAGAAAAAACTATTTTTCTAGAACACTCTGCAGCTATGCGATATGCTATGCGTTTGTAGTTTTCAGGTCATAAGGCCCCTAACGTGATTCCACTCGATCAGATAATATCTTCATGCCGCAATTTTTTTAAACCAATGTTTCCGAATTTTAAGTCCACAAGTTTTCTCATGGTTTCCAGAAGTTACATTGAATTTGTGTGAGCGTGATTTTTTGGCAACTTTTTCCATTTCCTATTTATAATACTAGGAACTAATTTAGTGTTTTTTTAAGCTCATTCGGTGTGTTTGAAAAGGTAAAATGATATTATTAATCGTAAAAGAGGCAAGCCAAAGGCCAGCCAATAGTTGCTTAAGTCGAGCATTTTCCTGAATCTTTCCTGAAAAAACGTCTCAACATTAAGCTACATCCCATTAATCCTTAATTTGCCGCACTCCAAAACTTACGTAACTGGTCGCGTCGGGTCATTATTGCGACCTGGAGTTGAATTAATTACGATTTAAATATTTTGGTGTCATTTTACTGCTACTCCTTAAGTTAGTTGTTCGAAGAAGATTTACACATTTTTATTGTGAAATTTGTAGTTAGAAACACAATAAATATTAAATAAACTATGGCTGATACATAGAAAACGGTATCAATATTTATGCAGACAGCATGTGTAGAAACATGAATTTCATAAAGAGAGGGAGATGTACTGAGATTTACCAAATTTGAAAAAAATAGCCTGCTGTATAAAACAGACTAAGTTGAGAATAAAACAGAATTAAGCTTCTGATCCATGGAGGACAAAATTATGGCACACTTACGATCGCGTCGGATCAAAACATCGGTCACAACAAAACAAAGTTATACTTTGAAAATCCAACTTTACTCAGTCGTAGAATTACAATTATTAATGGACTATAAAAAAATTCTAATTACGAACGACGTTATTTCATCTAAAAAATCGTCTTAGAAAGTCTAGTCGGGTTAACGTGACCCGACGCAACCAATTATGGGATAACTACTGGACATAACACAGGAGCGGCATGAAGATAGATTTGATTAAAAATCAATGCGGAAATAACATGTTTTTTTTAATTTCTTACCTCGCTTGCATATTTAGTGGCTATTTGAGATACTATAAAATTCACAGCAAGTCCAAGTACGACTCTAATTTCCGTCATATCGTGGTAATTCTTGGGGGAATTCCAGCTTTGCTTTAGCCTACCGCCAATGATCTACAATATTACCGATAAACTATACCTAAAAGACTCACAAAGAGTCCCAATTCCCTTTGTACACGTATCAGATCGGTAATATATATCCAGTATAGCTGTACAGAAACATTGAAATTTCTCTGGAATAGGTACATCTTCGCCAAAAACGTTCCTCATAATTCAATAGATACATGCAATAATAATTAATCGGTATATTTGGGTGAATGAGCATTAATTTTTCATGGACTGATGTCTGTATCTACCGTAATTGTCTGGGATACTGCCGATTTCCATTAAAGCGCAGGAAGGCAATTTATCTGCTGCATGATATACACATTAGATTTTATATTCTGATGAATAAGATTGCATTTATTGAAATAAATCAATAAAAACTGAACTAGTTAATAATGGGTTTCCTGAATTATTGAAAACATGTACTGTGGTACCTTTTGATATCAGTCTTTAAGTTGAAAAACTTTTTTTAACTAATCTACATATTTTAATAGCAATGAATCACATGAAGT
This sequence comes from Ischnura elegans, assembly GCF_921293095.1. Lineage (NCBI taxonomy): Eukaryota > Metazoa > Arthropoda > Insecta > Odonata > Coenagrionidae > Ischnura > Ischnura elegans. The sequence continues at coordinate 42,326,533 of NC_060255.1, read as the reverse complement.
ACGACTAGAAGCTCAGTATTTAAAAGGCTATGAAGCTGGAAACGCATGATTTATAACTAATTGACGGACAACTATTTCCGTGTATCTAAATTAAATCTCAAAATCGTACAATACTGTTTGAAATAGCTAATGTCCTCGTTGCAATATCTACCGTAAAGGAACCATATTAATCGTTATTTTAATTGAAATGAAACATTGTCTCTATTTATAAATTTGGTCTTAATATATTAAAACAAATTGAAATTATAATGCTGAATCGTGATAACTTTTAATAGTGAAACAAGTACCATCTTTATTGTAAATCGTTGAAATACATCTGTTAACTTAATTCATTAAATAATACATTCCCTGTGATTTGTTAAATCTTAGAATTAAATTCTCTCATTTTTTTATATATTGCGCCATTTGTTGAAACTATTAAAGGTATATCTTATCTCTTTCAAAGCAATTATCTCTCCTAGGACCTGCTTCAAAGAAGAGTGCTTGTGCAAACTTCGTGATGTTAAAGAATTACGTAGGATTTCTCCCGTTATTTACCACCTGCTGATTTCAGAGCAGAAGAAGAGTACAAACTTTTAACCGGATTTTTCCAGACTTTCGTGAGCGGAAATAGCGGCGAGAGAAAATTTTCGCCACATTCCATTAAAGCCATGAAACTTTTCTTCCCGATTGGATTGAAACTTGGTGGCTATCATGGGTTGGAAATGGATAAATCTTTTAAAAAATTACTTCCTCGATCGACCATGGCAGTGGGCTGGCAAGCGTGTCTAATTGCTGATGACACACGAAGCGGGTCTTCGTTACTGGTTTTTCTCTTCGTGAAAAATGAACGGAAAAAATAGAGATAAAATGGTTTCAACATGAAAGTTTTGCCGCCGCATGCCGGATTAGTTCCCCACCAGCACAACGCTGACGACAGTATTCTACCCTCTCCCCCACTAACCACAGCGCATTAACATAACGCGTGCGTTTAACGTGGAATATTCCGACGGCTATTTAACCCGTGGCATTCGGGCACTATATCATTCGCATTGTCAAGAGCTGGCCACGTGATCTCTGCGGTGGACAGGCTGTATTGTCGGCCTGCACCATCGGTCCAGGAAGGGGGAAAATGTGTATGAGGAAGGAAACTCGTGGATAAGAAGATAGAGGAGGCTTGAAGAGAAGACGGAGAACGATGGAGGGGCCCGAATGGCTTGCGAGGTCTGTCTCCAGAGGGTTGTGAACTGGAGAAAGTTGGCAAGTTTCTGGTCCCGTTTCAAAAGATGGCGGTGTCGGAGGTGGGTTAGCTTGAGTAGGGTAGGGGTAGAGAAAGAAGGCTCAGGGTAGGCGGGAAAGGGTTGGGTTGAGTTTAAGGGTTAGAGGTGGCGTGAGGTATCAGAGAAGAGGGATTACGTACGCGATGAAGGAATCTTGAAGGTCAGAGAAGACGACGCGTCGTGTGTGGGAAAGGCAACAGAGGGCTCAGAAAAGAGCAGCACTTGGCTTATGTTCGTTTTTTCGACTGAAGAACGAAAGATTGAAGAACGAAATTGACGATGAACTGTTCTCTGGTCATTAACCTTTGACTTTTTCTTTCATTGCTTTTAAATATTTAAAGAATGAATGATATAAAGTTTTCCCGAATAGTATGCATGAATACATTTCGGAATTAAAAGAAGGGTTAATGCCCATTGGCCACCATTAAGAGAAAGCATACTTCGTGCTTAATCGTTCTTTTATGGTGTCGGATTACACGCTTACAACTACCGTTTATGCGTTAAAAATTTCTGAATACACGAGGTAGACTATTCTAAACACTTGATTCTTTCTCCAAGAGTTAAGAACTAAATTTAAAAGTAAGATAAGGTAAACTAAAATAATAATATTTCTGATAATAGGCTATTGTTGAATTGGAGATCTACTTATTCTATCTTCTACAACAGAGGGTTTAGAAAGTAGCGCTTGGCATGTATTCGTTCTTTCAAATGGATGAAACATATTGAAGGAAGTCATTGACGATGCGTGGTTTTCGAAGGATTATTCTTTGAAATTTTCCGCAATTTGGCATAAATTGAGCATAAAATTTTAAAACTTCATTGTGCCGCGTACCTGTATGTTGGCTTTTGTTTCTCAGCCGAAGTGTGCCACGAGCCGAAATATCGGCTTTGAAGTGGTTAATTGTACGAATTAATAATTATACAGCAACAAAAATCATGAATGAATAATTAAGATCAATTAAAAAGTAAAAATTATTGTCATAAGAGTAACACTTTAAAAAAAATGATGCTGATATAACATAAAAATGGTGAAACAGAATTTTTTTTCTATATGATGTTATATTTAACTTAACGTCTTAACAAAGGCCAATGGGAAACAATATGAGTTTTGATTCTTAGAAAATTTGCATGCATGCATATTATTTGTCGGGAAAATATTGACTTATAAGTTTTTTAAATATCCGCATGCTTATTTAGACTGTATAGTGGAAAAAGTCGAGGGATAATGACCCAATTGTTACGCATCGTCAGTAACGTCCCTCAATCTGTTTCCTTCAGTCAAAAGAATGAAAACAATCCAAGTGCTACTCCTTTCCAAGCCATTTGTCGTCTTTCCCACTCGTCATCTTTTCTGGCCTTCAAGACTCCACTGCGTACCTAATCCCTCTCCAATAATTACAGTTAAATATTATAGCAATACATTCTACACAAATATCGTTAATATCAAATCACTATTTCTGAAGCTCGCATATATTCATATTATTCGGGAAAAAAGTTAAATTTTTCAAATATTAACGTGTAATTTATAACAAATCCAAAGGTAAAGATTTTTTTTGTTTTCGATAAAGGCAATTGTTGAATTGAAGGACTAAATAATATACCGTGAAAATTTAAAAAAGACGAATTCAAATGTCCTGGTCCAGTAGGAGGTATGCGTCCTCTAAATTGGAGCCTTGAAGGTCGCAAGAGACGATGTGTGTGTTGTTGCCTTCCCCAAAGTCCTCAGAGAAGAGCAACGCTTTGCGCGTGTTTATTCTTCCGACAACAGCAAACAGATTAAGGGACTTCAGTGACCATTCGTAGTTCTTGGGGCGTTAGGAGTTGTCAGAAATAGTTCTTCTACAAAATGGAACCATTTAGCGTAAACTTGGGGGTTATTCTCAGCGTTGAGATGAAGGAAACCAGATTTATCATAACATAATAGATAGTATCCGGGCTCTATTACTGTTTAATATAGACCTTTCCATGCGAAAATTCTACCTTTTTATGGAAAGGCACATGCAATCTCAATTTTGGAATTTTTATTTATTTTTAATATTGATAGTCCTGATACATCATTTCGAGCTTTGGAAATAGAGATTTAAATATGAATAATATGAATTAATATTGACCGGTATCATAGAGAAAGTAAGGTAAAAACTAACTGCAATTATTAGGGAGGGATTACGTGCGTGATACAGGGATCTGGAAAGTCTGAGAAGACGACTTAATTGAAAGGCAAGAGAGGGCTAAAATAAGCAACATTTGGTATGTGTTTGTTCTTTTGGCTGGAGGAAATACATTGCGGGACGATGCGAAGTTTTCGGGTCATTAACCTTTGAGTCTTTCCTAAATTGGTAGTAAATATTTAAAGAATGAATAATTGAACATTTTCCAGAACAATATGAATGAACCTTTCTCAGGCTCCAAATTTGGTTTGCTGCCCATTGTCTATTATTAATTGGACGCTTACTTGCAGCGTGGTCGTTCTTTTTCGGCGACGGATTACTTGCTTAAAACTAACGTTATCAAGTTAGCAGTTTCAGAGTTTTTAAATCAGACTATAGAGAACGCTTTTTTTCTGAGATACCTGCTTTAGAACGATATCTAAAAAGTAATTGCAAAGAAAAAACTAAAATAATAAAATTTAAGATACAGTCAATTGTTAATTAAAGAATATCTTATTTTAATGTGAAATTTTTCAGAAGATAACACCGAGATCGCGGTCGAGTAGGAGGTATACGTCCTCTAAATGTGTATTGCAATTACAAAGTGGGCGATTCTTTGGAGTCGGAAACGTAGGCCTTTTTGATTTTCCCAATAACTTCATTTTTCTGATATTTCTGACTTCTGATACAAGGCCATTCACAAAAATTTGACTTGGCGTGACCTAATTTCAGTTGCAACCTACATTGATAGCTGAAATACTCCAGAAATAACAGCTCAGCCGGAACAGTAATGAACTCATTGTAAATAATTTTGCTTGTCGTTTCCTCTGACTCTGGCAATGCATAAATACCTTCCTATCTACTAGATAAAAAGAGAGACGGCTACGCATGGAAATAGAAAAAAGACTCTCTAAAAACGTTTTTCATGCGTTTCAGTGGGGTGAGTGAACATTCTCCACGGGTGAGACAGTACTACTGATCAGCACAAGTTGATTTTTTTATTTAATCTAAGTTTCATCGCAACAAACCTTTCCATCAAGACTTTATTCATTTCTACCAGATAATTTCAAGAAAATTTTAAGATTTTCCCAAATTATCACTTTGATTGCTCATAATTACGTCGCTTCAAGCTATTTTGAACCAACAGACACTCCATAACGTATTCATAGCAATAGCTTTAAATGCCCATATTTATATTTTCCTTAGCATGACTACTGTTGGCGCAAAAAAAGGTAGAACGCTGAACTTAAAGCATTTGTATAAAAACATGCCGAGCTCCTTGGGGTCGCGTCAAATATCGTTATTCTCATTTTTCATCCGACTACAACAATGAATCATTAAAAATTGTTTAATCGTAAACATTTATCTTCTACGGTTGAAAGAGTGAAGAAAACACGCGAAAAACTATGAGAACGGCGAAACGGTCGTCTTATTCATCTCATTACAGGAAAAATATTTCATTGGTGCATCTTATTGTACATGGTCAGTGCTGATTTTCGGGTTCCTCAGCCACGTTGGTTATTTTTGGATGACAACAGTTTCGGGAGCCATCCTGCTCCCGTCTTCAGGTCGAAGGTGATAAGTTCTCGTTTTTGGCCGCCTTCGTTCTTGGTCAGGAAGAGGGTATTGACCAATCAGCGTCCGGCAGGCAGCGGGACAGAGCCATATAAGGCGGTCAAAAACGAGAACTTCTCACCTTCGACCTGAAGACGGGAGCAGGATGGCTCCCGAAACTGTTGTCATCCAAAAACAACCAGCGCGGCTGAGGAACCCGAAAATCAGCCCTGACCATGAGCAACGCCGCGGAAACCTACGCCAGAATCTTATTTTATATTTTATAGAGATAACAACATATTCACATTACAAATAGAGTTTTAAAATTAAATTTTACCCATTCTTTGATTATTTTTTTAAAAGTAGCCGAAAGTTAGATTTATATTTCCGAGGTATAAAATAGAAAAATAATATCGAAAATACTTATGGTATATTTAAAACATATTTACAAACGTTTCATGCAAGGAAATGTTCATATTGCTTCTCTTACTTAAATTAAACCAAAAAAACGAAAATTGATGTTTTGGTAGAGTGCATTGCCGCAGGAATGGGCCAGCAAATTAGCTCCATCAGAGCCGGTAAAAGGTGAAAGAGGATCGGTCACTTTACACGCGTAGCGTACACACGGTGAGCGTACGATTTTGTGATGCGTAATTATTACAGCCAATATAACCTCAATTATCAATAGCAGACTTGATACAGTTATTTACTATACGTTTGCGATAAGAGAAGAGGCAAGGAGAAAAATTTTCTTTTGTTATCGATTTTATTGGGTACTGAATATTTCATATTGAATTTTTGTCATAATATCGTAAATCACCGTATGTTACGATTTGTGATCAGTCGCCTACTTTTTGAACCATTCAATATAAAACACTTCCCATTGCAATTGACAAGTTCGACTTCAATCTATTATAAAATCGTCGATATCAGTCGTCAATAAAACTGTTGACATCCCTATCACTAATCAGTTTATGACGTGAGGCCAGAAATACTAGTTTTTTAATGAACTATCATCTCCGTAAATTCTATGATTATTATCAACTATGAATAATTTAACGTCACACTGAGCCAAAAATAATCAAATTCATATAAGTGGAGCGCCATTGCCTCTTCAAATCACTATTTATTGCAAGTTAAGTCACTTTGAACAAGGTTTGTTTCCTATTCATCCTCGGGAATGGTCAAGTGAATTAATCCCTTTAGAGACGGCAAAGGGAGAAATGGCAGTGGAAACCACACACGCGTATTCACGCTCAATAGGCGATTTTACGTTTTTTCGATGCGTTATTACTCGTTGACAGTACTCTGTAGGCCTTAAAAAATAGTTTCATTGTTTAGTGGGATAATTAAAGTGTAAAAAGCGTAAAATATAAGGTATTAATATTTATATAATGACATTACTATGGGTGAAGGATGAACAAATCAAATACATATCAGAGGACCTCATGACGTTTCAAACTTCGTATTCACAACAAGTTAACTCTCTTATTGTAACGAACCGAGATGTTTGATATTATGTTAAATGTAGTAAATAATTCAAATTAATGTTAATGCAGCAACCTTGATTAAAAATTTATCAGCAATTTTATAGTTAAAAATTTAAATAATAAGAGTGAAATTAAGTAATAAGTATGTCAATATACCAAAAATAAACATATCAGATATTTTTTCTTTAGGGTGTTTCATTTTACTTTTAATACTTTATAAATTTCTCGCCAATACCACTCCAAGTAGAGGAATATAGCAACTAAACTCTTGAGTAAAAAATCAGGTTTGATAATGCAGTCAAAAGTCAAAATGCAAACAGTTAAATTTAAAAAAAATAATATGTTAATTTACCAAAATATGACATACATATATTTAATTTGAAATCGTTTTGGCATTTCTTGCCAGTACCACTCCAAGTAGGTGGGACTACGAGAGTTAAACCACTGTGAACAAGGTTTACCTCTCCTATATCCTCGGGAATGGGCTAGCAAATTAGTCCCATTAGATCCGGAAAAGGGTGAAAGAGGAGCGGTCACCACACACGCGTGTTTTCGCTAAGGGAGGTGATTGTACGATTTTGCGTGGTGCTAATGTTTGACGCGGCGATAGGGTCTCCCCTTTCCTCCCCACCTTTCCATGCCATAAAGCCCTTGACGCACGCATTAGTCAGCCCGGGATTCGACCCCGCCCACCTCCACCTTTCCAACGGAGTCGGGTCCCCAAAACCCTTTGATTCCACCGCTCTTATCGCCCACTCGCAATCGCTCTCCCGGAGAATGAAAAAACTACCTTCCCACACCGTGCTTCGCCACTACTGCCCACGGGCAAAAGGATGATGACAAAAAGGATAAGTTTTTGGAACCCACCCACGCACTATGTATCTACTTTCCTGCCTTGACAATCTCCTGTTTTGTCCCTCCTTACCTCCTATTTACGTTGTTTATCTTTGCGCTCTTCAACATACTCACAATGTCATTTTAAACCTTCGGCACTGTGCTCTTGAGACTCCCAAAACTTTCTGTGCGTATATTGGATTTAAATAATACCATGATAAGTTTCATTATAAGTGAAATACTACTTGGTTTCGATCACCAAGTCACAGGGAGTAGTATATATTTGGTATATTTACCGATGGAGTTTCTTCATTAAAAACCTTGCCTGCGCCTCTCTGCCCTTTTGGCTACGTAGTTCGATGTCGTTTAGTACCTGCCTTCCATTCACCATGTTACGCTGACACTCTTCTCAAAACTAGGCGCCATTCACCAAGCTCCCGCCTCCCGATCACGTTCCAACCATCAATGAAACATTCCTTCCCAGAATTTCGACAACCTCTGACTTCTATTTTTCCTCATTCGGTTTTTCACCTCCGTTCTCTTCCCTTTATCTCTCTACCTCCTATCCTATCCACAATATTTGTGTTTCAATCCAATTGTCTGACTCTTACGACCGTTATATTATCTTTCATACTTCGTCGTTGTATGGCTATTTTAGGTGCGTCCATATGGCCTTATGGTCCGCCTCAACCGACTTTGTTATGTGTCACAGTTGAATTTGTCTTATTCCCGTACAAATTATTGGTAATGTTACCCTTCAAACCTCGTGTTTCTTCATTTTGGTTGACATGTTAAAATCCGTTGTATTGATTGTTGCTGATTTTTATGTGATGGAATTTTAAAATACTGTAACATATTTTGAATTACCTTCACCTAACTATTATGCAAAATGTATTGAAACCGGTAGGTAGTGAAAGAAAGTTTTCCGGTAGCATGTAACTTACTGTTATCTATTATTCCACTGACATCGCATCGCAATGGAATTTCAAACTGGCGCTAAAATTCGTAGTTTTCCATTCTTTATAGAGATTTGTGGCTGGTTTAATCTGCATCATATAATATTATTACACATTTTGCATTGAAAGTGATCGTGAAGTATGTGTGAGGAAAATTCCAGTAGCTTTTAACTATTTATGGAAACGAAAGAATAAATATTGCTAGGTTCACTAATATATTTAAAAGGCATGACCCGGGTTTTATAGCATGGTAACATCTTCAGGCTAATAAAAACCTTCAGGGGTAAACAACCTAGTAGTGGACCTAACAAAGTTTATTTCCGCAATGGAAAGGTTACACAAACTTAAACCTGAAATCATAAGCTAGATTTTAATTAATTATTATATACAAGGGCATTACCAGGGGGGCAAGTCATGGTCTAGAGGAGGGCAAGCCAAGTTGTGATGTTAATTTATGAGAATATTTCCTTGAAAAAATAGTCTTATTTTTTTTACATATACTTATACATATCATTTTTCGTGGGTTCAAAGAAATGTATTGAATGCTTTCGTTTCAATTCAGCATTGGTTTTGCTTAAATAATTATGATTAGATATTATTCAAATGACTATATGTATCCTAATGGAATTGCAAACTTTTTTTTCAGGTTTCGTGGATGAGGAAACGTGACTTGCACATTCTGACCTCGAGCATCTTCACGTACACGGGAGACGGCCGATTTGGCGTCATACACCCAGAGGGCTCGGACGAGTGGAATCTCAGGGTGGAGTATGTTCAGAAGAGGGACGCCGGCATATACGAGTGCCAGGTCAACACGGAACCCAAAATCAACATGGCAATCCTATTAAATGTTGAAGGTATGTCTCCATATTTCCATTACGATCCTATACACTTGTTTAGATTCTGGCATACCTCATAGGCGATGTCTTGCGGGACAGTTTCCCAGTCCTAAAATTACGTTTCCTTTACCTTTTATTTTCACTGATTATTAAGTTTTCATGTTTACATCAGCCACTTCTCCCAATGAAGCGGTTACATATTTACATATTATTCTAATTTATAGATCGCTCGACGTTTTTGGGTATTTGATCCTTCGGACCAATACAATTTCATTCAAATTGATACGAGAGGTTTAGACATTCATTATCGTTCTTGACCCATTCACTTTTTTTCTTTTTTAGTTTAGAAACTTGATTTTTAGTGTCATACTTTTTCTCTGGCTACACTTTATACACTGTTATATTTTTATGGACATCAACTATGAATGCATATCTTATAAAATATGTCCTCCTTGTTTTAGAGGAAAAAAATATAGGTTCCAAAGGAACTTTTCACAATTGTTTATTGAAACTAAAAATCGTAAAATAAATCATTTTCATAATTTTAACGAGAAAGACTAGGGTCTATCAAATCAATTACTTATCTATAACTGCAGATTGCATTGCATTTTACTCCTATTCACAATGACTTGCTTTTCGCAGTGTGAGATAATTTATTGATTTCTTGGAGGTAAAAACCATTAGAACGATTACAATGCATCAGAAATTGCTAGAATAAAAATAACATGAACAGAAGAGTTACAAGCATCTATCCTAAACGCAAAAAAACCATGAGTTCAGTAGCAGAATGATATACACAAAAAATATCATATTTTATTTTTTCCTCGAGCAAAGAAAAGCATAGGCGGTATCAGAGCAAAGCATAGCATAAACAGAAATTGCTCAAAAAATAAAAATTATTCTTCTTTTCAAAATCACATCAAATACGTGAGCGGTATATTTTAATAAGTAATAAAAAAAAAGTAATTTTGTCTGGAAAGCTCAACATTTTTGATTCATGCATACCTGCTTGCATACCTGCTCTTGCTTCAGATCGTAAATGTAAAGTGGCATATGATAGAGTACAGAATTGTTTTTCTCTATGAAATATTTGACCCAAAACATGCGATAACTTGCATGTAGAATAATTCATTTCCGGTAATTTCTGCCAAAACATGCATATTTTCACTCGCTACTTTTATTCTAATAATTTTACGCTGAAATGGGTTTACGCTGGACATCAAATTCTGACGCTTCCTTTCTTTTCTCGCTTATCTGCATACATATATTTTGCTATTTTTTTAACTTTGGTGTTCATATTTAGCTTTGTTATGTAATTTTATCTAAATAATTTCGTCTTCTTTATATCAGTTGACATGTTTTAAGTTTTTGAGAAGTCCTCGTTTCATGTTTTGCTGTTTCTCACTCCTTTCATTACTATAGAAAGTAAAAAGCCACCATTTTAGAGTATATATCTTAATTATTGAGAGAAAAGTATGAAAAAATTGGTTATTTTGTGTAGTTACTTTCCCATATTCAATAGATTTGTCGTATTCGTAGTTTGATCTATTTGCGTAAGTATCATTCAATATTATCTTGGGGTGATCTTTAATTGTGTCATCGTTTATGGAACGTAAAGATGCAATAAAGCAATAGTTGATGTATATTTACTGTACTCTGGGTTGTAGACGTCCAAGTAGTACTTAATAATTTTAATGCAAAGGGACATCTCAAAAATTAAGTGCAATGACTGGGCTGCAATGGAGATATAACCGCCAAAACGCCTGTGTCCTGTCTGTTTGTACATCTGTCACGTATTTTCGAGAAAATTAATTCCATCCAACCATCTTTTGTGCATCACTAAACTCATCACTTCATCAAACCTATTTTTTTTCATTCCCAGCATCAATAAAATCCCATGCTTAGTTCAGAGAAACTGCTTTTCACGCATTTCCCCCATTAACTGCTTAAATCCTGTACTGAGTAAGAATCTAAGATCCCAATGCAGTGTGAATAACTTCACTCTGAAGCAGATACGTTAAACTTTTTCTGTAGACCCTTAATGTTATCATTGACCTTTAGCGAGTCATTTCCCTTACGCTGGCGACGGATAGCGACGAAAAGATACTTGTTAGAATGTATGGTAATTTTCGTTACATTTACTGGTACAAAGTGATTATATTGTTAAAATTTTGTTAACATTAAAAGGAAACGTAATGGAAAAGTTTTAAAAACACGTACGTTTGAAACTCATTGAAGAAAGGTGTTAATAATGACTATGGCTAATGGCACTTGTGCAGCATAACGATAGCATGCCAAAGTGAGTTTTGTGCACAAAGAATTAAATACATGTATAATAACGTGCAGTACAGCATATGTGTTCAATTGTAGACAATTGCAAAATCAATTACAAAAAATAGCATGTTCAAATTACGTTGAAGTAAAAAAAAAGTTTAAGCATTGTCAGAGAAATGTATAGCAGAAATAGAATTACTCGGACAATAAACATGATACCTCTAATTTAGTACAAAACACGCCAAGGGGAATGAAAATAATATGGAAATACATTTAATATATGCTTGAATTACAGAATATTCCGGCTATTAGGGCATTGGATAATAGCTACTTACTCTGAAGTTTCTTAATCCTAATTAAGGAATTACTTTGAGTTTCCCAGGTCAATGGAGACAATAAGCCGTTTTAACGTGCCACGAATCGGTGGTACGTGCCAAATACTTTCGTTAATGAAATATTTGAAACCTTTAAAAACAATTAGATCCATAATCTTTTTTTTCATTGGTCTAACCTTGGTTACGTCTCTTTTTACAATATATCTCCTAGCGCTGATCAATCTCTTGACTAATAACCATTCACATGCGTGGAGCCTAAGAGACGTTGAGATATTACATAATTTCTTAATTTCATAAACAACCTCATAAATTCTGTGTTTGTTCGATACTATAATTGTATAGCTATGAGGCATTATCATAGTCGTTGGGGAAAACAAATTGATTTTAAAACTCGAACTTAGTTGTTCAATACTAATTAGTCTATTGCATACCAGCATCCATGAATGATTACTCAAAGATTGTTGGGACAGTCTTTTAGTAAGGGTTAGGTAGACCAGTTCCGCTATGTTCTACTTAAAATGGGTCCACCCTAATTGTAAACTAGCAGTTCTGGAGAATTATTGATAAACAAAATATTAAAATGAATAGTTAGAAAATAATAACACATCGGGAGCATGAAAAGCCTACGAGAATGAAAGAAACACGTAAAATACATATTTAACATGTTTGAATTATTTGTGGAGCTTGACATAATTACGGATCGCCCTTGGGTGTAATTTTCTAGCTGATTACCTTCAATTATTTATTTTCAGTCTTAAATTTTTTGTTTTCTCTTTCTCTCTCCATTTTTCCAGACAAGACCTCAGAATTAGTAGCAACTTCATTTGGAAGTCGGAGTCCACCACGCAAGTCCAACAAAGGTTATTGAACTTTGCTTTTCAATATACTGTTCCCAATCAGAAATGAGTATTGTTAATAATTATTTTTCTTCGTCTTCTTTTCTTCGCTATTCTGTCGTTCTGCTGCACTTCCTAATTTATGCTTTTTCGCTTTTTGTTTTGTGATCCACCCGTCTTTGTCCTTTACCTTATCGAATCCTTGTAGCGTACATTTCGTTGTATTTGATGTGATTTTTGTGTATCTGTAGTTCCTTTTTGTTTTAGGTCGTGTTTGTGTAAAGTATCATTCGCATTTCTCTCTGAGATATGTTTAGTGGGATCATATCGATTCATGTTTCCTAAATTTTGATTAGCTATTGCGAGCATGGAAAAGTTATATGCAATAATTCCAACTCGCATTATTTTAGATTACACATGTTACGTAGACTAATTAGTTACTTGCATCAGGTAGAACATTCCTGCATTTTGAAACCTGTATATGCTAGTACCATAACGTATGTATCCTTGTGGACTGCTAAAATATTTACGATACCAGCAATGCCAACAGCAAATTGCTAATCAAGCACATTATTTTGGCACATATCACTGTAAAATTCATTAGGATTCCACAAGGGTATGGCATAGCAATCAATAGCAATACATTTATATATTTTTTAAAAAGAAGAGGTTCTTGCACTTACCAATGCTCAATTGCCTCCGTGCTATTTTCTTACTGCATTTTGCATGCATTGTTGGTGCAGTACATAAATTCACTAGTGAACTTTTGAGCCAGTACTTAGAGCGAGAATGAAGCAAATTGCACGATATTTTAATAATCCATTTTACAAGCATTTAAAATATTTTATTTGATCTTTTTCCATTGTAATTTTATAATTTTAATGCTACGTTCCATTCTGCTTAATAGATATATTTCATGCCTATCAACACCCTTTTTCAAATTCATTTGCTCTTCTAATTTTATTTTGCACTTATTTTATTTCGGCCACAATCACGCATCACATACATTTCCATGGGCCTCTTAAAAAGGACCACCACATTAGTTACCCAGTCATTATGTTATAGCTGTTTGCCTTGCATAACGGTAGAGAACAGCTCTACAGCTGAATTCTGTCATCAATCCCATGAATTGGGTAGTTTTCTGTTTGACTCTTAAAAAATTTTAATAACAGCGCCCAACATATCATTCAAAATATTTCGATTGGAAATGAAAACATATTTAATATCAATGATCTTTTGGATAAATCATTAAGCTATCCTTACATTAATTCAATTATGAATTCTATATACCCCTTAAATTCAAATAATGGTATATCCGGAAGAAAACTGGCTTATCACGGTGTGGGTGCTATTATTTATCAAGTGTGTATATATTCATCGCAATGCACAAATTTATCTGCAAATTTTCTGTGGTTCTTTTTTACTTACCGATATTAATTATAAGATGCCTACTTTATTCTACTAAATAAACTTGATTCCTGAAAGATTAAAATATTTGAATGGATGAAAATGCTCATTTAATTTGCATGTGTAATTCTATTGACTACTTAATGTTCCAATACTTGGTCATCATTAAATCTCTATTCAAATAATCCATGCTAAATAAACTATTTTCCGAGTTTTTCGTACCTAACAATTGCAATACAACTACTAGGCTATTCTGTTATTCTAGGTTTTAACTAAATGAAAAGAAAATTTGAAAATTCCTCCTAGAATATATTTAGTCACTTTAAATAAAGGTACCTGAATTGGAATAAATGTTAATATAAACATTAATAAATATGAATGCTAATTGAGTAAGGAATATTTTTTTTCCATAGTGCAATAGAATCCAGATATTTATTTCGAATATTCATTTGAAGTCAATTATAAGGCATGATAATTCATACAGATACTTCTTCAGAAGGCATTGCAACTAGTGTAACCTTTCTCCTGTCCTCTAGTGTACCAAAGTTTAATTATCACCAAAATAAACTCCCTAATCTTGATCTTCTCGGCCACTTTGCCTTTTTTCCCATGGTAAATCTTACAGCGGCTCAGGCGTCCATACATGGACCAGAAGAGATTCACGTGAAGAAGGGCAGTACAATCAGCCTGACCTGTACGGTGAACGTGCCCTCGACCCCACCTTCCTCCGTGCTCTGGTATCGGGGTTCGAGCGTTGTGGACTTCGACTCGCCGCGTGGGGGCGTGTCCTTGGAGACGGAGAAGACCGAGGCTGGCACGACGAGCAAGCTGCTGGTGACCAAGGCGACCGTCTCCGACTCCGGGAACTACACCTGCGTGCCATCCAGCGCGGAGCCGGCTAGCGTATGGGTGCACGTGCTCAATGGTAGGTTGAGAGTTTAGGCTTTACTTTTTTGTTCAAAAATTCCATAGAGAAAAAAATCATTCGCCTTGAGGTGTTCCTCGATCGGTCGAGTGCCTAGATAAGCTACCGAGGCGTCTTTCTATTCAGAGGAAATTCGTGGACTATAACGACAAGTTGGTCATGCCAAGTCACCAATTTTCTGTTGAGGCAAACGAATCTCTGTTAGCTAAAGTGACCATTGCACTCCACTGAAAGTCGGGGGGGGGGGGGGGGCGGGGGTGGAGGAGGACCGACTTTGAACCCCGGTCAAGGTGTATGACATTTTTTCTGAGGAATTTTCCCCCAACTTGTGTATTGCGGGTGATTCGATTCGAGATATCACCGTGGATAGTCCCAGGACGCCTAAATTAAAAAAGAAAATAATTTAATTCTTTTGCACTTTTTCGCATAGTTTATATGAACTAGTATAATCCATTGTGACGTGTAGTACTGTGTGTAATGGACTTTGAATGATCACCTTTTCGTTTCCATATGGTACCGCTGGGGTCTTTTCGGCAACATTGGTATTTATATGAGCGGTGGAATAAACATTTTCTAACTCAGTCAATGCCGATTGGCATGTTTTATGATGGCTTTTTTCAGATATTACAGTTATATTTTTATTCCTATAATTTTTAAAATTAAAATATGTAGTATTTTATGTGCTGATTTCGTTTTTTAAGCAAATTCATCTTTTATGCTAAATTAGAAATTACCCATAGCACCTTCTTTTCCAAATATTTAATTTTTTACGCAACTAACTACAGAATTTATTGAAATCTTGCATCGGAAATTGAACCTCGCTATTGATAGATTATCGGTGGAAAGCTTTCTCACCGTCATCAGGGCTGGTACACGGTGACGTTGGTGTGGAAGTTCCCACTGATTAAATATCTACAACTGTAATGAAGAGAAGTGACGTCATACGCACTTTTACGTCGGTACGCACTTTTCTTAAATTTTGAGGGAAGTGAAATATTACTATGCGTTTCTTCATTGCAATTTGTAATTTAATTTTTCTACAATTATTCTGCTATGGTTACGAATATTATAAAAGTTTGAGTCGACAAAATTGATTAAAGTTTCATTTGACCATTATGTCTTTTGAATAATTATCTACAACTGTAATAAAGACCATTGACGTCATGGCATAATTAGCAGTGCCGGAACACACTTTTTTTAAAACTTTTTTTGGAAGTGAAATATTACTCTGTATTTTTTATTACAAGTTATT
Organism: Ischnura elegans; assembly: GCF_921293095.1. Lineage (NCBI taxonomy): Eukaryota > Metazoa > Arthropoda > Insecta > Odonata > Coenagrionidae > Ischnura > Ischnura elegans. The sequence goes on along the minus strand of NC_060255.1, from coordinate 42,310,425 downwards.
ATTTATTATTTTAACAAAAGACGTAATAGGCTTAGAGCCATAGATATTTTGGTTAATGTATTTTTTTTTGTTCAAGGCGAAATTACTGCACCATGAGCTATGCTATTAATCACGTCCATTATATCTTTCAGGCGAGCATCCTGCAGCTATACATGGAGATCATGGAGCATCGTCAAGATTCGCATCACCGCCGTACGTCTTATTATTCTGCGTCAGTGCGTCATTAGCAGCATCGGTTGGAATACCCGGCGGTGCCATATTCCCGAGGTGATGGGTGACTGTCGACTGGAAAGTCGCTTGGAATTTCCTCTAAATATAGAGAAGGTGCTTAAAAATATCCATGGCGACCTACATTTTGCAACGTTACTGTGTTTTGACTCCACCTCTAGCTAGCCAAAGTAAAGTCGACATTTATACGAAAGAATAAAACCCCCCGAATTAACTGAAATGAAGTCAGTATTTCGAAGACTTTTGAGATTCTTTACTCAGATGTGTACCAAATAATTTTAGGTACATCGGAAAGCTATGGGATGAGGGTCCAGGACCACAATGAAGGACACGTTAAAAAGTGCATTTCGTTTATCATCAATATTATTACTTTTCAACTTATTAGCACCCGGCCGAACGATTTCGGTGAAGCAGATGAGAGTGACTGATTGTTGTGTATGTACACGAGGTAATGTGAAATTGCTATTTGTACGGAATAATTCAGTGTATTTTGTCGTCTCTGTGACGAGATGGCACTTGGTAATTGTGTGCTTGCACAAGAGAAAGTGGGAGTCATTCCAGAAAGTAATGACTCCAGTGACATGTTTAGAAGAGTGTCATTTTAGTTTACGTAAATTTTTTTCGTTGTTCTCATTCCCTGGATATTCGAAATATTCAGTGTTTTTTACCAGTCGTCCAAACTCTTCGGTGTGAATACAAATCTATGTTCATCCTCAATGTAAGAGGAGAAAGACAGTAGATTTCGATTGCAGACTATCACAACTGGTTAACAGTGGCCTGTGATGACTGTGACTACGTGATATTGGTGAAATAAGTTGGAGCTGGTGTGTGAAATTCGTGGAAAAAACTCTGTTGTTCAGATATCCTAAAGGATTTCTCTTAATGTAATTTCATTTGGGGTTATCCTTAACTCCCTTTTTCAAAGGAAACTATGAAGTCAGGGATCACTAAGAGTTTCATACTGAATATGTCGCACACAGAATCCTGACTGGAACGGTCGCAGATTCGAAAGTAAGTTTCCAATCGTGTGACGCCCCCATTATGAAAATAAACACGAAGGTTATATTTAGAAATTTGTCCAAATGGTGTGACTATAATATTCTGGCGAAAAATCCATATCCAAATATTTCACATTCCGATTATGTTTCTTTTTCTAATTTACTAGACGTCAACCCAGGATTTTCTTTCTTAGAAAACGGGGTAAATATTTTTAAAGATAATTAGGAGGATGGTTGCTTTCGGAAGGCTGACAAAAAAGATTGACATAATTTTTTCTGCAATGAAAGATATCCTAAAACATTTTAGCTTATGTAGATGTTTGGGTAGACCACTAAAAATATTTTTTTGGTACTTGCTGATGTACATCTCTAAATTATCTGATTTAAGGATTGATCTATGCAGGTCATTTATTGAAGGAGCCATATTTATAAGTGTGAAATCTGGACCCAACGGAATGATCTGTTTATGTTTCACTTTCAAAAGGAGAATATCATTTTTGTACAAATTGTGTATGTTACGAACTTCTTTCCCTCCACATCAAGAGCAAAATATGACTCCGTTGCTCACCTAAGAGATCCACTTTTGTCAATGGATTGAAATTGTGATGGATTGTGAATAAAGTTGTTTTAAATCAAAGAAAAAAGCATGTGGTTGTGATATCACCCCCGTATTTCGTTGATCCCATAGATAAACTTGTGGATTCGGGCTTTGCTGAGTGCACAAAATTACAGCAGAAGGTGAGTGTGATTCCCTCTGAAACTGAAGCTTTGCTTATGAAATAGCGGGGAAGCTACATGGCTTGCCAGAATGACCATATGAAGTGTATTATTTTATTATATTTCAAAAGAGATTATTACCTACTTACCCTCTGGCTTATTAAGCACGACCTCCGCCATATGTGCCACTGTAATGACTTGCGACGTCAACACCTTGTTCGGTGAAGCCCACTCCACTCGCTCTGGAAAATCGCTTGGTTGAGTAACCGGTTAACACGCCTGACCGGCAATATTCGGCTACAAATCTCGGCTGAGTCAAACATATTTTCATGGAAAATTTCATCCTTGCAATTAGTTAGAATTCTTAGGAATGGGCATTAAAAAGAGGGAATACTTGACTGATTGAATTAACCCTTTAAAACCCAGAGGTGCTACTGGGAGAAATCAAATTTCAAGATTTTTCATTTTGAAAACTTAAAAATTTTGCACCCAATTATAATTATCACGGCAGCTAAATATTTCGTCATTAAACTTTACACCACAAAATAATGCGCATTTTAGATATTTCCTCAAAATAGCTGACAGTTTACACATTTTTGATGTTGCTTAGAAGCAACATTGGGTTACAATGGGTTAATTATCACGATATCAACGGCAAGCTGTTGAAAAAAATGACTCAAGGGACATACTTAGAAGTTTGACAACACCTCGAAAAAAAAATCCAAACGCTATAGAGTAATAGCAGAAAAAATGGAATCGTACGAAGCCATAATATTATTATTTTAATTTAATTTTCACAACACATTTCCCTGGCAAGAAATATTGCCATTAATTAGCCTATGTGTGTTTACGACGTATGACCTGATTCTGTAAATTGCTTGACCGAATGACTCTACTATTGATTGAATTAAATGGCATGTGTATAGCTCTGAAGCACTGAAAGGAGAAGATCCTGATTGTGTAATACACAGTGTGTATCAATGAAGCTTCATGTAATCGAGGGTTATGTCACATTTCCAAGTTTATCACCTTTATTTTGTATGCTCCTTCCTGCTGGACGCTGTAAAAAAATCTTTCCGATACGATTTCCTACTTCCTACAAAAATGAGTTTCTTATGATATTATGGAGAATAAATACTGCTTGTTTGAAATGTAATAAACGCTTGCGTTAGAACCTGGTAGGCGATAACCTCTTACTTTCAGAGATCATGTTATGCGCTCCTTTTTGTAAACCATTCGATAATTTCCTGTCAGTCAAATGAAAAGTGCATTGAGTCTTCACCCTGGATGCTGATGTCTACCTCGTTGCTGATAAAGTACCGGTGGAAAACTTTTTCACCGTCGTCAGGGCTGTTAGACGGTGATGATGGCATGGAAGTCAACAACTGTAATGAAGAGTACTCACAGTATTTTGGTTAAAGTATTTTTTTATTTACTCAAGGCAAGATTAAAATATTAACCTCACCACTTCAAGCCCCCAATGTTACCGCCCAATCTTGTTAGCAGGGGTAGTGGAGTAAAGAAAATTAGAACGACAGATTGTTGTGTATGTACATATGTAAAACTATGATGAAAAATTGCTACTCGTACTAAATAATTCGGTGTGTATTGTCACCTCTGTGGTGGTTGGGATTAGTGTACTTGCACAAGATAAACTGAGAGACATTCCATTAAAAATTACTCCTGGGACCTATTTAGAAGCTTGTCGAAGAAACAGCTTCACATAATGGAAGGTGTGCGTCTCCTTTCAAAGACAATCTTCCTGTTGGAGAGCTGCATTGAAAGCTTTCCGAAACGATTTTGTATTCCCTACGAAACTGAAGTAAGTACCTTTTGGAATAACGGAAAAACTATACTGCTTGCTAGAAATGTAGTAGACGTCTATGGCAATAGGAAGTGAATTCTCCAATAGAATATATATTATTTGTCAGAAAGTTATTAATACATACAATATAACCTAACAGAGAAGCTGTGATCAATTGAATTTATTATCACGATATCGCTAACAGGATGCGAAGGTTATTATTTATTATTTTCTTATTTCAATTTATAACTTTGAGTGAGAGATCAAAGAGCCTAATAATTTTAACGCCGTTGTTCAAGAGCCCAGTCATTCTCTCAATGCTCTATTCCACATTCCTCAACCTTCTTGACAAAACCATGATATTTGTCTCCCATGGAAACCAGGGAAACACACACGTGACTCTTATTGGCACATTTTTCCGAATCGGTTAGTAGCTCTATACGAAGTTCTTGTTCTCGCACTCGGACGATTGAAGAACAAGGTGTCCCCCATAAATAAAAAAATATCACAAGGCTGGAGATAATAATGCGTTATAAGATAGGATCACCTCATCATCGCGAAGTCTATGCAAGCTTGATTTTGGTTTTCGAAGTTAGGCACTCAATTTTCCTTCTTAATTAGCTGGAAAATATTGCTAAAAGTATAGCACACCACCACCACCTTTCTAATGCAATTAAATTCTCCACTAATAATTCAGAAAAATAAAAGAAGCATTCAAACAACATCACGCAAATTTTTTTTTATCCCTTGGAGGCAACCAAATAATATAGTCTTCAAATAACTGCAGTCTGTTGGTGAAGGCTGCAGTTTCAATTGCATTTTTTGGTTACGCTAATAATATATAGCATGGCGATTTCTCAATTTTGGAGACCATAGGGACTTTCGAAGGTAATTGCTTAATGGACAAAAAAAGACGTGTTCATAAAGAATTCAATATTATAAATATATAAACTGAAGTTACGTCATGTGAGACATTCATTCCATTTTATATTCTAGCAAAATGAATGTCTTCGCTTTACTGAAATTGCGTTGCTTGCGTATTGACTGTAAGGAATATCCATTCTAAAAGTTTAAAAAGCAGAAACTCTGCACATATAGCTCTGTGGCTGGTGAAAATTATCGTGCTTTTAAAACGCGTAAACGCTACTCATAATGGACTCATCATCATCATCACTGGTCAACAATCCTAGGATTGGTTTGACGCAGCTCTCCACTCAGTTCTCCTATCAGCTAATCTTTTCACGCCTACGTATTTCTTCTCTTTCACATCTCTCTTTACTTGTTCCATATATTTTGTTTGGGGTCTCATAATGGACTACACAATCTTTAAGAACTATTTTCACTTGAATTGGAATGCGTTTAGAAAAACGGAGCAGCGACTCCACTTCAGTGCGTATGACTATACCCTTGGAACCATTTCTCAAATTTGGAGGCCATTGGGATTTTCGAAGGTAGTTACTTCAGCAGTTACAGCTTGGAGAGTGAAGAGGACGTATAAAATTGCACCGTTACTCGCAGCGATTCAGAACTCTGTTTCGAGGGGTGTTAGGAAGGTAAGCTGTTTTCCAGCTGAACACGATTCAATTCAAGGCTGTTATTTCATTGTCACGAATATCTCGAGAAACGCCGGACGCTGCTTTACTGTACGTACTATATTTTAGGTTTAGAAACCAACACAACAATTGACTTTCAGCTTAGTTTATGGCAGAAGATATCAGCTGACTGCAAGCCTTTAATATGAAGTCGATAGTAGTGTCCTTACGTGGCAACAATTTTTTTCTTATCAAGTCGCAGCTGAAAAGTTCGTAAAACAAGGTATGAATATTTGGAAAAAAAGTTTATATTTGTACTACTGTAGCATTAACATTTTTCAAAAAAACATTTGGATGAATGGAACTCAATAACTTTTTTTCTTTCATCAATGTGTGCGCAGCTAACAGTGATATAAATCGTTTGACATGCATTAATTACTAGTCATTCGAAATTCTGATGAAATGATTTTGGGGAAATTATTTAGAACAACAGCCGTCATTCCACTATCCATTTCTATGCTACATGAAACAATTTCAGTGAAGGAATTTTTCTCATAAAATTCAGGCCTGGTCTTTCCTTCTCCTATTTGACTTGGCAATGCTTTAATTAATGTTCGCATCACGTGAGTTTTTAAGGTTACTGTAAGGCAATAACTGCCAAATACTTATTTTTCATTGAATTTAGAAATTGGTTGTTTTAAATTCGACTTTTCAGTTGATTTTAGACTCTCCACATTCATATCGAGGTAAAAATGGGTGCAAAGTAAGTTTAAGCGAACGATTTATAGTAGAGCAGGAAATTACTGTTACCAATTAATTACTCTAAGAAAAACTACAGTAAGGCATTTGTAAAATTCATCAAAATATCCCTTTAAAAAACTCTTATTAAAGAAACGTGCTAAATCGTACAGTGACCTCGACATCAAAAGATTAACACGTTGAGCTGGGTTTCATAGGTGTGTGTAAAGTAAGTGAGTACATGAATGGCAAATGGAATGCGCGGGCAATCGTAACTACGCTTCACAATTGCAAATTCACCATTTCCGATGACATTGCCTTGACAACGTGAGCCTCAAGGCCTTCCATTGAGTTAACTGATAAATCATAGCAGCAGAAATCTGAAGCTATGGAATGAAAACGAATATAACCTTTCCTAATTCTCCATTTAGTTATATTACTTACCTGAATGTACGCGTCTAGGCGAATAGACCAGTAAAATTAGGCTCTTATTTTCAAAGGAAATTATTTTCTGTATATATAGGAATTTGCAATTCACTTATCATAAGCCATTCACCATAGAAATTCGACAACTCTTAAATTAAATTCATTGTCCAAATTCTCCGTTCATCATCACATGGCTTAATATATGGGAAAGAATTTACCCAGAACATTGGTATGAGGCTGTTTTTCCTATCCAGTTAATAGGAAAACCACCTAATAAGTGTGAGAAATAAATGCTTGGCCGACAATAAGTGTACGTCGATCAACGTGATCGGTAAATCGGCGTAGGGTGGTACTGCGTCAATTGACGTGATCCGCCCTGAATGTCTATAACATTTTCTTTTTTATCCTCTTTCTCATCCACTCATTATAGGAAATTGCAGCGTTAAAATAAATTCTTTGTATAATATAAGCATTATATTTTTTAATACATATTCATTAATAAGATTGTAAATCCTTTTAATATTGGTATCAGCTTTAGTATCTTACGTTGACTTTATTCGTTGTGTCTTACGCTTAGGCGTTGTGTCAATACTTGCATCAAGATCCAACGGATAAGCAGCCCTAGGGTGGTGTAATTACCAATTTTAGATGATCACTATTTACCCAAGTACGCTGAGCAGTCAGGGAAGGGGGAGCAGGTTAATATCTCTAGAAACCGATGTATTACGTTCCATCGGCAATCCGGCAGTAGACGCTTTATTTCCCAAACTGTTCTGATTGCTAGCAAGTGCAAACATAGTATCAGTACAATAAATAAATGGAGGGAAAATCACTTCTGTCTTCTTACTTCCTACTGGATCACTTTTTAATTCTTCAACATAGCAGAAATAAAAATTTCCCGCCTTGTAAACCTCACTGTAGGTAAAAACTGACTTAAGAGCACACATTTAGAGGTCATTATCCAAATTTGAAATTTGTAATCCATAATATTTCCGAGCTTCACGGAGAAGGAGATCGTTAAATAATATAACAACAGAATATCATCTATATTCGACTTTTATTATACATGAGAATGACAAGGATGAAATGAGGTAGAAAAGATAAGATGAAGAGATATTCAACGTCTACATATCTTATGCAAGAATAATGCAATAATGTTTTACCTAATTCCATTGCAAGGGAATTCATTGCATGGACGGGAAATTCCGAATCCTAGAGCCCATATTGAAAAAAATACCAACAGTGCAAATTTGATCAATACCACCACAACATATAACCTAAAATCTAATAGATTTTTGAGTTCAAAGAGTCATTTTATATAACACGAAACACATCGTCCATCACTGAACTTCTTCGATGATAAATCCAGCCTGAATAGTCACATTTCGTCCACGAGTCTGTTATATTCACTCGCATGCTTTAGGTGCATGTCCACTTTAAATTTCACGAAAGTCTAATTGGAATGAAAAAGGAAGTGAAAGAGAAGTGTAGAGAGAAAAGGAAGGACTGAAAGTATAACACGTTCTATCTTCTTCGATGACGCAACGGTAGAGCTGGAAACGGTATCTCCATGCATTGCAGCAGAACGTCCTCCTGAAAAGATATATCACGGTTATAATCCAAGCCGTCATTACAGATATACATGCATACCGATGACGATATGTATATTTTAAATTAGGTTAAAACTATTTTATTTTTCGTATTTTATCTTCAAATTAAATGGATCAACCATTTTAATCAAATCAATTGATAACTTGGATGGACTCAGGAATAATGTTTTGCAAAAAGTCGAGGAAGCCTAGCAACATTATATCTCGGTATAATCATTATTTCGGTAGCCATGGAATGAATAGGAAATGTACTTTTTAACTTTATTTTCAGGTTTCATCGTGATCGTAAGCAACTCATCACAGCAGTAAATACTTTTTCTCTGGCTTTTTTTTTTAAATAGTAAAAAGTTTTAATCTTGCTTGAAAAACTTATTTTTTTATCCAAATTAAATTGATCAACTATTTAATACATATAAATTGAGAAGATATTTTTTTGCTTTAATCCAACGGGCAATTCCAGAGGTATACACCAATGACAATATATATTTTTTTAGTACGGGTAACATTCTATTCTTGTTTGAATTTAATATCCAACTAAAATCGATCAACCATTTGAATTAAATAATTTGATAAGTTGGATGGAATCAGGTGTACTGCTTTCCATAAAGTCGATAAACCAAAGTAAGAAACATTGTACCTAAATAATTATTCCATCAGTTGCATTGAAAATAATAGAAAATGCACTTCCTTAATTTATCTTTACGTTTGCTAAGCATTGTAAGCAACTCATTACTTCAGTTAAAGATTTTAAACTGGCTTCTTTTAACCTGGATATTTATGAAAGAGATACGGTTTTTTCCACCAAGAGTTGATAACTCAACTTCGAAATATATTCTTTCCAGAATGTATCCATGGATTTATGTGAGAGAGCATACAATAAAACGATATACGCTTATAAGTGTATGTTATAAACAATAATTATTAACAATATGTTAATCGAAATAATGATTCTAGGGATAGCTCTACTTATCAAGACATCCGGGAAATGTAATAGAACTAATGACGATTTGAACTTTCCAGGGAAGCCAAATGATTAACTATTTGAGTACATATCCCAATTTCAACGCATTATATTTTTGCAATTAAAAGTTTGAATAAGAATATTATCAGATTTTATTTCCACGGTTATACTAATCAACTTTTGCATCAAACTTGATATTAGAGATTTGACTATTTTCGGTTTGCACATGATATACCTAAAATCTTCAGCTGAATATTATAAGTTAAATCTTTCACCGGGCAAGAGAGTTGAAAATTTTTTTAAATTCAACAACGATGATGTGCCCAGCTTGTTATACAACCTATATTTGAAAACTATTCCATTTTTAAACTAACAATATTTAGCCTCAGTGATTTTTGCAAACTCTATAGGCCTGGTTACACGGTGCATTAACCCGTACGGGTTAATGTCTAAATGTATGAACGCGAGAATGAACGGAAAAATTCACCGTGTAACCACCCCAAAATATACAAATGCATGAACGCGTGAACGGAAAATAGAACCTGTTCTAATTTCGTTCATGCATTCGCACAAGTTGATAACAGAGCCACCTGGTGGGAAACAACACATATAGTTGTCATCTGCAGGGCTATTCCACGGCCGTCTTGGCTATTCAGTAACTCTTTACGCGTATTTGTTCATTTGTACTGCATCGTAAGTGCTTGAATCCTACCACAAACTCACCATTTGCATCTAAACTAATATTCGTATAGATTATCCCTGTATGTATGCCGGACATACCAAGTTTAGTATTATGCCGGAACAAAACAATCGATGAGGTTGTCACAGAGTTTTCAACACGACATTTGTGAAATACAACGGCTATCATACGACTTATAGAACACATTTAAACATAATTAATATCATACGAATTAACGACGATTCTACCTTTTATACGTCCGAGGTGGGAATGCGCTGGCCCACCACAAAAATATGACTCACATTACGCAAGTTCATAAATCGACAAGACCTCTAAACCAACATCTTTTCCATCAACAGCAAATATCTTCTTAACTTTATAACCGTCCCGGACAAAGTATTAAAAATATCTACTCTCATACATAATCTACACTCATTGTCAGTGAAACAGATGACAGAAAAATGTCTAGTAAACACGGTTTAAAAACAAGATGCGTCTACAAATTTTCAGCCTAAGTATTAACTTTGATAACGGTTTGAAATAAATAGAGTACTATTGAGATATAGCATTAAGCGAGCGATAACGATAAATATTAAATATAAATAAATATTACTGGCACGAAATGAAACAACTTCGGCAACTACAATGAAAACCACTGTTTACACGGCAGCGCAAATATATTACCAGTATGTGAAATTTCCTGGTCCTACAGGAAACAACGAAAAGGGAATTATTTTCTGGTAGGTATCGTCTGCTTCCTACCTAATGATACTGTTTTCACATTTAAATTTTGCGCACTGTAAAGGGAATAAACAAAAACTAAACGCCTCGCGTTACAAGAAAATGTGTGAAAACTTGTGCGAACGCATGTACCGTGTAACCGCTCATTCATGCTCCTCGTTCACGCAAACGTCCATGAATTCAGACATGCAAACAGACACGCATTCATACATTAACCCGTACGGGTTAATGCACCGTGTAACCAGGCCTTATGAGGACGTTTCGAATGCCAAAGGGAAACATTCCTTGAAAATATAGCAGTGCGTACATCTTTGCACTTTTGTTGACTTTTCACTATCTCCACCGCCGTTTGATCAGCTATTTCAAAACATGCACTATATTGAAAGTGCAATCATTGGAGAAATCTATATATATAAAAGAAAGTCGAAAATCGTGTTAGTTAGAACACTTATAACTCGAGAACGGCTGCACCGATTTCAATGAGATTTGGTTCTTTGGATACGTCACAGGCGGGGTTAACATATAGGCCATTAAAAAAAGGATAATTTCACAAAAAAAATTCATCTCTTTCCTATGGACATGCATTTAGAAGTTATAGTAACACAACAATTGATAAGTCGGTCAAAACTACAAATTAAATAATTAGTTTTGTTTTTACCACTTTAATAACTAAATTTAGTAACAATATAACATTTTAATTACTAAATATATTCAAAATATTAATTAAATTAAAATTACATTTAAAAAATTTAATTCGAGCTGATTGTAAGCCCAGCCGTGGCCCAGCTCGAGTTGACACTTCACTACCGTGTTTGTAAACAAATCTCCAAGCAATTGTTGACAAACGGTACTGTCCGTGTTCCTGTCGAGGAATCGAGTAGTTTGCTCATCAACAAAGAGTTCCAGAATATGATTGATCACCAAAATAATCAAAGATGGTTGATTTTGCGAGCAAGAACGAAGATGTGGATGACTAAAACGAGGTAAATTCAAATAGTTCGTACTCTGCATGGATTCGAATCTTTTAAATGTGTAACAAACGAAGACGAAATCACCAACTATCTATCTGAATATTTTAAGTCCTTGGACGTACCTGGCTTACCAAGGCACGATTTACAGAAAAATGTAGTTTCTGTGCTCATGATCTTTCGAAGCCTAAACCAACCATAACTATCCAACGGAACGTGTTTGATCATTAAAAAAAATTGGTGATGAATGTGATTCACGCAACTTTACTCGAAGGAAAATTCAAAGGTTAGGAAGTCCTCATTCCGTAGATTCCATGATCTCAACTCATATGCCCTTTTGAGCTAAAACGTATTCAATTTACAATTCGTGTTGCATTCGTGATAATGATTAAATAATCGCATGGTCAGTCTTTCAGTTTTTGTGTTGTTTGTGCTCATGTGCTAATGAAAACCCATGATTTTCTCATGGTCAATTTAGCGTGCTATGTTCACGAGTCGATAAACCATCCTCTGTATTTCATCCTTCGCTTCAAGTGCGTAACTAGGATAGGGGGTTTTGGGCGCAGCTAATACCACGGGTCTGTAGGGTATAGAAAACTCGCTAAGGTAAGCGGGAAGTGTGGGGGCACTTCACTCAGACATTTTTTGAGATAAATGGTTCAAAATAGTGGGTTTTGCGGCTGTGTGAATAGTTAAATATGTTTGTTCGTTAGTCATCCGTCCCCCTAATATTAATAACAAAATCTTTCATAAAAAAATTCTCTAAGCTCTTGGGGGGGGGGGGGGAGTTATCCCCCAAAACCTCCCCTCGCTGCGTCACTGCTTTGCTTCGCTGTATTTATTTTGCTTCATCCGCTTCATCTTGCGCCTGATAACAAAACAAAAACTGTTGTTTCTCAGAAGGTGCTTGACGCAAGACATTAAACCCGAATGTGTAGGGCTCACCGTGGTGCGTTTACGCAGTGCATTTTTTCCAAACAGAGATACTAAAACTGGCGCGCCTTAAGTCATTTAATGCGAATGCTGCTTCATAGGGGCTTTTCTTGCACAATTTTGAGCATCAGTCAAGCGTCGGTCTGGGGTCGTGTCAACCTGCCCCCTGAATGGGCCAAGTGTATGCAACAGATTTGGACCTAAAAACATTTTTTTACAGCTAATAACGCAAATAGCCAACAACTGAATGCGTATATTTTTTTTCATGAACTGCTTTATTAAACCACAATGCCCAAAATTTCTTAAGCTAAAACGTAAGAAAATTTGTTGAAAAAATCCGCGTAAACGTGCTCCGATTCACCCTATGTAGATTCAATAAAGAAAATGTCTTTCTGACAAGCAATTTTGGAACTCATTTACGTAGTTTTATTGAATTTGTACCCTTATTTTATTATAATAAATTAAAAATGATTAAAAACGATACAGCCGCTCCTGATTTATAAATGGTGTAAGTAAACTGTAAGTTCATTGATTGTCAGGCGGTACGAAGTTCGCCGGGTCAGCTAGTTGATATATAAAATACAAAAATACATATCCATTTCTACACTGATTAAATAGTGGAGAACTTGATATTTACATTAAATACCAATTTCTCCACTCTTCTGGGTTTACAATTTTTGCCTTTTAACTCCAAACACTTGATTTTTCCGTACAAGTCTGCAAATGAAATGATTTCTTCAGAGAACATGTGCAGCTAAGGAGAGAATATTGATAATTTTATCATCTCATATCATCATGAGAAGTATTATTAAAACTAGACAATACACAGAACATAATACCTAACCGTTTTTAATTTCATAATCTCGTCGTGCACGCGTTATATCTTTGAATGCAACATTTACCCACCTAGTTCCAATAGCCTTTGGTCCACATTTGCACCTGCGGTAAGCTTGCTTTATCAGCGGCCCCGCACGATTGGCTATTTGAATGTATTCCACCACTTTTCCACAAAGATTAACCTGTATTTTGACTCTAAACACGATTTTTCTGTACATTTATGCATGTAAAATGTAATTTATTGATGAAACTTTCGCGGGTGCTCGTAATGTTAAATAAAAACTTTTCAGCTATTTCGCCGCGTCAATTTGTTTTTGGGTGGCCCCAACGTTTCCTGACCGTTGGTGGTCACTTTCTCAATGGAATCTCGATTCTCTTCTCTCGGAGTCTTGGATCTCATATTCCCTTTAGAAAGCGACCACCATTGTAGCGGAAACGTTGGGGTCACCCAAAAAAATTGACCGGGCGACATAGGCCAAAAGGTTTTTCTTTAACATTAGCAAATAAAATTATTTACTCAAGTACGATGTTGAATTGAGACAGCTTTCTGGCATCATCCTTAATTCTTCTACTGTTAACCAAAACATTTCCGCAAATAAGAAGATGATACCCGTAATTTTATCATTTTAGGCACTGTGGCGTGGTACCATCATTACATGCTAAACATGTGACTGTTTTTATGTTGATAGTCTCGATACACACGCGTTATATCCTGAACTACAGCATTCACTCCTCCTTCACCCACTTAGTGCAAATAGTCCATGTTTGCACCTGGGGTAAGCTTGCGTTATCCGCGACGCTGTACGATTGGCTATTTGATTAAATTTCACGAGACCCCTAAGGGTGCAGCAATATCCACATATATCTCTCACACCAGGGGGGAAAGGGGTCTTCGTTGCTGGGAGAGATACCCGCTTGTTTGCCCCGCGATTTCGCTCACCGTTCTGGGAGACGTCGAGGACGACCGTGGCGGGCACAGCCGCCGGCGCCGCTGGGACGCACGTGTACTCCCCGGAGTCCGAGGCCATGATGCTGCTGAGCGTGAGTCTGCTCGTGGCCCGCTTCTCGTAGCGCTCCGTGTCCACGCTGACCCCGCCCACAGTGCTCCCTGGGGAAGCCGCTCGGAGGATGACGGGCCGTCCGGCGTGCCTCCAGAACACGCCCTCGGAGACGAACCCGCGCACCTCACACGTGAGCGTGATGGTGGCTCCCGGGGGGACGGCCTGCACGGATGGGCCCAGGATCTGCGCCCGGGTGGGAGAGGTCGAAGCCTGCGTCATCCCTGAGAGATTTTGTGGATGCGCCCGGGGAGAAAAGCAGTGGGTGAGGAAATTAGATTCAATTGCTCCAAAATTAGGCACATACATGCAAGGCCGGATTCAGAATTTTTATGGAGGGGGTAACAGGGCCTGACAGGTAAACAATGTTTTTTATATTGTAGAATAAAAACAGCATAAAACAATTACTATGCGAAATATTCTATTTATTTTAATACGAAAGCTATATAATCCCTTATAACCCAATGTTGCTTCTAAGGAATACCAAAAACGTATACATTATTTCTTCTGTTTAGGAAATATCTAAGCTACGCATTTTTTGTGGTGTTAATTGTAATGACGAAATATTCAGCTGCCACGGCATTTATGATTGATAGCAAAATTTTCAAGTTTTCATATTGAAGAATCTTAAAATTTAATTCCTCCCAAAAGTAGCTCTGGGCTAGAAAGGGTTAATATGCAATTAAATGATTAAGGCTCTGTAATAAACAAAATAAAACGAACGTAATGATAACCGTATTAAAAATCTTGTCTATATTTTTAAGTTTCTGGGGGGGGGGAGGGCACGTACCCTGTCCTGAATCCGCCCACGCATACATGTGCACAACAAACACTGGAAGGACTGGGGTTGCATAGCTACCTAGAAGAAACATTACCCGTCACTTTGACAGGAGGTAAGTTTTTAATAATCCTTCCTTTATACTTAAATTAATTGATAACTTCGTGAAATATAACCTTTTCCTTAATTTTTCACTCCAACTGAGTAAGTAATTTTTTACAAATGATTTTACAATAAAAATTTTAAATCGATAGTGGTCATGTCGTTCCTGCTTCCCATACCCAAGCTTAACTCACACTTTGTATAGCAGATAAGCTGTTTATTTCTATTCAAAATTTAAGATAAATGTGCTAACTAAATCATCAGAATGCCCAGTTGCAATAGAGTGATATCCTGAATATCACGTTAGCGATAAATAAAATTTGACGCTTAACCAGTCATTTTGAGAGCTGTTGGTCACTTAAGGCAGGGCGACAGAAAAAAATCTAGGCAATATGAGTTACCCGTCAAAATGCCAATGAATGGTTCTTCTAATGACAAGGAAGGGAATCCAGACCTACAACCAAAAGCCAGCTCCTGGCAGTGAAAATTGGAGGCCTGCGTCATTCGAGTTCGTAGAAGTTCGAGGGGTAAGTCGAATGATGATGATGCAAGATGCAATAGGTCCAAATTAACAGGTATGTTCCTGAGAAATTAAGGCTAAAACAAACTGTAACATTTACCCAAACTACTGATAGCATGTATTACTAAGTATCTGCACCCAGGAGAGCTAGGTGAGGCTTTGAATGTGCCCACACGGTTTCGCTGACTGAGGAGAAAATTGGCAATCCAGGGCTTTGTTTACAAAAGGTCCGACATTACCTCTAAATATACACTGAGCTACCGATTACTATTGCTGCTTAGCATTCTCAAGCAACATAGTCACAAATTCGAGACAATGGCTCAAATAGAACTTTCGGTAGCTGTCTCAGTAATTTTCAGCCATTATTATAGAAATAAAGACTAGCATCCCATTCTCTAACATTATATATGTTCAAATTGTAGGGTACTCCTATGCTTCTTTGAATTCTGTTTAACAGATTCAAAGAAGCATAGAAATTTCTATTTAACCTCGAAGTCGCGCAAAACCTAATTCATCACTGAAATTTAATGCGTATTAGAATCGTAAACGCAACGTAACCGGTTTTGACGCATTATACGATAAGCGCGAGTTCCTATGAACGTAATGAACAGAATACGTCGAAACCGGTTGCCCAGCCAGTAAACCAGTGTGGAAAGTATTAAGTGCCTTTTATTATTACTATGCATTAATTCCACAAAGTGAATTCAACCACCATCAACTTCCGTATGAATATTTTCGCAGCTTCTTTTATCTATGCTTGAGGAGGTTCTCGGGTGCTCTTGATAACGCTCCCAGTAGGAGGAGTGAAACGCTGAGTGAAAATGTTCTTACGTACGCAGAAATACCCGAGATCCTCCTCGAGCACCATCAACTTCTTTATCAACCCGGGTCTGTGAAGTCAAGATTTAGGTATCTTTCAGTTGAAAAAACGTAAGAGAAAACTTATAATGCATCGAATTTCTATTCAACTCCGAAGTCACGCAAAAAATAATTCATCACTGAAATTTAACGCGGCATATAATGTCAAATACCTTTATAATAGCTGCTGTCATCTTTTCCCCCGTACGGTGAATCCCTCAGATGAGATTCTGAAAAAGAGAAGAAAATGTTTCCATTAAATTAAAATAACTAATTTGAATACATATACACTTTTTGGTAATAAACGAAAAGCTGGTAAATACATTATTTAAAAACAACTTTTGAGGAAAAAAAGTGAAAAAATCATTATTTTTATTATAATATCAGCTCATAGAGGCATGGGGAGCGCTATCGCGTTCTTCATAAAAGTCCTAAAGTCATAAAAATTAACTCATATGATCAATAATTCGTCAAATAATACATTTAAAAGGTGAAGTCACATACAATTGACATCTCCAAAAGTTTTGAGCATATACCTTTAGTTGTTTTTGAGACCTAATTTTATTTCCTAACCTACTGCAAATTCAGCTAAAATGCCACGGTACTTAGAGTATAGTGCCTAGAAAATTGGTGGGAATTCAAAGGGTTAATACTACGCTTAAATTTTCCAAGTATTTTTTCCCTTCAAGTTACAGAGTATGGTGGCTGACTCATGATAATTTTTTAACGCAAATAATGCACCACGTGTTTCAAAATGATTTGTTGGGTCATTGTACTTTATAATATTTATTAAACTTAACGAACAGCTATAAATGATGCAGCAACTGATAGAGCAACTCAAACAGTTGTGTTTGTCGGCAAAAATGTGCTATAAAACTATATGGGGAACATGAACAATTTTTTTTTAAGTGAAAGGCTAAGAAGGTCCGCGGATGAATAATGTGTTTTAGCTGTTATAAGTCTTTAAAACTAATGTTCATTGGCTGCTTGGAAACATGACATCAACGGAGCCTGGGTATTCACTGATGAAGGACCGAGAAAGAGGATAAAAAATCTGTCATTATAGGTCCGCAAACTCAAATTTGGCGAAAATAATTGCTGTTATGAAGTCAAACTGCAGATTTTGAATATGTTGAGTTACCAAGGCGTTGTCAAAACAAATAAAGGGGACTGTTTTCGGAGATTTGGAAAGATAAAATCGTAATACGATTTTTATTAATCTCATTATTACGTATTTAGCTGGTTGCTTGTACTCCACGTGACGTGCTAGTGACGCAATCACTGTTTTCCAGAAAATCAGCCGCCATAAGTGAGCCGATCAAAAGTAAACTGCCATACTGTGCCTTCGTAAATCTCATTTAAGAACTACCTACTGCAAAGCTCGAATATGATTTTTACTTCGATATCTAAGGCTCTACCACTCAACTCTTTTAGCGAAGTGAAAGGTTTACCGTGCAATGACGTCAGAAGTCGTTTTAAGTCACTTCAAGCAATATTCGGACACTTTTAATTAGAATTTAATGATGTTTGTGGAGAACTAGGAGAGTTTTGGCTTATGTATTTGGACACGTGACTTACTACCATGAAGAACAAATGTCATGCATGTTCCCTATTCTGCCGTACACATCCACTAAAAATCACTGATGGCGAGTGAACGGTAAGCTTTTTTGTTTTACAGTTTGCAAAGACGGAATCTGCAGTCAATGTGCAAATACGTTCCGTATTGAGATCGCATTTGCTCCTCCAGGTGATAATAACATCCGTGCCTCCAGTACCAGCTGACCTATCCCAATTAAGGAACAACATTGAATCAGCTGTTGCAACAATTCTCGAGTAACACTAATCAACGTTTGGGAAGATCTCGTATATATTGTCTCGATGTGAGTCGTATAACGAATAGTACTCAAATAGAATGTAGAATGCAGTTGTAGGGTTTGATTTTAACACATTCCCTACCGTGGACTTTTATAAGAATTCGCCCATTGCGTGTTTTTCGCTTTTCTTTCGTTGTACTCCACGTATCGCGCTAGTGACGAAATCATTGTTTTCCAGAAAATCAACCGCCATAAGTGAGCTGATCAAAAGTAAACTGCCATACTATGCCTTCGTAAATCTCTCTTAAGTCAATTTGTCCATTTAGGAAGTACTACTAAGCTCCGGCAAAAATGCGCTCGAAAACTATGTGGGGAACATGCAATATTTTTTTTTAAGAGAAAGAATAAGAAGGTCCCTACTTCAAATATAATTTTTCGCCGAAAATTCCGCGGATGAATAATGTGTTTTAGCTGTTGTAAGTCTTTAAAAATTAATGTTCATCGGCTGCTCGGAAACGCGACATCAACGGAGCGTGACGTCACGGCACGGCACTTGAATTCTTTCTATTTGAGTTTTCGTGATCATTCGGCAACACACACCGCGTCGGTCACGTCATATACGCTTCGCCGAAGTAGCTGTGACGAAGTAGACGACGCGACGGCGTGCTATGGGCGGCCAAAAGAAATGCTAATTCTTCGGTCATAATGACCTCAGCGGCGTGGAGACGAAGTACATGTTTCGGTCATTATGACCGAAGCGGTGCTGAACTTGAACTGTTTGATTTTCTCTGTAAATTGATGCCTCATTCATAGCTGTGAGTTAATCATAGTAAAATTTGAAAGCGTTAAAACCCCAAAATTAATTTCGAAACACCTTGAAATTTCCGGTTCTGTACATTGGCCCACGATTGAATTTGAACGGCCACGTTTTTTTACGAGGACCTTCAGATAAGGATAAGAAGATAGTTACTCACCTGTTATGTAAAGAGTGACAGCACGGCTTATCTTAGGCTCCGCGTTTACTTGGCACTCGTAAAGCCCGGCGTCCTCCAATTTAGTGGAGGATATCCTCAGCGTCCATGAATCGGATCCATCGGAATGCAGAACGACAACGCGCTTATCCGCCGTGAAGGTTGTCACGCCGGATGTGAGTATTGAAAGATTTGGCTTCCGTATCCAGGAAACCTGTAAAGAAAGGTAAAAATTAATTTTAACTGTCACACAAAACAAAAAAATGCGATCCATGAATCTTTGAAAGCACTAAAATTTGTAGATGATTGTAAAACTAAAATATCTCAGAATAATTATTTATATTATCTATTCCACCGGTCTCTTATTTGACGATCTTGGTTAAAACTTTTGAAATCAACTTGAAATTTTTTTGTTCATATGTAGGGAGATGAGAAGCTCAAATTAATCCTGTAATTCTCCATCTGTCTGTCTAATCCCCTCGAAGATGGTCACTTTCCTTAGTTCATTTGAATGCCCATTCCACCTCGTTAGAAATCTCGCAACTAGGAGAAATTTCAATGGAATACCGTCCCTACAATCATTACTGTTCCAATGAACTTATCTTTAAACCTGTAGCTATTACTATCACGTCTAATATTCACTTTTCTTAGCAAAGTGGAAAAATGGCACTGTTTCATTAAAAATTTTCAGATTGCACATGAAGTAGACCTGCGTCACCATTTTCTTACTTCTAATATATCAATTTAGGCTAATTATTTTCTCATATAAAACGATTATATGTAAATTGGGCTCTTTCCCGACAGTTGACAATTTTATTGTAAAAATAAGCGTTGTAGTGTTACTAAAAATTGCGGTGCATCTTCCTTTATTAATTCTGAGAGCAGCAGAGTAGGGCAATGTAAAGAAAGGTATCTTAGGAATAGTTAGTTGAAACACCTTAATTAATTAATAATTGCAAAGGCCAAAAACTTGGCAGGAGTTCATCGAATAGGATATCATCGGAAAAATTGCGGTAATTGATTATTCCTCATTTTGCTCTTTCCGTTACTCTTTCATAATTTCTATCTCGTACATTTTATTGTCTTTACTTAATTAATTCTTCCCCAAATTTATGCTATTTTTTCTTACATTCAAAATCAATTTGATGCATCAGTATGATTAGCCTGGAGTCTCAGAGCAATCGGTGACAGATTTCAATCCCATGTATCTTGCCCAAGAACCAAAGATTGCAAATGCCGATAAATTGGCTGCGGCTCGTCGAATAGGCTAAAAGTGATTGATTATTCCTCATTTTGCTCTACCCGGACGGGAAGATTCTCCACCACGAAGGGCGTGAGGGAGAGGAAGGAAGGTGCTATACGCAGG
The DNA here is from genome assembly GCF_921293095.1 of Ischnura elegans. Lineage (NCBI taxonomy): Eukaryota > Metazoa > Arthropoda > Insecta > Odonata > Coenagrionidae > Ischnura > Ischnura elegans. The sequence continues at coordinate 42,289,786 of NC_060255.1, read as the reverse complement.
GGTTCCCGAGGGTGCAGTGAACGCTTTACGCCACCGTATCCAACTAACGTATGCCCTCGACCAGAGTTCTTTTTCTAAGAAGAATTCTGGAAAAAAAAAGTTAGCTGAATCACAGCTATGACTGCCAAGACAACTGTGACTCTCGTTCATTTGATTTTAAGAAATAGGAGGGGTTATTTTCCCTACTTAGGCTCGAAAATATTGCTCTACGTTATACAGGAAATGGAAACTTACCCTCTTTGCGAATAACATTATCACAGTGAAACAGACATTTTTAAGATAACACATAAATTAATAAATAATTGCAAATGCCAAAAACTTGGCAGGAGTTCATCGAATAGGACATCATCGGAAAAATTGCGGTAATTGATCATTCCTCATTTTGCTCTTTCCGCTGCTCTTTAAAAAATTATATCTGGTGTATTTTATTGTAAATCTTAACTTAATTAATTCTTCCATGAATTTATGTTCTATGTTTCTCACATTCAAATCAATTTTATACATCAGTATCATTAGCCTGGAGTCTCAACTCTAACTTTTGTGCCTAATTACTTCAACATTTGACCCGAAATTCTCCTTCTGGTTGGAGAGAGATATCTCTACTGCCTCTTTCAATGCATTGAATTTCCAGGTAAATGACATATTCACTAAAATTTCATTGGCCCATAACTAATCCGCTTCATTCCATTCACAACTTAACTGATCCCTGATTTGCTGTAGAGTTCATTGGCAAAGGCATATCAAATATAATGTTATTCCAGAAATTCCTTGCACCTAGCATTAAACGTGGGAACGAATGTCAATGAAAGGATTGGCAGATGCTGATTTAACGTATTTTAGTTTGAGAAAAGTGACTAATATTAGCAAGTACCTTCGTCATAAAAATGAAATGAGAAAATGTCAGCTAGGACATTATTATGAGTTATGACTAGAAATTTCTATATATATTCATGCTCATCATTATTTAGGAAACAGCTAATTTTATTAACAGCATTATTAATAAACAGCTAAACCTACTAATTTGTTCACATGCACGAAACTTAGGGAAAGGAATTGATAGCATGTACCTTTGGAAAAAGCTGCAAATCCTACCATGATGTAAGATGACCTGCACGAAACAGACAGTATAGTTCAAAATGTGCTATGTAGTAATTTAAAGGCGAAGAAAAATACGCAACGAAATATCAGTGAAAGAGTACTTGTTAGCAGGATCAAAAATAGTGAACACCGTAATATATTTCCCCGAGGAGGAATTACAAAGATCTCTGTAGTATTGAATCTCATATGAACGGAATCGAGCCTGAAGGATATATATCCTGAAACGAAACCTACGGATTAGAGGCTTTAAAAACAAGGAATTGGTAATCTTCTCACGAAAACAAAATCAATTTGATACTTTCCAAAAAAATTACTTTTTCATTAACAATCTTACCGGGAACTAAGCTTTCCACCTTCGTAGCAAATAGAGGTGGAATGAAGACAAAGGTGGTACCCATCTGTGGGTCAAGTGCTGGCTACAACATTGTGGGTTGTACGAGCTTTTGCTTTGGCCTGCTCCGACTACAAAGTTTTCCACTAAAACAAAAGTTTTGGTATTTTGTCATCTCGCGCGCGCTGCGATCCTTGGATTTATGGATTTTCCACGTTTTGAGGCTTACGGTCTCATCGCAGGCAACTGCTCTTAGGTATATCCGAACGAGCAACTTCTCCACGAGGAAGGACGTGAGAGCGAGGAAGGAAGGTGTGATACGGAAGGGTTCCCAAGGGTGCAGTGAGCGCTATACGCTACAGGATACAACTTACGCATGCCCACGACCATATAAGGAGCGTGCGAAAGGCAAGGCCCAAACAGTATAACAGTGAAAATTTTTATAATAATTTTAATTGGGACAGAACTTTGTAAGATGATTCATCAATGAAAAAATAATTGAAAATGGTAATAAATTGGCAGAATTTAATCGAATATGATAAAGGTAATTGATAATTACTCATTTTTCTCTTTCTGCTACACTTTCAAAATTTCTATCTCGTGTGGAAACATGGCCTCTTCTTCACTCCCTCGTCTACTGGACTACCGTATTAATCGACTTCATACAAATGTATAAAGTAAACTCTTAGAAAAAACGAATAGGCACATGAGATCACAGCACGCAACGTATTAACTCTTAAATGAACGCCTGAGATTGCAACCTCAGTACACTTCCATGCTTTTAGTCAGCTATACCTATACCTGCCATTATTAACCGAGCAGAATACGATAATTTTATTTTTATGAAACAAAGAATCATTTAAAGAATGATAGCCGACTAAAACCAAAATTAACCTACTAATTTTCCTTGTGCGTAACCCCTTGCATCAAGTTGTAAGAGTCTTATCACTATAATATCAACAATTTGAGCCAGGAGACATAATCAAGAAAGTAATTTTAAAACCAACAACACACCATAGTTTTAGAGAAATGAAATACTCATATTTTTACAGATCATAATCAATAATAGTTATGATAAATAGCAATAAAATTACGAAAATCAACACACATCGATATACTTATGCTCACACTTTGAATACACAACTTTCACCACAACTGACCCATGATTTTCTGGGATCGTTGGGAACATGGCGGGAACAAACACGATGACGTTGCCAGTGACGTCACTCACGAAACCTAAGCGCTACGGAATGAATTGAGGACCGCTTGAGAAAACTTCCAACTCTCTGGAGAGTTGGGAACGTCTCACATTAGCCTTTAATATGATTTCTGTTTTCCGAAGTGTGGATCGGTAATAATTTGCGGAGCTAAATACAAATTGATGGCATGCTGGTGTTTTATTTGTCATCCATTGTATACTGCTCATTTGTATCTACATGTTTGCGTCCGTGAATGAAAGAAAACTGAAATCCGAAAAATTGTTGGCTTATATTTTTTTTCCTGGATGTAAAAGAACCAACATTACCTTCCCAAATTCAAAGTTGTACACACGGCAGTTTGCAATCAAATGTGTTGCTTTACAAAGAGGTTTTAACTATTCACATAATCTCTTATAACCACATCATCTGAAAATTAAGAAATATCTTTGACCTTAAAATTAACCCTGAAAAAAATACTCAAGTGAGTTCTTGAACGGCCAAAAAACTTACACTCCATAATGAACTCCATAACTCCATAATTTCAATATTCTGAAGAATTCGTTTCAAAGTAATAATACTACTTCGTTCCACTCAGCCGGATGATAATATCCAGCTAATATAAAATTGGCCCTTGAACGTGAAAACCATAAACCCACCTTACAAATTACGTGTCTCCGACTTCAATTGCGCTCAGCACCCCTACTTCACCAAAACTTTGATTGTACCCACACTTTGCACTGGAATGTTTCCATTGTGGTCGTGTTTCTATGTAAAATAAAACGGTAATCCGTAAACTTCTACGCGAAGACAAAAGCTTATATAATACTAACTAGTATAGAAACTTATAGCATTCTGCTAGAACCTTATGTATATTTCTACAAACAGTAGGCACTAAAGCTTTTCACGCTAGATGAGATTGGTAGATACGCTACATGGGTAGAGAAGCTCACAGCTTCTTCATTCAGCCCTTGTTACAAACGGCAGCGATCTACGGCTTGAATGTGGTATCGCCGAAGATAGAAGTTAGAACGCGATCATTTTCAAGGTTTCCACGGCAGAACTCTCGGCTAGATTAGCGGAAAAAGTTTTATGGATTAGACCGTGTGAAATTCGCAGAATATCGGGTTCTCTTAACCTTACGGGTTCTCTGAAGTCTCACACCTATAACTATATTTATTTCCAGTAGAAATTTGGAATTCGATATCAAGTGAGGAATAGGAAAGATAAAAATGGCAGTGGTAGGGATAATAGCCATTAAGAGCAAGTTTTATATAATTTATTTTCCCTATTCTTCCTAAAACACAGTCAGTTGTCATACAGGTCATTTTGCAATGGCTAAAGGAAACACTTTTGCTTCCAGTTTACACATAGTATGTAGCTTTTGCACCTACAGCCTTAAACAAAGTAAAAATAATAACGATAAACCCGAAATCCTAGGTCCTGCGCTGGCCTAACTTTAACAAACTTGCTGGACAGTTTTGACATAAGTCTCATAATTTTGGCTGAGTATCGAAAAGAAAGAAATCAAGGAATGCATAACTAGAAAAATAACTTGATTGATCCAGTGAGAGAAAACATCTGCTCTTTATATGGAAGGAGGAAGAAAAAAAAACCTAACATGGAATGAATAGCAATGGGAATTTTGATATATGCCGAACAATATACATAATGTACATGAATAACTTAAGTGGTAAAACTGTATTCGCGAAAATGTTTTCTATAATTTAAAACAAGACGTGTGCAGTGAAAGGGTTACGTATTTTTTGAGATCACAATTCATGCATGTCCATTTCATTGTTGATGGGTCTCCTTTTTGGAGGCTTACAGTTATCATAGAAAGGTATTGTATAAATGTAGCTTTTGCTTTCACCCCGCAGAATACTTTAAAATGTCATCGTGTTATTTTCAAATTTTATACAAAATCACCAACGGTGGTGGATGACTTCGTAATTCAGAAAAAAGAAATCCCCACTCGAAATTTGAAAGGTTTATCCAAAAATGTAGTCTTTTCATGCCAAAATAAGGAGAATGGTAGTCCCAAAATTTCCAGACTCTGAGTCATAAAAGAAAATAAATATATGGCTTTTATCTTGGTAAGGAAGAGGGTAAGAGGGATATAAAAGGAGATTTTCAATCTCAGTTTTGAGGGTTTTCGTCCCCCCACACAATGACAAAAAATGAGAGTTAAAAGAAAAATCCATCGGATGATATCGACAATTAGTGATGACAAGGAAAGGAACCAATGAATGCGGAAATGTATGAATTTTTCTTTTCTAAATCATTCGTGCATTTATACCAAGGATGGTATCCATGAAAAATTCACACACCAGATGAGACTGCTGGACTAACTTATAAAGAACTAAGAGAAAATCAGTGAGGCCATTAATGATTGGTTGAGACCAAAAGAAGTCGTTCATGTGAAGTATCCAAGATAAGGGAAAATCAAGGGATATTTGAAAGGGATACGTAACCAGGGAAACGTGTCCCATCACTTTTGACACCACCTCAACCTAAATACTTAAATATGGGGATTGAAAGAAAATGTCTTACCCATTCGATCCGTTAGAGACTCGTCAATAAATGCATGAGTAGTGACCAATATTCGAAGATCAGTTCTCACTCGCAAATGGAGGTACAGGCTCTTTCTCCGAACAATCTTTCAGGCACCGTCAGTCGTATTCTCTCCACTCCAAGAATGAAATTCTTTTGTTCCAAAAATATGGCTTGAGTCTCAAGGACGCCTTTCTAAAAAAAATACTCATACATCTCCTCGTTTTATCGATACTCTGGCCTCAGCGGCCGTTGCGGCCCGAATTTCCAATAATGTGTAATTCAAGACTCCATTAGCGCTTCCAATGAGAAGGAGTACGAAAATGTCTCATCTTTTGTTAAGAGTATGGTCTTTTTCAGAGCGTAGGGTGGTATACTCATGCAATTACTTTATTTTTCCAGAAAAATATTTTCCATGAACGTACCGACTGGGGAAATCATTAATTCTCATAATTAAAAATAAAAAGGGAATTACTGATGAAATTATTTGAGAGAAAACAAATCTTACACTCAAACATCATGCAATTCAGACATTTGGAATATGATATCGAAGAAAAATTATAAATTTTATAATCGTTCATCGCTTGCAAAAAATTACCAAAATTAAAAAAGAATGCAACTTACTATCCGCATTATAAAGGCTATAACAGAATAGAGGTCGATCCAGTCAAAAGGAGTTGGAATAAATAATTTCCAACATTTCTGGCAAAATAATTTTCCAACAGTATTTGATAAACAGCTTGAGCAATAAATGCTGGAAACATTAATGCAAGAAATGATATTTTAGGGGAGTATCAGAAATGACCGTAGTTTTTGGATTATTCAACGTGAAAAGGCAATATATTTGATTCTATCTGACTGATTTCATTAGGGCAAATAAATAAAAAATATGATCTCTTTGACGAAGATCTTCAGCGACTGCTATCGTCTGTATGTCACTTAACATGAGTGATGGATGCACTGCATCGACAGTTATTCAAGCAGTGAGTCGTGTATTATATAGATTGCGGTAGTGTGCAGTAGGAATATCACATTATATCACCATATTATTTCATCGCGAAACATCCAATTCTTGTGAAATCGATGAGACATTTTTACAAAAGTATAATGATACCTGGAAAAACGTCAATGAAGAATATGCGTTAAAGATTAGATGTATGCTTCAAGCCTTAGACATCTAAAATTTCATATATCACTATCCCTGAAACATCTACAGGCTGACGGTTGTCAGCAATAGTCACTCATCAAAGACATATAGAAATGCGGTTTAGCAGTTTCACAAGAGATAAAAAAACGCAGCACGAGAGAGCCAGACAATATCCCTTGAGGTTGGACACGGGTTGCACGGAAAAATAATCTAAGAGAGAGGAAAGTCAGACGCGGGAGCCAACGTAAGAAAAGAGGAAAAGCTCGGATTAGTAGGCGGAAAGAGAAAATGGATTGGGAAAGGAAAGGAAGAAGAGGTTGAGGGCAGAATGATGGAAGAATACTAGGACGTGATGGGAATCTTTTTTTTATGTTATTTGAATGCAAACTTTCTCGCGGGGGAATTCAGGGCGGAAAATGAGATTTCACGGACGCTTCTTCCTCCTACCACATCTCCCTTAGTTTCTTTTCTCTACGTTCGCATTTCGGCTGACACTCGCATTTCAGCTCAACCATTCCTCAAACTCTTGGTGGTACATCCTTCACACCTCCAATCCACACCTTTGCTCAGCTTCTTCTCCGTTCCATTCTTTTCTCTCGTTTCGAAAGCCCGCTGAACGTAGCGGTGAATACATAACACTTTTACGATGCTGATGTATATGTATCGCATTAAAAAAATCATAAATGTTGCTACGAGCCCGGAAAAAGTAAAAACAGACAATATACACCGCACTTCCACTTCAATACAGCAGGTAAAATAGCAGGGTAATGAAGTGTATTCGGTTTTAGTTTTTATTGAAGTTTTACGAGCGATGAACAATTTTAAAATTTAAGATCATTGATTCTTCGCAATCATATTCCAAATGTAGCGTTACTATTGCTGTGGATTCGTTAGCATCACTCATATAAATGCAGCATTTTTTTTCTTTTTAATTATAAAATTTACGATGTTTTGAGGTCACTAGCCGGGACGTTAAAGGAAAATATTTTTCTCAAAAATATTATTAGGTTTATATCATTATAAAATGATCATTTTTTACATTATAAAATATTTATTCTCATGAGTATCGCATTTTTTACCATAAATGCTCATATTTGGCCCGAAAAGTAAACGATAAATTTAAAGAAAGTGATAAAGAAAGATTTGTTTAATGCTTTTATTCCATAAGTGAGCTGCATGAAGGAGAATTCCTGAGAAGAAAAATCCAAGCCTGCAATCTCATCTTTAACTCCAAAAACTCTTGCTTCTCGCCTTCATTTTTCATTTGTTGGATAACATACTCAGTAGGGGGATACGGAGGGAAAATAGCAGTCCCAAAGCGCTTAGCTCAAATTATGTAAGAAAACTGTTTTGCGCAATGGCGGGCCCCTAAAGGAAACAAAGTTCTAAAGACCATTGCTGCAAAATGCTTGTCTTTCCGGGCACTTCATTCTTTAATAGATTAAAGAGTGTTTATTTAATTTAGACTGAACTCGCTTTTTTTCAGGAGAGAATATTCATTCACAAAATTTTGAAATATAACGAATGTGAAGAAAGGAAACTACTTTTGGAACGATGTGTAAAAAGCTGTTATAGAACAGTCTCTTCTGCCAACTGAGAAAGCTGAGAATATTGCTGCAAGTCTTTTCATGTTAACAGAGTATATTTTATTTTATAGGAATACGAGATGGTTTAATGAATAATTGAAAGAATTTCAGTGGATTGAATCAAATAAATCTATCATTGGTGTTCTTGCAGAATAGCTCGCATATTGGACCAAAAAACTTACGTGCTGCTCCGAAACCAACTGTAGCAATTAAAAAATAACGAATTGAAGTAAATTTTGACCAAAATTATTCGCTATAATATCATTAGCTTTTTTTGATAAATCTACAATGCCGTTAATGGTAGAAGAAGATTCAGAATAAATATTTCTAACTACTTTTTATTTGTTCTAGAAAAATACGGATCCTAGTCGTTAAGACCTTTGATGAGGTGCTATCAAAATAAATATATTATAATCTAAGTTTTCTAATACTCCTTAGAATAAATCATGATGTTAATTCATCAGTAAATTATATATTATTTGTTTTGAAAAATCTTAATGTGTAATCAGCGTTTGATCTTGTGGCAGTTACGTGACAAGGGCCACTAGGATTGAGGACGTTTCTTGCTACAAAATGGCTACATGGTTTTAGGGCGACTCCGAGATCAGACAAGTGTTGGGGTATCTATTTCCTCAAAAAAGGATGCGATACGATCTATACAAATCGATACCCACTAAAAAAAAAACTCTTTAGCGGAGTGGAGATCAATATCTTTGTTCCTGCCGCCTTACTCTTCCCATTGGCCAGCGTCATTTGTCGGAAATCGTCCCTTTCTATGTCACCCAACCCACGATGCTAGGGTCCGTCCCTCTTATACCCTGCGGACCCATTTCTCCCCCTTCTTGCAGACCCCCCAGAAACCCCTTCAGGATTGAATGCGGAAGGGTTTTCAAGGGTGGGGCAGAATGGTAGGGGATTGCACCCCTTTTGCAAGGGATGCCGGCGCTATACGGCCCCGAGCCACCCCACTAAGGAGCAGTAAATCTCTGACTGGCCCAGAATTAGGGACAAGGAGACTTCTTCACCGTGCGGCTCTTCCCCTCCTAAAGCCCCCAAACAATTCCACTCGCATCCCTTTTTCACCAAGCCAAGTTCTCCGTTGTAAGCCCGGTACATTTTATTTCAATCCGGAGCGGGTAGTCTCCAAAGGACAACACATGCACAACGCAGCGGTTGACACGAAGGTTTCAAGAATGATAAGTTGTTCTGACCGATATCCTCTCCGGTTGTTTTTTTCTCTTCCCCTGCCGATTGCAGCAGCTGCCATCCACATTATGTGGACAAGATTTATGTGGTCATCTTAATTTTATGTGTTATTTTTTATGTTTAGTGTTGTGGTATGATGTTGTGGTGAGAAATATTACTTTAAAGTAACAGGTTCCAAAATTCAATTTTATTTTCCGCGCGAATGAGTGATTTCGTGAAAACTGTGGACATAATTAATAAAAATGTCTTTAGATATTAGATACCGAATTGTTTCTAGAATGGCAACATGCATTTTTTTTAATTTCTCCTCCAGGCATGCGACGTAAAGATTATACATCAATCATTGGTCCGGAGTAGGAGCTCTAAAAGGCAGGCAAAATGCACAACACCGCGGCACAAGCAGCGGTTGACCAACGTGACAAGTCTCAAGTGCAGGATATATTTGAAGAATGATGAGTGGTTTTGACCGATATTTTCTCCTGCTTTTTTTCATGCCATTTATGAGCGGAGCAGTTGCTATTCAGGCCATGATGTTAAGATATTTGTAGAACTCATTGACTTTTGACAAATAAAATACATTACCCGGAAGCGAACGCTTTCTTGATTTCACTCTTTTTTCTCTAGAGATCGATTGAGAGAGAGACTGAGTAAATTTTTGAGAAGTAGAAATATATATATAGGATAAAAATAAGAACATTTCACCTATATTTTTTTCACTAATACTTACTTTTACGAGTAATTCTAACGAGTTTACTCATTTACGAGTAATGATTGTTGTCATGTTGTTCACTATGAAATTGTTTATAAAAAATTATAATACAATCTGCCACAGCTTTTGATGGATAACCAGAACCAAATGACTGCCGGCCGAAGATGATGAACTTCTATGTTGCAATTTTGCTTATAGACGGTAATGTTTGTTTAAATAAAGCACTGGAAAATAATACATTCACCAATTGTCTATATCTATTAAAACATAAATAACACCTCAGAGTAAACATGAATTATGGCAATCGTTCTAAAAATAATTTGGGACAATATCATTGTTTAAACTTTGCTGGAGAAAATGTAGGAATAGAACTAAAGAAAGCTCTGCTCTGACAAAAGATTTGGAGATGACTGACTTAGGAAAACTTCTCATATAAAATAAGATTTCCGCACGGGTGAAATAGTTTTCAATACCTGGTAGAAGTTTAAATATAATTGGCTCCATTAATTGCTCACATACCCTAGCAAAAAAATTCAAAGATAAAAAATAAATTTCTCAAGAACTACTCACGATCTCTATAATGTAATTCCTTTCCATCATGAACATTATGGATTCCATTCAGCAGATATTCTTTGTTCACCGTGCATTAAAATGCATTTACCGCGGCAATTAAATATATGTGGACCAGCCACAGCTTTAAGCACAGAAAATATTACTAACTAATGTTACTATTATTATTAATAAATTATAATCGATTTATTTGTTTTTTTAATAGATAACTAATGTACGGGAAAGAGAAATGCAGATTTTCTAGCGCAATTGCAACTTCCAGAAACCAATAACCGAACATTTGGGCCAAAAATATTCATCACAAATACCTCTGATTCTCTTGCGAGGCATTATTGTTATACTGAAAAAGGCAAAAACATATTTTTTTAATCCGCCCTTTGTACGATATTTGGCTCTCATTGACGCTTTTGATCAAAGTCAAAATGTCAACAAGGAAACGTGCTTGGTAGAGGCACGCCCACATGCGAGAAAGAAGCAGTGGTTAGAGGAAGAAGAATTTTGCGGCACTAGAAGGAAGGACCCAGCAGTGTGGGGGTATGAACTGTTGGGAGAACGTCGGGAGAACAAAGGCGGGGACGAAAGGACATCTGCAGCAGCCGTGACGTTTCGTCCGGAGAGTCAAAATTAAAAGCAGCAGGTGCAGGAGTTAATAATTCCCGGTCGCCAGACAAGGATGGAAGAAGTCCAGCAAATACTTTCCACCGAAAAGTTTCCGATTCTGGCTCGGAAGACTGTTTTCGTCAGGCTGCCAGCGCGGGTGTCTATCCTGGTGCCTGCGGCCTAATACAGTTTTACAACTCAAGTACAATATTAAACAATATTTTTCTCCTTCTGAATACTGTAGATGAATTCTTCTCGGGTTCTAAGCCATGTTAATTCTTACATATAAGCCGACTTTTCAAGAGGCAACTTGTATCATATCTTCAAAGCCGTGTAATTTAATAATATAATATTAAAACCATAATGAATTAATTAATCAGTAATTACATATGGTTTTAACATTGTATCATTAGTTATGTTTTTGTAATTGGTTAATTAATTTTCACACCATAATTTATTTCAATTTTTTGTGTGAAATTGGACTTCCATACAGTAACACGGTCTTAAAGATAGGAGACAAGTCGTCTCTCGAAACGACGGCTTACATAAAAGAATTAACCTGGCTGAGAACCCGAGAAGAATTCATCAAGTACATTATTATTGATTAAATCCACAGTATACTTTGGCTCCGTTATTTTCATGTGAAAAAAGAGTCAATCTTATATTAAGCGTACTTTCAAAGTATAAATTATTCTAATTCTATAAGTTTGCTTGAAAGGTATTAATAAAAGTATAAAACTTGTATTGAACAACATCATGAATTTCCATAGATAACTGCAGCTCTTACTGTTGCATGCGTTGACAAATATTCCTACATAGATTACGCGCATGATCAATCTCATTCTTCTTCGTGATGAAAATAAATTTCGTAGTCATTTTTCCTTTTAGATTCAAGCAAAATGGAAATTCATACATTGAATTAATGAAAGGCTTTTATGAACTAGAAAAAATACATTCATACCAAAACAGCCACATTCTTTACCACAAAAATTCTTAGCGAATGCGCTTTCAATAATTTATGCATATAAAAAGAACAATGTGCAATATATTTTTGTTTTAATAAACATTTTGAATGATTCCTTATTAGGAAAATAATTCATTTTTATTTTAATAGAATAGCACACTTAGTAAGTTATGGAATGAAAGTTTCAATGGATAAAAAATGGCTTAATCTCCATCCAATGGAAGAGATGCTGTACAATGCAGTTATGGAGAGGAATAACCACGAAAAGAATTCAATTTTATTCTTAACCGCCATAAAGGGTCTCGAGGAACGGAAAGAAACTGGAACATGGACTGCCTGCCCCCTGCTGGACATAAAAAGAATGACGAAAGCTCTTTAGGACAGTGTGAACCTAGAACTGACATTTAATACTACGGTAGGCCGCGAAAGTTGTATTCTCTCCCATCCTTGAACGTTCAGGCATAAAAGTATCCATCAAATTTTGTGCAACAATTTTGGTGATCGTGCTCCAAAAACTGTTCATTCCATCGTACTGTTTATAGCCGCAAAAAAGGCAGATCTTTGAACTTTAATCATTTGTATAAAGTCTTTCCGAGCCTCCATAGGGTCGTGTTATATATCGTTATGCTTATTCTTTATTAGACTACAGCGAGGAATCATTAAAATTTTTTTAAACAAATTTTAAGCTTTTATGGTCTAAAAAAAATTGAAGAAGAACACGCGAAAAACTATGAGAACGGCGAACCGTCGTCATCTTCATCTCGCAACAGGAAAAAATATTTGATTGGTGCATTTAATTGCTTTTTTACAAAGAGAAGCACATCCTCGCATAATATGTATCTATTTAAAATTAAATTTTACCCATTTTTTGATTTTTAAATGGCCGAAAGATTGATATCCATTTCCGAGGAGCAGAAAAGGAAATGAATATCGAAGCTACGTTTGCTATATCTAAAAATATTTCTAAGCTTTTCATGTAGGTAAATGTTTATATTGTTCCCCTTACTTTAAATAAACCAAAAAGACGAAAATCACCCCAAGGCAATGCACTCCACCAAAATGTATATTTTTCCGTTCTGGTTAACACACATGAAGGGTCTCGAGGGAAGAAAAGAAAAGGAGTAACTGGAAGATGGGCTGCCTGCCATCCGCTGGACATAAATGGAATGACGAAAGGACATTTTTATGACGGAAAGTGCAGGACAGTGAACTTAAACAAAAGGCTTGATGTTGAGGGCGACAAAAAATGGAACGAGGCGACGAAGCGAAAATGTCTGCCGCTGAAAAATCTAAAGTTTCTCGTTAAAACTAGTTTTCCTAGACAAAGACGACGTTTAATGACAACAAAACGAACTGAAGTAGGATTTTGAAAGAAAAACTTCGCGTCAAAGCTCGGACTTGAATTTTTCATTTACCTTGGTACATAAAGTAATCGCTCGCAGGACAAGCTTTGCTAAAAACATCCTCTTTAAAGATATTAAGACCCAAATAATTAGGGCTAAAATTATGGGGATCATATTTTTTTTAATGCATTTCTAACTCAGGTAAATAACTCAATTTTTTTGCCTTAGATAAAGGTTTGTATAGTAAAATTTCAATTCACTCAGCAGTAAAAATGATCATTTGGAAATCAATATTACGATTACTGGAGTGGAAAGCATTACATAACTTACAATATAGGTACCTAAGTAGATAAGAAGGATTTTGTAGTGAAATTCATTTTCCTTGTAATAAGTATTATTGTTCAACTGGCGTCGCACTACTAAGAATAATTCCTCAATATTCATTAAAAAAATCATAATAACATAAAAATATCCTAAAAAATAATCTTTAATATAAAAAAAACGTTTCTCGAAGTAGATAGAATGGTAGATAACACAATGAAAATTTTCTGGATACAGTAAAAAAGACATGGCCCACATGTCAACAAATCTTCATATATAGAAGGCACAAACTTCAAATATTAAGAAGAAATATAAAGCCCAAAGAAAGTATGATTGATTTCAATTCCAAAGGAAATAAAGTTGTTTTTCTTGTTCTGTTGTAATGAGGTGGTTTAATCATATTACTATGATATTGTCAAAACCATTATTGACAAAGAGTGATAATTTTTCGAACATGGATTGAAGGAAAAAATATTTATCTCTTTATATTTTTTTACTAAATAGACTGGCAAATGCCAATAATATTTCTTCTGCTAAATTTATACCGAGTTTTCTCGAGTACGTGACCCGAAGAAGACTTTAGATGTAGAACCTATGGTTATTTTCTTCAGTTTTATAATTACCACATTAAAACATTAAACAGAATCGTCTTTGATTAGTAATTTCCCCACTGCTTATTGTCATAAATGAAATAATGGATGTTTGTTCTATATTGTGTTATATAACCAAATCAATGAGAAGATTTCTTCCAAATGCTTTGAGTATGTAGGCCTCATTTGATTAACAGGCACTGACCTGAAGTTCCTTCGAAAGATTATAATTACATGCTTAAATCTCACATTTCTCTACGCAGATTTACCATAAGATTTACCACATGCATAATTGCAATAAAATTTGGCACTAATAAAGCATAAAGATAATTTCACTAAGGCACTTGGTATATAAATACTCATTGTACGGAAATGGAAATATTCAATCACGCCCTTATCATTACTATAACCAATTTTAACGTTTACTTTAACTCAATATTTCGTAGTAAGTCGTCGATCGAAAAAATCGACACAATTATACACATGAAAGTCAATTTCAGATAAGTCATGATCAAATAAGATGTATTTCTTAAAGTCAACATTTAGAAGTTTCAGGGTTGAATTGACTCATTTACATGAAATGTAAGTAATTCAATTCAATGAAAATAAATATCAGATACAATCATTATCTACATGAGACGTATTTGTTTCATTCAAAGTAGAGAAGTACCAAGTTTCAATAGAAATACCTCACCACAAAGATATCTGAAATATGATTCACTTTCTGTGTCTGCCAAAACAGTCTTTACTATAGATATCACCGCGATATCGCAACAGAGCTCAAAAACGTAATTATCTCTACTTCCGAAAGGGAGATTTTAATTTTTGCTGTCAGCTTTATTTTATCCCACCTTCTAAATCAATTAAACTTACCGTTTTCCTGTCAACAATACCTTCATCTGAAAATTCTTTCCCCTTCTGGTCCCTCATTTTCTCCAAAAAACCGAATCTGCCCCCCCTATTCCACCCTTCTCATCCGGCCTACGTCTGTATCTCATTTCAACCCTCTGCGTATCGATTACCTTATTTATCCCGCTTTTCAATTTCACCTCCACTGACATCGCACCCAAGTCCCCTATTACGATCCCTTCAACCCATCTAGCTCTCACTTCCTTATCACAGACTTTCCAAAGCATCCTTCAGATTCGTTCTCTTTTTTAGTTTTTACGCTACAGTTATAGACTTCATTTTTACCTCTATCTCTACCCTTTCCTTATGCAATATCTGCTCTCATATGCGCATAACTAATTTAATTTCGCAACTTAATTTTTCATAATGCATCAAAAGTTTGGCGGTAAAAGTTAGTTAACATAGTGATAACAAACATAATAAAATTTAGCATCATTGCCTACATGAAAACAAAAATAAGATTCAGTAAATTACATGTATTACATTTCCTTCAGCACTGGACTTAAATACGTAAGATACTTTTTAAAGATCAAATCCCGTCATATTCATTACTACTTCGTGAAATTTAGCTTAGACACAAACGGGCACTTTCATCCGTTTGCACTTGCCAACCAACTGAAGAGTCCTCAAGAGCTTCGACAGAAAAAGTAAATGGTGAAGGGGAAGGAATACTCTAATGAAAGTATTCTATTTGTAACCCATACCCTCATCTTGCTAGGCTACATTTATGCTTTATTATCATTTCACTTACTGGCAATCGGTGCAAAATTGAGAATTTTTCGCATTTTCAAATTCATTTACCGAGGGCAATATGAGTAAATCTCAATATCATAGAGGTAATGCTAAAAAATCCATAACGGACTACAGTAAGAACTTAGTTTTAGGTAAAGGTTTGTAGCTTTTTAGCTTAAAAGTTTGTATATTTAATACCGTCCCTTATTTTTTTACATTTTTCAGCCCAATTTTATGGTATAGGCATTGTATGATAAATTGGCTTATCTAGTCATTCCTTAAGGTGTAATATTCATAAAAGTTTTCAACATTTTACTGGTATAATTTATCCATAATTGCAATGAAATTATAAATACTGGGAAGAACGTAAGCTCAATTTATACATATATACGGTTGTAACAAGCATATGAAACCTATAAACACTGAGGTACTGTGATTATGTTAGTCTTACAGTACTCATCTGAGTTGGCACAGGTACTGTTGAAATAGAAATAATTCAATATTGTACCGAATCTAAGCAGAAACATGCATGTGACAAAGAAGACTGTCAAAATATTTTTTTATGAGCATGGATTGTTATAAGGGTGTGTTTAGCCTTACGATAATTCTGCTCGTAAGATTCAATAAGTCTTAACGGTATCGAACCAAATGTGCACCTCCCAAAGTTAAATCTTCATTTTTCTTGAAAATAATATTAAATAAAACACAACAACATCGGCATTACATGCCATCAAGAAGTTAGAAACAAATTCTCAAATATTTATTATCCAGAGGATTATATTTCACGGAAACGTAGTTACGAAAAGGGCTCTAAGGCTACGTTATAAAATAAATTCAATACATAAAAACAACGAAATTTTCTTCCAAAGAGTATTGTTAAAGAAAATGCTCGTTAAGAAGGTCATGTTGACAAATGATTCGACTCAGGAGGAAATATATTTTCCCAGAAAGTCTTTATTCCCAAATGACTGAATCTCGAAGAAATAAATCGTTCTAAGAGTTCATTTGTTGGACGAAGTCGAAAATGATGTCATACGAGACTCAAGAAGTTCTCCTGCTCGTGAGTGGAGGAAAACTTGAGGCTATTGAGAGATGAAGGATTGTTCTAGCAATTTCCAGGAAAAGTTCGTCAAATAATTCGGGAAAACGCTAGGGCACAATTATAAGCCATCTTTTCTCACTGGTAATTTGAGGAAGTAAAAATCGTAGGTTTTCACGAAGTACATTCAAGGATAATAGGTATTCCCGGAAATTAAACTTAAATACGACCATATTTATCCCTAAAAAGAACCAGACCCGAAGTTTCTGGTTCAACATTTTATTAAGAAGTTAAATATTATGCAATTGGTGGTTGGTCTTGAAACAATACGTAAGTGATAACTGTGTCTCCCAGCATGCAAAATTATATCCGAAGTGGATATTTTATTAGACGTATTCATTAATGCATAGAAGATAATGATGACCGTAGTAAGACCCTCATGTTTATTTATCTGACGGAAACTCCAAATAAGTCCCTTGCTTATGAAAATTTGTGCCTGAAGCAGAGAAAAATACGTGGATCTCACAAAAAACGTGTTGTCGTTCAGTTGGTTTGCTTTTCAAGTGGAATGAACAAAAGATACTCGAAGTATTTGGCAAAGATTTGATTACAGAACCCCTTAATTAGCAGCCAAGTTGTCTACTCTCTAAGCTACCACGCTCCTCCGACCCACGTTGTCCTCATCAAATTTACAGGGCTTGAAGACTATACTTTTCAGAATTTTTACAAGAAAATGTAAAAAATGTAGTTGAGAAAATTTCGTGGTTTTTCAAGTTGAAGCTATAGGCAAATATTGGCCGAAGTATGTGCTCTATTTATCCTATATATTACATCGTGATAAAATGAGTTACAGACGAGTAAAACGCCAAAACAAATGAACAGTCTTGCGGAGGTAGGCGTTCTTCAAATAGTATACAAGGAGATATAAAGTGAAACACTTTGCACTTTCCACATAAAAAATTTATTAAACTAGAGTCAACATGTTTCGCTGCACTGCAGCATTATCAAGACTAAATCAATAAATTAACCATACCAATATATATATATATACAAATTTCACAACCCGCAAACATTTGAGAAATTGGGGTTGGAAGGTGGGGTGGAAAGGAGGGTTGGGAATTTTAAACTGACCGTTGGTCTGGGGTGAGGTACGGGAGGGGGAATGGTGACTATTTTCAGGTGCTCGGAGGGTTTTTTTCCCCATTAGCTGAGGGAGGCCAAGGATCGGAGAATGAAAGGGAAAAACATGGTCATTAGTTATAACCTCTTTCTTACTAATGGTAGAAACGATGTACAACTGTTCCCAAATGTCCATTTTTTTCCTTTATTAACCCGTTGCAGCATTTCTGGGATGAAGTCAGCCCGGTGTCCATCTTCTAAGAGGTGGGCCGCGAACTAGGATTTTCCTTCCCTGTTTTCAAATTCCCTCTTATGCTCTTCTGCTCTAACCTTCAGACTTCTCCCCGTCTGTCCAATGTATGACGCCATACAATTCCCACACTTTAGCTTATAAACTCCACTTTCGTCCCTGATATCCTTATGTAATCTCCACATTCACTAGCAATCAAATAAAATCAAATGAAATTAAAAACGATCTTAAAACTTTAATTATGCCAAAAATACATGATTTCCGTATATACAAGTGAATCGCTAGCTGCAAAAATGCATAATATCCATGTTTCGTGATTTTTCTTTTTTTCCTTTAAGTTTTTGCTACATGCAAGATGTTTCCCACTAAAAGGAAGCATGTCATGCTAATAACACCACTATAGTAATAGTTTCCTCTTGTTCTTCTCTTCCTAATGTGTCCTCTAAATCTTCCATCCTGGACACGATGCCTTTATGCAATTAACGATTTTATATAAAAATATCAAAAATGCCCATAAGCATAATTAGATACAATACAAAAAGAAAAAATACCCCTTATCGTCCGGACTATGTATATTATGCATAGGACAATTTTTTCCACTCTGTAAATTCAGGATTATTAGGAATACCCGGACAGTAAACTTAAATACGACCATGTTCATCGAAAAACTATGCTCGAAGTTTGTTCTACATGTTTACTAATGGACATTACCAAAAATAAATGGCCCTTCATAGTCAAAATGTAATTATTCTTAATATAATAAACGAAGCTGTATCATCTATATTAGTATAACCATCACTGATGTTATCGATTGATCGAACCATTGAACAAGCGAACATCTCAGATTGTCCCCTTCAATCCCCAGCCTAGCTCACCCTCGCTTTCCCAGTAGGCTCTCCACGCCTTACCGGATTTCGTCTCTTCGGCTCTCATTCCTTGAATTAATAATGCAGTAACGTCAGGGAAAAGAGTGATGAGATTTATCGAATCCTTTAGCCGAAAAAAAAAGAAATCAACTCGATCGGGGGTACCGCAAGAAGAATCTGCGCAAAGGGCTGAGGAGAGGTGAAAAAAAGAGAAACGAAATGGAGGGGAAAAACTGGATTTAGAGAAAAATAAAAAAAAACGATGCCGAATCCAATATGAACCCATACATTACCTCGAAATTTCTATTTTCGACCTTTGTTCCGACGAGAGACTTTTACTCCAGAGAGCCAGGGCGTGAAAAATGCAACGGGATAATTTTTCGACACCGCACATCCTCCGAAATTCAACCTTCTGGTTTGCCTCCCAGCACCCATGAGGCGCGAAGCGGGAGAAACTAATTGAGTGCGAAGGATGTTCACCGATGACGATACCGATATTTGATATCGAGTACGATATTGTTGATCTCACTAGGTATTCGTGGTCTACGATCGATGGCTACGTAATAATATTTTAGGAAACTTGATATCGGTATATATTAATGATTTAAGTAAAAAAAAACATCATTGCAGTTAACTGCATCAATTAAAAGCTCTCTCATTCCATACAAATCTTTTAGTGTCTAACACCATCATTCACTTTCAAAAAAAGGAAAAAAACGTACGTTAACTGTAAACAACTTTAAGGGTAGATAATTATTAATTCTTTATTACCCTATTGATTCCACCATTGGTACCTACAGCTATTAGGAGTAACTTCTACCAGATTCCGCACCTTTCCTGTAACATGAGTGTTTGATTAAAAGTCAGACAATGTAAACTAAGGACTTTTTCTAAAAATGTTATTAGAAACTAAATTCGTTGTACGAGAATACAAATTTGCGTCACAAATTGTGTTTGACTTTAATATTATTTTTACAAGATCCTATTCGCTTTTTCCGATGAAAGCAATATAATTGGCAGCAATGAGCTATAAATGAATAGAGAGTGAATACTTTTGTTATAATCTAGAGCTCGAGGGATAAAAAGGAAGGCACTGTAAAAAGATAGTAAAGGGGAAAACAAACTAATTCAACCAAAAATTCCTCCATGATTAAGGTCTTTTTTTCGCAAAAAATTCCATTTAGCGGATTGATGAATACAGCGACTCGGAATTAAATGCAAAAAAATGTCTACTCACTTTTCGGAGGATGGGGAACGGGAGGGGGAGCGTAAGAAGGGAAGGGATAAATAAAAGAAAAGCAAACTTCCGCACTAAATGATTGATGAGGTTTCCGCATTGAGGTCATCGGCTGGTAAGAGGAAGCTGGAAATGGGACGGAGAGGAAGGAAAGAAAGATAAACAATGATGAGTGAAGGAAATAAGAAAGGAAGTGATATATATTACGTAGTTAGAGGCAAACGCAAAGACGAAGTTTTAAAAGTACCGATGGAACTACTTTTTGAAATCCATCTACAACATTTAGGAATCAATTCGGGGTTTTTCTCATCCTTTTCTGCCATGACATCAAAATTAAAAAACTAAATTGAGAACTGACATAAATTCAAAACTTATTATGCTCAAAAAATATTGTAGTGAAAGTTCATCGATGTATTATCACGCTTTATGTATAGTTTTATTCTAAATGTGAATATTATGTCTGTGATATAATTTGAGTATTCTATCTATGAAATTAAATTTTGTAATTGATTATCCACAAACATTTCCTTTTTTTGAAAGGCAAGGCTATGCTTACGATTCTTTTAATCAAAGTCAATTGTACTTTTAAGGCAACCCAATTCTAACGTATAACATAAAGTTTATGATATCATAAGTGACATACTTTGCCAGACTTTTCGAATACGTTCACCATAAATAATGCAGGGTCAGCAAATTACGAAATAAGATATCAATTTAGAATAAAAAACACTTTACTTCCACAAAAACCATTATTTCAATTGCCTACATTTGGTGTACCACATTCAATTTACATCTTCTTACATTATTTTATGCTGATTACTGAGTCACTCAACGAAATAGGAGGTACAAAATCATTTGGAGATTTGGAGGAGAGAAAGTTGGAAGCACTGGGTACCGCGGGCTCCATTGCTATCCCTTTAGTACCCCTCTAAAACCACCTGCAACGGGATAAAACCTCTGCTGAGACTACGTCACATACGCCGAGATTGACTTTGATGTGATTGCGACGAATCCTTTACGATGTTCTTTCGGTTGATTCGCTTCCCTAGACCTGAGTTCCGTCTGTGCGACACTTCAACGGCTCACTTGAGCACTCGCCCTTAATTCTCATACCTTGTGAATCAAGTACGCAACGAAGTATAAACGTCAAGGTATAACACTCTGTATAAAACGATCTCGGTTGTGAGCGATGTGAAAGTTCCCTTAACTACGATTTGAAAGTTGCTTCTTACTTGGGCGTCTCCAATCAAGCGTATTATAACACAGCTCAAAGTGTTAAGCAGAAAATATACATATATAAATTAAAATGTATCAATCAACGTATGCATGTTATAGAGAGTTCAGATGGCTTGTTTCAAGGGGACTGCTTAAAGGAGGCCTAATTCCATTCCACAGAAGGTTAATTTCTGTGGCCTCTACGGCCGCATTTTAATCGGCTTTCAAAAATATCCACAACGCGGTGATAAGTTCCACAGATAATAATCCACATTTTTCCAATATGCTGCAGCATAATTTTTGTAGTTGCGAGGAATAGCATTATTAAGCTATGAATTAGATAAATAACATCATCATTAATGTAAATTTCGGTTTATATCCCTAATTAAACCAAATTTCGATTTTTCAGTCAGAGACACAAGTAGTGACTTTTGTAAACTCATTTAAGTGCGCGGTGGTCGACAACACATTACGAGGGTGACTTGAGGATCCTCTAGTGTAATATTCCTGGCTTGGTTACAGGAAAATATTTATCGATTTAGCTGTGTGTCTTCATCAGCTTTCGTAGTAATTATACCATCTATAATTACCAAAGCTTTCCCTTTTTTATTCCATCTTCATTTTATATATTTATTATTATTGTATGCATACAGACTGTCCACTGGTCGTGTGTCATTTTTAACCTCTAATTTTAGTAACTTTACCCATGAAAATTCATGAAAATTGAATAACTTGTGGCGATGGGGAAAAGGCCTAAGTTAGATTGAGTAAAAGCAAAATTTTACAATTCTGACTTTTGACGTTACAATCTGGATCAAAATCAAAATTTTTAATTTGCCTAATAGGAGGTATACTGTACTATAAAACAGAGGTCAAAGGTAAAAAGGTTCAATTCGTCTTAGTCTTGGAGGTCAATTAATGGTTTTTATGGGTATTTGGACAATAACAATGAATTGGGCACCCTTTAAAACCTAGGGATCGACACGAGACACCTTTGTAGGCATTCTATTCTTTTTTTCACCCTTATCACCTTGTGTGTGACCTTACTATGTCACAATAAAAGTGTTATTTTTTGTTTTATTGTGTCCAAAAACCTGAGAATCGACATAGTAGTCAATGAAAATCATACATTTTTTCTATCTCGAAGTTTTTAGCAATGAAACCCCATAAGGCAAATTTAAATATTTTGGTTTGAACTTACAATGTGAGGTCAAAAGGTCAGAACTGCAAATTTTTCTTATGCTTAACAAAACTGATGACCTTTTTGCATAAGTACGTCAATTTTCATGAACATTTCTCGAGGCTAAATTAATTAAATTAGATGTCAAAAATAACACACGACTGTTGAGAAAATCTGTAAACTGATTCTTCCATTCACACGACGATAAAAGCGGAAACATACAAATAAATTCATATTATAGTAAAACAAAAGGGATAGAAACACAAAGCAGACAACGGACGAGGTCGAAGTTGCAGTCTACGAGTCCAGAAGATATCTCCGTATTGAAACTGGTCGCGAGTAATAAACTATTTTGGAACTAGCGAAGTTTTATTTTTTCCTCAGAGTCATTTGAGTGCCAACTGAATTTCTATGTGTTATACTAAAAATGCCGCGGCATTTTTGTTGATTTTGCAGCCGATTAGTAGAAAAATAGGTCTCAGAGACTAGTATAGGTATACATTCAAAAACTTTAGGAAATCTTTATTATATGTGGCTTCACATTTTTAGTGCATTATTGAGTATGTACTGGCACTCTGTGGGTTAAGCATTAATTATGTAATTCTACCCCAATAACTCCCTTCAATTCATTATTATATGATGATTATAAGCACTGCGAAATAAAGATTTATTGTTAGATATATATAGATGTAAACATGAAAAATAATCGAATCTTTCCAAATATTTCATCTTCACCAGCTCACTGGGTAAAACGCATATTTTGGCTCAAGATCTTTTAATCCCATGAGTCCACCCTTGACACAGTCATTTGAGGAGAAGATTCAAAAATCATTCCTCCGCAGAATCAACAAAAAGCACTCCTCCCAAATCCGTCCTTTTAAATTTTCCTGAGGGAGATGCTAGCGGGACCTCCCCGCGTGTCCTCAAACATTTACCCGCTGGATCCAATGCCATTCAACATCTCGGAAACCAAACCCTGGAGCATGGGGAGGGATTTCTCCCACCACCCACATGAGAGACCGCATACAACTTCCCCAAACCACCACCATCTCCCACAAAACAGCACCGAACCAGTTCTACGCGCAGACCCGAACAGAAACTCACAAATAGGAACTCAAGCACGCATGCTGTTTCTTTCCCATACTCGCTTTCATTCTGCAAGTTCATGTAATTTTTTGTTGTACACTACGACGGAACACTGTATCTTGCATCTTTTTTTTTTACTTAATAAGTCACGAAATAGAGAAACTACTCGATTTGGCCAAAATTAAAAATGATCTCATCCGTCCGCGCAATTCCCGTGTTTGAATTCGTTTCTCGATACATCGAGAAATGACATTTTTGAAAAATTGTAGTTTTGGCCCTCAAGACTTACAGTCATTAGAGAGGCATAGAGTCATTTGGTGACTGTGTACGTCATATAAAAATTTAGTGTTTCGACTATTCTTCCTAGGGTTTCAGACGATTTTAGAGTTGGTCGATTGTAAGACTTTTATAGTAGGTATCTAATGTCATTCACCGTGAAAACTTGCATGAATCAGTCAGTGGTCGGAAGTGGGTATTATATTACATATATGAACCAAATACCGTAGTACAAGAATTGCTTTTTGGTAACAATTTTAATTAGAGAAATTTCTAAAAATAGGATAATGAATACCTATGATCAAATGTAAAAACGGTAGCTATTACAAAAATTATTGCATAACAGTATCGTACTCTGTTTCAATTGACGAAAGCAGAAAAAAGCTGAATTTAAAAGGAATGAATCAATCGCATGCTTCTATTGCTACAAATTTCTTGCATTTATAAGCAGAAAACATTTTCTCCTTGAAAATACGCCCGAGTTGGGTGACATTACAATACGTTTTGAGCCCATACTAGTGTATGAGTGTGGAAGGACGTGATGTACCAAATTGAAGGAAATATGCCGAAGACATATGAGGAAAACTTACTCTCGTCACTTATTGCAGCGGGCCGCGAAGGGAAGAGCATGATAAAATCAAAAAAGTAGATCTCTAGCGGGAGCTTGCATTGAAACTCTAAACAATGCCAAGGTGAGTTCCCGCAGTGATGCTGAGAAAATGTGAGCCTTGCCATCTTGGGAAGGACCTCGTGCATTGCACTCCATATTATTGCAGAGAAAATTGCACAACTTTGAATTTTTTCAGCTCATAAGATTCGCCTTGAGATTGCGTCTTGGATTTAATACAAATTTAACTAAAGTATCGAACTCCTTACTCGGAGCTAATTGCTGGTCTCGTTTTAATTTCTCCCATAAGAATAAGCAAGTGAGTGAAAGCTTGTTCACTCCACTGTCGTAATTTTCTTTTCCCCATGATGCAATTTAAATTGAAACTGATTTACATTTTGATTACATATGGGGTGATCCACGCTACCATGTGTATGACCATCACCCCATTCTTGACGCTGCTATGAGAGAAAAATACAGATGCGCGTGGCATATTAGAAAATACGGGGGCTACCAACCAACCAAAACCTTACATCTCCCACGCCTTCCTTCACCCGAAGGAACGCGGTACATGTAGCAGTCTCCGAAAAGAAAAACTCTACTGCAGCCCAACCCACGTGTGTTAAGACTCCTACGCCTAACCGCCCCCTAACTGCGAGGAGACTTCGCCTCCCCCTCCATCTCTCCAGGAGCCGAAGCAAGAAGCTCTTCTTCCCCGGACATCCTTTACTTCTTCAAGGAAGGGAAACACGACAACTCCATTTCAGTAACAACAGAAGTCTCTCGGGTGAAATGGGAATTCGAGTGTGAGTGAGGGGTGGGATGGGGGAGGGTTTGGGGGTGGGGGAGAAAGCCCAGATACGACGACAGGGTGGTTGGTCTGTTGGTAGGGTGGGCCCAAAAAGATTCGTGGGACCGAGGTATTGATACGGGAGGAATTGTGTATAGGAATGAAGAGGCAGGCGGAAGAAAGACGAGAAACATGCCGAGGCATTGGAAGGAAAAGGTACAAGAGAGACAACGCGGAATGGAGGGAGTAAAACCATTGAAATGGCGATGGCGAAGAAAGATTTAGTGTTTTCCCGTAGTATAGACTGCGTGAAGAGTTCTCGGGATCACCACCGGGTCAGGAATTTCATTACTGCCGACGTTTCTATGTCCAACTTGACCATTATCCTTGGGACTATAAGATACAAGAGAGAAATTGCGAAATTGAGGGAGTATAACCATTGAAATGGTGAAGAAATTGAGGATTTAGTTCCTTCTGCCAAATAAACTGCGTGAAGTTTTTTTCAGGATCGCCACCAGGTCAGGAACTGCACTACTGCCGACGTCTTGGATGTTTGACTTGGGCTTTGCCCTCAGGGCTATGAGGGGGTGAAATAGGGTCACTCACAGTCTTGAGGACGATGGCCGACTCGGATATCGAAACGTCGGCAGTTATGCAATTCCTGAACCGGTGACATTCCCGAGAACTATTCACGCATTGAGATGGTGACTGGAGGAGAATATACTGGTGTGTATGCAGAATGAAAGTCTAAAAATTGAGGATGAATTGACCAAATTAAAAGCATACAAGACAAAACCATACATGATAAGTATACCATGACTAATGACCAGCGCAAAAATGTCGCAGCTGAAACTGGCACTTCAAGGAAAATCATTAGAATGGAAGAGTAAAAAAACAAGCAAAGGATAATTTGCAGCTTTACTTTGATTGGAAATAATAGAATAAAGCTTTATAAGGTTCACTTTTATACTTAAATGGGCACGACCCGGGTGTCGTAACGTAGTTACATCTTCACGAAATCAGGATCGTGCCAATTCAAATATACTTGTGAACCTTACAAAGTTTTATTCTTTTATTTCCAATATGGAGAGGTTTCACGGAGTCAACCATGAAATTATCAGTTATTCTTTGATTACTTAACATTATTAGCGCAATTGTAGGTGGATGGGTACGGGTGTGAGGGGGAGAGGAAGCCCAGATATGACGACAAGGTGGTCCGTTGGGAGGGAGCTCCAAAAAGATTCGGGAGGAATTCTGTATTGGAAAGAAGTAGACCACATTTAATGTATTCGTGACAAAAGCATACACGACAAAACATACTATGGCCAATTTTTAGTGCAAAATTGTCGTGGTTGAAACTAGTACCTCAAAGAAAAGAAATTTAATGGATTGTTGAAAACATAAGCAACGCATAATCTCCAGTTATTCAATGACTAATTAACATGATTAACGCTATTGCAGTCGAAAGGGTGAGAAAGCCGAGATACGACGACAGGGTGGCTTTCTAGAAGGGTGGACCGAACGGTTCGTGGAACCGAGTTATTGATACGGGAGGAATTGTGTATAGGAATGAGGAAGCAGCGAAATAAGAAGAGAAACATGCCAAGGCATTGGAAGGAAAAGGAAAGCCATAACAGAAAGAGAGAGAGACATCTAGAAATGAGGGAGTAAAACCATTGAGATTGGTGACTTGGAGGAGAATACCAGCGTGTAGGGAGAGGTGGCAAGAAAGAGACGTTCCTTACATAATAAAAGCCTTGCGGAATGTTGGAGGGAGGAGAGGCAAAGTGAGAGAGAATGCTGGAAGTGAGCGATTTTCCCCCATGGCAGCCAGGGTTTTCCTCGGGTTGGATTTTATTGAAGAGGTAACTAGGAACTGGCTGAAGATGGCTGGGGGAGACACAATGTTGCGGAGACAGGAGGCGCTCGGAGAAATTTCCTGAGATCGTCGGCATTTCCACTGTCATGCCGGAGTTCTGGGAGGCACAGAGACCGCAGGAATATATTTTAAATGTTTGTTATACACCGGAGCAAATGGGAACATATGTACCTACAATCATAGCAAAGAGATCGGTCAATCTTGGAATACTTAACAGGTTGATATTACAGCCTAATATAAAAGTAAAAATGAGTAAAAAAAAATGAAAATAATCCACACAGTTTCCTGTTAAACTTCATTCTCATATTCATGATAGGTACTTAATATCTTATATAAATGAGTACATATGAAGCATAAATTAGTGGGCAAATATGAAATGTTTGAGTGGTCGGTAATTACCATGCAGAGCAATTCCGAAAATTCAGATTAACCCTTTGAGAGCCAACCGATTTTTTAGGTGTCATTCAAAAAGTGCCGAGGTATTCTTTTCTGATTTTGCAGTAGGTTAGGGAAAAAAGTCGGCCTCAGAAACAATCAAAGGTATATATTAAAAAACTTGAGGATCTATTTATTATATGTGGTTTAACGTTTTTAATGTATAATTTGACGAATTTTGGTAATATGAATTAATGTTTATAATATAAAGAAAATAGCCAATGTTAAAATAAAATTAATATTGACTATTGAATGATTAGTGAACTATCAGCATCTAATAGTGACGCTGCATAAGGAGCGCTATCGAGCGTGATAGCGCTCCCCGGAACTCTAAGGGTCAAAACCGATTTTTGGAAACCGATAGTTGTAAGAGAGAAAAGAAATTTGGTTTTTGTAATGTAATACAGAAACTATAATAAAATGCCGCAGCGTTAATACTTAAGACATCAAAGGTATTTGGTAGGAAAATCGCGAGTACCTAATCACAGGCATGTGGAGGGAATTAGGGATACATATAGATTTAAAACAGACGGCAGCGAATGATAAATTTATTTATAGTGCTCAAAGCAAGACAAATGGAAAGAAATCTGAAAGGTAGAACAGGAACTATCTCTATATGCATTGAAAATTTTTGAAATGCAAGGATTTATATAATAACTATCGAAATAAATTACAAAAACAAGACGTAAGGTAAGAGGCTTTACTTTTAAAGCTGCATGCTCGAAGTTTTCTAATGTATTTAAAAAATTCTAATGAGCTATAATCAGCTGTAAGATGAGAAGTGAAAATAACTACCACATATTGCACAGATTACCTCCATTTAACTCGCAGGGAATTTTATTCCAAGGTGGCTATAGACATTAGATTTCATTTATTGTTTATTTAATATTATATTAGTTTATTATTTTGTTATTATTTAAAACACTGGTCAAAGTTTAATAATAAAGGACTTTTTATTCAGATTATTTCAGGTCGGAAGCACTGACGAAATCTCTTTATCATTCATTTGTAGGGTAACAATAATGAGGCTAATTTTACTATTGTTCTTGAACTATACATAAATGTTGAAAATTGTAAAAATATTTATCAATAGATCTCCCTCAAAATTAATATTTTAGGTGGAAAAAGTTGTTTGCGAAAAGTAAATTTCACAGGAAAGAGAGTGGTTATTGTATGAAACAGGGATATGCAAACTCATAACCGCTCATGTAAGTAATATGCATAACTCACAAAATACTTAAATAGCTAGAGGTTTTGAAATAAACATGGATAAAGCAGTTTATATTTGACGTTTAGCGAGATTTTTCTTCACAATTCTGATGAATGGAAGTTATTAATATTCACAACGATTACCCCAGTACAATAGTCAATTGATAGGAAAATCCAGGGAGACAAGATGAGTACTTTCGCGATACATGCCAGTATAATCAGAAAGAGAAAAAACTTTGGCTCGAAGTTCTCACAGCTTGAGGATAGAATGATCGAAAAAATAAATGCGTGCCTAATCTAGCCAGCGATTAACAGAGGTTGAATACACGGCTGGAAATGCTTACATTGAGATGAGCGTGTGCGGTTAAGTTGGAATAATCACCCGAAGGAGAAGAGAGTTTAAATGGAGGAAAATTGACTGTAAGAGGGAGGATGGTCCCAGAGGGCGGCTGAAATTCAAAAGCAATGTTGAGCAAGTGGATAATGAAAGGGTTGGGGGTCCTATTCAAATACCTAAAGGACCCGGTTGGTAAA
This sequence comes from Ischnura elegans, assembly GCF_921293095.1. Lineage (NCBI taxonomy): Eukaryota > Metazoa > Arthropoda > Insecta > Odonata > Coenagrionidae > Ischnura > Ischnura elegans. Next base: position 42,260,209 of record NC_060255.1, on the reverse strand, counting down.
CCTTACCCTGGGATGGGGCAGGGGGTAATTAGGTACTACGTGCGCCGAGGACCTCATGAACACCGAATTGTGTTGCCTTAAACACAGATATTTACCCACGAAAATGATCAGGCTAGTATGGAATGATTATGGAATCAGTAATTAACGTGATACTGACGAGCATGTGAAGTGGTTCCAAGAATATTCAGCTGTTTTCCATACAGGTGTCTTATCTAGTTTAGAAATGTTTTTCAATGTAAACGAGTAAAAAAAACTAACACAACAGCTTAAAAATACATAAATATAATGTTTTTCTAGAAAACCAACAAATATTATACAAAAGTATAAAATTTCACTTCATTGCCAGACTCGATGGTGTATTATCCATTTTAGAAATGCTTTTCAATGTAAACAAGTAATAACAAAACTATCATAGCAGCTTATAAATACATAAATATTACCTGAAATAAAATCTGATGCTTTCCCGGAGAATATATTCGAAAAAGGCTATTCGGGCTTCCAGCCAGGTGGTCTCCCTCTATTCTACCGACGTTTCGGAACACGAGTCACCATTTTCCCTGAGGACGGAACCCGATTTGTGTTCCGAAACGTCGGCAGAATGAAGGGAGACCATCCGGCTGGAAGCCCGAAGAGCCTCTTCCGAATATAAATATTACGTTTTTCCAGCGGACCAACAAATATAAGGCCAAATTATAAACTTCTATTTTTCAATGTAATTACGAATAATGATGCGATACTTTAGACAAATATAAAATTAAACTGCATTATAAAATTATAATTTTTACGGTTGAATTGAAATTGAATTCCTGCTCTTGTTTGCCAATATGACGAACAGTAAACAAGTGAGGCACGCTTTGCAAAGTAAACACTGGATGCTATATATTATTTTATTTAAGATAAATGCTTCACGAGTTCAGATTTAATTTTCTATATCTTGGAACTCATAGCAATCATAAAAAAGAGAATAATATGGGTGAAAGAGATAATTTTCAAATGGCTACGAAAAACGTAGAAAACAAATTACATTAACGACAGAAGCAAAAGGTAGAAAAAAAATCATAAATTCATTTCGAAAACTCGATGTTGAACAAAGAATATAGGAAAATATAACATCAGTGGAACGTGGGGCTGCCCAGTAGATAATAATACAGTTCACTCTTCCATAGCCGGAATAATAAGCATTAGCTTGCATGACTAAGACTTTAATGATCAATCCTTACGCTTTATCAATTGACAAAATTAATACAAATACGAAAATTTTAAGGTGTTTTCTTGCCTTTAGTCCGGCAGTCTAAGTGCCAACTGCAGAATAATGAAGAAAAAGATGCCATTTTTGAATTGATTAGTCAAAATGCTTGAAAACGCCTTTTCATAAACTGAGTTTTTGGTAACTATCCGATATAGTTGCGAAAGTACACCGAATAATTGACGATCGAGGGATACATACAAAATTCATCTCCCATCTCATGCCAAGACCTAAACTTCCTTATAAATGCGTAAATGTATGTATATGAGTTCTCGTATATGAGTTAAAATTTGCCGGCTTCGGTGGCGACAGGGTAAAGTTATCGCCTCCCAAACAAGAGATCATGAGTTCTATTGCCGATTGGGTAAACTGCCCCTATTGAGGGTATGTACTCGTCTTTAACGTAAAAATATTGAAAATAAGGGACATCTTAATTGTCATAAGAATGACGTCACAAACTTTGTGGATTTCTAGAAGACCACAATAATAAAATAATATTCCATTCCATTTCGCTCCTGCGATAATACTATCCAAAATATCTTTGTGTCTCTCTTAGCAATTGCTGTAAAAGTTTGCATAAAATGATGTTATGTCTTTTCATAGAATACCTTGAAATCTAGGTCCTCGTTAAAACCCTTTATTTTGTATACATATTAATATCGTATATTCAATCCATTTATAGACCTGATGGTGGTGTAGAAAAACCCAAAACTATGGCAAAAATTGTATTTAATTTTTTTCAAGACTTAAACACCAAAATATTGATTTAATTTAAAAAAATCAGGTAATAGAGTGAAAAAAACTGATGCTATCACAACGATTTTTTCACGTCTAGAGAGATCCCGCGCAGTTTCTAGACGGTCAATAGAGGAAAAAATGGTGCGAAATATGTCGTTTTCAAATCCTTTCATTTGAATTGCATGGACACGCCCTTTCCTACTCTGGGAGCTATCTGATCATACGAGGCACTTGCGAACGCCGTACTATCAACGATCGATGGGCATAGGCGAAATACATCTTCCATCTCATTCCAATGGGCAAAAAAAAAATTAAAAATGGAAGCATGAGCGTGAGTGCACGACAAGACTCCAATCCCCCTTCCTCCCGAAAACCGATCTGATGAACATTTTATGGCCCAACCATTTCCGGAAGTGCTTTTGCAATCCGCGAGCGGCTTTCGCGGACGAGTTCGCCAGACGAATTGCTACGAACTCGGGTCGTTAAGCAATGCACAGTTCGAGTGCTGTCGGGTACGTACGTGGTGTATTCCCCCTTTTTTCCCCGCTCTCACACACACGGACAAAACACGATCGCGCGGCACAACCCCTTAAAAAAAACCTCACCCCCTCTCTCGTGTGTGCCTGGCGGGGAACACAGTCCGTGAGGGTGACCGTATAACCACGGCCTACTGCTCAACCGACTTTTTCAAAGAGGACATTGAAGACCCATTTTTTTCTTCTCATCCAGACATTTTTTTATATTTCCTCTTTTCCGTTCTGAATACTTTGAAATTTTTAGAAGCCGGCATACGTGCCCTAGGCTCCGATTTCCGACGGAGATTTATTTTTTTCCTTTTCTGTTGCGGAGATTTCCTGACGAGTTCTTCCTTTTTATACATGCATGCTCGTTTAGTCACATAAAAATCACCGCTTCAAAAAGCAGTAATGAAATTATAAAGGGTGAAGCGCTGCCTGCAGCAGGATAAAAATTGCTATTGCGAATAAAAAATACATGCATACCACACGCAGTCTTCATTTTTCACTCCACTTGTTAGATAAATGCATTTTGGAGCGTCCCATGCCTTGAGGCTAGGAGCACTGTACCTATCAATCAAGTAAATGGAGCCAAATATAATGCTTCATTTCATATTTGCTCATGTTGATGCATTATAAATTGCATATTAATAACTGCCGATAGCAAAGTAATGCATTTAGCTCTGGAAATTACCATAAAAAGGATAATTTTCATTCTATTCAGAAAATTGAAAATTTTCATACTGTTCTACACTCCTCTTTCATCGATTACTCTGATGATGAACAATGCCCACATAAATTAATTATTGACCGTAACTAAGATGGCTATTTCTACGTTTTCACCTGCAATTTTTTTTAAGATATCCAAATATTCATCAATACTTCTACATATAATTATTCATTCGACTTCAAATTCAGAAGAAACTTGGGTATCTTTCATCTATCTTCGGTATCAAGATGAATAACAGCTAGAGTTATGAGCTTGGCAAAAAAAGTATGACGGCCTTGAAAGTAATCCGTATTTTTTCGCAAAGTTTAAAAATTCAATAGAAAATCCAGCACTATCAAGTCACAACTATGAGTGCCTAATGTAATTGGAACGCAGTCGCGGGAAATGGCTCTAGCTTGTATAAATAAAAGACATATCTCCAGCAAAAAAGCAATTTGGGCATATCAGATATCTTTTGCAATACTATGCTGCTAGTTACAACGTCAAACCAATCTGAAAACAAATGTCCTTTGTTCGAATCTCAAATGCACCGAATAATTTTGTTAGGTATATTTTAACTTCAGTGTTGGTATAATATTTTTTAATGAAGCTTAGCGCTGGTTTGGCCACTCAGGAAAAATTAAAAGAGAAACGATTTAATCCTGAAAAGAATGCATGCTCTCCGGGCGATTAACATCCTACTACCCCCATTTATTCAGACGAGATGACGCGATGAATTTCTCATAACTGCTTACACACACATCAGACGGCACAATAAAATTAGACACCCCTTCTCTCAAATGACGAGCAAACTGACGACGCAGGGAAAGGTTAAGGGCCTTACTTTCTACTCCAACTCTCCCCGCGACCTAAGACGATGTCAGCTCCGTGTGACAAAAATCCCTGAATGGAGAGGACTTCATCCAACCCAGAGAGTCCGCCGACGTAACAATGTAATATCAGCTCTTCACCCTAGAGAATTCCTCCCCGGCCTTCCCGCTGTGGTCCCGTGACAAATTTTTCCCCTCCCTGTTCGTCGCGTCAACGCCTACACATATCTCTGTTATACCCGCCTTCACCCTCCGCGAATAAGGGAGAAGTCCGGGCATACCGCTGTGCATAGCAGACTCAAAACCCTCTCCCCCCCCCCGGACCAACGGACTGTCCGCGTCAACCTCCTCATATCCTTCTCCGCATGACAGCTCTCTCCCCTGCACACTATCCCAGGCTTTTCCCAACACATCAACATCTCTTCCATCCAGTCCCTTTTCAGAATGGAGCCAAATTGCTTCCAAATCCCCACGACCAGTCATGGTAGATGGGGGTGATGGTTGAGAGGGAGGGAGGTAGTTCGCCTCCGCGGATTGGCCCATTTGGAGCGAACCTTAATTAGTAGTCATTACTCGTCTGGTCTAATGACTCAAAACGTGGGATCCCCCTCCGACCCCCCCGAAAGCAATTCCTCTCTCAGGATTTTGGTGCCCCGCGGGCGTGAGTGGGCTAGGGGGATGAGCTTTTAACTGTCTGTAAGATTGGGAAAGGGGCGTTGCGATGCGTGCCATGCCATCACCTAACAAGGGAGTGGTCGAGCACTGACATAGTTGCGTGATAAAGACATTTTCACGGCCACGCCAGACCTACGCGTTTTTTTAGGGAAAAATTCGAAAAAATTGAAATGAGTGTGCGAAATCAAGACTGTAGGCCGGTACTCTACTCTTAGATCGTTAAAATAGAGATCAGAATACTGAATGTGAAAACATTCATACGACCAATAAGCCAGATAGATGAACTATTAGGATATGAAATATCAGAAAATGGACGCCTCTCAGGAATCTGTTGCCATAGGCCGAAGCTGAAGCTCAAATGGAAGGTTAGTGTAAAGAAAGAGGTGGTGTACCCAAGAATAGGAGGATGAAGAGAACTATGGAGAGGGGTCAGCATAAACAGGACGGGATGTTATATTTTTCCAAAGAAGATAAATTCTCATATGATAATATAATATATTAATTTTACATTGATTTTTCGATGAAATAATTGCTTAAGTCAGAGTGGCAAAATAATAAAACCTCTTTTACTGAAAAGAATATCTAACCTTCGAATTTTTTTTAAATAAATGGGATAGTAAGAATTTGCCGGAAAATAAATTTAAAAGCATATGGTATATATAGTGCATGATATTAGGAGATATAATTCGATAGAACTTTTTCTTGGATGATTAAAATTAGATGGAATCCTGTTTTAACTTATGCTCCTACCCCTTCGGGAAAAATCGTGGTGTTCGACGCTTTTAGTGTCTTTGTTCGTCATACCTATTCATTGCCATGTCACAGTTCTGCGATTTTTAAGACTTTTTCGGACTGACAATATAGTGAAGTACAGTAGCCCTAAAGTTGGTACACAGCAGCCTTGGATTGATGTTGATTGACTTCATTCACGGATTTTATTCTTCCGCTTTGGACCTAAATACATACCTCTTGCTCTTCCTTTCATTTCCTTCAAATGCTTCTTTCTCTATAATACGAGGCATATTCATAAATGAAAAGGCCGTTAGGTCACAGGAAGAAACATACCTCGATTGTTTCTGGCTTTACTTAGTGAAAATCCAATCTTTATAATAAAACGTACAAAATACAATACATAAAAGATACAATGCAATACAAAAGATAAAATTGACTTAAATGATAGAAGTGGCATTTACAGACCCAAGTGCAGTGACTGTGAAACCTGTTACATAGGCCAGACTGGACGTTCGTTCCGAGTAAGAGCAGAGGAACACGGAAGGCATTTGAGAAACGGGGAGTTAGAAAAATCGCATTTCGCGAAACATCTATGGGAGAGTAGGTACCACAGGAGCAATTTTGTTCCGGAAATTCTCCACCTTGAGGAAAAGGGAAGAAGAATGGACTGCTTGGACGAGTTGGAGAAAGATCATAATTCCTTTTAGTTGAATGAAAGGACAATGCAACACAAAATATTCTCCTTTCTCCCTTTCAAACTCTGGCCAATATGAAAAAGCCAAATTTATTTGTTTTCAGGATCGCAAAGTCCCGAAATAGAGAGACGAATGAGTCGTTTTCAAGGGTATGAGCTAGCATTACACGTGGAGAGGATATTGAAGGAAATCAGGTCAAATCGGAGATCAGCTATGCCAACTCGTCATGGGACACCAAAATTCCCGGTACGCGACATTTACCTCAGTTTCGATGGGATGCACACCATATTTAAATGCTAAAAAATGTATTAAAAGATTTTTTGTGATCATCTCCGCCAAGTCAGCGACTGTTTCGTAAAATAGAGATTTTTTTCAATCTTTAACCTGGAGTGTCCAGTGAATATCTCGAAGCCCAATAAAGCGTTCGCAGTGCCCAATAAATTACACAGAGGTGTCAGTTCCCAAAGAGCTTGTATTTAGTTAAAAAATTGACGTCATATTATCTTATTTATACGTCATAAAAGAAATCATCCTATTCGGCTACTACTATAGGAGGTAACATATAGTAGTTTCCATTCCTGTGGGAACTACAACTAGTACTTGGAAGTCGTGCGATCATAAATACAAAAATACACATTCAAAGACGGATAATAGGATGATAATATGCTCCAAATTTTTTTGAAAAATTCATCAACTTAATTCTTCCATTTTTGCAACTAGAGCGGCAAAATGATATATTTACTATAGTTGGCAATTGTGGAATCAATATTACTCATTAATGAAGTAGATTTTAATTTCGAGCATAGTTTCAAATTCAAATAACTTCATTATAAGGAATGAAGTTTCAATCAATCCCATGGATTATGCTTGGATGGCTTACTAAACTTCAACGCCATGATGAAATTAAGATCAAATTTGTACAAATCACGAGCATGTACCAATTTCCCATGCAGATCTGGTTTGATAGTGATCGCACGCGTGCAAAATCTAATCCTATCAGCTAATCGAGGACATATTTAAATCTATGGCAATTTGGAAATATGAGCTACGAAAGAAAAACCTGACTGGATGGATGAAGAATAATATAAAGAGAAAAAAATAAACAGCAGCACCCACAATCGTTAGCCTCGGGGACAATAACGATCTCAAATTGAGTCGCCCGTAAACCTTAATCGCCCATATTCATAAATTTCCGACCGTTGGAATTGGACGGTAAGGCTGGGAGGAAAAAAAAATGAACATCCACGGCCGTTCGCACACATCAAGATGGCGCCGTATTCCCTTAATTCCCAACTCCCCCACCAGAGTTCCCACACAAACACTCACGCACCAACCAATTTGGCTTAACCGATTTTTCATCCAGCTATAATTTTCTACTTATGGAATTTTATCCAACCCACGTTCCCAGACTTCCATAACAAAAGACCCTCGTTAACCATCTCCTTTATCTCAATCCATTCTTTAGGCGGCAGGTCTGCGACTGCGTGTTCCAAAACAAATAATTACCGCATTAATTCTTTAAAAAAATATTTATCCATCATGCAACTAGATAGTAAATTCAAATAATAAGGGAAAACATGCAAACAATTAAATCGTCATATGCATAAATTTTCAACAAGCAAAATTATAAGAGTAAAAAAAAATGCAGAAAATTACAATTAAAAATTCTCATTATTATATTGACACTTTACCCATCCATTTGACCCGAGCGTAGCCCCATACTAATTGAAATATACAATGATTTTTCTTGAAATTATTATATTTTTATTATTTATTTAGTAGTATTCATCCATCCGGCATGATTGAAAAGTAAAAATTATGGGTAAAATCACGAAGAAAACAACGATAAAAAATCTTCATGGTATAAATGGACACTTACTTCAGCTATTTGAACCGACCGTAGAGCCATTTTAATTTGAATAGAACGATTTTTCTTCGACCACAAAGCAAATTTTTGGGACATTTTTTATTCTATAAAATTATGCCATCATAAACTGAAAGTAACAGGATTGTAAAGTAAAAACATAAGGGTAAAAAATTTAGAAAATAACAAATAAAAATCCACATATGAGTAGTTGACAATTTTTCCACCTATTCGAGATAACCATAACAATAATTCCATTGAAATTGCTTTGCTTTGACTGCAAAATAAATTATCTGTGCATATCATTTTAATTTCCATTATACACAGAATCGAAAATGATGGCAATGCAGAAGAATAAGGTCAAAAAAAAAAGAAGAAAATTACAGTTAAATGTCCTCATGAGTGTAAATTGACACTTGTTCAACAAAACTTAGCGCCATTACAATTGAAATACAATTATTTCCTTCTAACTGAATAACAAACTAACCGTGCATTATTTATTGAAAAGTATTTATCTATTATTAATGAAATTCAACAACATTCAAATTTGAAACTATAAGAGTAAAAAACGCAAAAAATAAAAAAAAATCACTGAAAATATAATTTCAGACATATTGTAGCCATTTGAACCAACCGTAGCGCCATTTCCATTGAAAGAAAATGATTTCTCATCGACTACGGCATTGATTGAACAATAATGCAATAACACACCAACTAATGAACTAATTTAAAAAAATATATTTTTAAGAAATTTAATGAACATAGACGGCATCAAGAAAATTGAATTGTAAAATTATTAGGGTGAAAAAATGCGGAAAATTTAAATCCTCATAACTATAATTTGGCACTTATTCCAGCTGTATCAGACGAATGTAGCGTCATTTCGATTGAAATACAGCTTCGACTGCAAATATGATTATAAAATATGAAAACAAGTCGTGCCTACATGTAATTACCACCATGATTGCGGCGTAATGAAACTGCGATCAAAATGAAATAGTTATTCTGGCAGCAATCAAAATTTTTTCTGTACTGACATTAATGTTGCCGAAAAGGCTGCATAAAATGCGAATGATTCAACACTTATCATTATAGCATGTAGAGAATAATATTTTGCCACCAGCCAGTTAAGATTCCTCGTGCTATTCAATTTATTTTGGTATTACTCCATTTGTTCCAAAATTTTAAAAGAAGAAAAAACATCTACATAATAGAAATGTATGTGTATTTGATTTCATGGCATAAGTATCCTTAATTTTAAATTTAAAAGATAATCATTTTGTGGGAAAACTATTTTTTTAACTTATTCCCTTTTCATAGACGAGAAAGTTCCCCTTATACTTTAAATATTCAGAGATTTAATGTCCTTTTTCTGTCCAGCTCAATGTTAAAAGGATTTATCCCATGTAGAGATAAATAAAGTTCACAAATTAATCATATATTACATCGTTTATAACAACCTAATAATGTTTATAATTGCATTTAAATCCAATAATCTCTACTTCACTGAAACTCTCAAAAGTTGCAATTTTACCTTATGCAACGACGGTTCTTCTTTAGAGTTTTTCTACCTACCAAATTCCTCAATTTGTATCCTCAAATTACAGGATTCTCTCACTTCATGCCTTAATTCTTGACATTGAAATAGTTAAATATTTAAAAAACAATGATTTTTCTCAACCGCAAAGCAAATTATTTAAAAAAGTGTCATTCGCAATGCCTTCCTCTAAAAACTACGTGACACAGCTAATGGCATCGTAGGATTTGATTTCAAATACTAATCGGGAAAAAATTTCCTATCAAGTTAAAAAGTACAAATTTATCTACTATTTTAATCCTAATTTTGTTCCATAACGCTCTTCGTTATTCCAAAGCTCGAAAATACGTACTATCTCATTGAAAGCAAACAGTCTTTTTGAGTATGAATTGTGGCGTTCCCACCCTAGAGCCAAAAGAAAACAAAAAAAGAACAGCGAGCGATTTGCGAGGGGCATGAGCTACGATTATGGTGAACATCATTTCAAGATGTGAACAGGGAAAAAGCGGTGACTCATATCCGTAAAAACACTGCGCTAAGCGAGGGTTAACAACCCAAAACGATTCAGATTTCATTAGTAAGGGATTGAGGAAAAAATTAAATAGAAGGCAAAGAAAAAAGCAGACGGGGGTCAATAAATATTTTGGCTGAGTAGGAAAAAATAGTGGGACCGGCACAGTATGTTCCCTGGGCAGTGAGTAGTTGGTTAAATTCCGAGCGCAATGTTTTCGGCTGAATTTTAAAAGTCACCAAACACATTATTTTCTAAAGTACGCTCTACACCTAGTTATTTGAAATTTATAATATTCTTTTAAGTAAAATGCAAATAAAACTTACTATCCTGCGTAGTATTCGAATTAAAGCAAGCATTGCCCTGCTAAAAGTTAGTATGCTAGATTACACATAAAAATTTGCAAACGTTATGAAACTTGAATAGACTAAGAATACATATTGCATAGCAAACTTAATCAAGCGAAGAAAATTAAAAAAACAAGTGGTATGTTATGACAAAGAAGCTAATTAAAGTTTAAGTTTGTTTCTTATACTTTTGGAAGGTAAATAATAATACGAGAATATAAAAATACACCGAGACAAGGAAGATGAAAATAGATAAAATATTTTGATAGCATAGTAAACCTCATAGGTGGATCTAGGGGGGGGGCACGGGAGCCCGTGCCCCCCCCCCCAGACCCTTAAAAAATGCAAGATTATTAATGTGGTCCCATTATCATTGCGTTCGTTTTGTATTACGAGGTATCTCTGTGCCCCCTCCCAGAAAAAATCCTGGATACGGCCTTGCTTGTGCCCACCCCTAGAAAGAAATCTTTCTAGGGGTGGGCACAAGATCCGCCCCTGGTAAACCTTTAAAATATTAATTAGTAAGAATTAGCAAATTAAATGTTAAAAAAAATTGAAATGAAGACTCTCATGCCATCATTAAAAAAATAATACAGAAGAGAGCAAGGTAAAAAACTGAAAACAACCGATGTGAATGGATTCTGTTTAACGTCAATAATATTAAATTTGCTTTAATTAAACTGTCATTTAATCATTTATATCTAGCTCTATGAACTATCCATCCATGGAATCATTAAAAACTTAAAAATGAGGCATCTTACCTCTGTAAGTAAGACGCCTGACAGAGCTTCGCACACAAATCTAGCCTTCATAGAAATTAAATAGAAAAGTTATGAAAATTTAATTTATTCGCAGTCTCTATTCTTATAGCAGTATCCAAACAAATTTTTTACAAACTTTCATTTTCCTGTTCTTTACGTAAGAAATGATAATTTATTGAATATATAATATGTAATCTTTCCAACTCTGCCGCGTGAACGGCGGAGAAATTTACAAGAACACAAACACATACCAAGGGAATTAAAGAATCCGGATAGCGTAGTGCTCCACGGAAAGATAAAGGTCCGTGGTTCCATTCCCGGTCCAGGGGAATTTTTTTCTCATGGAAATTCTTGTAAATTGAACACGTCTATTGTACTCTCATTTTTTCATCCATAGCCCTAAGGACGGTTTTAAAATAAACCGAAACGTAAAAAAAAGCATTTTGCATTATATGACCTATACTCCAGAATTTTTGACCATTCATAAAAAGAGGTCAACACAAGAGAAAAAAGAAAATCTAAAATGATAATTTATTGAATTGCTATTAACTTTCCTGTTTTTATCTGTACTTTCAGTTTTAATCACCTTCCTCCGATCACAAAATTTCTTTATTGCCATAAAATTTCAAAATGGCTTTCAGTAAAGGGTAAAAATAATTATAGACTTCAGTATCACAGGCTGTGCAAGCCATGAATATGTTACTTGTTTCCCGATGAATAAATAATATTTCCCAACTGATAAAATTCAACAGAAATAAAAGCAACGGCATAATATATTGTCATGGACAAATAAAAATTTTATTTTCTTAAAAGGGCAGTTTTAAAACCCTGAAAACTTCCATGGGATTAATGGAAATGTTTACATCATTGACATTGTTTCAATATTGATTGCTACCTTTATCCCTTGGTTCGACACATTACGATTCTAATGCAGAAGTTATTCGAAATCAATTAAAAACGTTAAACACATCAATTTGCATGCTTTCAAGGGTATTTGGTACGTATAATCCAGCCAATTACTCTTTTTCTCATCACTGAATTAATGAATGTTTCACAAATCCATAAATAGGGTTATTACCACGGTTGTATTAGTTCATCCCCTTTGTTTGCATCTGAGGATTAAGAAGATATCTTATCAATTCCATCACCAGCGTTATAAAACAGTGGTCTGGTACCAGTTGAACGAACTGGCACCAGACCACTGTTCATTAGTGTGTTCAACCAGGGTGTTCATTAATTGAATAGTTCGCTTTCTTCAAAACTGAAGCCGTAATATACCAAAGCTTCGTTAGCCGTTCTGGATTATGAATATGACAGGAAATTTGTAAATATGTATATAGTGTGTACGAATAAATTTGTTACAAAATAATAAGAAAGATTTTTTGTGCGCAATATTATTTTATTGGTTCCACATCAAATCAATATGTTTCCCTGTACGAGAGGATTGCAGCTATTGTTTGCGCTGGAAACCAATGATAATTCCCGAAAAAAAACATACAAAGGTATTCATAATAATATGAAAACTAAACTATTAGCACCTCGCACGACACACGACAAAAGAGACCACGGCATATAACTATTACAACAAAGACTGTACTACCACGATACTTTTTTGAGCATTCATAAACTAAACGCCAGCATATAGAAGGTTTATATTGAGATATCAAAACCATTTTTAAAGTGCGTGTCAAAACCATTTTTAAAGTGTGTATTAAAAAAGCCGCTTTATGCATGAAAAGTCCTATTGTCCTATTGCTGAGTAAGAAGGAACAAACATTGGCAACACACATACTACATACCACACACATTCAGACAGTGAACTTTATCCTCTGCGCATAAATTGTAATTCCTTCAATGCTGAAAATCTGCGTTTTAACAAAATAAAATAATTAAGAATGCCACTAACTGAAGGAGTAACCTTTAATGTTTTTTTTAGTATATGACCCCAGAATAAGCTGTTGAAGAGTGAAAACCACCCGTAGGCGATATGTTCCTGTACCTTGATCACCTTGAATTTCATCCATTTTTGCTTGGAGGGTCCTAAAAATTTACCTGGTTCGGTGCAACAATAAGCATACCTGATCGTCAATCAGGAGATCCGCGTTCGAATCCCCGGCTCAGCCAAATGGCAAGAATCAATCAAAGTAAATCAATAAATAATAAATCAAAACTAGGAAAAAATATCTTTTTTTTGACCGGGAATCGCATAAATATTCATTTCCCCACGATAATTGTAAATCGGAACTCGTTTACAACCATTGGAATATATCTAAACCTCAGGGAATTAAAAAAATAGTAATATTTGTTCACTTAAGTCCTGCAGAGGTATTTCACGACTCTAAATCCCATTTCGTCATCATAACGCTCGTAACCAGAGAAAAAAAGCAAACGCTCTCATCACTCTATCCGTACATTACATATTTCAGTCCATGCGAAGCAGAGCTTAGCAAAGTTTTTCCGCACAACGGCTGTAAAGCTCACGCGAAACAAAGCTATCTTCCCATGGCGGTTAAATATGCAAGCACTGGTTCGGTTTGACCCAAAAACGCACAGTATTTTTCATCCGTGCCTGACTTATATCCGTAAACAAATAAATAGGTACAGAACGAAGCAGATAGCATGCGATTACTTTCATCGTGAGGTGATTATTCTGATTCCATCTATGATTGATATTCAGCCGCATTCCGAATTTATGACCAGCTTAAGGCCAAATTCATGCGAGGAAGTGCACACTCTGCAGATCATAAACCACTGAAATGGACGATGAATATATATAGTACGACAATTTTAAAACACTTACAGCATTGCATGCTGCATATATTGACTCATTATTAGAAAGCCTTTCATTCATAACCTCAATCCCTTTCATTGGAAATAATTTATTTAACGTAAAAGAAGGGTGATATCAACTTGCGAGCTTTAATTTGGTTAATTCAAACAAATTGATATCTTATCAGTAAAAAAAGATACAATACATTTATCTCGGCGGACTATTACCTTATATTTGAGCATTAAATCTAAAAATTTCTTTCACTTATCAAAAAACACACAAGAGAATTTATAATTGAAAGGCACTTCTTAACCTTATTTATAATCCTTACATTACCTCCTATTTAAAATTACTTATTTTATAAAAGCTATGTCATCTCAAGTTAATTTTCTTTCAGGAGGCTCGAAACCATTTCAGATGTTCGAGAAGTAGCCTTCACTTAACTAAATGGCATTTACGAATCTATGAGGTATGCACTGATGGAGAATTTAAAAGACAAAAAAAAACAAATAATGGCTATAGAACAAGTTTCAATGATCAATTCTTCTCCCCAAAAGGGATAGTAGAAATTTGATGAGGATTACGATATTATTAAATCATTCCTAAGCTCCTCTACTAGTAAATTCCATCTAACTCTGTGGCTCAACAATTTCGATTTACAGAAAAAATGTAACTTAAACAAAATATTTTTCGGCATGGAGTTATTTTTTCACTTGTATTCTTGCATTACGCATAAATTTTTCAATTTTTTTCGTTCTATGTATCATTTATTTCTTCCCCACTTAGCCCCATCCAATACTTTGGTTCTAAAAGGTGAGAAATTTTTTTTATTAAAATAGTTAAGTACAGAGTCCCTCAAAAACGTTTTATCCTCTTCCGCCTCTCTTTCCTCATGAATTCTCTTCCAGACCACATTGACCCGTTCTCTTTCTCTAACCACATTTTTACAAACCGCGCTCTGGATCTGGATAGAAACTATTAGGGAAAATATGATTACATTTTGTGCATTGTTATTTATTTAATTTTATTTTTTTGAGTTCTGTTTTCCCAATGTTTGATACATTGTGCCACTGTAAACTGGCAAATATGATGTACGTGGATAACTAAAGAAATAAATAAGTATTTAATGAAGTGATTTTTTGCTTCGTGAGAGACTTAGAACAAGCGAAAAAACTCGACAAAGAAAGGAAACGAAACTTAATTGTACAAGTTTCATCGCTTTGATAGGAAAAGACACATTACAGAAGGTCTCATTTAAGTAAGCATGTCCATTAGAGGGAATAAATGCCTAAATAATGCATCAAACATAAAACTGATTCAAACACTCTTATTCTCCTACTCTAACGTGAGAGAAAGAGAATAATATAATGCGGACCTTGAGCAACCAGTTTCCCTTTCAGATATTTTAAGAAGAGGGAAGAGAGAGAAAAAGATAAAAGCGAGACGGAGCTTTTACTTCAAGAAGAAAGGTATTCCCCCACGTGACCCGTCCCATAATTCCTTCTGCCTCCCAATGTCCCTCCAAATCCTTTTCCCCGCTCCAAAATCCTTTTCTACTGATGATAATCGGCTTCCACATCAGACCCATCCCATCAGAGACCCCTACTATTCTCCCACAGTGCCCTTCTCCTACTTAAGCGATCTTAAATTTCCACTTGGAAATGGTTTTTCATGGATCCATCCATCGCAAACATATTTCACTCAATAATCTATCATCGTAATTCAAGATGAAGAAACAGCACACATTTAAAACACTATGACAGGCGTAATCAACTTTTTAAATGCAAGATCCAAAATCGGCTTCCCTTCGTCCGAAGGGCCACAATGATTTTTTCCAACCACATCAATAAAATATTAAATAAAACATAATTTCAAAGAGTAATAATATTTATTGCCTAAGAAGTTCAACCAATAAATTCAATTTTTACATTATTTTTTGACTAATGTGTCGGAATTCGGTTCGCGATACCATATTTTCTTCAGCCTCTAGGGGCCGTAAGATAATATCCGCGGGTTGAAGAACATTACACTATACCACGATTACATCTATGATTCATATTCAGCCACCTTTCGAATTCATGAGCACTTTGAAGGCAAATTCATGCAAGAAAAGTACGAAAACTGCAGATGATAAAATGCCGCAATAGACAATGAAGACATAATTCCTCAGAAGTGCCATAGTATTCAAAAGACTCATTTTTGGACAGTTAACTATTGTACAGGCAATGCAGGAAATTTCTGTGCACTGACCCGAGGTTCGTATTATATTCATAAGCGAATAGGATTGGATAGTAAAGATAACTTCTTACCTGCATTTTCTCGTGAATTTAACTGCTGGTTTACCTGACCCATTCTAAATTGACAATTTAGAGGAAATGTGCTGCTACTATCGGAATAAGAACTACACAAGCTACTTAATAGAAGAAATATAATCTCCGAATCTTCATAATTGCACATAATAGTTCCTCTTTCAAATGAGAAACCGATTTGGTCACCAACTGTAGCAGTTAAAAGGACTACGCAATTGGCAATGCGTTCCTTTTCCTTCATTAAGTAAAAAAGTCTTGCTTAAGCTAATGATTCATTCAAGAATATATTTTTCTTTTCTCGATTTACGAGGAAAATTACGGTAGCAAACACTGTTTTTCGGTTTTTGGAAGAAAAATAACGATAGCACAGGAAATGCAGGAATTTAATTTCCGTGTATTAACCCGAGGCTCGTAGTATGGAATTATGCTGCACACTCCAGCCATGAGTGAAGATCATCTTTTCTCTTTCACTAGCATTCCATTTTGTTCCAAAGCTACCGTGTATTGAGATAATTTATCCACATTTACGATTTCATACGTGAAAATAAAATTGACACTTGTCCCTTACTTCGAGAAACGTGGGAGTGCCACCGCAAATTGAGTCATTAGCTTGTTTTTATTGTCACCTACCTTGTCTTTTATAATGTGTCTTACCCAAACTTGGTCATAGTAGCGGTAAATACATGATCGATGAGCATAAAAAATATGTAATTTGTCAGTTTTAAAATACATAACAATGAATTACCTCCGTAATATATAAAAAGTTTACTAGGATAACATCTAGTATTCTTTTTTTACTTGTAATATGTGATTCCTTGGAAAACGTAATTTGCATTAAAGATAGAAGGGGGATAAACTACGCAAACAGATGGACATGGCATGGCAGCCAGAATTTTGGCGAAATGTACACGTTCCTAATATACTAGACAATAGTGCTGGAGATAAAGTACAGCATTCAACAAAAGGATGCTGCTTGTAGAACTAAGTAAATTGAACCAGGCTCAATGTTTGTTCATCATCGGTCTTATGCCAGAATACTTCAGGTATACGTAGGAATTTCGTCGACCCTTACACGGTAATGGTACACCGTGGGGCAAAATTGCCTCTTGTACATCTAAGATGCTAAAGCCAGAACATGTTTGCCTCTTTGTTTGATATGGATCCCTCCAAATAGCATGGAGCAGCAGGATATTCAGTACTACCTGCTTGTGCACACTGGATTATAAGAGAAAAGTCTGACAAGGTAGAGAACTTCGGCTTATGCTTTTAGGAAGTCCTTTGCGCTTGAAAAAAAATAAATTTGTAATGCTACGCAATGATTTTATTTCAATAATTATTTTTTCCCAAAAGTTACATTTTTTAAATTATACTAATATTATATAAGTCCTCCTGGGCCGTTTGCTCGTCAGAAGGTGCTTGCAAAATAAATTTGGGCAAGGCATTTAAAAACACCCCTACCCAGGTGGGAATCGATTCCGCGTCCATCGGTTTAGCAGGCGAGGACTTCAACCCACCACACAGAGTTGATATTATTTAAATACTCAATTTAAAAATCCACTTTCACTACTTATCTCGTAAAAATTATTTGACCATATTTACAGGTATAATAACTATTAGATCTCTGCATTTTTTCCGGGTTTCCTTCCGCGTCAGATTGTTCGTAGACAACAGTTTCGCTGGCTATCCTGCCAGCGTCTTCAGGTCGAAGGTGTCGGCTGTCGGTTTCTGCCTCGCTTATATACCGTAGGCTGGATGGGAGCTGCATTGTGATTGGCTGTTTGACTGGGCGCTTCTATCTGATTGGCTCTCTCTTGGATTACTCTTTTCCACGCGCTGTGAAGGAAGTATCCATCTTCTCTATTGAAATTCAATGGTGTTTTTTGAATTTCTATTGCTTCCCTGATTTGCCTTGGGAAGTATCGGCACTCCTTAGCTAAAAGTTTCTTTTCTTCAAATTTGATGTCGTGGCCAGGTTCCGACCATGCATGTTCGGCGATGGCTGAGAGCTGAAATTGTTTGTTTTTGGTCGCCCTTTGATGTTCTTTGATCCTCACATGCATGGAGCGGCAAGTTTCCCCTATGTAGGATTTCCCGCAGGAGCAAGGCACCTTGTATACCCCCTCGTACAGTTCCTGAGGAATGATGTCCTTGGGCCCGGGGAGGAAGTCTCTTATCTTGGTCACACAGTTGTATCTAGTGACCACGTCATGCTTTTTTAATATTCTGGCGATCCTTTCTGATGTTCTAGCAATGAAAGGGATGGTGACGTACAGCTTCCTTGACGCTTCTGCCTCTCCATCGTCATCACTCTGGTTTTCAATGGTGGCCTTGCGTCGTTTTTCCTCTTCCTTAGTGGTCCTTTTAAGGACCAGTTCTCTCCGATATCCATTTTTCTGGAGTGCCGAAGTGAGGTGCTTTATCTCCGTGGAGAGGGAGTTATCATCGGAGATATTATATGCTCTGTTGACCAATGTAGCCACTAGTGAGGCCTTCTGACTGGGATGATGGTGAGATGCTGCATTTAGATATCGGTCGGTGTGCGTAAGCTTTCTGTAGACAGCATGGCCGAGTCCCCCGTTGTCTTTTTTGGTCACGAGGACATCCAGAAAATTTAATGACTGCTCCTTCTCCATGTCCATAGTAAATTGGATTCCATGATGTTGTGAGTTCAGGTGTCGAAGGAACACTTGTAATTCCTGTACACCATGGGGCCAGATGACGAACGTGTCGTCCACATATCTCAACCACAACTTCGGCTTCTTTTCGCAGGATTCGAGTGCTTCCTTTTCGAATTTCTCCATGAAGAGATTAGCCACTACTGGCGATAATGGTGAACCCATCGCCGCGCCCTCCGTCTGTTCGTAGTGTCAAAAAACGGAAGAAAAAATCTTCTTTACGTCTTCGTTACAAATAACTATTTTATTCGTCTTCTATATCCCAAGGCCGTACAACAATCACTTCTTATATTGGCAACGTAAATAAATAACAAAACAAACATTCATCATCACCTTGAACGTAAAAATGCAAAACCCTACAAATATTAATTTTCACATTACAACACCTCCCCTCGTTCGAGGATGATGGAAAGGAACACAAAAAACATCATGCATAAACAATACGTTGGCAACGCCTATTCGAATTCCACCCAGGCGCTGCTTATTTTGTTAATAACGTATTCTAACACCTCCTCTCGGGATTGACAAAATAATAATTTGAAATATAAATCTCTAAGCACTCCTTAAGATTTAACATCTTACAAAATTCTTTTGTCTTAGTTCCTGACAGTGGCTTTGTCAACATGTCAGCGACATTATCTTTTGATCTGACTAACTGGAATGAAACCTCCCCTGTTTTTACCATCTCCCTGATACAATGATACTTCTTGATGTATGACATATAATCATATTTAATAATACTTCTTGATATATGATATAATGACACTTCTCCGCATCTGGTCCACTCAGTGCCTCCTCTGCATCCTCCGGAATGTTGCTATCTGGACCTTCTGCAGCAGGGACAGGTCTTGGGATTCCTCTGTCTCTGAGACCTATGTGGTAGACCACCTTCCGCTACTCCTTCATAGGCAGGCTCATTTTCACAGGCGATGATTACCTCCCCTGGCCCCTGGATGGGTGTCACCTCCTCTGGCTCTCCACCTCTCGCCTCGAGCTCCTCCCAAGTCATCGTCTTCTCCTGCTTTCGTTTTTCAATCTCCAGTTGTTTCAAGGCGTAGTCTTTCTGTGATTGCTCTTCCTTCAGGCGTCTATTCAAAACAGCCACCAATTCCATTAATATGAGCTTTTCAGCCTCAGCAGCCTGCATCATGGCTCTTAAAGCATACTCCGAGGACTTGAAATTTCCGGATCTCATTGCGGCAATTACCAGTGAGTTATCATTTGAGCCTTGAGAAACATTCATGCTATGGAGGGCTTCTTGTAACTTTTCTACCATTATATTTTTTCTTCTCCAGTGTATCTTCCAAATTATTGACTTTTGCCTGTTCTTTTATCAGCTGCATCGTTAAATTTTTCTTTTCTTTCCTATGTTCTTCTGCCATTGCCTTCATTTCTAATTCTTTCTCCTTAATAGTACTATCTTTGCTCTTCAAACACTCATTTAGGAATAGTATTAGCTGGTCACCATGCTCTTCCTTGGCCATTACTGTGGACAAACGACTTTTGAAGGCATCCATTTCTGCCTGGTCAGCCGCTGATATTGCCTTACTAACTTCTGCTTTCCTTTTCCAATCGCTGGCCTCTTTCTCTGCCTCCTGAAGCGATGTCTCCAGCTTTTCTACTTCAGCCAACCTCTTCTCCCGGTCGATTGGTTCAAGGTGTGTGTGCCTCTTTTCAAAAGAAACTCTGGAAGCCTTCTTCTGCTCGACTACGATTCTTTCCCCTTCAAGGTGCAGGTGTCCCAAACGGTTGTGCCATGTTGTTGCTGCAATTTTACATGCTTTCATACCTTCATGTTCTTCAGCTTTTTTTCTTATTTGTGAAATAGAAGCACTCCCTTCAGTAGTGAGGTAATACAGGAAACCAACGCGATACCCCTGGAACAGAGTAGCTTCTTCGTCGCTAACAGTAGTCTTTCCGTCTCTCCTCACAATGGTCAAGCCCTTCTCTTCTAATTTCCCTTCCGAAATCAAATTGTCTTGGAGGCAAGGAATATATAACACATTAGTTAACTTTATTTTCCATCCACCACATTCATTCGACATCTGGATGGTCACTGATCCTTGACCTTCTATTTTTAGTGATGTACCATCACCCACAGTTACTTCTCCAGAGAGAGGTTTGAAATCAACAAACAAATCTTTCCTAGGGCTCATGTGATCCGATGCTGCTGAATCCAGTATCCATATGCCGTTGTTTGCATGGTTTGGATTTCTTTGCATGCAGAGTACTTTATAGCCTCTTGATACTACTGATGCTGATGACTTCTTCTCTTCTTCATCTTGCTTCTGTATGGCAGGAAAATCTTGCAGTATGCCCCTCCTTTCCACATGTGAAACAAATGTATCTCCTCCCAATAGGTTTCTTTGGAGCATTTTGTGATTTATTTTCACTGCTTACTTTAGGTATGTTTGGCTTCTTCTTTACCTTGAGAGCCTTGTGTTCTTCTGTCTTCGCGTAATCCTCATTTCTCATTCTCTTCTCTTCTAGCAGGAGTTGGGACTTAACATATTTTGATGTTATGTCTCCTTCATTTGTTCTGTAAATACTTCGTATAAACCCAGCATATTTTTCTCGAGGCAGACCCATGAGGTAGAACGCAGCCAGTGCTCTATCCGGGAGATTAATGCCACACTTAGTAATTTTACGGTTGTAATTCTGGATCTTGCTCATGTACTCCATCATGGAAAGGTCTTCCGTTTTTTCGGTATTTACCATTTCCTTTAGGAACATTATCTCCTGGAACACGTCGTAAGTGGTGCACATGTCTCTTAATGCCTCCCACATATCCTTCGCTAGGTCCAGTCCCACGATATCATCCAAAAATGAATCATCTACGTATTGTATGATAATGGCTCTGGCCTGTTGATTTTGTCGCTGACGGCGCCTAACCTCTTGTGGTGGGAGTTGGCTTTCGTCTTCCATTTCTATCTCGTTTCCATCACTGCCGAATGTTATGTATGGATGGAAACCTTTTACCGCTTCCCAACAATCTTTCTTCATTAAAAAAGCTTCAATTCTTACAGCCCATACATCGTAATTATCGCTGTCGAGTATTGGGATACACGTCTTCTTTTCTTCCGCCATTTTTGATGATTCCGAACTTACAAAGAACAATTATGGGGTTCACTTCTTCTAACCTCAAACGTATTCGCCGTTCACACCATCAAAAGAAAACTTCGCTTCGCATCAACACTTAGCGTCTAAGTCTCATAATCTGTCAAAAAACGGAAGAAAAAATCTTCTTTACGTCTTCGTTACAAATAACTATTTTATTCGTCTTCTATATCCCAAGGCCGTACAACAATCACTTCTTATATTGGCAACGTAAATAAATAACAAAACAAACATTCATCATCACCTTGAACGTAAAAATGCAAAACCCTACAAATATTAATTTTCACATTACAACACGTAGTAGCAACCATTCCATAGAAAAAACGAGTTCCTTAGGCAGTGCTCGACGAGTTCCGGGAAGTCCTTAGAAATACCATCAGATGTGAGCGATCTTACAACTTCAACTGCATCTGCAAATGTCTCCATCGAAAAAAGCGACATTTTAGTGAGCTTCGACGTGGTGTCGCTTTTCACCAACATTCCGATTCCGATTCCATATAAATATGATCGTAAATTACACCTGAATCACTATTTTTAATCCCAGCTGTGTTGACGAACTTGATTATAAAATAGCACATTGACATTTGATCACCAAAATTAGGGTGAATAAGATGTACTACATCAAATAGCATTTGCGCCACAAATAATATATTTTCGATGAATGTGGTAGAAGATTCATCAGAACAGATATTCAATACTATCAGTACAATATCACGTACATAAAGCCATTTTGTGAAGTAACCCAGGATACATCCAACCTATGATTTAACCCAAAAATTAGTTTGAATGGGTTAGGACAGAGCTCCACCTGCACTCTGCCACAAGTATGTGAGATCACACACTCAAAGCTTTTTATTATTGCTCATTCTGTCGAGCATAAACCATTACGTCCCTATATGCTTAATCACTTCAAAATGTCTACCCCCTTTGGACTCTGCAATAACAGCATGCCAATTTTGCAGCACTTACAAAGGTGCTTCCTGGATTCAACAGCGATTTCTACTCTCGTTCCCTTTCAAATTCAGCATAATGCAATCCAACCTCCTTAGGGTAGGACAACCATTCCAGTGCTAAATGAGTGAAGTAGCAGCCGACTTAGGGAAACGTGTCTCCCATCGCTCAAGTCCACAAGCCGACGGCAGAGATGGAGAACCTCATCCGGTAGGAAACCCGAAATAACTTCAACAACATCATACGCCGGGAAAACCTCAGATCTTTCTTCATATGAGTGCGTATTTCAGGACACTTGACTATGTGATATGCCTGCCCTGATGTTGGTTGAAGTGGACTTGAGCGATGGGAGACACGTTTACCCAAGTCGGCTGATGGTCGTGTCGTCCATCGAAACGTCGGCAGAGATGGAGAATCTCATCCGGTGGGAAACCCGAAATAACTTCAACAACTCGTCTGAAGCCCTCGCTGAATCTAAATCAAATATGAACAGGGATAAATATCGTATACAATATATTTGAATGCCTTAACAACTTTCCATTGTTCTAGTACACTTCGTTGACATCAAATAAGTTTATAATACCACTACAAGTCGAAATAATAGACTTCATTTTTAAGCTATATATAAAGTTTTTCGTGAAAAAAAATACCGATTTTTTGGTGATTTTAACAAAGTTTAAGTCGATATGGCTTATAAACGACAAATTGAGCACGTTAAAAGTTGGATTACAATATCTTTGCTGACCTCTTTTCCCTTCCATAGCCCTAAAAAACACTTCAAGTTGATCCATCCGATGTACACATCCGAAAATAGGAAAAAATATTTTATTTTAGAATAAACGAAGAGAACTGGTGATTTTATAAGGGAATTAATTCTCTTTCTCGACAAACTTCACTGAACTACTTTAAAATTAATAGGTTTTACGGCAAGGATTATCTTCATGCGTTACAGAAAAATTATGCATTATGAAAAGTACTCTAAAAGCTGAGGCTGCTTTTCATTGAACGTGTTGCAAATCTTCCTCTCAAACATGCCTCTCTAAGTTTCAGTAAGGCACTTCTTATCATTCCGCCTACAAAATACCTCATTTCTTTATGATACCAATTATCCAGTCCGGAATGAAACTATCTGAAATTTTGATTTCAAAACCATCCTTTCTGAGCCTTCAGCGTTGGCTTCCTATATTTTTTCCATGCCTTTCAGATATTTCAGCCGTGTTAGCAAAGGCTACCGATGCGGATAACTATGGTAAATATTAATTTTCATAGGTGGACAATTCATTGCATAAATAGACACTTCCTTGAACCCCCCTGTACATTAATCTGCAATTTAAAAGCCGAAAACATTTTTTTTTACCTTGTCTTTTGAACTTCCCACTGCCAAGTAAAGGCATAAAAGTACTAATTCAGCGTATTATTTGCCACGTAATTATTTGCATAAAGTTGTGGTCTAATTTGGCAAATATGGTCAAATTGAATTCCTAAATATACTCTGGCGTTGGCTTGAAAGAAGGTAGAAGCAGTATCTATCAATACTTTTGAATAAAATGCTTGCTTAACACCCTGTATTGCTTTCCATAGGAACCCAAATTAGAATAAAATGTAATTTATTGGTTACCAATTATCATGATCGTCAAATATGGAATATTTTCCGAGTTGGTCAAAATATAGCTTGGTTTTAGAAGATATATAATAACTTGATATTGAATAAAAAGCTCTTTGCTCTATGTATGTCTATTGGTAATATAGGTAAAGGATTTAAAAAAAAACTTTCAAGTTCCTTCATTTTAAAATATTACTCTGTCAACAACTTCATATTCCATAATTCACATTCCACACATGAAGCATCTACTACGAGGAATGATTGAGATTTTATGAAACGATATCAGAAAAGTACACACTGAAAACAGTCACGTGTATTTCTTTGTTAGAAGATAAGTTTACTGCAATTAATTTAAGAAAGTTAGATTACAGTGTCATTAAAATATACCATAACCCATTATACTCCAAAGCATAGCTTTTAGAGACCACTCCTTCAACTGTACCAAGAAGGACCCATGATATATGATATGCGTAATTTATTCGGCCATGTGTCATAACATGTGTCATAACATGTGTTATTTAGTTTGATAAAGTGTAATTTATTCAGCCTGTACCCAATAGTAAGTATGTACAATAAATCCAAAAAATTACCTTTATAGAAGGTAAAGAACATTGGAAATATTATACTTCAATTCAGGGAATTTATTCAACAATTTCGGGAAAAAAAATTGGTGATAAAAATTAATTTTTAAGCGACGGAAATATCCGTAGAAATGACTGATAAGATGAATATTGGGTTATAATATTAGCCGTAAAAATTCATTTCTACGGGAAATGGACAATGGAAACGGAATTGAAAATAAATATCGCATCGTCGGAGTAGAATTATCACGAAAATAACTTTTTCCTGCGAGGCACCGAGGGGACGTTACATAATCCAGGAACTGCCGACATAGCGTTTAGATGGCCGGGAGGAAATTTAATTTTCTCCCGTAAAGAAATATCGTACGAGAAAATGAATGGCAATATTGTGGATATTGGAAAGCAGATATGGTGCGTGGCAAAAAATACATGTTTTGAGAAAACGAAGCGAGTCCCATATTGAAAAAAAGCCTTACCGATTGATGAGAAAGAAATATATGTACGCCTAAGAGTGGATTTCGATTTTTTTTAAAGGAGGCCAATCGGTAGCAGGGCAAGGACTCGGATATTAACATTTTAAGTTACGTTCTCTCAACCACAGAATCATCGCAACGTATCCGCACGTTTGAAAAAAATCTATTACATTCCTGGCTCCCAAATATATCTATTATTTCGCAAATAAATTCTTAGGAATAAAAAATATTTCCTATTTTATCTAGCTGGAAATCCGTTTTGCTGTAAAACTTCGTCTTTCTCTGGGACCTTTATTCCTCTTGGCATTTTTTCATTTGTGGAGCCGCGACTGAATAAAAAAATCTATTAGTTTGTCGCAACCGTTATCATGTAAACCATTTTTTGTACAGTATAACCTAGTTTTATTTTCAGCATATAAAAATGAAGACGAAACTTTTATAAAACGGAACTTGCATTTTTTTTGGTTCATGCTATTGTTTAAAGAGATGCGTGTTGAATTTAATCATATTATACAAGTTAACAGACTGTGTGTAGAAATATATTTGAAAGAAAATTAAATTTCAAATGTTAGCCTTAAAGAAAAAATGAGGGCTTCACGCAGTACTGTAAGCCTTACATTTTTTTATCAATAACTTAAATCTCAAAACTCTCCACAAAAAGAATTCGCAGTATAGCAAGCTCACACAGTTGACTGCACTAGTTCTCTTAGGGATAATCAATTTTCCAAGAAGGAACAATAAAAAACCGGTAACCAGTTTCCTAATTTATCAAGAGGGTAGGAAGAGAAATATGATGTTAGTCATTCAAGTTTTGAACATAGCAATGTGTCAATTTCTTACTTGAAAGACAAGTAGGTCTTTTAGTATTTTGATTTTTAATAATAGCTACAAAAGGCGCGGTTTCGATGTGAAAGAAAGATTTCGTAGGCTACTTTTACGCTGAGTTGAAAAATTATTAGAAAATTTGTATGCCTAGATAGTATAAGCACAAGTAACGACTTTAATCGACAAGAAAGGATTATAAAAGCCACATGGTAATTAAAAAGAATGTGAAATGTTATTCTGACATACAAATAAATTATGCAGGCTTATAATGTCCACATTCTACACTCAAATAAAGGATATGGTAGCTAGGAGGTAAAACATTAAAAAAATATACACACTTTTTGGATGATCCGAAAATTGGCATATCAAATTTTCTTTGCAAGAAAAATTTGTTTATTTTGGTCCCATTCGGGAATTTTGAGCTCAACCAGATTTTAGGAAACATTTTTATATATTCTCAACCAATGTCTCAATGAGCCGCGAGCGCTTTCTGAGACAAGTACCCGAACATTATCATTTTAAGTTAAGTTCGTACGTCTCCGCACGAATGAAATAATGTATTTACTTCCTAGCTCCGATATATCTAATTTTGTAGTAATTATATAAGAATGAGAATAATATTTCCTAAAATATGAAAAAAATATGAGAATGAATATAATATTTCCTTTATATCTAGTTTTAAATCCATAATGTTTTAAAAATTCGTCTTTCTCTAGCTGCTCCATTCCTGTAGATCTTTGTAACACGTGCTCACATAGCAATCGGCAGATAATAGCAAATTCAGGGGAAAGATTAGGAATTAATATTAGTCACCTGTTTAAAATGCTAATTATCGAACAATTCCTTTGCCTCAAGGCTGAAAAAATGTACATCTGTACGAAGGGAAATAGATTCAGTACAGGCAGCCAAACCAGGGATAATCGATCTGCGGCCATGACGTAATTTTCGGCGGGCGGACCCAGAGATATTTTTGCGTGGAATAACTAACAACACAAGGGTGCAAAGTTTCGCGGGCCAGCCCATTCTTTTTGCGCCGATAACTACTCGATTTACTGTGTCAAAACACAGGGAAGCGATAACGAGAGTTGTTGGTCCTAAAAACGCCTCCCGAATACCCGTGTTGACTCAGGCCTCGACGGATGCCAGTCGATAACTCGATCGGCGGTAATCCATTATGACAATCTTTGCCCAGTTAGAGGTGACCGCCATTCTGCAAGCGCAGTCGGGGAAGATTTAATTTTCCGAGCGATTGAGCCTAAAAGCTAACTTTAATAAGAGCTTTACTTTTCTCTCCAGTTGCATTATGCGGGTGCGTTCCCATGCAATTCGCCCGTTGAGGGCATTGCGCTTGGTAAACCAGACCATATTCACCGAGTAATTCAATCAAAGGAAATCTTCACTGAGCAAACAAAGAATTTCACAAAAGATGAAATGAAATTAAAGAGGTAAATAAATGTTCGATAAATGTCAACGTAAGTATGACTTGAGAACTTTGCTATTTAAATGGGAATATTCTTTCATTCATTTGAATACAAGCCCAAAGTGTTGCTGCTCCAGAGTGAAATGAAGATTTCAGAGGACACACTTTGGTTATCATACGATGTATAATATAAATTCTATTGCGTGCATTGTTCACAATGAGCACGAATCTCCAACATGACATGCTAGAGGAAAATATTATTTCAAAAGAATACATGAAACGAGAAACTTCGAAATAACCATGAAAAAATATCTTCGTCCTAAAAATGAAGGATTAAACATTACAGAAATCAAATATAATTCTTATCATTAGCACAATGCAATAGAAATTTATTTTAATTTACTAAAATTTAGCCGTGAGCTTGTGAAAGATACGAAATAAATGCGATTCAAATATAAACTGCTATTTAGCTTATTGGGAGTGTATTTTGCCTGATGTCAACGACTATTATGTAGAAATAATAATAGTATGGCCAATTTGCATTCCCAAATGATATATTTGAAAATGTATGAAGTTATGTGTAACAAGACTCATTCAAATTTTTGCAGTGGAATTTTTTTGGCGTGAAAAATTGGCATCTTCAATTAAAGTTCTATAAATAATGGATACAAATAAGAATAAATACTATTTCCGAAAAAGCATGGTAATGTAAATTGAATTTAATTTTAGACTAGAATTGCACTGAATGGCAAAAGTATATATTCAAATTCGTTTTAATATACAGTCAAAAATGAGCTAACCGAGGTATAGTTCATACAGGTAAAATGATGAGAAAGCCGATTAATAATGTAACAATCGCATAATCTATAGGCTAATTTGATTTAGCCTTCTGGTTAATCAAACTGTTTTGTTTGCTTTTTAATGGTTGAGGGAAAAATTGAAAAGACTGAATCGTTATCGAATAGACTCAAAAATATTTGAATAATTAATTCGTTATTAACATACAACAAACTAATATAAAGAATGCATTTGTAGTCTAAATTTCCTCTGTTGTGCATTATTGATAAAATTATAGGGACGATTACTCTAAACTTCACAAACATTATTATTTCAAGACCCACATAAATATCGTGACCTATTAGAATGTTATGAGAAAAGTATTCCATTTACCACTTTGTCTCCTAGGTTAGCCACCCTACACGGCAACTTGGCGTCTTTTCCAGCCGGAACAGACACGGAATCTGGAACATCCAGAAAACTTGGTTTTGGAGCCATGGGATCCACAGGCTCTCTCCAATTCATCGCCGGCTTTCCCCACTGATATCCTGCAATAAAAATTTTAAAATGTAGATATAGATATTAGATAGAATATTAGATAAGCATGCGAAATAAAAATGTAATGGATGCCACGCTTAATTTTAAGTTAAGTTAAATGAAGCTGCTAACTATTAATTTAAACGTTTCACAAAGCATCCATAAGAGACGTTTAAGCGAAAATAGCTGTGTCTCGGCTTATACATAATGCACTAATTAATTTGCTAGACATGGGTAGAAGAAATATTTTCAATACCTATCTAAATTGGATACACGCTAATAAGTCTGCGGCTATAGCAAAAGCGGTATCATAATAGCCAAGAAAATCTTAATATTTCGTTGGTTTGTTAAGAAAAGAATGCCAAGCCTTTACGATAAAATCCTATGATATTTTTTTAATTTTCGGGTTTACCTTATACAATTAAGAATACAAAACCAAATTTCGCAAGAGAAAAAACTATAATCCTTTCCTATGGTTAGAATTATTCAATCATAGTACTCATTTACAACCCAAATTCAGCTTAAATGCTCAATTTCTAATTTTGATTTAACGTAAAAAAATTAGTGCATGTAAATTGTGAGGGTTATCGCAACAAGCTGACAGGAATGTGAAAATGCAGAATGCAGAGCTTCATTAAATCCGTTTTTAGAATTTCTATTGCTCACACCTAGCAAAAGACTGGAAAAAAATCGTAATATGTAGGTAACTCTGTGATAATCACGGTTGTTTTTACAATGGAGTTGCTCTTCTTTCTGGTAAGATAGAGCAATCAAGTGCATTATACGAGGCACGTCATTGTGGAGGTAAAACCGAAGAACTAAGTAAAAAGGT
Organism: Ischnura elegans; assembly: GCF_921293095.1. Lineage (NCBI taxonomy): Eukaryota > Metazoa > Arthropoda > Insecta > Odonata > Coenagrionidae > Ischnura > Ischnura elegans. The sequence continues at coordinate 42,230,179 of NC_060255.1, read as the reverse complement.
ATGTGATAAAAAGAGTAGGTGATAGGAGAATTGAATAGAACCAATAGCTTAAGACCAATATTCATTTCCGTCCATATAAGCGGAAAAACTTACACCAACCAGGTATTCCTCCAATTCATTGTCTTTAATTAAATCTAAAGGGAAACAAAATATGGATTTTCTTTTATACTAACACTAATAGTAAAAAAATACTATTCTTACTTTAGTCACCAGCATCTATAAATATAAACTACTCTGTAAGGAGCCTTTATCGACATGTGGTGAGATGTGTTAGATCACAAAGCCATTTACGTGTAAGAGAACAAATATATGAAAAATAACAGAAATGCATGTTGGAATATTTGACTGCCTAAGATCAGTTTAAATAAGTATTTGTTAAATTTATATTACTGCTCGGTGGGAAAAAAGGTTCCGGTATACACCCGTTAGGGGATATATCTCTCTTTTTAGATCGCTTCTGTCGGAAAAACTGTAATTCATTGACGTTGTTCTCCAAGTCACTCAAAAGATATCTGTAATAATTTTTCTAGTAATATATGCCAAGGATGTGACGCATGCACTTTTAAACCAGTTCTCTCACTATAGTCTCCAAGCACCCTATGTCCCACTCGCTGCCACGGCCATTCATTTGGAAATTATTGGCGTTCTTTTTTATTACATGGCTAAACCAGTCGTCAACACGTAGCTTGCAAACCCTCCTCAAGTGACCGGGTGCGGTCAATGTGTTCAGAGTTTTATGCCTAACTTCACCGAACGATTTTTTTTGCTATAAAACCGCGAACTCATATTCTTGAACCCTCTTATATCACCCATACTTTCTTTACCGTCATCCCCCGCTCTTTTCACTACATAAACTAGAACCAAATAATTTTCCCCATCTCCGAACCCTAGCAACCTTATTTTACTCAAATACTGACAATACATGCTTTTTAAACTCCTTTCAATTGAATTTTTATTAAAGCGCATCTAGGTTAATTCAATTCATGGTGTATACCGAATATCCACCATATACCAAGGTGCTTCTTCGAAAACTAAATTATTCATTAGATTAGCATATCCATCTGGATCATAAAAATAGTATTAATCTAGGTTGAGCGAGACGTAATGCGTGATACGTTGCTATTTATGTATTTTAGTAGGCTCTATAAATATCTTAATTAGTAAATTTGAAGATATATTTTTGAAAGTTAATTATGCATGCAAAATTAATTCCGGATGAAATAACACAATCATCATGATAAAACAGATTATACACTAGGTTAACTTCTATATTTAATCCGTTCTATAACCCTCAATCATTGCTTTTTTGAAATTCATTATCGGTGTCTTAGGGTATGTCTGGGAGTATTCACAGCACCAACATGAAAGTTTGTGTTTTTCAATGAAATATTAGCTATCCAACAACAAATATCAGTCAAAAACATAACCAAAAAATGATCAATTTGTGAACTACTAAAACAAAGATTGGTAACAGGTCAGCACATAAAATCTAGTGACGGAAAAGAAATTACATGATGGTTAGATAAGAAGACAAAATTCAATGATAGGGAAGAGTGAAACCGGATTTGTTTACCCGATTGAATGATATTAGTCGCAACAGGCGAAATGAACGCATCCATAAATGTTGACTTTTCTATGTAAATCATTGCTGAAATATACAGAGTGTGATACTTAAAGGATAGCATGAAAAGCCTCGGCGAAAAATATAAAATGTGTGCTCCAATTGAGATGGATTAGAACACCAGGAATTTTAAATGACCTAGCGTACGAGGAAAATAAAATCTTTTTAAGTTCAAGAGAGCGAGAATAATTTTTAATATTTATAGCGATGCTAATAAATATAGCAACAAAAAATGTAAATTAGTATTGTACATATACATATTTTATAAGTAACCAAAAGGAATATTTCCCTAGTGAAGCAGAAAGAAATCATGACACAAACACGCAATACTCTACATGTAATGTAACTTCACTAACCCGATAATCATTTACTTGCATCTCTACTGCTAATCAACACCGCGTGCAGTATTTTAATCGATTATGCATATCATTGATCAATATTTGAATCAATACTTGGGTTTGTAAATGTGTTAATATAAAACGACATCAGGCGTTCGCCAAAAATCAATTAGGATATTAAATTCAAGTATTTTCATCCCATCGTACAGGGATGAAAATAAAAAAGTGATTCATTCTACTTCGTTTCGAAGACAATTTAAAATTTTAGCATGCGGAAATAATAATAACGGAAAGCATGCCACTGAGCAATAGCCAAACCCTAGAAAATCCGTGAAAGGTGATTTAATAAAAGATTTTCCTCAAAACACCGTGTGCAGTTCGTTAAATATCTTCAACAATAATAGGAAATAGAAATCTACTTGCTCTATCGAGGAAAAATAGCATGAAAGCAATAATTTTCAGTGGGACGTGGTGAATTTAAAACTTTCCAAAGAGGTTTCAACCCTCAGACATAATCTAGCAAGCATCGACTTCTGGATTTAGTTTAATATTGGAGACCGAAGATCCAGTTTCGTTAAAATCTATATATATAGTGAAAGATGCCAGTTTGTCTGTCCACTATGCGTTTTCATACGGCTGCATAGATTGAGAGCAAAGTTAGTACATAGGTGCATCTCATGCTCTCAAAGCCCGTAGTGCTAATTTTGGTTACGCCCTATGCATCTTTTTCTCATTACCGAACCCTGCAAGTGCGCTCCGTGCCATCTTTCACCCATACCGTAGCTTCTGCTTACTCTCCCACCTTCTGATAACGTCCTCATTCAATCTGCCATCCTTGTTTATCTTTGTTCGTGCTACGTGCGAGTCGAAGGCCGATTTGGCGAATTCCAGTTCCAATACTACCTTGTCTCGCATCTTGACCGTTGGCAGGTAACTAGCCCACGAATAACCTTGCTGTTCTTTTAACCATGTATTCTGACATGTAGTCTGACAAAATCTGTTTCCTCTCCAATATTTCATATTTTCCCCATTGAGATGTCAATGTGAACATGAATTTCAAGTTCTAAGTTTCCCCTTCTCTGGGTACTGTCCTTCCCGAGCAATACCGGATGGCCGGCTAGTACCACTATAAAAGGCGCGCAGTTAAGTGTCGCATCAATGCCTTACTTACAGTGAGAGTTCGCTCTGCCGGGAAATTTTATATTGACCATACTGGAATGAAGGTTTAGGGAACGTAAAATTTTTTTGCCCCGGGGGAACATCAAATAATCCACCTTGGCCGAGGGGAGAAAATGATGAAGGGAACATGATCTAAATGAAGAAGCTGCAGAATTCACTCTAAGTTAGCATTTATCGATGAAAGTTTATAAAAATGTTTGGGAAACAATTTTGACAAAGAAAAAGACCACGTTTTGGAGCAAATAATGTAAATAAGTGAAAAACAGAGAGATATAATGAATAGAAATACAAGCGGGGCATAAATTAGCATTTGAATATTCGTTATTAAAAGTTCAGATGGGAAAATTGATCAAAAAGGGGGAAATTTTTTTTCCAATTGAAGCGTCAAGGGTGTATTTTAAAATAGAAAAAAAATTGTTTATTGGTTCCTGAAATTGAGCAATTCATTCCCAATTGAGAAAACTTAGAAATCACTCAAGAATAAATAGCCACCATCTTCTTACTTTCCGGCCAATTTATATTCATGTATTACATAATTAGAGTCTTGTTGAGATAATATAGAAATAGGTGAGAAGTGCAATTTCATCAATGTAAAACTACGCATGTTAACAGTGAAACGTTTTGGACATTACAATGACTTCAGAGTTGAAATCATCCTATTTGGCAACGAATGCTTCAAAACTCAGATTCCTAAATTCTTGTTCTCCTTAGAGATTTTCACAGTTGTGTAAATTTCAGATTCGAAGGAATGACCGCATAAGCAATTCTTACCTGAAGAAATCAAATTAGATTGTCATTAATGGTCTAGAAAAATGTCACTGGCCTTTTAGGTGATAGGGAAAATACTTTTTCTCTCAGAATCAAAACATTTTTTAACTTTTAGCAATACATCCTCATAAGGCTACTATGATTTCCGTAAAATAATGTGTAATTCATCAAACTTAACATAACTCTTAACCTAATTAGGGCTAAATCATAAATTCAACACTTCCCTAATGGCTGCTACAGGATTGACGACGATTGGTTGGGAACACGATGAACAGTGATCTATTTACCAACCTGGCGCTATTTAATGGCTATATTTGGCGTTGCATTGTAAAATACTTACCTTAAAACAAATCTTGGGTAGTGATACTTATTTCATATGAATTACAAATTTATTGAAAAATATTTACGGTCCTATCTATATCAATAACTAACACGACATTGAACATTGAAATTGAGTTCGCACCAATGAAAACATCATATTTAAATGTTACGGGAATATTACCAAGTCCTATTTTATCCGGTGCAATTAATCACTGGCAAAATCTTCAGTCAGGGAGAACATTTTCAAATAATTAAGAAATTATAATTGCTCTCATAATTACATAACTTACTTATTATTCTATTTGGGTATTATATATAATTCACGATTCAATAAAATTTAATTTTAGCTCAGTTACTTATCAGCTCTGTAGTAAAATAGAAACTACATATACTATAACTTAGCTTTGGTGCCAATAAATATGAATAATGGAAACGGCCTCTTTATTATCTCATGGGTTTTCTTCTTAGAAGCACGAATAAAATACTAACTTCGGATAATCTCCCTTATGCATCCTCAAATTCCGAGAAGACTTAACATGTTCCCCAGGCTTCGTCTATCCCCACTGGACCTGCTCTGATATCCAAGGCATAATAGTCAAGGAAGATATTGGGTGCATGAAATTGAAACTTAGTCTACCCCTACATTCCATGGGTCATCCTGCTAGGACGGAGTCTGTATTTAATTTAATCCAATCTCTTCCATTTCCTCCTAAACGACTACAGCCTAGGCGACAAGTATTCCCTATTTCTCCCTTTCCAAATTCCTCTGACACATAAAATTCCTCAAGCACTTTCCCTCCACAATTCTTACCCTTTGTCGATAATTCCTCCACTTAAAGTGCCTTTCCCTTTCCCTGCCACCATTCCTAGCCGATCACATCCTACTTCTATCTTTTCCTTTCCCACACGTAAGTATCTCGTAGGTACTCGCTTCTTCTCGTCAAACAAGACACTCTGAACACATATCAACGATCAAAGGAAAGAATTACATCAGCTAAGTGAGTTAGTCATTGAATAAAATCCGTAGATTACAGCGTGATAGAGTGGAATTTTTTTATTTGAAAAAGGTACTTGCAATTTTCCCCGATTATAAAATTTAGCACGACCTAGGCCACATTGTTACTTCATTATATTCAAGGATCATCCAGGACATGAAGGATATCACGTTGAAGTTGATGTAGTGAAATTGATACCAAGGCCGCAGTAAATTATATAATTGAGGAAATTTTTAAAAATTTCAATAGGGTTAGTCATTGAAATCGATGGAACGGTAAGAGGTAAATATGTGCAGTAATTTACAAAAATACCAGCAAAACTAGGCGAGTTATGAAAATGAGATACTAATTTTTGAACGGACAATTTCTTATCAAGAGCAATTGCTCTTGAACAGTGTATTTTATTTGATGCGCTGTAATTTACATTTGCGGATAATATCAGAGAATACTGCAGCTCATTCATGTTTAATGAATTATTTTACTATTTCTAGAATACCCCTTTTACCTAGCTAATATCTACCTACCTACCTATATGAAAGGAAATAGGCTTCATTGTGAATTGAAGAAAGAAGTCCAATCTACACTGCATCAGCTAACTCGCGTAACACCCCACGTAAACGTACATAATCCGGCAGAGTACTAACTAATCAAAGCATTTAGCGGGATGGACTCACAATGACCCTAAATCGGTATACTTGGAAATCAAACAATGCATAAAAAAACCCACACACTAAAATATAAAAATCTGTTAAAAAAAAGCATTTGACCATTAATGCTGTCATATAACTGACTGAGTCTAACGCATTTATATCAGTAGATTTCTGTTAGAATCAATCATATGACTCTTTTACACACATAACAGCAAACAACAAAAAAAACTTGAAGAATTCATTACCACCGTGAAAATTAATAAACCTGGATTAGTATTAATGCACCATTTAACATTTAAGATAGCCATCGAAACTCGTCTTGATCCAAACAATTTCAATCATGATACTGGCTTTTATCCGAGCAATACTTGAACATCATTTGTAAATTGCTTAAAATGCAAGGAAATATTGGAAAATAATTCAAAGGGAAATTACGTACACCAGCCATTCAGACGGCATCTTAACTTCGTTGTGAGCCTTACCTATGGTTAATTTTAAATCTGTGTGATATATGATACAGTGAGATAAGCACTCCTTGAATAAAGTGTCTTCCAAAATGTCAGCGGAATGGAAATCCAATGATCCGGTGCAGAGCCCGATTAAAGTCACTAAATGGATTGGTAATAGTTGACGCAATTATCCTGAAAATAAAGATTTGTTCCCTTAACTCTCCCTGCATACATTTAACACGAAAAAAAATCACATTTAGCCTCTTTGATCACTATTCCACTTAAGATTAGTAGAACAGTGATCAACATATCTGTACTGTACTACTGTAACTGCCCCTCTTATAATCATTCTACTCCACTATACGACCCAACAGAAACTCATTATAATCACCATAATTTTTCACGAAACATTACAGGTTACTCGTGACTACATAAAAATAAAAGTGTCTGTATCGTAAGAACAAAGACAACAGTATCTTGAGCGTGTAAGTGGCAACACACAAATCTGTGCATTATGTGGAAAACGCTTTTGTCAGCCCCGTTCTTCCTCTTCTTTAGGCAACATCTCCTGTTCCATCTCTCGGCATTCCACTTCCCCACCATCTCCACCAGACTCTCCCTTAGCTCCTTGTGCTTTCCATTTAATAACGGCAACGGTATCGGTTTTCCAGGCAGCCCGTTGCCCCCGTTCCTAAGGCTCCAAGGATTCCTTTCTCTTTCACTTTCTTCCGCCACTCCTTTTCCGATGCCACACCGAAACCACACGCACACATCCAGCGACGTGCGCCTTTTCGACGCTCGCGTTCCTCCAAGCGAGATTCCAATGATTCCGAGGGGTTTGAGAGAGCGGCCCATCTCTCAATTTTCCCGCATAGATAGCCGGCTCTCTGTAATGAGATCCTCGGAGAAATAGATAATCTGGGAGAGCAGATCGTTTCCTTCGACTGAGAGATTATTCGGCTCGGATGCCATGAAAACGCTTAAGAAATTACCGGCAGGTATTTATAATTTCAGTCAAATTTGTTTAAAAATAAAATAAAATTACTTTGTTAATAGGTGATCTACATCTACATAATACCCTGCGAGCCACCTCTAGGGTGTTTGGCAGGGGGTGATCAATCACCAGCATGCAGCATACATTTGGACTCCCACATGCACACCACACCGTCCAAAAAACGTCCCGTATAATAACAAACTATACTACTATATGCTGTTAGAAATAGAATATAGAATAGAAATTCAGAAACATGCATTAAGTTTTACATAGGTTAGTAGGCTACACTACAAGTCATGCAATCTATTTACGAGTTCTATTGCTGCCGTTATAATCTCTTATTGATCGCGGAAAAAATGACATTCGGAATCTGTCTGTTCTACAATCTATCTCTCTTATTTTATTTATATGATCTGATTTTCCGTAGTACGTTGGCGTCCGCAAGATATGGTTAACTTCGTCAGAAAAGACACTGCTCTTGAATTTATCTAAAAGGTTTAGTCTATTTTTCAATCTACGGTCCGACAGAGATTCCCATCCGAGTTTATCTAAGAGGTCAGTTACACCAACAAGACTATCGTAACGACCTTAAACCCGTGATCGTGATAGTGAAACCCGGGTCGTACTATTTAAAATAAAGTGTGGAATAGAACAAAGTATATTTATTTTATTTTATGATGAAGCAGTTCTACAAAGCAACGCCGGAGACCGTTTCTTATAGGTATTAAATTTGTTAAAATATGCATTAAAGCAAAAATTAATGATAAGCTTAAAAAAGAAGTATGCATGCCCTGTAAAAAACCACTATCATCAAAAATGTTATCCATCAGAACCGTACTCGGAATTTATAAGACCATAACAAGACCTATCCTTCTATATGGAGCAGAATCATGGGTTATTACGGGTTACTTGTCTTCGAAAATAAAGTGTTAAGGTAAGTTTTTGGTCCAAAAAGAGAGAACGGAACCTGGAGAATAAAACACAAAAGGGAAATCAGGAACCTTTTCAACTCGCCAGACGTAGTAGCCGAAGTCAAGATCCGCAGGTTGCGATGGGCAGGGCACATAATACGAAGAGAGCCAGAGGCCCTAGTAAAACAAGTCTGGGCAGAAAACTCTGATGGAAGACGACCTCCAGGAAGACCAAGAAAAAGATGGAAGGCTGAGGTGCTGATGGATATGGGGAAAATGGGAGTCAGCGAGGCGGATGCAGGAGTTAGACAGAGTTGAAGGCAGACAGTTGGCGAGGATAAATATCACTTGGGGCATAAATGGCCATGGGAATGAGTGAGGGAGTTTTCCAATTAATCATGGGAACTAATTGTAAGATACCTGAATTAATACTTCACGCAATTACCCAAGAAACCAAAGGGCTATCAGGTTTGTTCCCAGGTCAAGGAGATTTACCATGGCATATAATGAATTTTTCTGAAACTTTACAATAGAAAATATAAAAACATTCAGTGCACATTGATGTGACTAATCCACGCTTAAGGAGTACTCTAATAAAATCTATATTTTAAATCTATATTTTGCAATACAACCATTGTTTGCTCATTTCATTCCACTCAGGAAAGAAAATATTTTACTCCAAAAGGTCATCCTCATAGTGTCTCCAAATTCATTTTCGTAAAGGGTTATGATAATAATAAATTTTATGCTCTAGGAAAATAAGGTCTTGAATTCAATCCATGTTCTTGTTGCTTGAACAGTTTTGCCAATACAACTATTCACTAAACCACGGCACCATGATAAAGTTAGCTATTTTCAGGACAAAATCGAGAGGACAGTTTTTCGCCAAATCTGTTCAACTTTGACCTCAAATATGTTGTTAACTTAATGGCAAGGGAAATAAATAATTCAGCAAGTTACGCATAAAATGCTTTAGAATACCTATGCGAAGTTTCAACTTCCTGGCTCAAAAAAATCGTGTTTCAGATTTTGGGCAGCTTTTTTAGATTCTAGCCCACTGTGCGTTGACTGTGCTTGAGAACCTAACCTGGCAGATATCCCGAAGAACCTACCACTATTTTCAGAGTTAACTCTCTTATCGAAGGTTTTTACTAAAAAATGCAACTCAAAACCCAAAAAAAATCTTCCCTATTAATCAAGGGATAAAACTATTTTATCTTTTTAGGTTATTGGGACTCGTGCAAAGTAAATCATCGCACCGCCTACTCTTCCCTTGTAAGTAAGAAGGTTTTGTAATCTGTTTTTTTATAGTCTGCCTTTCCACTGACCCATAATGCACATAAATGCGCCTAACTTCTCCGTAGTAGTACTTCAATTCTTCCCCTACGCTTTCAACTAATCTAATCTGAACCCAGCTTTTCTACCTACCCCTTATTTGGAGCATAAAAAACAATGAACATGCATTCTAAATTTGATGATGACTCCTGTGTATCGAAATTAGCCGTACGATCAAACATTCTATGAACTAAAACCTTGTTACCCAATTGATGTTTAGAAAATTTATGAGGAAGATACATTAGGAAATGATGATTACGGCTGTGTACCAAAATGGGCCAGGTGATTCCTATGAACGAAAATATTGTTAATTCATTCGTTCATTACAAAATTTTACATTATTAGGCTTGCAATCGTTTCAGGTAGTTTCTCTCCTCTGATCAAGCTTAGGAAACAGTAAGCCCAAATTAAGTAATCATTCTTCCACTTTGGACCATTGCCATTGCCTTCGTTTTTATTCTCTGCATTCATCTCAAGAACAATGCACAAAAATTATCTTGCTAATGAATGAATGACAAAACTATGAAATATACTGTGCAGCATTAAGCCTAGATATAGGGTTACTAATAATAGATAAATATTTCAAAATATATATAATGGCCCTAATTAAGTTCCTCTAACTGTATATCTTGTACGATGTGAGGCACTACGTGGTAAAAGTTCTTGATACTAGTAAAATTAGACATTGAAATAATTCCACGGGGTTTATTTTAATGAAACCCGTTTTATTGCTACAACCAACATTATCAAGTGCACTAGGAACTAGTAAAATGGGAAATTGCAATATTTTCACAAGGTTTTATTTAACACAATACATTTCGCTACCAAGTGCACTTGATAATGATGTTTGCAACAACAAAACGTGTTTCGTTAAAATAAAACCCAGTGGAATTATTGCAGTGTCTAATTTTACTAGTTCCACTAAATTTTTCGCTAAAAATTATTCATCAGGATCACTATTTTAACATTCACAATTAGAATAGGCTTCGGGCATTTGACATTTGGGAATTGAGAGGTATAGGCATGGAGAGAGATGCGGAAATTTTGCGTAATGCTCCTGTAACTCGGGCGAGAGAAGGATACATGCAGGCAGACTTTGCTTGTGTACCCTGGGGTAAGGGGTTGCTGAAATCCATCGAAGAGGTAAGGACGCTTCGTTAGCTGGCAAAGGGTAGGAAGCAAAGACGGATGATATGGGCATGCGGATATGAAACATTAATTCATGTACCCCAGCTTCCGCCAAAGACTTGGGGAACTGGTAGGTTTCGTCCAATGAATGAAATATTCCATTTGTTCCATCATTCAATTGCGGTAGTTATCCATGAGGTTTAAGATTAGACCACCGTGATGCAAAACCTTATATTATGTATCATTGCAAGCGTAGAACTAATTCACATGTGACCAATATAACATAAATACCAATCAGTTGGGAGCATAGATTGAATAATTGATCTTTCACATGGTGAAATTTAGATGCGGTATTTATAATATAGTATAACACAAGGACACATTATTCATTTGCGAAGTAGTTTCAATACCCTTAAAAATCTAATAATTTTAAAGGTGCAAAAAATACAAAGACTATTTACACATTGATTTACCATTATTTAAGTATGGGTCAGCGTTCAGCGAATTCAGGTTATATACACCAATCAAATAATTCAACCTAAATAACCAAATATTTACAATTTCCTTTAGCGATCTCCGTAAAATAATCAAGGGTAAAGCTAAGACTAAAATCACAAATTATATTCTTAAAACCAGTGTAAGAGTAAAAATGTCACAATAAACGAACTTTCAGGTGGCATTTGCCATTTGTGAGCATTTTTTTCCATAATTTTCCTCTCAACAATGAAAGTTAATAGTTCAAAATTAAATATGAAAGGATCCTAGCTCAATAATGGCATTAATTTTTCATTCAACACGTACTTTTTTAAGGCATGTTCTATGTAATGCAATAAATCACACCAGCATTCCCCACACCGAACTTCAATCTCTTAGTTCCAAATCAACAATAAAAATGAGGTAAAGAAGACGAAAATTAAAATTGAATACTTTCAAATAACTTCAATCATGAAATAACGCGAAAGCAATTAAGGACAAATACATTTCAATGAAGTGCTCCAATTTAATTGCATTTTTTTAAAGCTTTTAGACGGTATCGTTCAAAGCAGCCACGGTGGAAATTCCGAAACTTGGTATGGAAGAATTTAAAGTGCGAAACTCTAAAACTCTTTTTATTTCCTCAACAGTAAAATCTCAAATTAATGAACGCCAAGTTCCCACTCCCCAGGTGAAGTTTAATGCACTTGAATTCAGTTGACCTACTTCAGGGATTTTTTTTTTCAAACTATAGATCCAATGCCTTACTCATTATCAGCCCCAATTATAGCGAAAAGTTAATCTTAATTATTAACGGTGGTGTTAATTTACTAGAAAAAAACACTCTTCGTTTATTTCAGATTTTTTTTCTCTAATGCCTTCAGTAATTTAAAACACTCTCCATATAGTATCACTATCACAATAACTTGTTCAGTAATTGCAAATGCCTTGTCAACTTATATGCCTCGTACATAATAAGCCGTGGCGAAAAATTGTCCGTGAAAAGAGGTGAATGTCTACACACACATATATATATATATATATATATATATATATATATATATATATATATATATAGCAAAATATATTTTGTAACTGCACTACAGTCTAAATCCATACGATACCCAAAACTGACATACCTCATTATTTGTTGCAAGTCAATATTCTATATTCTTTTAATAAATGTTTATTTAATTACATTAATATATTGCTATTAACTATTATATTATGCTATAAATTATACTTATAATTTATATTTTAAACATTTCAAATCCATTTTTACATAAATTTCAATATTTTATAATAGTTACCTAGTCTTCAGTAATCAATTTTTTTGTGTATATATCCAACATTACTTTGTTCATTCAAAGTGTTTCATAAACAAATCCTAGGTAAGATGAATAAAATATTTTTATTTTATTTTTATTAAGTTTGAACTATTTTTAGCGGCTTTTGTTGTGATATGTATGGTTTCAGGCTTCATTCTCTAGCCTTTCTTTAATTTTTCAGTTGGTCGGCAGAGCAAGGCTAATTATTTAATTTCCTTTCCGAGAGGTCATGATACATGGTATTATATCAATTTTGTTATGATATCTCTTTCAATATTCTAGAGCAAGCAAATGCTTAGTCATTGCTTTACCAAATTCGTTTTTAGTAAGATTATATAAATATAATTACGATGTTTTTACGGTGGATTTATTATGCACTATAAGTCACTAACCACTTATATATTACATGAGTACGATTGCATCCACATAGACTATGGGAGTTGCGGCACATTTTTTGGAATATATAGACGTTATGAAACTAGGAATCCTGGATGAAATTCCGGATGAGGTCTTCCAATACCTCAAAATAAAACAGGGTGTCCTTAATGGCTACCTAAAGTTACTCCGTTTTAAGTAATTAATTCTATTTTGTACTTATATCTTTTTGGAGTAATTAACAATTATTATTATTTATTACCTTAAAAATAAGCGCTGGAGGTTTACCGGAGAAAGTAGCTAAACTTCTGTTGTTATAAGGCCTTTGACTTAATCTAGGATGAGCCGCACCCTCTCTTAACCAAACCAACCATTGGGTTGTGACTGAGAAACCAATATTCTCATTGCTAAATTTTCTTTAATACAACTTCATGCCGAACCCATTATAATATCATATTGTGTCCAATCATATCTAAAATTTCGTCACAATATTCAACCGGTTTTCTGCCCATATGTAGACCCTAAACGCCTAAGTTGTCTCCACCTCCTCGTGTCTAACGTCTGTCTTCTACTTGGTTCCTTTATACCAGCGGTTCCCAAACCCCAAAGAAAAGCGGTTCCCCAGGGAGGTCGCGGGTCGTTCGGAAAGGGGTTGCAATGTGTATACAAGTAATATGGTGAACTAAGTACTTAAAATTAGGCGATAATTTTTAGGGGGTCGCGGCTAAAACGTATGAGCTAAAATGGGTCGCGATAAAGTTTTGGAAACCGCTGTCTTATACCTTCATTTTAACCTCAACCTGTCTGTCATCTTCATTCCTCTTCCTCCATTTCTCTTTTCTCTTTCTACTGTTCCCTCGAATGCTGTATTTAAAATCCCCTTCCCTCTTAAAATATGCCCGATCCAATTCCCCTTTCTCTTCAGTATAATTCTCAATAATGTCCCAATTCTCTCCTACCACCTCTTCCCAGCACCGCCTCATTCCTCACTCAATCAACCCACTTAGCATCTAATACTTACACTTATCGGCAATGCAGTGACGGATCTATGGGGGGGGGGGCTACAGGGGCACAGCCCGCGTATTATTATATAGCTATAGCGATATAGGCTATAGCCCCTTATACCCCCCCCTAAGTTACACTAGATATAATGGTAGTTTTTTTCCGACCCCCACCACTGCTGGAATTTTTTATTCCACTTAGCCTTTCCCCTTGTCCCCATCTTGGATCCGCCACTGCGACAATTTATAGGGAGGAAAATATTTCATGAATGCACTTCATGAGGATCGACACAAACTATCACATCTCCGTAGTTCACATAGACAAGATTTCATATTCAATTCTACAATAGTATAATTCGCTCAAAAATGCCGTTAGTAAAGAGGGTAAAAGTAGAAGTACCCTCAAATTAAAGGGTATTTGTCGTATAAGTCGTGAAAACTTTTCCTTTTCAATAAAATGTTTATTTCTTTATACCAACTCTGTTCCAAAAACTGAATTCTGATCATTCGGACTTCATTCTTATCTGTGCTCATCCGAGCAGAACAGTGATCAACACCTTATTTTCTCGCACACCCCAGTTATCTTTTTTCCCAATGATCCCCGCAACAGTTCCTCAAAGCAGAGCAAACAACTTCATCCTCTTCCTTTATTTTCATTACTCATAATCCTCCCTTTTTCCGTTTGTCTGTTCTCTCGTCCTTTGAACTCCACATCCGCATCGAAACACCCACCCAGCTACAGAGAGGATACCCAATGCCCTTCCCTTTTCCACCCTTCACAACGATACGCTAGCACCTTCTCTCGTATCCTTCCGCAATAAATATTGACGCACCCTAATTCCAGAGAACATCCCCCCGGCTCTTACTCACAGCTAAACCGTTCGGGCGTTTCCGAAGGAAGATGTTTTCCCCGTCTAAGCTTGCGTCTAAATAATCCTCGACGACTGGAATTCGTATCTCATCATTTTCCATTGCTACGCGATACCTACCCTTAAAATACTGCCTCGCATCCGTACTGAGTGCTACGGTATTAATGTTTTACGTTGCGGCCTTCCGCTATCCTTGATGAAAAACGGTTCTTTCCGTTAACCTTTATGGCAAAAATAATTTTACAAGCTTCATTATTTTTGCTACTAATTTTATGGGGAATTCTAATTTTGTAATTTTGATGCGACCAATTTTACGATAGGTTAAATTTAAAACTCAGGTGAAGCTAGTGATACTGAGTTATAATAGCCAATGGCTGATTATTAATTTGTACCTCAGTGTAATTATAAAAGTTAAACTAAATGTTGTTTTTATTACCTTTGATTGTAGCATTCCCTTTACGCGGAAGGGAACCCTGAAGAATCGCTGCCTACCGTCATAATCTTCGTGGAAGCCTACAGGGAAATACCCCCGATAAAAACTAAAAATGATAATTCCCATGCTTCGAAACTTCCACATTCTGAAAATGGCATAATATGTTGAAACCATCGTCGGAAGTTGACTTTTTTATTACCTAAAGTGTGGAAATTAACATTTGTAGTTTTTACCGTGGATCATTGTTTCTGCCTCTAATTATTGGGGAAATTTACTTTTGGTGCATCCATTTTTATTATAGATGCAATAAGTAACTCCCTATCAAGTGATCAACAATGTGTTGAAACAATGTGTTGTGTTTTCCGTAATTGAGTTTTGTTTTAATTTGTGAAAATTACCATTTGTAGTTCTTATCTTGGATCATTATTTCTGGCTCTAATTATTGCGGAAATGTACTTTTGATGCATCCATTTTAATTATAGATGCAATATAAAACTCAATTTAATTAAAAGATGTTAAGGTATAACAGTCAATGACTGAATATTGATCATTACCTCAGTTTAGATATCAAAAGCTAAAGTAAACATCGTTTATATTATTCCTGACTGTAGTGTCCTCAATAAATAGTTTATCTATATTATATCATACATATTGTACTTTTGGTTTAGATGTCTGGCAATAACCATTGAGCCAATCAAATAGTGATATCCTTAAAATACTGTCTCGCGACGGAACGGAATGCACCGATCTTAAATATTTTTCACTGCAGCCTTCCGCAATGTTTGATGAAAAACGGCTCTTTCCGTTAACCGTTATGTAAAAAAATAATTCTGTATGCTTCAGTATTTGTGCTTCCAATTTTTGGAGAAATATATAATAATTTTTAGGTTTCCATTTTTATTTCAGTTGCAGTATAAAACTCAGTTACTGGTTTACGTATAACAGCCAGTGACTAAATATTAACCTGTACCTAAGCATAAATGTTCAACGTAAAACCGAACATTTTATTATTATTTCTGTAAATATTTTCCTCCTTAAATAGTTTGTCAACAGCACATCCCATTATAAATACTGTAATGAAGTTTTTATGCCCTCTTCATAAGCATTGACACAACAAAATTCAATAAAACGAGAATTAGTCCCAACATAAATGGAAGAGGATGTTGTGCGATGATTTGAGTTATTGATACGGATTTACTTGGTTCAAATGAGAAATTAGCGGTCACGAAAACTAGTGATTGCCATTCAATTCAGTTCATGTCAAGTAGTCACACAGATTCAACAGTTCTTCCTGCGGCAACCATTAAAAATGGAAGCTGCAATTTCCTTTAACCTGACTAATCAATGACATGAAGCGTAGCATTCACTCGCTGAACTGAGCGAGGTATCCCCTCTCTGGCTACGACATTTTCTTGTGCCCCTTTGAGAATTCACCAGAAGATCGGGTGCACAGTAAATTACTACCTACGTTTGGCTTATTTAGCCGAAACCAGGCAGGTTAAACCAGGTTAATTTAAGCTCTATCGAGTCCCACTATTTTAAACTCAATGTACCCAATGATTTACTTCACTGATAGGTGCCCCAATTGCCTTCACTACCGAATAAATTACATTCAAGCACATGCAAACTAATTTTGAATATAATTTAGTTTATAAGTGAGGAAATATTTTAAAATATTGGGAACGAAAAAATTGACTTAAATATATGAACAAAAATATATGAAAAATACACTTCAATACATTATTTCTGGGCCTAATCTTGGGATAAATAATATATTTACATACCCTTACGCTACGAATTAAATCGTGGTGATTAGGTACAGTAACACAAATATACTGGTCTTTATAAATAAAAAAATACGCAGCAGAGGACTACAATTTCAAAAACGAAGTCTCAATATCGTATTTATTCATGAAAATTTTAAATTGAAGATTCAATGCATAAGAAAAGAATTCAATCATAAGTAGAATCCAGTTATACAGTCATTTTACAGCAATGAGTACATGGAATCATTAAACTTTTTGAATTCAATGGCAGCATGAGTTTTTACTGCATTTATCAAACCATTATTGAGGTAAGGTATTTTTTTGAAAGGTCTAGCAAATGAGGCCAAGCATGGGAGACTTAAACTTAAGAACGGCATTCTCATACTAAATTCTCAAGTTTTTGTTTTCAAATTTTTTATATCATCTCCACTTTAATATTTTCAAGAAAATTTGTAGAAAAAATGCCCATTAAGTTTATCCACGCAAAATTTCGTTAAGTTAAGGCACCGGTTTTAACTTATTAAATCATTTATAAATGCCTTCTACTTGCATCCCATTGATAACGATTTATCGTTTTTGAGTGTAAATGAATTAAAGGAACTGTTAGTGCAATACGTCTGCACCCTATTGCTAAAAGAACACAACCTGTTACAAGTTCGACGTGAATACTTGTGTTTTGGGTTGTTTAACGTCACTCTTATTTTCATAATTAGCAGCTTCTTTTTCCCGTATTTAACTTCAGTAATAGCTGAATAACACTTAGAATAAATGAGTGAAGTTCCCGTTAATAAATCAGTTTAAGTTTGAAACAGTTTTTTTTAACACAAACGAACAACATTTTTGCTCTTACAACAATTTAATCCCTCGTACCTGCTTTAGATTTTTAATATTATTTTTCAATAAACAACGGAATATTGAAATATGAAGAAATGGTGACTGCAGAATGTAAAAGAACACAATGTGATTTTAAATTGTTATGTATGCATGAAAATTCATGAGACTTATTTGAATAAAATGAGAAAAATATCAGCCAAATTGGTACATGTAAATAAAATAAAACGTAATATTAAGATAATCAATAGAATTGATTAAGTCCTTCTTGCTAGTACGTCAAAGTTAACGATTTTCAATTCGTTTTCTTACTATTTATAAAAGCACTGTAACCATCATAGTTGTTCGCATAATTTTAAAGATGAATTCCGTAATAATAATTAGAAAAGTACCCCTAAAATGATTTCATAGAATAATTATGAAATAATATCAGTTTATGTATCACACCTACTACTCTAATTTTATGGTAAAGTGCCTATTAAAATGTTTGCAAAACACCCCAAAAATAACTCAATTGTATTTTTACCATCTTCTGAATGTGGTCATTATGGAAGTCTTTAATGCCTTCCACTATCCACCGCCCTATTTAGATTTTGTGCGTAACATAAACTTCCATCGTTAAGGAAAAAAAACATCAAATTTAGTCCATTTAATTCTTAGTTATTCTTCAAGGTCCAGGAATACGAACTCTTGAGGTTAAGCGTAAAGGGCAAAGGGTTCTAGCAGGTGAAGTACTGCATGCCCGCGGAAATTGCTTACTGCAAAAGGGACGCTCTTTCATGCTGGCTGCAAAAAAGTTAACATTATGCTCCAGCGATTTCTATTTTTTTAGATGCCGTTGCAGTAGCGTGTGTGGAGAAAACCTATTATCTAAAACTCCGCTTTTGATAAGATTTTATTAAATAAAACGTAGATTGAAACAAGAAACTATGTCATACACCATAGTCTTTGACGTCAATAACAGATGCCTCTCTCAATAATGGCAATACACTTCTGAGCTTAATTCCACGGACTTCCTCGTACACTGCGATGCAGGCCTTCAAAATATCTCATTCTCACGGCAAACGACACTTCAAACCCATACAACTCTCGCTCAGGAATTGAGTGGCGTTAAATTTTTAAGGGCCGGGAGGTACACTGCATCTTAATCGCACACGGCGGAGGAAAATAAAAAAACAACAAAAAAATGACTGTCCCTATGAAGAGAATTTAAAGAGCCGTAAAGAGATGAGAGATTATGTCAAAAGATTGGTTCTCTTCGCCAAGAGAAGGGCTACGCTCCCTTGGGAGTGTTCCGTTTAATGGAAATAAGGAGGAAACTGTCGCTAGCCTCTAGGGGAAGAGGAGAGGGGATGCCAGGGACTCATGCATACCAGAACGGGGGAAAAGAGGGGTTGAAACCCCTACGGCAAACCCCCTCAACTCGCTTTACACCCCGAAACTCTTCGACCTGATACGACCTTCTGATTAATCGTGCCCCAGAGCAGCGCTGTCGAAGTTTTTCAACCTTGAGCGCTCGGCTCCCCCTGCGATAACGACCCTAGCGTTCCTTGATAGCTCACCTTCTGATGTTGTGCCATCCCTCACCATTCCTTCTAGTTCCTAAACGTGACACCATCGCGGATCCTGGAGGGACTACGTGACTAAAACCGTGGGTTATCTCATGATTTATTTTGGATACAAACGAAAAAACGAAATCAGTCAAAAATCACTATCAGCCTGCACCAATTGTACCAAGGAATACGGACAATTAAAAATCAAGTGTAAAATGCTGTTTTCATTAAGAATTAGCATGCTTAATGAGCAGGATTCAGGTGTAGAAAGAATCAAGAATCAGGTGTAGAAAGGTGTTTCGCCGATTACCCACCGGTTGTTCTCTATGTCTTAGCTCAACCACTCTTGTCAGCTGCAAAACCTAATAAAGGAATTAATAAGAATGCTAGGAGTCCGACTCGGCTACACCTTCCGTACTGAACAAGTCAGCGTGTTGGAGAGTCGTTTTTATCTCCTCCTCCTTCAAATGCGGCGCCAACATGCTGATGTAGTTCTACTGTTCAGATTGGTGAATAGCCTTAAAGATAGTCCAGTACTTCTGGGCGTTATTGACTTGTCAGTGACAAGGGGTCTTCATTCAATGGCCATCTTTCGCCGACGATTCTCTTCTACATACTTTGCACATCTCAGTGGGCTCCACTGACTTCTCAGAACAGGTAGTGCTGCATCTACGCACTAGGATTTCTTCAATGAATCTCCACCTTCATTTAAATAGAAAAGTTGGTATGTTTGCAGAAATTAGTCCACATTTGCTTGGAGTCATTTATTATTGCATACATATTTTTTTGGTGCAAGATTCACTTACTATAAATTATTTTTTTGCCCTAGTTGTCACTTTAATAATCGGTTCGATTTTGTTAAAATGGTGTTATCCGTTGATATAAATAAATAAATGCCTCCCGACGCGTCGTTTCGAGCAGTGACATGATGTTCATCCTCAGGGGATCTTTTAAAGATGGAACGGGTGAAAATCCGGAGAAACTCAGAAAATATCGGAATTAAAAAAATCAGAAATAATCCGCTTCATATTGGCTGTTATAAAATAGTCAGATAATGTTCCAGAGAACGGGAGGAATATATAAAGTTATATACTCCAAAGATGTAATTCGCAATGACAAAAACACACTACTGCCGGGATTAGTACCTATATCTCCAAATAACCGGTCAGGTATGATACCAATTAGCACTTACATTTCCATCACAAGCACCACTTACGCCACAAACCAATCTTATTCTCTGGTAAACGGAAAAAGGTGATTACGTCTCAAAGTAAAATTGTGATACAGAGGTCGGAAATCGTGCTCGCTAAGTCACCGTCGGACAGTAAACCTTTATTCGACACGATTCCTCGACGGACGTTTTCCGAATCACTGCGCAGAGCAAGTGACTACGCAGCCACGTGCACGTGTGAAAAAGAAAATTAAAAAGTAAATTTTAACTTGACAAAAACTTCCCTGTAAGTCTGGAATAATATCCCAGCATAATTAGCTGCCCGATCCCTGCCTGAGTGCTGCCTGAGTGTGTGGGGGGGAAAATCAAGTACAGCACTCCGTTCGTCGGATGGGACATTAAACTACGGTTCCTTGGCGCCTATCTTTAAGGGTAAGCTAATGCCGAGGCCGGGTTTCTTTCCACCATGTCGCACCCAGCTATTATTTTATGGCACAAATAACCTCAACTGTCTGTCATCCTTTCCAAGTACCATACCATTAAACCTAATCATACTAATTCAGATTGATCCAGTTTTGAAGATGGAACCGGTGAAAAACCGGAGAAACTTCTCTGCACAAGAAATAATCCGTTTCATATTGGCTGTTATAAAAAATTCAGATAATGTCCACTCAGATAATAAAATAAAAGTCAGATAATATGAGTCCACTCGGGACCATTATATTTATCTGATTTTGACCTTCATTTTCCTCCAAACCATTAAACCTAATCATACTAATTAAGTTCATGAAGGGTCAAGCTAACAACAAAACTTGAGATCAGGGAATTATAGTAAGACGAATATTAAGCTTCATGCAAAGGGTTTCAAAAACAAAACGAGATATGCATGATAAGTATAAAGAAATGGCCAACTTGAATCGATTTGCATAGGAAAATCATTAGTTACTTGCATAAGGCAAACATGATTCTTATTCATAAAAACTACAAAATGAATACTATCCAAAGATAATATTTTTTAAATGTGATATTCCTCCTTCTTGGATTGATCCAAGCGAATGATACAGAATGGCCTCAGGACATATCGTCATTTCGGAGCGCCTCTGTTGGTTTGACTCCGCAGGGAACCTGATACGATGTCGCTGAACTGTTACGTTCTCTCTTAGGACCACTAGACTTTACATAACACCGAGAGCCTCAACTTGGATAAGTAAATGTTTGTTCAACTAACGAGTGTATAACTTGCCAGAATATTCAATCTGTCATTCACATACATCAAAACTGCTACACATTCATTTTATTTACATGCGTTATAGAGTATTTTCCTACGCATCCAAATAACTGGTTATTCATTTCACTCATATTATTTTAAGTTCTGGATTAGTTTACAAACCCATTGTCTTACAAATAACTGCTTGTAATGGAGTGTTAACGCGTTAATCCCCTTTCTTGATTCTCCTGATTCAAAAACATTAAAGTATCAGTGAAAAACAAGTTTAAGAAGATTTCTCCCTTTTAAATCCTACTATAAATAAGAAGGTGCATTGTGATATTATTGAATTTCAGTTATTTAAAACTTCACGTATAGTCCAGTCAAGATATATCTAAAAGAGCTCTCGGAGAAATTTTAGGGGTAGTTCATGATTTGTGAGATGCTGAATTCCAATGTGAGATTAATTAATGATAACAGCTGACCCTGCGAACTTCGCACTGCCTAACAATCAATGAACTCACAGTTTAGTTACACCATTTATAAATCAAGAGCGGCTGTATCGTTTTTAATCATGTTTAATTTATTATAATAAAATAAGGATACAAATTCAATAAAACTACGGAAATGAGTATCAAAATTGCTTGTCAGAAAGAAATTTTCTTTATTGAATCTACATAGGGTGGATCGGAGCACGTTTACGCGGATTTTTTTCAATGAATTTTCTTACCTTTTAGCTTAAAAAATTCTGGAAATTGTGGTTTTATAAAGCCGTTAATGAAATAAAAATTATACGGATTCATTTGTTGGCTATTTGTGTTATTAACCGTATAAAAATGTTTTTAGGTCCAAGTCCGTTGCGTAAACTTGGCCCGTTCACGGGGCAAAACACAACGCAAGACCGACCCTTGACTGATGCTCAAAATCGTGTAAGAAAAGCCCCTATGAAGCATTTCGTATCAAAAGACTTTAGGCGCCCCAGTTATAGTATCTCTGTTAGGAAAAAATGCACTGCGTAAACATGCTGCATGCGTAAACGCACCACGGTGTGCCCTACACATTCGGGTTTAATGTCTTGCATCAAGCACCTTCTGATAAACACCAGTTTTTTGTTTTGTTATCAGGCGCAAGATAAAGCGGATAAAGCTAAATAAATATAACGAAGCGAAGCAACCACGCATCGAGGGGGTTTTTGGGGGTTAAAACCCCCCCAAGAGCTCAGAGAACTTTTTTATACAAACTTTTGTAACTAATATTAGGGGGACGGATGAGTAACAAACAAAACATATTTAACTATTCACACAGCCGCAAAACCCACCATTTTGAACCATTTATCTTACAAAACACCTAGGGGAGGGGCCCCACACCTCTCGCTTACCTTGGCGAGTTTTCTATGCCCTACATACCCGTAGTATTAGCTGCGCCTAAAACCCACCTACCCTTACTTCCTAGCTAACGAAGTTCAGTTATTTAGTTGGTAAATACAAAACAAATAATTTAATTTGTAGTTTTGACCGACTTATCAATTGTTGTTGCGTTACTAACTCCTAAAATCATATCACTAAGAAAGAGATGAATTATTTTGTGAAATTATCCTTTTTCAATGTCCTATATGTTATCCGGTGCTGAGACGAATCTAAAGATCCCAATACCATTAAAATCGGTGCAGCCGTTCTCGAGTTATAAGTGTTCTAACTAACACGATTTTCGACTTTCTTTTATATATATAGATTTAAAGATGGAGTATTGAAAAAAGTAAAACGACCAAATATAGTTTTTTATTCTATTATAGTAAATATAGTATTTTATTCTTTATACCGAGTAGGAATACTCATGGAATTAGCCAATATATAAACCGACGACCTCGAGACGTCTTTTCTGTAGGAGGTATTTCACAACTGTCATAGGAGATCGTTTTCTTTTGCAATCAAATTTACTCGATTATTAGCACTACCGTAAAGCCCTTGAGATTATAGCTGTGAGAGATCGGGTTAGTGTGGTGGCTAGAGTGTTGGTTTCCCACCCGGCGGGCTCGGGTTCAAATCCCTGCAGTACCAGAGAATTTTCAGAGATTGACCAATGCCTACTTGAGTGTTTTGTGGAGGACATTTCAAGCGCAAAACTCCGTCCTTCGGATGGGACGTTAGCCGTGGTCCCCTTGGCGCCTTTCGTTAAGAGCAAGCTAATGCCTACGCCGGGTTTCTCTCCATCCTTCCTTCCCTACCATCATGGCGCAAATGACCTCAGTTGTCGGTCGCCTTCTCTAAATACCACCAACACCATTATAGTGACCATGACAATAATTTTCGTATGAGGATTTTCACAGCTTTTTTCATCAATGTTTGTGGTTGCTTTCGGGAAATGCTGTGTAGGTAACCATATCTGCTCGACCTTTCACTCCTCCTACTGGGAGCGTTTTCAAGAGAATGGGGAGGAAACCGTTCTTGTCCCGAGCTTATATAGGTTTTGTTAACCCATTGTTGACCCGATTTGAATTTTCACGGGAGGCGATAGCCGTTGGTCATTAGATTGGGCCAAGAACCTTTTCCACATGCGATTGAGGTTATATCCATCCTCCTTATTGAAGATGTCTGGCTTTTTCTCTATCTCGGCGGATTCACGTATAAGACGCGGATGATATTCTTCCGTCTTCGCCAATACCCGTGTAGCGTTAAACATTATTTTATGCCCAAGGCTGGAGGCGCAATGTTCAGCGACCGCTGATGCGTCCCACTGATGTAGTTTCAAAGCTATTTCATGCTCTTTCATGCTCACGCTATTTCAAGTCTTTGGGAGATACAATAGATAGGCGCTCAAGGTTGAAAAACTTCGCTGCTCTGTGCCGTGTAGCTTATGCCGAAGCAGCAGGAAACCTCATACACTCCCATGGATTGAAGGGGAGGATGACTATCCTTAGGTGAAGGTACGATATCTTTAATTTTCTTCACCTGCAGAAGCAAGTCTTGATGTTGCCTTTTTGAAGGATTCTAGCGATTCTATCGGTGACTCCGGTGATGTATGGAAGTTTAGCGTATGCTAATGGCTTCTTCCGTCGTCGTCTTCTTGAAGCGGGTATCACACTTTCATCGCTCTTTATATGAAAGAGAAATTGTAACCATTACCTTCCAGTGCCCACATGAGGTGTCGCATTTCACCACTGATATGCTCTGCATCACACACGATTTTTCGTCGAGCAGATAATGTGACCTACGCAGCATTTCCCGAAAGCAACCATCAACATGACAATAATTACATCAAAAAGAAATTAACTCTCAATGAATCGCAGAAAAAATTCGTATGTTGAAGATAGAAATAAGTATCGTAGCTTCCACCCTAATGGACATCAAACCTAACGCAGGCAAGGAGAGCATTCAGTTTGGTGGCGTCGCTCGTCAGTTAAAGGTCCCCCTTGTCATCTGGTGCACATTCTCACCGCAACATCTCCATGAATTCACACCCGCGTGGATACCACACGTTTTCCCTTCACTCCGCCATTTTGGCATTCATACACACACACGATTGCACGCTCTCTCCCGACGGCTTTCATCTGAGGTTTACGTTGAAACGCAACATTTTGGCGAAGACCCTGATCCCGCAGCGGGTGTAAACATCCAATTCATACTTAAAGATGTTGACGTAGGGCGCAAAGTGGGGCAATGGGAGGAGAGGAGGGAGGGATAGACGCAGCACGGAATTCCACGTCGTAAAGACCGGAAAAGTATAAGGGACGTGAGGGAAGGCAATGGCGAAGAGGGAGAAATGGCACTTGGATTGCGGTTTACGCAACTCGTGCACTCGGCAAGGCTGTGGTCGCGGGGCCCGAAACGCCGGAAGGCATGGCGAGATATTTGGCGCGAGACACGCGCTTGATTATAACTTCATATCATCGTTTTGATGTCCCTCATACGATCCATTTCCCTCCAACTCATAAGCAAGAAGGTACACAACTTCTTAGCAGCTATTCCAGTCTCCACGTAATCCGTGGTGAGTTTATGCATAGCAAGCTTTTGTAAGTAAATTTTTATACGAAATATATGTTAAAATCATGGTGATTCCTCACTACAGAAAAATGAACCTCAATGAATAAGTATATAAATATGATAATTCCTTCACAAAATAATTTTTCCCGCCTGAGTAGCGGCGTGGTAAAGTCCTCGCCATACAAATAAGAGCTTGCGGGTTCAAGTCTCCTGGGTACGTTGCACTATCATTCATGGTTGATAATTGGAGATGAATTCTGATACGAACAAAACTGGTACTCAGTCACGGAAAGTGGATGCTTTATGGCAAAAAAATAGGAGTTCCTAAGGCCGAATATTCAAATAAATTTTTGCCGATATTATGTTTATAAATTCCTACTATAATAACTTTTAAATACTTTTGCCAAATGAAGAATTTATTTTCAATAAGATCCAATAACAACTTACACCATTATTGTTCTCTACTTCTAAATTTTTTGAAATTAATATTCGTGATAAATCAATTGCAAAATACCGGTCTTAAAATAAGTATGAAATCAAAAGTATCTGTGTGCCAAAAAAATTGTCTATTACAGCATCAATCACAATTCATTAGCACACAAGCATTTTTAATGTCGCGGTTTAAATGCTAATAGAGTCTAAAAATGAAGAAGGAATGCATTAAAATAATCATGTATATTGCATAACAAGATCAGGAATGTTTATGTGATTTATATATGAATATTCATTTACAAAATTGAACTGACTATAATTTCATAATAATGCAGAATTAAAAAAACTTAAGAGATAGAACTAAATGATATCCACCGGTACTGAGCGTTATTTGTCCGAAAAAACTGAACCTATATGCCGTCGGCTGACACAGTCTCCAAGGATCGCCTCCAAGGAGTTGGGGATAAATAGGGTACCTTATATATGCAAAGGCCGCAAAGAGGCAACCCGGATACACCAACTCCTCGTAGTGGAAACTCTACCGAGAAATGGTGCGATGCCAAGAGGAGGCAAGTTCATTTCTCTCGCTCGACTAGAGGCGCAAAACCACAGAGGAAAAGTTCTTTGTCGACTTCCCGCGGCACATGTGCACGATCGTAACAGGAGATCCACGTGAATAAGGGAAGCAAGTTGATTTAGAGGAAAAATATCTTGATCCAATTATCCGAGGAAAAAGTGGGAAATCTACAAAAATCTCCATAACGCGATAGCGAGTTATGATATTCCACTGAATGAGGTAAAGGTATAAACAGCATTTTAAATACGTAAGGCCAAAGCTTGAGTTTGTAAAGGCAGTACTTATTAGTAGGTGCTAAAAAGCTAAAGTAGGACCTAATTAGCCGAATATATGAAGCACGGAGATTAATTATGCGAATTAAAAATCAAACTTCTATTGTTCGGAAAATAGTATGACAACTCGAAAATAAAAGGGAGACTTCGTTGCTTTCCACAGATTTATTCAAAGACCGTAATAAATACCTGTTGTATGCATTGTACATGTTCACATTAGTACATGTATTCATTTTTTTACACATACTTAGATACCAGAAAGAATTTAACATGCAAAAAATAATAAGCAAACCGATGTTCAGCTTTTGACAGTAACGCTTATCAGCCCCGACAAGGAGTTTTTCTCGCTTTGATAAAACATACTATTTCTTTACCGTGACTTTTGTGGCTTCTTAAATGAAAAAGAAGGTTCACATATAATACTATAACTCACATAAATCCCTCGTGACTTGCGCGGCTTCGAAGACACAGGGTTAGCGTAGGCAAACCTAAGACGAAAATGAAGATGGATTGCAAAACAAAAGAAATTTGATTTTTTCGGAAGTAGACGTCAGCATCGGACGCGTAAAAAAACTGACTAAACCTTCCTGTTGCCTTTAGCAAATGACCTCATAGGTATTTTTTTCATGCTTCTTTGGATTTAGAAAGATTCTTCGTACGGAGAACCCTCTTCACAGAGAAGAAGAGTTTGCCAGCCGAGTTCGAGGAAAATGGTTAAAAAATGTGTGTCTTATTTCAAAATCTTCGGGCGTGCCCATCTTTTTTTTAGCGGCCTCGGCTTACATGGCTCGTTCCTTTGGATCTAGCGAACCTCGCAATGGACATTTTGCCATTGCTCTGGGCAAACCATTTTCGCAGAAAATGTAGCGCAAAGCGGTCTTCATTTTTGTGGAGCTTAATCCTCTGCCAAACACCCTTAAAATCATTTTCAAGGCGCTACATTCATGAAGCATATGTAGTTGCATTGTGTGATATTTGAAAATTTTAAAAGATCAGACAGTTTTGGAAACGGATAATTTTTTTCAAATCCAACTTCTGAAGAATAATCCCGAATCTTGGAGCAAAGTAAAAAAATATGTAAAATACTAGCGCAGTATAGTTGTTATTGTCCGGAATCCATTTTACGCATACGCATGGTTTTATTAAAAATAAATAACTTTGTGTGCCAAAACAATTTCAGTCATGGACATATAATACACACTTTATGCAGGACTTCATGAACACTGCATTAAGTTCCAGGTATTCCAAACATCTCAAAAATGTTTTACATTTTAAATACTTTGCTTACTATGGGCGTAATATTACGTGAAATCCTTCGATTTTTTTTTTCGGGCAAAATATTACGCCATCCATCTTTTGAAAAATCGTACTTTTCCAATTTTTAACAAAATGCTACTTACCTCTAAATAAAAAAAATGAAAAAAGAACTCATTTTTTTATTATGTCAAGCACATATTTCTCACGTTTAAGATTGGTTGTTAAGATATAACGCAAAAGTATTGGAAACGGCCTCATCACTGAGGTACAGATCAAAAGTACTAAAGTCAGCACGATAATTGCAAATAAAACACGGGTCACCTCAAACGTCAATTTTCTGAATCGTAAACTAAGTTTTTTTAAAAAATTAGTATAGCTAACCACTTCTTTTTCATTTCTAGGACGACTAGGATGCCTATTTTCAACTTTCCTTAGAAAAATAGTTCAAGTGATGAACGGAAATCACTCACCAAGCATTGCGCATCCCTTTCAGAGTTCCTTGGAACCTATCTAGATAATTGATAATCCACCGTGGTACATATCAATATTACATTTTTTTATGCATCTTTGATCCGTTGGGGCAAGAGAGTAATTTATATTAACGCTAATACAATAGTTAAAGGAAAATGAATCACTTCTTAACAAGATCCAAAAACTGCAATGTGAATATCCAATCGTGAATGATTACTCAGGAATTCCACCGAGTTAGGTTCTACAACCCCATCGCAGCCGACGCATCGATGGACAACTCGTACGTCGAAACGTCGGCCGAGATATAGTTGGAGATCCTGACCCGGTGGAATTCCCGAGTAAACTTCCACGATTCTATAAGCCAGGAAAAGCTGCATTTCTTGAATATTCAATCCTTTGAAATAATTATTTCTCCTCATGACAAGATTCCTTACATATTTACTCGAAATGTCCACTTGAATTTTCCTAGCATGCCACTTATATCTATCGAAAGCGACAATTTAGGGGGTGAGAAGGCAAGGGATACAAGTGATTTTCTTTTAAAACAGCATTAGTTGGAGTAATTGATAAAAGAAGCAATCAAAAACTTAAGTGGATAAGGGATAGAAGAGAGTGTCTGTTCTCGCTCCTTCAATTACTATAGGAATATTAATACATGCATTCTATTAAGTCCTCTCAAACTAGTAATGAGTATCGAGCTCATTAACTATCATATATCACGGGAATACTTAACGGATATTTCTTCCTTCCTGGTACCCCCGACTCATTTGTCTCAGAAAAGCAAAAGGTCAACAAAGGACCAGATAAAGGTTATAGGTTAGAGCTAAAGGCACATTGTAAGAGGAAAACAGGAGAAGATGGAAGAAATACAAAGCAAGAGAAGCAATAATTCGAGCCGCCACATCCGAGAAACACTTCCGTTTTCCGATGATAAATTCTGCCCCCCCTCCCAAGAACTTATAGTTAAACCACGCTTGTTTCTCTGAGATAATGGCCCAAATTCACTTACGAGCAAATATTTCGCTTGGAAATGTGATGCCTGATGGCAGTTATGGTATTATTAAAAAATAAATACATAATCCAAAAATAAATTGTAAAACCACAAAGAACAATAATCAAAAGCACAAACTTTCATGCTTAGCTGGTTGAACAGACTACGGAAATTACGAGACCTTTAAAACTAATATATTATTAGTTAAGTTCACCACAGAATTTCACCACTACTCTCCGAAGGCGTGTACCAAGTGCCATGCTCTTGCGGTAAATGGTATATTGGTAAAACATGCAGAGCGCTGAACACCCGTATGAGCGAACACCGAAGAGCGACCAGAAACAAGCAGTTCAAAGCCTCTGCCATCGCGGAGCACGCCTGGAGTGAATCCGGACATTCAATTTTATTTGACGACGCCAAAATAATTGCGAGAGAAGACAAGTACTTCCCGAGAATAATAAGAGAGGCCATTGAGATAGTCAAAAGACCCGCGAACTTTAACAGGGAGGATGGCTATCCTTTGCACAGCGCGTGGAAAAAGTATATTCGACGCAAATACAAGGACGTTCCCTGAGTGGTCGAAAGAAATCCACCGAATTGGCGCCAAAAATTGACTATATAAGAGAGGACTAAAAGCTTCACTTCATCCTTCACCTGAGGACGCTGGCAGGAGAGCTGGCGAAACTGTTGTGGTTCTTCGACAACGGACGCGGATGCAGCCCGAAAGAATGCTGAACTCAAGTAATCACCGCGGAAACCTGCGTACGAACACTAATATATTATTAGTTATTTTTAATATTTCATTTCATTACAGTTTCATGGATGGGTAAAATGATAACACAATGATTTTAAGTATACTGAAGACTAAATTATTTATAATATTTCGTTGTTAAGAATAGCACAATGTGAATTGAGGATATTAATAAACATGTAAGTGTGGAAGTTATTTTGATATGAAAAATTCATGAAAAAGAAATTTAAAGACTTTATTATCAAGTACAGTGAAACACTATTCAAAGAAATCATCAACTCCCCTAAATGATTTAACAGTCCCAGATTACGACACATGTGATTATCTTGACGATTTGAAACAATGGTCTTGTATGTCCGATGAATTGAATCCAGTTTAGTATCCAAACGAAAGAAAAAATGCCTAATTTAAATACTTTAAAGAAAGATTAAATCATTATTATTTCCAAAAAATCATCGACAAAGGTAGCGAACGAATCAATTTGTTCTAAATAATATAGAATTTACAGGAAAATTTATCAATTCTCAAGGATTTAAACTGTTTTGAATTAGGTGATACCGCAGGATTGAAAGTAGAATATTTAAATATGAGTGAGATAACATTGAAATAATAATTTGTAAAGAAATAAAATAATTCTCACTTCAAGTGCATGTATCAAAAGAGAACAAAGTAATGGTGTGCTTTATGTCAAATTTCTTGAAAATGTCTTTCCTTAAATGTAATCTTTGACACCATTGAAACACACACTTTTTAAACCATTGAAATGCTGGGCTGCGAATAAAGTTCTTCAAAACATGGAGCCGTTAAATACTTAAGAAACTCCTCTGATAACTGGAAGACACATTGCGTAGCTAAAATAAGGAGTGGAGATGTATAAGAGAGTCTTAGAAAAAACTTAACAAAAATCCAACAATGAAAGTGTTCACATTACATATTTATGATTTTAACGACGGTTTAAGCATAAAGACGAAATATTGAGCTCATCTGTTGCATTGTGTTATCTTACTCACAAATGGCTTAAACGAGATTACGTCGCTCTCGAATTACTTGAAATAAAAATCTTAAAATACATTGGGAAAATATTTGAGATTAAAATACCATTTGGAATGTCATTTATTATTGATTTGTATCAAGCTAGGTTGCGCGGATGGTTGTGTACAATACATATGTATAACGTAGATGTGATTATGTGGAGGGACTTAATTCAGGTTTCACTGTTTCCCAGAGGACTTCATCGCAGCACGACTCATCGTGTCCGAATTCATATGGCAAATTAGTCACGATACACAAGCAATCCAATTTCCATAATCCAAGCATCATCCCAGAGTTTGAATCGCACTGACAACGAGACTGGATTTTCATCGAGGTAGCGAGTAGGAACGAATCCAAAATTGCCTCTGACCGAGTTTTAATTGGGCAATGAGTATCTATCTAGCTTCCTTCAGTTAGCCATGATGTGTAAGTGATTGGCTTTCAAGTGCTTTAACAATTTCAGGTTAATTCTCTACTCTCTCCCTTTCCCATTAGTCAGTAAACGGTATTGCATATTTGTTAGGATTTACAAAGTGGATTTTAGATGTATATATAACAATAACAACAATTTATTTACTCCCACATTTTGGTTTTACAGCTGAATAAACACAACAAAGAGATGGAGCTTTAGGTGGTCTCCAAGGTCATAGGACCGGAATTGAGCCACCTTCAATTAACAAAAATATGTGCCAATAAAATAAAATTAAAATGCTGCAAGCAATAAATGAGTGTTTTAAAGATACAGCATCAAAGTAAATGTTCAATTACTTCTTGTGAGAAAAGTCAGTCTTAGTAAAGTCTGATTATTTTATTTGGTGATTAAATATTTTTAAGGTTTAGCGGGCTGTTAATGAAATAACTTTGGCCCCATGTAAAGAAAACAACGTTAAATCATGTTAACCTTGGCCTGTTTCTAAGAAATCATGACTCACTCCTTTAATTATATTTGTATTTAACCCATCCACTCGGCATATTGCCACTTCTGACATAAAACAATTTCAGGACTCTGAATAAAGACAATTTCCTTGGTGGCAAAAATTTTTGAGCCACAAACAACGGAGATGAGTGTTAATAAGATTTTTTGGACAAGATTACCCGAATTATTTTTTTTGCAGAACGAGTGAACACTTGAATGTGTTCATGCATGCACTGCCCCAGCAGAGTATGCCATAAGAGATTTTAGAATGAACAAGAGCATGATAAATTGTTTCATTAACCGGAAGTGGACATTTTTTCGTAGTAAAATTTGGACAAGGCGCTTCGATGACAATTGTTCACATTTAAAAAATGTTTATCCCAGCGTAGATTACTGTCCAAAATTACTCCTAAGTATTTCATTTCATTGACTCTATTAATAGCTGGACCACTACAGACACATTTGAAACTATTTATGGTATGAAATACAAGTTTACAATTAAAAATACTTGTATTGCATACTTCATAACCCATAAAATTAAAATTTTCAATTAACTCTAACCCATTGAAATCAAACCATTTTCGTAAGAAACGTAGGTTCTCCTTAACAAATGTTTCAGCACAACTCCAATTAGGTGCTGAGCAACACAGTGCTATATCATCAGCAAAAGGTGTGAGTTCACCATTGAGTTTATGTTCACATACATCGTTTGCGTAAATTGAAAACAGTATAGGTCCTAAAACAGAGCCCTGTGCTACTCCCGTCTCAATAGTTACATATTCTTTGAAACAATTATTTACTTTTACGCATTGTGATCTCGTCGACAAATAACTTTTGAACCACTTCAGTGATATTCCATGTATTCCAGCTTGCTCAAGTTTCATTAGTAGTACTTTGTACGAGAGTGTATCGAATGCATTAGTTATGTCTAGCTATAACCCAATAGTTCGCGAGCTTGTATTGACTGAATTGTATACTTCGGTCTCATGCTTGTCTAGAGCACCATCAGTTCCCAATCCATCTCTAAATCCAAACTGATTCTCGCTAAAATAAATTTGGTCTTGTCTAGGAACTCAAATAGGAGCGTTTCATCCTTTGGAAAAATCATATTAGACTCATTTAGATGTAGTTTAAGTAAAATAGTTTTATACAAGGTAAAATCAACATTATTTAAAAAATTCATCGGCAAAAGAAGCAAAAGAATCATATTTTTTTCTTAGTAATACCGAGTAATGGTAATAGTAATTACCTACTCCCAAGGTTTAAAACTGTTTCGAATAAGGTGATAACGCTTATTCAATTGGAGTGAGATAATTTGAAAATAATATATTGCTATGAAAAATTCATTCTCATATTAAGTTCAATAATTAAAATATAATCAAGTAATGGTGCGTTTGATTTTTAACTTCCTTGAAAGCACCTATTCTACGAGAAAATACCTTTTACATACTTTTTATGAGTTTAAATGCACGATGAGTATCTACCTAGTTTCCTTAAGATTGCCATTGCGATAACTTCGAAATTGCTGAGCCTTAGTGCAGTGGAAGTATCGACTGGCTTTTAAGAACTTTAAAAATTTGAGGTAAATTCTCTACTATCTCGCCTTCTCATTAGGCCGTTAACGGTTTTGTTTAGTAGTTATGACTTAAAAGAAGTTGTTTTTTAATACAAATTATGTTGAAATAGAATCGTTTAATTCTTTGGAAATATCATATTAGACTCATACCTGCGGTTTTAACACATACTACGGGCAATAATACTTCCTTATACACAGTGAAAGTCTCCTTCACTGTGTATAAGAAAGTAAAGTATCGATTAAAGACGCTGAAACCACGTACTGCTATACTGATATATTTCCACTGCTTATGTGGCCTTTTAATCCTTATGGTAACAGATTTTTATCCATTCAGGATTGTTAAAACAGTTTGGAATAAGGTGATGAATTTTAAAATAAGACCGAGATAAATTAAGAGTAGGAAATTGTAGAAAAATAATCAATCTCACATACCATTTTATCATTAATTTCTTTTGATTTTTTTAATTTAGCAGCACGACATCCATCCTTTGAGATTTTTTAGGCAAATATTCGTCAAATTTGGATATCAAACACACGCCACATTATACATTAGATTTCTGAAGGATTCACTTATTTATAGCTTAATTGATAAGGGTTATGATTGTACGTTACAGATGGATACATAGTGCTATAATGAACATGTACGTGTAGCCACTTTAGTCATATTGATTCTATTTTACCTTCTTTTTATAAAAGGAAGAAATCTTTGATTAATTACCACGCCTTGAAGGCGTGAAGCAAAGTTATACCGACGTTATTAAGAACGATAGTGGTGGTGAGAGTAAATATTTGCCTAAATCCACAAGAGCTTGAAATCCTCATCCCGCGTTCCAATGAAGAAGAAGAAGACTTCATAACCGAGCGCAGGGGGAGTTTCCCTAAGTGATATCGTAAAAACAGATTTTTCGCATTTTTTTCGCTGAAACGATTACGGCACAAAGTTTTTCTTGTTATCTGGCCATCGTCTGCTGTATCCACACCTTCTGCTCTCCGCCCACTTTTCTCTCCTCCGCTCTAACTACAATTTGGACCCCAACTCTGCCTTCTTCCGAGACCATCCAAGCCTTTTCCCCTCGTGAATATCCACAACATCCCCCCCCCCCCAACCTACTACCCTTCGGCTTCCTCAGACTGAGTCTAGATATCCAGTCCTTTAAGGAGGAACACTGCTTGGGAGGATAACTAGTTAGAGCAACGATTACTGTATTCTCGTATGAAAACTCTACGCAAAATTTCATTGGTTAATTAATTAATCTAATTTTATTGCAACCGAATTCTTTTCAAAAATCTATGTTTTCAAATTTTTGCCTATTTTAACTGATTTTTTTCTTAAAATAAAGCTAAATTCAATAAAAGGTCAGACATTGAAAATCTTACAGTTAGTATATTTAATTAGTTATTGCTTAATATAGTTAGTTTTCTATTTATTTACTACATACAAATTGATGTTAATTTGAAATTTTACTAGCCTAGTTACAATCAGTAAACAAAGTGCAAATGAGATATGTCAAAGTACTTGTATCTTCTTTTTAAAAATGCACATTTCAGTTATTTTTTATTTTTTTTTTATTTTTTATAAGTAGAAATTGTTCAAGCTTTCATGTATATTTAGCGTTCATGTATATATATTTAGTAATGTATCGCAGCCTCTATTCATAGACCTGATGAAGATATAAGAAAATATCAAAACAACGGAAAACAGTTTTCGCATTTCACTACCTGACCCATACTCCAGGGGTGTATGAAATATTATGAAAGTAATTAATTTCTTGAATAACTTTCTTCACCTTTTCGCCAACAGGATTTTTTAAGCTTTGTGTTAATAAAATTATGCTAAAAACTGGGGAGAGGATAATAATTTCTTTTAAGGCGTGCGTGAACAATTTCTTTTCCAGGCCTAAATTTAAATAGTAGCAATTGATGCTTTGAAATAGGAGAAAATAATTGATCCCATAAATAACTTTCTTCATCTTTTCGTTTATAGGATTGTTTACGCTTATCTTGAATATTATTCTGCGGCTTTCAATCAAAAATCTCGAAATAATCATCATCATTTTGAATTATATAGATTTTAATCGATAGATGGAGTAACTAATATTTTGGTGTTCGATTATTAACGATCAATAATTGTTGCTACTAAGTTATTCCTTAATATCTAGGTTGAAACTACGCAAATATATGGTGTAAAAATATGGAAGAACATTGATTTTTAGTGTTTTTTCCTCAAAATAATGGCTAAGATGAAAAACCTCTCGTAATTACTGAATAAATTCATTCTAATCTTCAAATACACAGATATTTTAGCGCACTGTGACGAATATGAAGTATCAAAATGGGCAATCGTAATGGTTGTGTGGGATCGGGTTCTTGTGGTGGCTACAGTCTTGGCTTCCTAGTAGGGTCGGGTTCAAATCCTGGCGGAGGCAGAAAATTTTCTAAGACTTCCCAATCCCTACTTAATTGAGCATATTTCAAGCGCAATACTCCATAATCATGCAGATGGGACGTTGAGCCGTTGTCCTCTGGGCGCCTTTCGTTAAGAGCAGGGTAATTCTTACGCCGCGTTTTTCTCCACCCTTACATATTACCCTTATATCTTACATATTACCCTTATATATTACATATACCCTTTCCTCATGGCGCATATAACCTCAGTTGTTGTTTGCCTTCTCCAGATACCATACCTTACCATTATGAACATCTTCTATTAAGCAAAGTTTTAAGAATTCCCTCCCCGCTAATTAATCCCAACATATGGGCTTCTATCTCCTCCGTATCTCTCATGCTATTTCTTCCCTTACCCACCATGGCTGTCACTTCATCGTTCTTTTGTCTCTCCATAGACTTAACCTTCTTCATTCATCTCAATACCCAAACCATGAAGACGAAGTTTTTCTAATCCTCCGACTATAAAGGCCGTTTACACGGGGCACGTCATAGCGCAATCTGACGTACGTACTACGGTGCAATCAAAATCGGATCGTACACAGCGATGAATAGCTAGAATACATGCAAGAATGCGTAGATGCGAGACAGCAAAATAGCCCCTTCTGTACTTTCAAGCTCGCATTCTTGCAATTTAAACGTGATTTCAGAGCTAACCAGCGCAATGACGCGTCCCGTGTAAAATGGCCTTAAGGACCTTCGAATAGAAAGTACTGCGTAAAATTTCAAGCTGTTTTTTCGGCAATGACTATCACGTATTTCCATATTTAAGTTATTGCTTGTAACATTAAAATTCAGCAACTCAACAAATTCATTGTGCCGTGCCGCAACTGACGGTAGCGAAAAGTGGGCAGCCACCTTAAAACTACCCCTTTCTTCTCTACGCTGTTCCCCCCATTCTCCTTGCAACACCCCATCCCACCACCCAGGCCAGCCCGCCCACCGAAACTCCGAAAGTACTTGGTTAATTCCGCGCGGCGTGAAATATACTGCCCTTTAAACGGCCGAGGCCTCGAGGAAACCGGAAATAAATGAGATCTAAAAAGGGGGCGTGGCCCTTGTAGCATGTGTCCATGCGCGGGTGCGTCAGTGTGTGGCAACGAGAGACGGCCAAGGAGGATAGAGGTGGAAGAATAAGATGCTGTAGGGTGAAGATGGAGAAGGAAAGATAAGCCAGGGGTGAAGCAGGGCTAAGAGAGGCTTTTCCTCGGGCTTCCGGAAGGGTGGAAAGCATTCTACAATCTAGGGCCCTGATCGAGGTTAGCGGGTTTCAATAAGTTTACAATTTGATAAAATTCCATGCAATGAGTTGTCTTTGATTTTAATGTTGACAAATTTGTACCTACAATACATGAATATAATAAGATTTTTTCAAGTAATCATAAGATATTTTACATGGTTATTTTTAATGCTACGATATTTTCCCATTTTATGCATTTTTTAAAGGAAAATACTGGAATTATACTGGTTAATTATAATATGAACGATTGTACTACACAGTTTTTTCTTCCGGGAAGTCAACAAGAGGTGACGTGATTGGTAAAGTCAATCTTGTGGAACATCGCAAATTAACCAAATGGTTCATTTGCGATGAATTCATAATGATACATCGGCGTACCACTGTGTTGTATGTATAAAAAAAATGTATGTGGAAATATTTTTACGCACTTCACATACGCCTACCAATGTGCATTCACTAACGGTAATGGTGAATTGGAAAGGAAATAGATGGAAAATATTATCCTGGAGCTTCTTGGGAGACAGGAAGGTTGCCCAAGACGCCTGCTATGTGCACGGCAGAGGCAGCGATGAGGTGTCCTTATCTGCCATCGAATAAAATAGGTTTTCTCTTAATACTATCTTTTCAGTAATTTTTGCCCAACGAAATAGTTTAATTTCTTGAGATAGCGTTCCGCATGCGATCAAATTTGCCCACTTTCACTAATTTCTATAACATATATACATTCACTTTAATTAATAACAAAATCTGAAATTAGTTTGCAAAGGTGAGAACCGTGTACCCCAGACTAAGCTACAAGCGAATGCACACATCCACACATTGGAATTCATATGCAGTCCACTTAATTTCCCTGAAACAGTCATTTGATTTAAAAGCTTCTCCCACATGTGAAACGAGGACAGTGCCATCAGTAGCCCTGCGAAGGAGCAAATTGGTCACCACGCTTCACATTAAAGCCTAGATACTTTAAAAATTGAAAGGAGTGAAAAAGGGCAATTTTTGTGGCGAAGGGAATCGACAAAAATAGCGAGTAAAAAGAGCGCAAAGCACAATATAATAAATTCAATTTATAAAGCATATAAGCCTACCAATTAAATTCAATACAGGTTGTATTACTCCATTCATGATTGGCTAAAACCTTTAATCAAAACGTTTGTAGTTTCATTGACCACTATTTCATTTTAAAAGTTTTTGAGAGTTTGGTCAAATGATAAACAGCATACTTAACCAATATTTCGCTTTCTAGTAACTTTATCAGGAATTATAAAATAACAGCAAAGAAAATGTAGGGTATTGAAAAATTTTGCTTCTAACCATGCGTGCCATACTCGGTTAAAGGAGGATAATTTACCCACCGTATTTTCCGTATCTGACGTTGATTTTGGTGTATAAGCTAAACTTTGGCATAATAAATTATATAAACCTTTGACCAAACCCTCAAGAGATTCACAAACACATTTTGATGCTACAAGAGTTTCAGAAATATGAAAGTGCCGCTTCAATTCGCATTTTGAACTTTTTCACTGACATTAGAACGGTGTCATCTACAAAACTAGAAATATTTTTACTACTGCGGCGTTATTTGTCATTAGAGTCTAAGAATCTATTTCAGAATTTCCCAGTAATCTGAAGCCAGCTGGTAATGTTTCCTTAAGGTTATGAGATTTCCATAGCAAAATATTTCCAACTTTTTAAAGAGATGACTATGAATGATATAATTTAAATTGCATTCCTAAACTTTATGACAAAAGAAATAAGGTTCGGATGTTCTAATACGTAGTTATGCTTTATAAATCCCTGATTGTTACATTATTACATATGAAGAATGATCGTAGGCTTTCCCGGCATACAGAATTGTTGAAGGTTACACGGGATTTCCACCGGGTCAGGTTCTCCAACTCCATCTCGGCCGACGTTTCGATGCGCGAGTTGTCCATCGTCTCCAGTTCATGCCCTGAAGACGATGGACAACTCGTCCATCGAAACGCCGGCCGAGATGGGGTTGGAGAACCTGACCCAGTGGAAATCCCGTGTAACCTTCCACAATTATTACATATGCATAGTTTTTTCGTCCGAAAAAACATAAGACCAATCGCTACTGTATTTTTCGAGCGTTTCGCCGAAGTAGATTTCGTAGTAGAAGTTGAGCGATAATGAAGTGGAGGAAGAAAGGATGTAAAAAGAGATAGAAGAAGAAGGAATAGATTTTCCTGGAGCTTCCGGGGTGCGGTGGCGCGGGGCGTGGCTAGGCGGGGGCTGGCTCTGGGGCTCTGCGGGTGAGGCGGAGTAATTTCCAACTCAACTCACCCCAATGCGTTTTAAAAGGGTGCTACGATGTGTCCACCAGCGAATAAAACTTCGTTATGCCAACAAGGAAACTCTCCGGATTGCTCGGGGTGCGAGTCACAGGGTGTTGAAAATATGTAGTTGAAATGCGTGGATAAATAGCTGGCAGAGGGTAAACTCTTTGCCTCACCTTGGCCCATAAACAAGCAGCTGATTTTTTAATCCTCATGAACAAGCGTCCTCGCACAAAGGCAACACCTTTAATATTGAACGTTTGATTAAATTTCCATTATGGACAAGGAAGAATTTGAGAATCAAAATTATATCACCACACCTGAATACACATTTTCCTCTTTTATAAACGTTTGTAGATTAAAAAACAAAGTCTACTTTGTTTTTTAATCTATGAAACAATCAATTAACCTTGTTAATACAAGATTTTCAAAGAAAAAGTCTGAAAATTAATTTTTTTCCATCAAATAACAAATGTATTTAATTATAGTATAATATCTAAGGAAGAAATATTTTACCACCATCCAACTGATAAAAAATGATTTACCAAAGATACTGAAACAGGTGAGCAAAACTTAAATAAGCTATATTTTTATCACCCCTATGAGAGAATTTTAGGAGATCTCAAGGAGAAATAACAGAAATTTTCAAAGAATAACTTAATTATGCACATTTTCCTCATGATATAACATCACGTGAAATGAATAAAGAATCATTGACTAAAAACCTTCCATGGGATCAATTGCTTCATGTGACATTAATGCAATACATGCGATATTGCAAACTTGTAAAAATGATGATTATAACTCATTACTTTGGATATATTGAAACAATTTTCCACTGCTTTCGTCCTATTTGAATTCTATAAATATGTGAACCATCAAAATTGGGTCGCACCATTCACCAATCTAAACAATCAAACCATCTAGTTAGTACACGGAAACTAAAATTAATGTTAAGAGCAGCAATGCGTGGATGTCCTTATTTATATATATATCCTAAAATATAGAATGTCCTGATAATGAGTTTTATGATTTGTCTTAAGCACAGGTTTATAAGAAAAAAAAAAGGAAATACAATATAAGAAAATATGGTGCATAAAAAGATGGGAAAAGTACGAAGGGAGTTCTAAGTAGAAGAAGCATTGAAGAAATGCCAAGAAGGATACGCATCTTACGTTACCACCACGCATCTTGCCTCAGGCACCATACGTACCACGAAAGACACGCTATACGCTCACCGGAACTAGCTGACCTTTTCTGTAGAGCTAATCTCTCCAAAGGCATTTTGAGCCATTATTAAACAAAATAATCGATAATAAAATTAGTCATTTTCACAAATTGATTCCTTGTGTCATCGTTCCCCTTTCGAATGTAATTTTTTGACGTAGCAATCAATAAAAAATCTGCTGGTGCTTTACACAAATGTGGAGGTGAAATCCAAAATTCGAGTCCAGAAACTTCCAATGACGCTTTCGATGCATTCGGATTCGGTCCAGTC
Organism: Ischnura elegans; assembly: GCF_921293095.1. Taxonomy (NCBI): domain Eukaryota; kingdom Metazoa; phylum Arthropoda; class Insecta; order Odonata; family Coenagrionidae; genus Ischnura; species Ischnura elegans. Next base: position 42,188,744 of record NC_060255.1, on the reverse strand, counting down.
GAATGAATATGCCCTAGTTGTATCTGCATTGATTATGTCCAACTAAATACAATAGTTTCGTTCTCGGTTGCGAAACGCAGAAACGAAATGCATTTAAACCCGAGGAGCAATACCCAGGGTCGAAACGAAATAGGAGTCAAAACTACATTGGGTTGAAACTTAACTAAAACTCTGGGACGAAACGGAACGCAGATAATATTTCGTGCTTCACCTTCGAACAGTTTAGTGTCGCCCCACAACCTGGATACGAAGTACGGTGGAATGAAGTAATAATAATACTAATAACAGTGTCGTATTTATTTCACAAGCGAATTTAGGACTAGATAGTCCTATCTTACAATTAACTTGTTTAACAATCACATACATCCATGCCCTGGATGGTAGTCATACCATCCAGGCGGGATTCGAATCCGCGACCTCTAGGTCTAGGGGGCGCGTCCCCCATCTGTATCCGCCACTGAGAAGTTCAGCCTACCGCCAATATATGTATGGGACACTCATATTTTTACCACCAATAGGAGAACGGGGAACGCAAACTGGCCATTCGATTTTTAAGCTCAATATTTTAACCTCTCTACACGTACTTAAAACGTAATGGGTCGAAACTACTCCCTATTATCCCCTTCCACTCAAACTTCTGGGATCAAAACATAACTATGAGTAGCGGAGTTTCGATCAATTTCGTTTTGTGTCCGAGAGTAAAGATACGTGCAAGGTCAAAACTAAACTCCTTGGTGGTTTAAATTTCATGAGAGAGCGAAGCGAAACATAGGCCTCGTATTTTCGTTTTCCTCCGGGTCAAAACGAAACATTTTTATTCCGTTACACTTTCCATCCGAGGATAGAAGGTCTCATTGAACAAGCAAGAAACTGAAATGTTTACAATTGGTGTTTTGGACAAATGGAAGCTATGCTTCGTGTTTTTCTTACTCATTCAATTCCTTCGACGCACTTACCAATAAAATCGTGCATTTCGATCATTTAATGCTGGTATGAAGTCTAAACTCTGAGCCGGAACAAAAAGTCGCTTTTGAAGAAATTCAATTCGGACCATCTACCTGCGTATGCTTTTCAGAACAGAATTTCTTGGCAAACGACCTAATATGTGATGCAATAATATATCGCTGATACTAAAGTAATGTTTACTTTAATAATGGGTTGATGGCTATGAATACCAAGGGAAGATCGAGGTAACCTAGTGGCTAGAACGGCTTGATTACTGGTCGAATGGTCCCGGGTTTCATTCCCTGGTGAAACCATCTGACACAATAATTCACAGTGTCCGACGATATCTGGTGGAAATGTTTTCCCTCCCTCCGAAGGAAGGGGGGACTACCCTTAACGTAATCCCTAGTCCCCCCCCCTCCTTCAAGTCCTTCCCTATTACGCATCTTTTTAGTCAAACTGTCTCTCCCCTCCCTTGATATCCTTTCCACCCCACCTTTCTCTTGCTGGACGGTATATATAGAACTTGGGAAGCCAAATTGGCACCTTGATAAAAGACACTACGTGTCGAAACCGGGTCGGTACTTTAGTAAATAAATTTGTGAGGAAGGTTACCATTTTAGTTTATTCTCATCTGACACCCCATATGAAAATTAAAATAACCTATCCAAAACAACCTCTACGTCGTTACACAAAATCAGTGAGTAAATTTTCGAGGGGACTTTCAGAACTATCAGAAATATAGTGCAGGAACAAGGGCGTAAAGGTGCGGCGGAAGATGTTAAAGAGATGATCAGAATACAACGGTCCAACGAAAGGCTAGGGATGATCCGGAACTCCTTTAATTTTTTTGCGTAACCAACTTTATGTTTGCGCAACAAACCGCTTCTCCTTAGATCCCAACATTATTTTCACATGATTTTGAACTAATTCATCGTGAAAATTTTGAGCGTTTTTTTAATGAATCGAATTTATCAACTGTTCCATTCACATTCCATTTTCGCTGCATATCGAAAAAAATATGGGGTAATTCCATTCGCCGATGAGAAAGTAAAATCACGAACTCGAACCCTATGCCTATCAATTTCACTTCTGACGCTATTAGACTCGGTCCATATACCTACCTTGGCTTCTAAGAACAAAATTTCATGGCAAATGTCCTAGTTTATGATATTAAGGGTGTAAACAAGCCACCATGTTGTTTGTTTAAATAATTTAAAATTAACAATGGTAGTGAGGAGGCAAGAATGGTAGTGAGCGACGCGGAAGAGAAATACACAAGGGTAGTCGCGGGTTGAGAGAGCTACGAAAAAGACGTGTTTTATAAGAAGGGCAGAATAAGAAAAAAAGAGAGGACGCAAAGAAAAAGGAGGCACCCACAAGAGAGAGAGCCGATAGAAGGAAGGACGTGTGAAAAAAAAGGCGAAGAAAGATCGAGAGAGGGATCGTGGAGGAAGATATCCGGCAGAGAGTGGAGTTGTGGAGTACTGTACCAACCGGCAGTGTTTGAGTAGAGACGCGAGCAGTGAACCCGATAAGTAAACCTGAATGGTTATTATAAATACAAAAGGGTAAGAGTTAAAAGCCCATTGGAATATAAATAGAAGTTATGCAATCTGAATGTTATAATGATCGATTGTAAAGTGGGCCCAATTAATCATACTACATGATATTCTGAATATAAAAGTGTAAAAGTGATATTTTGCGCATGCTATTTCATAATTAAGTGTGTTTCTATACCCTAAGATAACGCGAAACCAAATAAATAGGAGGTGAGAAGTGTTACATTAATTACAATACAAGGGGAATGACTTAAAAAATGATTAGCATAAAATCATGAATTTCAACGAAGAGCCTTTCAAGGAATTAAATGCGCTGCGATTGTTCCAATTCATGACTCATAGGCATGACATTAGAAAGTGGTCATATTGATCTGATAGCGAAATGGATGTAACAAAATAGACCGTTTAGAATTACAACGCACACACAATTACGTAGATAGCTGCGGAGGAAGATGTCAGAGAGAAGAGCAGTAGACAACGGTCCCACGAAAGACCAAGGACGAGCCGGAACTCGACCAACGTTTTTTTTGCGGAGTTAACCGCCTCTCCCAAGACCCCAACATCCATCAAATTAAGCCCCATGAGTGAGCCAGCGCGTAACTACGTGTTTGTTGGAGGGAACGCGTGAGGCTGCGTCGCCGGCGTTTCCCCTATCTCGGGAGGGAAGGACATGAACTTGGCCCGCTGAATGGTGGGGGTGTCCTTTTTGCTGGAGAACTATGGGGATAAAAAAAGTCGAAGGAGGCCTTTTATATTCCGTGCTTTGGGTCCCGCGAGCACTTCACGAGTCGACTGCCTTGCCCCGCCACCTATCTTTTATCTCGCGAAACTCCTTTCCCGAAAGCAAGGGAATGGGTTGGAGAGATGGGGAACGAGATAAATTCTTTTTGTTACAGCCGCTCCATCGGTAGATGTCATTCTACTCCCTCCTCCAAAAACTCTCCATTCTGCCTACTTATATGCCAAAAGAATTGAAAATTGGATATAAAAGAAGGAAATATATATATTGAAAACCGAAATACTTGCGGAGATCTTTATGAACGGCACATCTACGAAAACCATACGAGTTTCTACACACTAAAATTCACTAACTCATTATTAACTTTGTGGTATTCCACACTATGTTTCCTTGGATATCTCACTATTACTTATATTACTTCTTTTTTAAAAAGAGTAATTGTAAAACAACCAAGAAAACTTATCTACGAACTATCTTTATGCATAAAATCAGTGTTATCAAATTCATTTTTAGCCCTGAAGATAGTAAAAAAATCTACCGGAGCTTTGGAAAAAAAATTTTATTTCCTTCTTAAAGACGCACACTAAAAAACACTAATCAAAGTTAAAACTGATGTCAAAAGACAGAAAAACGATTCGAAATACTATCACCTAGAATAAAAACTGAATATTATATAGATTTTTTTCATCCAAAGCGTCATTGTATCCGCCAATGTTTTTCTTTTATTAATTACCTTCATTTCCCATTAATTGCGGGTTGGAAGCAGCCTAATGACGAGTATTGATAGTTCAGTGTTAAAAATAATAAAGATAATATAAAGAAACCTGGTGATAGGTGCTGGGAATACAACTCTAAAAACCACAGGAAAACCTTAAAATGCATCCTAGGAATTTGGAAGTTATTCCTTATGGATAAGTATAATTAAGTAATTAACTAAATGTGTAAAAAAATTTGAAAAAGAATTTTAGCCAATTCATCAGCATCAAACATAAATTTGTTATGCTAAATTCATAATATACCATATATTTTATTACAGAAAAAAAATTGGTCACTGCAAACGTAAACCCAAGGTTTATGAAGAACCTTTTTTTCCTCCATCAGCGTTGACTTCATAAATAAACCACGAAGAAAACATCTCAATTTTAATAAAAACAATGCAAGTCAAATTGTTCAACAAAATTATTATTTTGCCCCACTGTGCCTAAAGTTTTAAAATGTATTAAATTTAAAATGTTACCGTCATTGCCCCTCATAAGTTTAATAGTAAGTTTACAATACTTCACAAAAGTATGATAAGAATCTTCCCTTGCCTTAACCTACAACACACGCATATCACCATTATGGGTAAATGTATATTTTCGGAGAAAAACAAACTCTTTCTCACCTCCAGACATATATGGAAAAGGAAACGAAGATAAAATTCACCTTTTATTAAGAGTGGGAAGCAGTAATTTGTGATATTCGTTCTAATGCTATTTTTACTTGCACAAATCTAAATTTTATGGTTCGGAAGAGAATGCCGCAATGCCGAACAGTCAATCTCATTTTCCAGTTCAGATGTAACTTTTATGTGAATCGATTATTATGAAAATTCCATTGTGACCTAATGACTGGCGGCACTACTAACTTCCTCAAATGGGTGAATGAAATGACTTATATTTAAAAGTAAAAATTGTCCTTGCCATGGCTTCAGTCTCTAAAAACGTTACTTTATGCCAAAATAGTGCACTTCTTATGTTCTCGGTAGGTTTCAAAGGTCTACCTGGTTAACTGCAGCCAATGCAGCACGTATTTTCACTGCTGAAGTGACCGTAAATCTTTAAAATAAGCAAGATATATTTTTAAATATGTAGATAAGATTATAATGAAAGTAACAGGAGTCGAAGACGGTTATTTTTAGAAAATCCTCCTGAATTATTATCGTAGAAAATTATAAAAATATAATACATCGATGATGCCGGCTAAAAACCTTGAAATTTAAAGTTTTACTACTTACATAAACCTGGCTTAATTGGATAAAAAGGTATTCTCTATTTAATATTTGAGAATAGTTCAAGATCAATGCATGAATAGATTAAATACGACCCGTATAGCGGTACGTCCTCCCAATTATAAATAAACCTTATAGAAAATAAACCTTCGTCTCCTGCGACGCATGAAGCAACTCAATACACAATATCTAAATTAAATATATACATCAGCCATTCCTGTCAACAATAAAGTAGTAATAATTATCACTGCAGAATATTCTAAGTAAATTATCCTTTCATTCCCATGCAGAATATAAATTTTATAACTCTAATGGCAACATATAAATTGAAATTTTAAAAAGTACCCTAATAAAAATACGTAACCCTCCCCTTCAAAGAACTTGATATTTAATTTTCAAGTAGAATTTATAATCACTTATACTAATATTTAAAATGTCAATACAAAAATAAATAATAATTATTGAAGAATATCCTGAATAAATTGTTCTTCTTCAACCATAAAATTGACAAAATTTGTAACGAGTAGAATTTGCAATCACTAATACTCCATTGGATAGAAGACACACTAAAATACCTTAATCATAAAAGAATGCCCAAATCGATAAAAATCAGACTGCATAAATTATCTGGATGGACGGAGTCCGAGACGGATTATGAATGTAGTAGGTCTCTCTCTCGCTCTATGGAAGAGAGGCTTGGGTGTTGACAGCATCAGAGAAGTGAAGGGTGGAAGCATTCGAAATGAGGCACGATAGCCTGATGAAGGCAATCGTTGAAGGACAGGTAGAAGGAAAGAGGAGCAAGGGACAGCCCGGAATGAGTTACATAGGGCAGGTTACAAATGGTGTAAAAGAGAAGAAATACGTCGCAATGAAAAGGTTAGCAGATAGGAGAGAGGAATGGAGAGCTGCGTCAAACCAATATTAAGATTTTTGACTAATGATGATGAAGATGAACCGAAATATAATTCGAGCAAGGGATACGTACTTGACTGGAGAGCGTTAAGGGCTGTTTCATGATGAATCTCTACTAAAGTGGTACAGAACCAGTCACTTAATGAGCTCCACCTACGTAGTAGTTCATCATCAGGCAGACTCAGTCTAACGCCGCGCCGAGAGACGCATAAACCTCCCTTCGTTCAAAATATCTTGCTAAATCAAATATGCCAGCGGTTGAAACTCTTACTGCACAATTACTGATTGGCCCCTTTAGGCCTAAACACAGTACGTCGAAAATCTGCTGTGGGGCATCATTGGATTCATATATCGGTACCTATTCAAAACCGATGCGAAACTGTCAACTAACAGAAAAGATGGAGTGAATAAAACAAGCAAAATTCACTATGTGATTCCCAAAATAGTTTACCGAGTGAATACTACTTGATTTTTCTATTGCTCAAAAAATATTGATACCCCAGAATTAATGATCACGGATAGGTATTCACTGAAATACATTCAAATGTTAATGGCAACGGTAAATTCATTTTGTTTTACTTAATAATAATATGCCGTCATAAATAATCATAAAAATACTTAACTTGGATAAGAAGAGTAGGAATTTGCTTAGGTTATTCCAACAAACATATTTCAATCAAAACTATTCTCAGCAAATGTACTCAAAATCAAATACCGAATTGAAATTGCGACACTTAATTTATAATAAAAAAATAGAACCGTTTTGAAGCAAAATATAAAACTGATTGCGAGAATGCTTTCAGTCATTGGCACTGCTAAGATAGGTGAACGCACACAGAGAGCTATGAATGATGAAAACTAAACGTATCTAAATACGAGCCTCATGTCATCAAAAGTTCCTTCAAATAATAAACAATGAAGTAAAGGTGGTTCCACACTATCAAATTCTCGTCAAATTCCGCTGGATACTCGTTGAACGAACTTTATCGAATCTATACGACGTCATGTCAATCGTCATGACTACCGTCAAAAGGTCTTGAATGCTCTTGAATCCCTTCGTTTCCATGAAATCGACTTGTTTTGAATGGTTCTAATTTCTATTGAACCTCGAATGGTCTTTAATATCATTTTAGAGACTTTTTCATCGCTCCTTGTTCAAGACATCTCGAGTAGTGTAAAAGAGGCTTAAGTAAATAACCTCAATTTAAAAATGAGGAATTACTGCTTACAACGCTTGTAAAATTTAATATTTTACCAGACCCAGTACTCGAATTTTACCTCAGCCATCGTCGTAACATTTTCAGCTAATAAGTATCGATCACACTTTTGCTAACACCTGCCTGCATCTCAAATTAAATGAAAATTTCACGTAGGAGAAAATCTAAACGCTAAATATTTAAATAAAAGATACAGCTACATCTTGAAAAGGTTCTATAATATGATTCATGGATCTTTTTAAAAAAAATAGCTGTTGTTTAAACGAGTAAAACTTTACGAAATAAGGCTAGCAGAGTGGGAATGATGTATTCCCGGAAACTCACGCTGGGAGACACAACCTTCAATTTATACGGTATAATTAATATCTTATTGATTACGCCATATCTACAAACAGGCTCCACTAAAACGTAACGTGGAAATTGCTCCTCCAGTATCAACAGAATGTACGCAAATTGTTATTGTTGATATGCATAAAAGGAATTTCTCCCTCAAGCATTATCTGATCATCTCAAAAAGCAGTGATAAATCAGCGTCGTTCAGCCCTGTGTACACATAGTTTACCTAGGGTTCAAATGCACTAATAAACTAAGTATCACACAAACAATGGAAGAACTTAGAAACTCATAATGATATGCCTTCTTTAATTTCAAACTTTGTTTATACAACGAGTATCACACTTCCTTATCGAAAACATCATGGAGAGCTAAAACAGTTACTTTTATCTGTAAAATTTTCTTTTTGTTTATCTTCGTACCCATGGCACTATAACTGATCATATATTCAACTCAATATCAAGTTCTTTGCCGCAGAGGGTAAACAATTCTTTAAATTTCAAATGTTACTCAAAGTGTTGTCATTGAAGTTATACATTTTATATTTTTCATGGTAATATAAGTATAATTTCGAAAGTGGTCAAATTTTACAGACGGTGACGCAATGGGAGCATTAAATCCGGCACAATAATGAATTAGTATCGAAGCACCAAGCTTAATCTCACGAAGGGTAAGGAACATCGTTATCCGCCAACAGGAGAACCACAAATTGCAGCGCGGGGTACTGCTCCTTCAAACATCAAATGCTCCTCTCGAAAACCAGGCATCTTCGGAGAGGGACCAGTCGGCGCGCCCAATTCACACCCGATGCTAATACGCGACCATCAAAAGAGCCGAGGCCCCGCACTTAGAATCAACCCCTTCACGGGCAACGCTTTCGGACAGGGTTGGTTCCAGGTCCACGCACAAGGAAGGAGCGGCGAGGAATGATGAGGGAATACCAGCGGCTTAGATTACACTCTCCCTGCCTGTGTGTCTGGCTCGGCCAATCCCACCTTGACCGAAAAGGAGGCGATTCCAAAGGAGGTTGGGACCTAGCGTCGATTAAGGCAGCAGAACACACACAGGCTGAGCACACATATGCGCACGGCAAAACACCTTTCAATGGCCTCCCCCGCGCGAAGTCACGTTCCATTCAACGGGGCCGCCTCGCGCGATGAAATATTCACGGAGTCCGTCCTTCCTTTGTTGGTCGGATGGTTGGGATGAAAGCCGCTAGGGTAGGGGCGGCGCTGCCATCGCGGTGGGTGCCCTCGCGCTGGTGGAGGTGCTAACAGTATGGCTCAGCGTAAATATATGTGTATACAGGAGCGCTCAAGGTAGCAGAGCTGTAGATAGATAGCTAGATTTATTGCTTTCAACTATATAGAATTGAAACAAGATATACATGATGTGATTGCAAGCTAGGTTACCTCGGAAGAGTACTTGTGTTGAGGCAACCATCATATGATATAGACGTTGCTAACATTGATGTAAAGTACTTAATAATTTGCGTTTTAATACATTGTAAACACAGAAAATAATAATACAATTTAGACATTAATGTTCATAATAAAATACAGGTGATGGCAATTAAATAATATACTCGGTTCTAACAATACAAATTAGGCATAGGAATTAAACAGTAACATTAATGCAGCGTGGTATCCCAACATTACAACCCCCTAAATACCCTATCTGTTATCTTCAACACGCATCACTTTGGACACTAGAACGAGTGGTAAATGAAATTGTTCACTCATAATTATAAATTACTAATTAAAATTAATACATAATTAAAATTATCAAAAACCAAAGTCATTTATCGTAATAAATCCTATTGATCATCCTCACTGATGAAACATCATAGCATTTTTGGGAATTTCAGGGTCTGATAGAACAGATCATGAAATATAAACGAAATATAGTTAAAAACGCTGAAAATTTTCTGTCCTTAGCTCTATGTGGCCACAAGTGTAGTTTAAGAAGAAATGATGTACGTATTTTTGAACGAATTTTGCGTAAATTTTTGGCCAAAAAATAATTATTAAATTTTAAAGCGTGATGGTAAAGAAGACAAATTTCTTTTGGGTGATATAGGAATTCTTATAAGAATCGTTAAATGTATTCATTGAGAGAGTTTTTATCGAAAGTACAAAATAACAGAATGTAGTCGTGCACATACGAATTTTACGTTAAATACATGCTGGGTAAGAAAACGGTACAAAAATTTATCATAAAACAAGAAGTTCGCCACATTCACAATGTTTCCAAGTTGTATCTGCGACAACTCCTGACGTCGGAGCGAAGGAAAAAAAACCGTTCGCTCATCTGCGAGACAAAACGTCAGAACAATGATATTCCTGATTCAGATCACAGCGCGTGAAACAGGGGAACAATGCGGAAAAGTTCTCATAAGTTCGACTTGCGCCCCGTTTTTTTTCTTTTGTTTTCGGAAGACGTCGCTGGCGCACAGGCGACGCCATTTCGACGAAACCTGTCGGCGGAATCAAATCGACAAAATTTTTCAAAAACTTTTCAAAAATTCCGGATCTTCCAAGCAAGCAGCGACGTGGCCTCAAAAGCGAATGAAATAAATTCGGACCAATGGCTGGCACGCACTTTGGGGACTTGTTTATGCATAGCTTCTTTTTTTGCGGTCTCATTTGAACAGTGGAGAGGGACAAGCGGCAATCCGAACGACAGCATACGGAAAGAGTATGAGATCGGCGTGGTGACTGAAAAAGCCCACACGAGAAGCGAGATTAAACGAAATAAACCTTAAAAAAAAAAAACATGGAACTTTAGAACTGTTACTCGGAGATAAAGGGAAGAAAATAATTCCCGGGAGAGAGAGGATGAATGATACAAATAAAAAGAGATTACGGATCGAAAAACAAAGAATTCGCGGAGTCCCGTACGATAAAACGAAAAAAAAACCAACACATGAAACAGGGACGTAACAATCTGGGAGTTAGACAATATGAAGAGCAAAAAGCACTTAAAATCTCGGACGACCTTGCTCATAAAAGCTGGTGTCCAATGTGCAGCTCGGTAAAAAACGACACATGGACAATATGCCGTATCTTATGGAGAAAATAATGCATGATGAAGCCACTGCAACGAGTTATTAATGTGGTGACTCAACGACCGCAAGATAAATGATTTTTCAAATGAAGATTTGTTAGTCGATCATTTCATTCCGTCTTCATCAGAAGATGTATATGTAATTCTTTGTATATCAATTATAACACTTTTCGATTCATAAGTATTTTTAATCCTATTCATCTAATTCCCTGAAAACATAATTCATGTCAATACACCCTCGGTTACTTTTAAAATGGAAATTAGAGTACCTCTCTTAAAATAAGAGCCTGGAATAAATACGTCAATATTTTCATCTCATCTTACAGAATTCATTAGTGCAAATTTATATGGTCGTAAATAAATTAAATAAATGTACCACCGAATAAGTTAAACCGATTCAGACAAGATAGAGTGAAAAGTCGACGCACTTAAATGAATAGTTGTTTCAATCTTTGTCACCTTGTGCCAGATGACGGCACTGTGAGCTAAAATGCATCGTACGCATTAAGTAATGGTGGATAAGTGCAACTAACTTTAAATTCCAAAATGGACAACCGTTTAATTTCAACCGAGAAATACAACGCATTAAAATTAATTCAGAAAGCCAACATATACCTATAGCTGTTTCAAGGATACATAATATGGGATAAGCAATTCCAATTTCACCGTCTGCCGAGATTTTTAAGATATATCCTGCAAATACAAAAAATATACAGGAATAATAAGTAAGTTGCTTTGTTTGTAACCAACTGGCAACCTCGCAGCACACAGATATATGCACATTCCTTATTTGCTATTATGTATGTATTATGTATGTACAATGATTTGAATCGTCATGCAGAAAATTTACGCTTATTCTCGTGATAGTAAATAGGAAGCGTTATAATGGTTCAGAGTGGTCGATAAACAAGTATTACGATGGTATTAAATAAAAATATGAACGCCAGAAAAGAAAATATATTTTTTTTAATTTCCCCATGAACCATTTGGATGTTCTTTTTTTGCAATTTTCGCGGTCTACCAGAGTATTTCGCGTCCAATAACCACTAAAAAATAAAGATAAAAGGCTCCAAGTTTTGCTTCGGAGAAACTTCCACGGGCTTCGCCAACTTCCTCGACAGCTGAGATAATAGACAAGTCCCGCGCGCCACGTTCTGTGTTGGTGGGGCGACGGAAAGCCACGCCGATCGTCTAAACGGATTTATCCCGGCAGGATGCGAGTTTAAAAGCACGCATGATTGAGAGCTGCGGTGTAAGAATGGGAGTGGACGGGAAGTCAGGAAGTGAACCGGTGCCAAAAGCGATACGGTGGAGAAAGTATCGGCATAGCTGAACGGTGAATATTACGGCTAGGATTCCGAGGTCTAATTTTAGAACCCCATCCTGCCAGATGGACAAAGACTTATCACTTATTAATCGCTTCTTGGCAGTGGTCATGTTAAAAGGATACCTCATCACCACCCGCGGCGACGATTATTTATCATTCCACTGGCTGCCCTCTGAACTACCACTCTGAATCGCAGTCACGTTATTTTTTTAAATATTAACCCATTAATGCCCAGACGTATCTTTAGATACGTCATACTTTAAAAATGCCTAAATACTTTTAAGTATGTCGTTTACGCAATTTATTTATGTAATATGACAAAAGGAAGTCTTCAAATGGTGTACAAGCGATTTAGATTATTTAAGCCTATATTTGCAATTTTTATGCTTAATTTCACTTGGCTGATCATGAACTACTCTGAAATCGCTACGCTATGGTCATGTGAAAATTTAATTTTGTATAAAGTATTTTAGTTATCTGAATCCAGTTTTTACCTGTTTTATCTTAAATGTTTAAGGAATATTATCTGTATAAAGAAATTTATTTTTCTTTCAAGCTCATTACAAAACTAGTCAGTAAAATTTTGACGTATCTAAAGATACGTCTGGGCACTTGTGGCACTAAAAATTCAAGTTTTGACTTGTAGGTATGTTTCATTTTATTTATTGATTAAATAAATAAATAATTATTTTATAAGCCTAATTATGTGATAGCTTGAAGACAATTTTATATTTCTGCCATTTCATGAAGTATAATATTGAACAATTAGGTAAATACAACAAAAACTGGTATTTTCTCAGAATTGTGGTGTATCCTCATTTGAATTGTGATAAATTACCTTCATTGGAAGCATGAAATGAATCAGTATTGAATTTCTGGAGGCGCAAATGCTCGCTATATCAAGTAGCCTATCCTGGCACAGTAGCGGAAACAGAAAAAAATTTCAAGGGGGGCGAAAAAGATATCTTGAGCTACCTATACTTGTATCGTAACGAAAACTAATTAAGTCACATTCAAAGTTTAGGAAAGATATTTAAAATTATTATACACGTATATGTACAAGGTAATGCCATCTTATGATGTGAAGGAGTTACAATTGTAGTTCTGCAATGTTAGACAATGCAGGCGGCCACGTAAGAGGGGGGCACGCGCCCCCTTCCCACCATGCGTACATGCCACTGTCGTGGCATCACTTGTATTCTTTATCGCCGACGGTGGAATGGATTGATAACTTTGTTTCTCGTTAAACTTTCCGCTGCCAATGAAATTCAGATTGAAAACCGGAAATCAGAGTAGGAAATAAGTAACTTGAGTGAACATTGGTAAAGAAACTATGTACCACGCTATGTCACCCAAAACTTTGTATTTTATATTCGAGTCTCCGATGGATACACCTGACATAAGGAGGAATCCGTGCTTTAAAAATTTCTCTACCGTTTCTTTTGTAAATGATTTTTTGTTACTTTTGTTGCACACCTCTTGCTATATGAGTCAGGAAAACATCATAGGGGCTCCCATTTACCGCTGAGAAGAGAAGACGTACCTTCGTGAATGAGCAGAGGTGAAACATATCTGAAATAGCTCTACCATCAACGCTGTCAAAACAAAAATTCAAGACAAGTTTTCTGAATAATTGTTAAAAATGTTAGTACATTCGTACGTACAAATCGAAGACATTTATAAAGTGTTATTTATAAAGGAATATCGTTACTCTCAGGTTATCACCGTCTTCCTAGTCGATGGCTTTATCGGAGGTCATCTCCAGACTGCACCATCGAAATAGTTTCTCAATCAATGCGAAGGAACAAGTTTGAAGAAATTTTAAGGTTTCTGTATTTGGCAGATACTTATTATAATGGGAAAAATGATGGCAAGGATAGGCTACATAGAGTTCAACTTTTGTTTGAGATTTTGATCAAGACTTTCAAAATTGTAAGCCCTGGAGGATACTGTTTGATGGATGAATTAATCAAACCCTACTATGGTAGATACGGCTGCAAGCAACGTATTAAAGGGGAAGGAGTAAAATTTGGGTTAAAATTATGGTGTATTTCTGAATCAAGTCAACCTTTATCATGCTGGAGTCAACCTTGAGAGAACAGATCTTGGTCAAGGAGGAGATGTAGTTTTAGGACTCGTGGATGAGTGTAAATTACCACTAGGTACAAACATACTTGTTGACAACTTATTCACATCAGAAAAGCTCCTTAGAAATTTGACTGGAAGGAGCTTGTGTAGCACTTGAACACTTCGTGAAAATAGAATCAATAATGTATATAACCTACCAGAAAAAGCTGCATTTCAAAATTCAAAAGCTGTAAAATTTCAAAGTGCAAATGCTAATTGTTCACGCAAGAATACTACAATAATACTCAACATTATATTATTTGATGCACAAAAATTCAAATTCACTATAATTACTTCATTACTATACTAAGAAACTACTGATGAAGGCATTAGTAATGATTTATATAGCAAAAACGTGCATTAACACAATTAAATGATAATGTAAATTTTTTTGACCCCACAAGTGCCCAGACGTATCTTAAGATACGTATAGGATTAAGTACTATGCAAATGTTAGAGATTTTTTTAAACATTTTTTCCCGCATCAGATATGATGTCTAATCATAATTTAAGCAAAAAAAGTAAAATATTTTGAAAAAAATCTTCTGGGCATTAATGGGTTAAGTCCTTTGGCAAAGCTACTTTTTACTAATATTCTTACTGTTTTAATACTTATAATCTCTATACCACTCATTCTTAATAGTAAAAAGCTCCCATTCCCTAAGTGAGTATTTACTATGATACAAGTAATTTATTCTTCAAAGTTGTATAAATATACATGATAATGATATAAATGCACAGCTCTTTTATGGTTGCCGGCCTAGCCTCTCCCTTACGTATACGTTCCAACTATGTCCTTTATCTCCTCCGTATTTACTCTGTGTATGTACTGCCCTCCTCCACAATATCGAAAACTTCTCGATACCTCCACTGCACAAGCACTCAACAATAGCCCACCGAATCGAATCTGCTCATCTAGGAGCCCAACAACACGAATCCGCTCAGCTGGAGGTAGCCGGAGCATAGACGCTCAGCTCCAATTCTCCAAGCTTCGGAGGTGAGCATTTGCGTTCCGGCTATTGCCATCTGAGCGTATTTGTATTGTTGTACTCCTGAATGAGCGGATTTGATTCGTTGGGCTATTCAGCTTATTAAAACAACTTGCCTGTGTCCACACCCTTTTATTTTCACCGTCCATGGTTTCGGCTTCTTGTGCCATTGTCAAGGCCTTGTTGCCGAAATCATGGTCGGTGAAAATAAAAGAGTGTGTAAACAGACAAGTTGTTTTAATAGGCTGAATATTAAATATTTCCAACGTATCACGCCGGATAATGTATTTTTTATTCGTTGGGCTATTGTTGAGCTTTAGAGCAGTGGAGGTATCGTTATTTGTTTTTCCTTCTCTTCGTCCTATTCGCCTCCTCCATTCTCCACAACACCAAAATCATAAATTCCTCTAACCACTTCTCATTCCACTGTAGCACTTCCCGAAATTCTTTTCGTTACACTTTCGCAATTTCAGCTCAAAACTTTTTTTTTACACGCTTTTCTTAACGTGACTCTCTTTCATCCGCGATGGAATCATGAAACTGATTTTTAAAGCACTTTTCTATGCTGTAATTTTCAGTCCAGATCACACTGCGCATATATCTGTCATAGATAACCATCTTAATGGCAAAATGATTAATTTCCGGCGAATCATAGCTGCAACGTAAATCATAGTATCAGATTTTGCGTTGTTCCATTTCATGCACAGATTATAATACATTCTGGTACTATTTCTAGGCCTTTATATATTTACTACTTGTATGACAAAAAAGTTTGTATTAGTTGCAGGGTAAGAATTAATAAATCCTTTCTTCATGACTGTATTAAGGGACATCTAGCGCAATGTTGAACGCCTCTGTCAGACAGCTAGAAGATCACAGGCCCTGATCCTATAAATGTTGATCCTTATATATTTAAATGGTGTTTCCAAGTTGACTTAACGCATCCTCCATCGTTTTATGCTTCGCTATTTTTCAATTTACATGAGGAAGTTTTTGGTACCTTCACAGGCCTCACTTTTATAAAATAAAATTATGAAAATAATATTTAAATGGATAAAAAATCAATTTAAAATTCACTATTATATTCTAGCAATAAATCAAAAGAATAAAATATAAAGTATAAATATTATCATTTTTATTATACGATATTTCGGAAGGCATTCCATGTCTTGTGTTCATCAGAATGTTTACTACAAATTCATACGTTCTTCACTGCTCATTATCAAGGTAATAAGTATCAATTAAAGTCACTTTCTGACAAGATTCAGGTGTGAGAAGGGGGAAAGTTTGGTTAAAGAAGCAAATGGAAGGCATCAATGGTCGGAAAAGAGGGTGAGGAGTTGGATATTCTAGATTCTAATTATGCATATTGGTTACATATGCATTGGTTGGTTGGAGTTAAATACCTTTGATAATGACGTGTAAAGTTTTTAAAACCTGAGTCAGCAAATAAAATATTTTGTGGAACATAACTAAGAGAAACTGTTTGCATATATCGCCTTATGATTTCATAGGATGGTACGCAAAAATGTGTCATACCTTTTAACTCCACTGCAAATTTTCATATTTAAATTTTTGAAAAGTTTTTTCTTTAGTTATTTCCACGATTTCTGATTGGGTCGTAATTTTTCCTATAATTTTACCTTCATGAACATTTTTTGATAAACTACCATACTTATAAGCGCTGCAGATAGGTGGACGACGATCAAAAGATAGTAAAAAGACTAAAATCTTCTAAATGCTTGTATTTTCACGATGAACGTGGTATTTTTCACTCGCCACTGCTCTCAAAGTAATAAAAAATAATTTTCTCAGCTTTTCATAAAGGTGTTTTGAAAATTTTCCTAGAAATTCTTCAAATTTTATTTCGTAATAATGCTTACTCGTTCGTCATTCCGTAATCACACTCAAAATAAGCATATAAGTCTACTAAAATTGCATTAGTCATAGCACAAATTATAACTTTCAGCAGGTAGAGTACGCTCTATTAACATAATCGTTTCGATAATTAACAAAACAATACGCGCTTGCATTCTATGAAACTGTAATTATGATAAATGGCATTGAATTTTAACATAAAAACAATATATGAAATCGGTGAGCATTCTAGGAATCACTAACCGTGTATCAGGTCTTTCATTACTCCCAACTCTGCAGGGTAAGGTGTAGTAAACAAGGTTTAAATCCAAATTAAAATAACGATGCCGTAGATTCATGCATTTGTTCGTTAAGCTGATTGTCACACTATAATGATTAACGCCATCACTGTAACGCATATAATTAGACGAGAGGGTTTCCAAAAACCATATTTGGGAAATACGGAAATTCTATACACTAGGACAAAGTTATTAACAGGCCATATTATGGATTCATTACTGCTACGACATTGTAGAGTGTTAGCTCAGTTCAGAAAAACGGCAAAAATCCACAAAGGCCTTTCATTAAACAAATACTGGCGTATAGATACTACCTGAGGCGTAGCAGACATAGTAATCGCAGTGGTATCACACTGCGCATATATCTGTCATAGATAACCATCTTAATGGCAAAATGATTAATTTCCGGCGAGTCACAGCTGCAACGTAAATCATAGTATCAGATTTTGCGTTGTTCCATTTCATGCACATTCGAATCGGTTATGGCTGCACATACCTATTTCAGGAAAAAAATAATGCGTAATTTAGGTTTATAATTTTAGGTGACGGTAGCGTTTAATTAAAGCTCAACAGATATCTTAGGATGAAAATCATGCAAAATAGAAACTGTGTTAACGGGATTATATTTATGGTAACGCTGATTTCAAATGCATAGCTTAAATGAAAATTCAAGTAGGCAAAAACTATAAACTAATAAGTTTAAGGCACTTAAATTGCAGAGTTGACTTAAATTGAATTATTTACTATTTCTTGTTCTATACGTTCCACGCATAAATTTTAATTAAAGTCAAATTAGAATTCACATAACTAAGGCATGCTACGCCATAGAATTCAGGACGTTTAATTAAATATCTCAGTCATAATGATAGGCATATCAGCAGGGAAATTTAAAATAGGAATAACGGTGAAAATTACATTATTAATTGAATAAATCGTTTTCCCCATTTTAGCAAATATTTTAACTCTTACGTTATCTACAGCAGATAAAGTGAAAAATAATTCCAAAGATATTTTTTCCAAACAAATACTTTTTCGTTAAAATGCAGACTAAAAGTGCAGATGAAAAATAAGTATGTGAAATAAATTGAATCTTTTTTCCTTTCATAAACAGTTAAAAACAATTTACACCATAAATAAACATTTTTATCAGTAAACCTTTTTATAAAATATATCGATTTACCTACCAATGTAATAATAAATATTTATTTATGAATAACGTTATTTACTCTCGATTAGGACTTAATAGCATATTAAAACTTAAGACTCCGTTATTTTGATAGAAATTATATTCCTCAAATTCGTATTCAAGCGCCTTCAGTTATAACAAATATTTTGATTCCTCTAAAGAACCTTCATTCTAACAATAAGAATGTATTTTGTTTACTCTTATCATGATTCCTCTTTCAAAACAATTCACCGTTTGCGGGAACGTTTTCAGACCAAGTTCATTCTATTGAGACAGTTATTTAAATGCAATAAAAACATTTTTTTGTGGATGGAAACAGCTCTGCTTTAAACTCGTCATTAGCCAATGATCTCTTTAATGAAAATTAAAATGATTCTTCAAAAATTTTCCGACTTTCGCGCCATTATCTTAAATATTAATGGTAACTAGCTTAATACAATGAATTATCTATTTGTGCAAATGTTACGTGCTCAACGTTAAAAATAACTATTTAGGATTCCTGCGTAGGTTTCCGCGGCGATGATCATGGTGCGTATGGGTTTCCGGGCGCTCCAGCCGCGTTCGTCGGTTTTGGGTGACGACGGTTTCAAAAACTCTCGAAACCGTCGTCACCCAAAACCGACGAACGCGGCTGGAGCGCCCGGAAACCCATACGCACCAACTATTTAGGATTACTTTGTGAACCAAAAAAATATGTCTACGTATCCGTAATATATGATTTACAATAATAAATAAAGAACTTACTCTGAAATATACTTAAATATGTAGAAACTGCATCGCGCGACTATCGTGTACACAAGGTTCTTCAAACAATCATACCTGAAAATGAAGAAGAAATATCACTGTCACCATAGCAAAAATCGAGATGTACCTATATGATAATTTGTTCCTTAAGATTATATCTTAGTTTAATAGCTACCAAAGCTATCCTAGGGTTACAAGCACGAATATATTCAAAATATCCGTTAAGGCTCAACTCGTTCCCTTCCAACATCTCATACTTTCAATTGTTTTGTTATTGAGCAAACTAGGGCGAAGGAAAGAAATAAATCTACTAGGAACACTTCCCTCGATAAGTTATATATGCTAGCAAGTTTCTCCAAAAAGAAGAATATTATCTGAATAAAAGGATTTCGCATTAAAACACTGCTCAAATTCATATCATTACGGGGGTCTACTGAAATAAATAAGCCGTTCTATGAAAAAATATATTATTTCCAGATTGCACACGTATTCAAAATTTCAACTTATCCCTGGAAGACACGCGAAGTCCGCAACGGATACAGAACTCAAGGGGGGGGCGAAAAAGATATTATTAGCTATGAATTCATCGTGATGAAAAATAATCAAGTTGCATGCAAATTTTATGAAAGTTTTATTTTACCAGATTATACACACAAAAGGCATTCCCTCTTATGATATAAAAAATTACAATTGTGGTTCTGCAATGTTCGGCAATGCGGGCGGCCCCGCATGGAGGGGCTCCCTGCTGCCCCCTGCGCCCGCATTGTATTTATTTATGTACCCGTTACTGGAAAGTGCTGCAATTTACAATGAATTAAAAGCAAGAATGATATCATTCGATTTCGTACTTCAGGTTTTCGTAAGATTTATTTATACAAATCTATATTTATCTAAATTCCTAAGCAAATAAACTTAAAGTTGGCTCAATTGAGAAAAAAAGAAAATTGCTGTGGCTTCTTTGATTCCAAATTTTTACGAAGGTATGCAATAATGAAAGAATCTCTTCAAGCTGATCATGATGCAATATTTTTAGAACATTTTCCTTTACATTCCATGTGCACCTCATAACGCAACTCGTAAAAGGTACCCAGGTATGCAGTAATAAAATAGAAAATGATAACGATATTGAGAATACCCTTCCAAAATATGAATGCCAACATTTCCACGTAAAATGACCTCGGCACAGATTTTTGGAGGGAAACCTAATTTACCACCCTTGTTTTACCGAACCGGGAACGTATAAAAAACGTCGCAAAGGACCTCGAAGGCCGGAAAAAGAGCATACAAACAAACTCGCACGCGGGGCAAAAAACGCAATATGCGACCCCTACTGATATCGTCACAAAGCCGCGACTTTGCTCCTCGAAGAGAAGTCTCGACCTATTTTATTTGGAAACAGCGGTATGTATCCCCCGGATACGAAAATTAGGAATTCTTCGCGCGCGATATCCTAGGCGTGAGCCCTATGGAGACCGTCCCCTGCCTTTGTGCCCGCAGGGAATATAGAGAATCAGGAATGCAAAGGGATAATACCACCGAAGTGTGACGCACACTGGTGGCAACGAGGTGTCCAAGAGCTGATGAGCAGGAAGAAATGTGTTACCGAGCTTAGAAGAAGTATCGGCGATACTTCTGCTGGATTTCACACGAATATTCCACAATGCCTAAGAAATATGTGCATGTTTTTCCGAGGAAAAAGGAAGATGGAAAAGATCATCCCAATCTTGCATAATGATAAGTTAGCTAGTACGGCTTTTAAATAAAATTAACTACACTGCCTTAAGGCCTGGTTACAAGATTCATTAACACGTACGGGTTAATGTCTAAATGTATGAACGCGAGAATGAACGCCAAAATGCAACATGTAACCACCCAAATAGTGCGAATACATGCAAAGAAAATAGAACCTTTTCGAATTTGGTTCATGCATTCGAACATGTTCCGTTCTGGTCCACCAAAATCATTCACGCAAACGTACATTAACTTGTACGTATTAATCTACCCTTCAACCAGGCCTTTAGTCCACAGTCATATCATGTTTAAAAGTGACTACCTGGTGAGTATTATCTTTACAATCAACACTGGAGTGATTCCATCATCATATATTTGAGATTTAACTTATAAAATTGTCTTGAAATTTACAGGGAAAGAATTTCATTTAAGAATCTGAAATTGATGCCCTTCATTTTATTGGCTTCGAACATGCATACTTATATCTACAACATTCAATATGGGACCTTGTGCGTAGGCAGAGTGGCCTATGTTCTTCTACTTACCTTGAATACAAAGGAGGGTTCTTAAATATTTTTTTAAATTTACTGAGAAATCTTCTTCTTTCAATTTTATAAAAAAATTGGTTATTATACTACTTTCTTAATCTATTTCTATATTAACTTCTCGATTTTATTATTTACAAGTGAGACCTAAAAAGCTACAAAAAACACCTTCATAAAAAGTTTGGCATCGCAAATCCTGAATAGAGTCGACTTGTAAAATACACAAAAAAATAAGAGGAAAAAACACAACTTTGTCACCGAAGCTGGGCGTGGCTTTGTTAGTGATATAAATAAACAAATAAATAAATAAACTTTATTGGCTCTAGGAATCCTTTCCTTTGAAGCCTAAATAAATGCATAATCATTAACACTCAGACTGAGAAGGTTAACATAAAAAAAGAAGAATTCATGAAACACTCAACCTATCAACTCAAACAACTACCTTTATACAGATTTCCAAAAACATGAAACAAAATCAAAAACCATCCAAAAAACATACAAAGCCATAAATTGCAAGTTGCGGAAGCTTACATAATTCAGGTATCATAAAAATAAAACGAAGACTTTTTGAAATTATTGAATGTTGAGATATTTTTAACTCTTGAGGAATCGAATTCCATACATGACATGAATTAATATAAAATGAATTTTGGTTCATGGTTGTTTTATGAATAGGAACTATTAATTTATTTTTATTTCTTGTAAATCTTGCTTTTTTCATTAAGTTATCTATGTAAGGCTGGAAAATGTAACAAGGAGTTTCAGTTTTTAAAAGTTTATACATAAAGAGACCCATTTGAAATATTCTTCTTTTTTCAATTTTTAAAATTTTTAATTCCTTATAATATGGAGTGACATGTTCATAATATGCAATGTTACACACATAACGCAAGATACAATTTTGTATTTTCTGTAATTTAGATATCTGACATTTATTAATGTTCGACATCACCAAAGAACAGTAATCAATATGAGGAATCAACAAAGCATTCGCTAGTTTGAGTCTCGATGGTATTGGCATTAGGTTACGGAAGCATTTTAACTGGTGCAAAGATTTAATTACCTTATTAGAGATGCATGCTATGTGCTCGTCCCAAGTTAGTGTTTTATTTAGAATAACGCCTAAATTTTTAACCTTTTCAGAATAATCTATTTCTACGTCATTAGATAGTGATAGAATACCTAAGTGATAGAATTCTAGTGATAGAATACCTTAACGGCAATTGAGAGATCCGGGTGCCGACTTAATCACACGATTTTTCAATGGTAAATGTCATTCTTAACGTAAAAATAGGTCATAATATATTTCCAGGGGAAAGGCCATATCACCTTTATAAGGGGAAAACAATGATGGTTATTACAAACGCACATTGCAGGGAAGGAGGCTTGAAAAAATTAAATAACTATAGATACGTTTCGCAGAATCGAGCTAGGACTCTGTAGCTTACAACGTGAGATACTCGATTCCCATAGGAAAGAGCGCTTCCTTCTGGGGACGAAAATTATGATTTCTCGCACCCGCAGGGGGCATGACATAGGATAGGGATCGGTCGGCCAGGACACGGTAAGGTCTTATCCCGTGTACGGTGGAGAAAAGTATTGCCATGACTTTTGTGCGGAACGTGGGACACATTTCTCTCCTTCTTCCACCACTCTGCCCCGTATGGATCCAACTCCATTGTTCCCTCCATCTGAAATCTATTGAGCTTAGTGAACCTGCTGACCTGGAAAAATATACAACAAACCTGTCGTGTTCCGTGCTGGTTTGATTGAATTTTTGGAATTAGTAATCTTATATTCAAGCAGTATACATTCGATGTGAAATACATTTATTAATATGGATCTGAATCATAATGATATAACAGTGAAATTAATACTGATATAAAGAAGATTTTATTGCTGTAATCTAACTCACTGTTTTTCACGTTTGAAATAACATCCTTTTAATGTTTCTAAATAGTACCTTATTTTCTGTTTCATCCGTTTCTTGATCGTGTTTAGTAATCAATAATATAATATAGGTATTTTCTATATTTTTGTGCTTTATCTTATAGTATTTTCTAAGATCCTAAATTATAATTATTTTATTCCGGTTATTACAGGCCAGTTCCGGTTATTCAGGAAAATTATTTACTAATAGATAAATCTAACTCAGAATGATAGAAAGAAATGTACATACTGGAATTAAGTAAAACCTTGCAGAATATATAATCAAGAGAAGAGTAGAGTACAGTAAAATTAGAGATTTTTTTACACGATGAAAGTAAACGTGAAAAAATATGTATGATATAAAAAGCTAACTTTACTATTTTAATTAAAAACATAGCATTTAAATATATGAGAAAGAACTATATGGAAAACAAAATAAAAACATTATTTATTACTGAAACGCTGTCAATAATAAAAAATAAAATTGCTTTGAAAAATAAAATTTTCGTTCTACGTTTCTATTCAAAGGATTATAGTTCAAGCGTGGAAAATAGTACGCCAGATTACAACTATAAACTCTGCCCTAAAAGCCTATTTTTTCCGCGTAAAATTGGCTTTTGACTCTCTCCCCCG
Source organism: Ischnura elegans (assembly GCF_921293095.1). Classification (NCBI taxonomy): domain Eukaryota; kingdom Metazoa; phylum Arthropoda; class Insecta; order Odonata; family Coenagrionidae; genus Ischnura; species Ischnura elegans. Next base: position 42,164,610 of record NC_060255.1, on the reverse strand, counting down.
TGGATCACAGACATTCTCTCATAAACTACGAGTAAAACCGTTTCATGACGTGTTTCAAACTGTGATTCAAATAAAATCAGCCCTTTCGGTACTCGAACTTTGAATAACCTTTTGAATCACCACTGAGCCACCTCTCTCAGCAATGCACCGTGACACGCACAAATTGCGAAACAAAAAAAAAACAAAAAAATAAAAATAAATAAAACCCGTAATTGCAGACGGCAATCGGATTCGTTTCACGTTTTTTTGAGTGCTCGTAAAAAAAAGAGTCGCTCGAAATGACGAGGAAGGATAACGAACTTTAGGTGCGTAATGCAACACTGATTGACACCAGCTGCCCTGGAAATTGTGTAGGGAAGAAAAAGAGAGGTCGGGGACTAAACGAATTGGCGGATGGGAGGGAAAAGGCCGCAGAGATACATGCGCACGATTTGTAATCAGCGGATCGCTCACGCTCAAGAGAGGTAAATGGGAAGTAGGGAGGGATGAGCAGAGAGAGTCATTGTGTAAGACAAGCAGTGAATCGTCCATACTTCACCATACCTCTCCTTAAACGCGTTAGGTATACGCTAGTGTGGTCCGAAAAAAGACTCAATTTACAAATTTTGACCTGCTATAGCGCGGAAAAGTTGCGATACGTTTGTGCGAGAAAGAAAAAGAATTATTAAAATCGGACGTCATCTTCCGATTTCGCAAAGCACCTAAAATAAATGAGGAAAATGAAAAATGTTTTTCTTAGTATTAAAAAATAAAATTACAATTACAAGGAGATAATGGCGGTATTTTTGGCAAGTGCACAATTAAAGTGTTATGTTGTTGCTTTGATTTAAGCACACGATTAAAAAAGAAGGCTGGTTAAACCTTGCTCTTTTAGCTAACGATATATAAAGCTCATTCCTAATTTTATAGAATGCGGTTAGAGTAAACAATTTAAGCTAATAGATGAAGATAAATACATGAATGTATGTAGATAAAGGACGTATTTGATGTACTCGTGTTGGGATTCCCTACAGAGATTCAGAGGAGAAAATTGCTGATCAGTAACATGACAAGCAGCCTACCATCCTTCGGATCAGTTTTCAAGCAGCGTTATGGGATAATGGTTCTTAGCCATTTACGACGCCTCCTTGCAGATCCACCGTCGGGTCACATGTGTGAGGAGAGAAGCACGTCATCTCAACGGGTGATTGATTTATTGCTGGCACAATTGGTACAGTTTCCCACTTCGCCACACAACTTGCGTACTAAATGCTACAAGTGTCACAGCTACATGTAACACGTGTAACGTGTTAAACGGAAATTGTTATACGATATATATTTCTGCATGTATCCACTAGAATACAAGGCATTTTGTATTACAACATAGCTGAATCATTATGTGATTCAATGCATTCTGAGGTGAAATTTTTAAAATGACAGAAAATGGAAAAATAGTTGATCCACACAAAAAATATCTATTTATCATCCAACTCAGAGTTAAAATAAGCCAAAGTCTCCTTGTACAATTTTCTTCATGATACAACTCATCAGAAATGATGCGGAGGAATGTTATCACCTAAAGAGAGGGTAATGTGACGTTATATATAAATGAAAAAAACGCTGGATGCTGGATATCGAGCTGCCGTAAATGTTCAAAGTATTTCTGACCCATGAATGCTGATGAAAAGAGCGAGATAAGAATTTCGATAAATAGTAATCATCATTAATAACTTCATGATTATATTGAGCAATAATTAATGAAATATTTACATTTGGCTTAAAATATGCGTATTCTAAAATGGTCAAAAATTTATTTTCTAGGCTTTAAAATACCACATATGACGTAATATATCAAAATATTAATTTCAACACCATGGAGAAACAAATGTGTGAGGGTTGCGTGAGGTAAAATAATAAGTGGGCAAGATAACAAAAATTTCTATCAAAAATTCATATGTGAAATTCTACAAACGTATGAAAAAATATTCAATTGGCCTCTATTTTTCCTCCCCACTATTTTAAGCCTAGACAGAAACAATCTGGGGCACAAAACAGCTCAAAAACACGAACGAAATCTATGTTGAGTGGCCTAGGCTATCCCGAAACTGGTTCGAAAGAGACGCCTGCCTCAAGGAAAAACTGACCCGTCTAGGAGGCGGCTTAAAGAATCCGTCTTCCAACGCGCGGAGAAGGACAAAAGACGAAATTCAATTACTCCGTCCAAATCGACCTCGCGGGATAGGATAGAGGAAAAAGAGAAGGGACGCAATAAACGTGCAAATGGATAAAGGTGTCTTTATGCCGGGGATGCCATAACCGCCACGGGAAGGGAATTTATTTTCGATAACGCCCATCTGAGACTTCTCCACGCGAGCAATAAACCTTTTCCAGATCTTTTCCCGTTCTCTTTCTTTCTCCATATCTCTCCTTCACTTTTTTTGCAGTTTCCGATGAGATAAAAACATTTTCGCGAGAAAGAGGTTAGTACGGGATAGATAGATTGGCCAGTCTGCTGCGGAAATAAAATACACCGATTTTTCAATAGAAGAATATGATTGTTTTCCCATTTATTTAGCAATAAGTATCCTAAATCTATGCAACTTGAACCAACTGAAAAAAGATTTGCATCTGCGCATTCAGTAGACCATATTCTCTTGAATTCCTGGATCAAACACCTAAATATATGCAAGTTCAAAATTACCTGTAACTATCGTAACCTATTATACAAAATTATTTTGTTTCACAAAAAAATTGATTAAAAGAGCGAATTAAGAATTCCATTAAATAGTTATCATAATTTGCATTTATCTTGTAACATGGTAACATTAGAATATTGAGCTATGAATAATAAAATATATGCATAAAGCAAATAATACAATTTTTTAAAATATAAATAGAAAAAAGTTAGTTTTTGACTAATACGCATGTTATATAAGAAAAGGATCTAGTTCTTTCTTCAAACTGTTGTACAACAAATGTGTATGACCAATCTTTAGCGAAGAACTTAACCTACCCCATAGGTCCATTTACTTTCGGCGGAAGTAAGAATAATTTTGTACCACGCATTACTTGGTGAATTAAAAACATGGATGACATGAATGACATTAAAACATGCAAACACACTCCCTCCTGAAGACATATAGAGCAATATGCTGTCATGTTCCAGGCTGCTAACTTAGTAATAGATTAAGCCCCTCTCGGTAAAATAGTAAAAACTACATTGCTTCTTGCTTAAAGTATTTTTCAACTCATTTTAAACAGTATTGCGGAGCATTAGGTTACCCGAAAGATAAAAACCTAAACACACATAAGATGTACCGGAAAAAATCAGCATACATATTTCCGTTTTATTTATATTTTTTTAAAAGAATTATTCCTTCCCATTCCACTAATGATGATTGTATGTCAACAATCCTAAGTCAACAATATAGCCTTGGCACAGCTCCCGATTTCGCTCTCCAATCCACTAGCTTTTCATAGTAATGTATTTCATATCTTTTTCATTCTAAAAAGCCTGTTATATTTAACTCCTTTGGGTCCGTCCCTTTTCCCTTCTTGCCGCCTACCTTTACTTCAGCGATTGTTATATCCCTGCCAACATTCCTAATAAATAAATTTTCAAGAATATTTGAGACTATTCCTACAGTTTTTCCTGTGGAGCTTATAATTCATCTCTTTGATTTCCCAATTCTTCGAGTTTTTCGTCGAGTAGTTGGCCAGCCTGGATAGGATATAACTCCTGCAGATATCCATCGGCAATGGATGAGAAGGTTCGAAGCGAAATAATAAGAAGAGGAACAGGATGGAACGAATATAAAAGGGAGGAGAAGAATCTCTTTCCGCGAGTGACAAATCGTTTTGGACCGGCCCGACACCTTTGGATGAAAAAGATGACGGTCTCTTTTATGTGAGCGAGAGAAGGGGCGGGTGGAGCTCCCTTCGGCAACGGTTGGTGTGAAATGAAGGCGCCTCGACTCGAAGTGAGCCGCCGACTGAAGCGTTCACAGCCCATCAAGGGCCCACCGACCATCCTTTATCTCAAAGGGGGTTCGAGAAGAATATAGAATTAGAGAAGGGATAAAATCCTCCTTTCACGCGTGAGAAAAATATAGAAGCTTCTAAAAAAGTTATGCATCGTTTCATCGGCCGTTGAAGCGTAAAAAAACTTACATTCACGAAATAACATTTTTTCATAATACGGTGACATTGATGATATTATCATACTGTGCTTCAATGGTTGCTTTGTTTTGACTCCTTTGAATGAATATTTAATTTTACATCGTATGATATAAAAAATTTATAGAATGTCCTTCACGTAAGGTGTAAATTTATTAATTCTCATATCACCAACGATAGCAGTACATTAAAGTTTTACATGAAAAACTTTAGGAGCCTCAAAAGAACCGTTCCATCGGCTGTTGAAGCATTAAACAATAACTAATATCAGGGAAAAAAAATGTGTGCGTTTTAACGATGATAACGATGATATTATCTAAATATGCCCCGGTGAGAGTACTAAAATCCTTTGAACCTTTAAAACAAACTTAAATTTGTCACCATACACCTATACAATTATAGTATATCGATTAAGGAAGGTTTAAATTTTTTTATTCTCAAGCCACCAAAGACAGTACCGTATATATGTTTGCCATCTTATATCTCTTAAATTAAATTATTAATTAAATTAAAATTTTTTGCATATAACGGTGACATTGATGATTCTATATTTTTAAGCCTCGATGAGTGTGCAAAAATTCCTTAGATCTTAAATATGGATGTTAAATTTGATATCAGTATACAATTTATAGAATATCAATTAAGGAAGGTTTAAAATTACTTAATTATTTATTCTAAACCACCTTTCTATTCCACCATCAATTTATTCTACTACCACAGAACTATATAGGCCTAAAACAGTGGAGTTTTACAACAAATTAACAATAATTATTCACATAAATCCATGCTCCGAATGAATCTTCCCAAGTGGGACTAGAACTTGCAACCTTTGGCCTCTTTACACCACCACTATCGAGGCCGGCAAAGCATTAAGCACATGAAACTCAGGATTACCCACATCCACCTCCAGCATTGCAACAACTCATAGCAAGGCCCTTTTATTCCATCCCACTATCCTTTTCCTGCTCCTTCCTCCCTTACCTTAAACCTGAGTTTTTAACAACAAAGCTCACTTCGTCCGAACACACATTTTTCTAAGAGCATTTGAAGAGAATACTGAATGAGAAAAGGAATAAAATGTTCAGACGTGAGAAAAAGATAGAAACTTCATAGAAGTTGTATATCTTAGCATTAGTGGTAAAAGCAGAAAAAATCTTCCTTGGAGGAAATAATTCTGTACACATTTGCACTTGTACACACTACGATGAAAGTGGTAGTATTAATTATAACACATCAGAAAATATTTGAGTGTAAGAAACCATTTGCCTTTTCAGAAGAGTAGAATATATTAGTCGATGCAAAATAATATAATCAATTACTGTTTTACCGCTTCTAAAGTTAGATTTGCTGGAATCGTTTTATATTATTTTCTACATCCACAAAGAGTATAATAACTTGTCCGTCTTATGGTGAAATAAGTAATCTCATTTCATCTCAACCGAATTATTGTATGCTGGTATTAATAGCTTGTCCGTAAGGTGAAATTGATAAAATTATCCCACTACGTTCGATAAATGCAATAAGTATATAAATTCTTCGTTATTGAAATATTTTATCATTCAACATATTGACATTAATACAATATGTATTAAGAGGGGAATATGAAAAGTAAGGTCTCGGAAGCATAGGCGTTGCAGCATGCAGCACTAGACAAAATTTAGCCTCCCTGTTGTGTTTATTGGTCCTTTCCCTAACCATCGCATCGACAGTTCCTCAACCTCGAGCTTATCGTGGAGAACACACATAAAAAATATGTGCGGCATAGCCCTGAAGAAATGAACCGCTACGGTCGTACATATAGCGTTACCCAGATGTTGAGCAAATTAGGCTGGGAGCCGCTGGAGACTCGAAGGCCGCGCGCTAGGCTTAGATTGCTTGAACAATTGAGAATAGATATCTTTCATAGCGACACGGAAATCATAATATTATAGTCGCACTATATTTCTAGGTCCAATAGAAGCGATAAATTAAGAGAGATGATTTGCCGATTTGTAGATATGGGAATTCGTTTTTTCCCCGAGACATAAAGGACTTTAATAATTGCTAGTCGTGATTTCCTTAGAGGACTTCCTTTTTATGTAAGAACGACTGGTGTCCTAACACCCCCTGCCACACGCCTTTTAGGCGGCTTGCGGGGTATTCTGTAGATGTATATTAGCAAGATAATTATCGGCGCAGCTCCCATTCATGATGGGCGTCCCGATTTGATGGTCCCGCCAATTTTTAACTGCAGTTGTCATTAAGTTTCTGCAAGCGGAGATGTTAACTCCAATGGAAATTCATCACCAATTGAAAGAATTGTGTTATCCAAAATGCATAGACTCGAAAATTGCACGGAAGTGGTGCAGGAAATTTATTACTTGCCACCTCAACGTTCTGGACAAGGCGTGGAATTCTAAAAATCAGCGGGCAAGATTAGGTTCAGCTTCTCCTGGGGCGAAAATGTGTCCTGATAGTCGATTTCATGCCCTAAGGTACAAAAATCAACTATGTCAGGCACTATGAAACTCTAAGCAAGCTTCGAAGGGCTATCCAGAACAAAAGACACGGCAGTTTGACAAAAGACGTTCGATTTCACCAAGACAAGGAGTTATTTCCACAAGGGGCAAGGATGTCGCCCGCAAAGCAACGTCACCCATTGAGGAATTTGGATTGAAGGTGACTTATCACCATACAGCCCAGACATCGCCCACTGTAACTATCACTTCTTTTAGGCCCTAAAAAAGGCTAGGGAGGCCGAAAATTTAAGAACGACGGCGACCTTCTCACCTTCCTCACTGGAAGCGGCAGGGAGTTGGCTCGAGAAGGGAAAACAAGAGTTCGTCACACGGATGCGCACACGCGCTCAAGGACAAATACGTCAAAAATGGCTAAATTTTTAAGGTTTCTAATCGTGTAATACGCATTGAGAAAAATCTCAGCAACTATGAAAAAAAATTGGAGGCCTTGCTTTTCATAAGCCCCGCGTGTAATAAACGAACATAGTCGACAAGTTACGTTAGTATAGGTTACATAGGTTAGAAAGCTATTGAAGTTATTTTACATACGTTACGTTACATGAAGCATTTTCGAATCGCCCACCCTTGTGGCAACTTCAATTTCCCTTTTCGATTCACAAGAATCAATAATACCAATTTATAATTAATTACATTCATGCCTACATTCCAGAAAAAAATTATCTTATTTAATGCCTAGGTATTTCATAAACTTTTCTTCGATACTACGACTTAATATTTTTTCTCTTAGCCTCACAGTTCTTACGAAAAAGGTAAATATGAAGATTCAAAAGTACTCTGAGTAAAACTAGATGACGTTTCAACCTGTGCCCTTGTTTTTCCGCCCTATCTTGACCAAGCGTACTTGGCCTCGGGTGTCCCATACTTCTCCCGTCGGAGCCGGTGTTATCCGATTCGGAAGGTCTTAAAACCCGACCTTGGAGTGTATTTTTACGTGTTTTTGTGACTGGTAGCGCAAAAGGAAACGCCATTCCACGGTGGGGCCGACGCTCTCGTAAAACGTAAAGATTTTCTTGCCGATACTTTCACTGCTTTTGTCACGATACATGCCCCTCTCTATGTTCATTTTTGGTAACGCAGGCGTTATAGAGAAGAAAATCATTGCGATTTAAACAAAGAACGAAGTGAATTACGACAATGTATAACTTAATATTTGCTTAACATGCAGACAAACGTGCTCTAAAAACTGACTTAAAAGAATTATCCAGGAATTGCGAAGAATGAGACCAACGAAAGTCCAAAAAAATAGGAAGGTCAAGGTTTTTATGGTTTCATTTAATAAAGAATATTAAGTTGTATTTTAAAGCTATATTGCATCCATAGATCAATTCCTGTCTAAAATTATGTCGTTCATGATAATGTTATCTATCAGGGAGGAGGGATACATTTAAGGGAGGGTTTTGCAAATAAGTTAAATTTTTATCACAACTGAAGCAAAAAAAAAAATAAACTGGGACATTGTGGACATAAAAGATAAGTATTACCTAAGACAAACCATAATCAAAATATAAAATATGGTAAATATGAAAATCATTCGCAAGTAGAAATAGTAATTAAATTCTCAGAATATTTATTTCCGTGGGGTGGTAGTTGAAGAATTAATGCACAATAAATAATTTATAACATCCACAAGCTTTTTTTTTTTGATTTTTATACGGCATTTATAATAAATTGATTTTTTACGGCAAGAAAAATGGCATAAAATTAATTAACATAAGATATTGGCACGCATATTCTGGGGACCAAAATTGTGTTACGTGAAGTGTACTCCAAAACCGGAACATCAAATTTACCTCGAATTTGCAAGGTGTATAATGTACCTGAAAGGAGCCAAAACCGCAAAATTAACCACACCCTGCTTAAAAGAAGAGTTAAATCACGAAGGAAGTTGAAAATAGTTGACGTTCTAAACAGTCAATCCTGAAATTCCAGCCTGAAGCGAAAGATGGGACAGTTGAAAACTGTTGTGCAAAGTAAATTCAGCGTACTACCCGAACTCAATCCCACAAACCCCATGCTGCCTACGTATTCGTGCCCAAAGTGGCATTCTGTGGTTAATTGAGACAATTGCCTCAATTTCACTCCATCGGAAGTGGCAAAGGGAGAACACTGGGAACTTGAATGGCTTCGACTGACGCACAACTACGCCCAAACTGCTCTGAGGACGACCGAAGGAGACGTTGAGGTAAAACATATAGTCGGGAGAGAACTTTGGCGTTCGGAGAGGATGCTAAAGAATGGGTATTTAAGTCATGAACAGCCGACGTTAAGGCTAGATACGCACTCAAAGCTCAAAGGGGTGAGTGACCGCCTTTCCCACTGAAACTCTCACGTGAAAGTAGGTGCTTAGCTATACAGCAAAAAGTAATGGCAAGTAGTTTATGTCGTATTCAAGATTAAATAACTATCTGTTATATCTTAGGATTTGATTTTTACGTACAGGATACATTAAAATAGGTATAAATAAAATTATTTGTTTAAAAGAGCAATGGTAAAATCGAAATTTATCTAATCATAACAAAATCAGGTCGTCCTAAAAACTAAGGAGCTTGATTACATGACAATGATTGCGGTAACATGACAATATAGAAAAGAAACGAATACGCAAACGTTACGCGTTTAAATTTTCATTTTATTACTGAAATTTAAGATGGCAGGTTCACAAATTCATGAACCCCTAATCCTTTTAATCATCATCACGCTAAAATTATATGCAAGGTATAAATAAGTGCTCCGAGTACGCCCTCATAAAAACTTAGGCTCATATTGAAATAATAATAAGTATGGAATACATGTGGATTACAAACTTCATGATAAGATAAAAGTAAATCGTTTCCGATAGGGAATCAGACGAAATACATTTATCCCCTGCTTATAATGATTTAAGTATTACTGAAGATTCACATTAAATTCTTTCATGGTCCGCGATAAATGCAAGAATATTCGGTATATTTTAAAATAGTTAATTCACTTGAACAAAAACTCGATTCGGAAACTTTAAATTTCCATGTCATTATCCACATCAATCTCTTCATTGTTGTCAGCACTAAGTTCAAGAAATTTTCATTTCTGAGTACTAGAGATAATACCCTTTCTAGTCTTTATCACCATCTTCAATGTACGTGATTCCCCAATTATCTCATCGAAAAGTATACAACAAATATCGTCGATGGATAAAGAAATCGGCCTTCGAATTTGATAACTCTTGCATTTACAAATAATTAGCAATTGACGTAAAATACCTATGCCCTGCGTTGAAAAGGAGAAGAAATTCCCTTTGGCACTTGAATGTAGTTAACGGTAAAAATAGGTATTCTAGGATCCATCTCTGACTAGTTATGTATTGTGTATTATTTCAAATAAATGACACTGCTTTAAACTATCAGTTGGGTTTATGCACATTGGATCGACTTAAACGTCAGAATTTTCACGTAATGATACCCTGACATTTGAAAGACCTTAAACATGTGGCTAAGTAAGGAAGTCGGTGGTCTGTAAGAGTAGGAGAGACGTATTAAGTATCCCATTCAAAACTTTATCCCAGGAAAGAAAATAAATGCATAATAGATAGTGGAAAATATACCTATACACGGTAGCCGTGGCGTACAATCGGGGTGTTCTCACCGAGGTCACTTTTACATTTTAAAACTATCATGTCATCATTCTTTGATACCTTCTTATGAAAAAAATGACAAATAGTTAATGTACTAACACACCAATCCTTCTCCACCATTCTTAGGAGCTGGACATCAGATATCGCAATAAAAAAAACACTTTTATCAATTATGCTGCCTCAAAATTTCTAATGTATGCATTCGTAGCCAAAGCGAAAAAATTGTAATAAAATGTAAGCAATAATATGTTATAAAAACAGACAGTAATGTTTCACTGCTAAAAAGTTAAGGAATTTGGCCAACTTAAGGAATTTGGCCTAATTTGGCCAAGGCGACTCTGCCCGGTACTTTTCAAGAAAATGTTGCATAAACAGCGCAATTAAACAACAAACAGCAACCACCGCAGCCTTTAAAAAATATGTAATTGAATTGGATGTAGTTAAAAAATTACTGTTCCCCTTTAGTATATTATATCCCTTTAGTAGTATATATATAGAAAAACTGATAATTTTGCCCTCTCTCGCTGAATCTGATAAGATCTGCAACGCTATCTTTTCTTAATTTACAGGCAATATGTAATATATTACAAACATTAACCTAGGAAAGGATAAGCTTGAAGAGATGAAAGAGCTTTCTTACCTGGGAAGCCGAATTACCAATGATGGACGGAGCAAGAAAAAATAGTCAGTAGAATAGCGCAGAGGAAGAGGGCTTTCTACAAAAAGAAGAATATTCATGCAGCTGAGAATACAAGCATAGAAGTCTGGAAAAAATTCATCAGTTGCCACAAATGGATTATGTTTCTGTATGGAAGCGAGGCTTGGAAGTTGACAGCAGGAGAGAGGTCAAGAGTGGAAGCATTCGAAATATGGTGCTACCCAACAATGATGATGATAAAATGAATCAACCGTGTAAGTAACGAGGAAGTGCTAAGAAGATTGAGAGAAAAGAGAAGCCTCCTAGAAACCTTAAACAGAAGACGGGACAACTTAGCTGGCCACATTTGGGGGCTTTGTGGCCTGATGAAGACAATCGTTGAAGGACAAGTGGAAGGGGAGTCGAGCAAGGGACAGCCCCGAATCAGTTACATAGGACAGGTAATAAAGGGTGCAAACGAGTATAAATACGCCGCTATGAAAATACTAGCTCTTAATCTAGAATCTTAGGATTGTTGACTAATGATGATGATGTCATGCATTCTTGAGATCACTTTTGGAGACAATGAAGGGGGCAAGATGGCGCGCAAAGACGGTAGGCACGTGTAAAGGTATGCTCAATGTACTTTGTAAAAATTACACACATGGAAGAAATTATAAATACCAATGTAGTGGAATAGGATTCATGAATATTGTGGACGTGACATAAAATCGAGGTGATCTCACTGAGGAATATGAAATAATTTCTCTGTAGAAACTATTTCATCGATCTTTCATCCCGTCATATGCAAATAAATACTGAAACAAATCTACTCAAAAGTACTAAACACTCTCCGTCATCCTTTTCTGGGGTACTACTTCCCATCCTTTCATCGAAAACTTTTGAATAAACCAGGCGAATTTTATATTCAGTACACTGTTCATTTCTTGCCATGTGGGTGCCTGTTTGGCAAATATTTAAAAAATGTTCTCTTAAACATATATTTTAAAATTCATAACACGTGTTCAGCTCCTAAGACAGTCAAGAAAGTTTTTTCTGATTCTTCGTGTAAGAATATCTTAGTCACATAATTTATGTACGCGCGCAATTTATGTACAAAGGCGGGAGAGGCATGAAAATTTATGTACATTGTATTTTCAAAATATTCATCGTATGAATAAGAAAATACCTTGTAACATCACGGAAAAAGTTCATGAATATTGTGGACGTGACACCAAACCGGGTCGACCTAGATGGGGCTGAGACATTTTTTTACATTTCATCAGCCTCAGTGCCGCCTTTTCCAAAGTGAAGCAAAAATTTCAAACCCTCCTTAATTCTTCCCCATCCATCTTCTCAGGTAGATATTTCAGGAATTTTTGCGGGAAAACTTGCATGAACCAAAATTATCATATGATGTATATAAACTATTTTAGAAAAAAAAACGTTACACGATACGGTAATTTTAAAATATTTTGAAATGATAACACCGATAACTTTATTTAGCACTCGTTATCATCTCATTACACGGATAAGAAATCTCCTTAATTTTTTAACGTAAAAATTCCATACATTTCATGAGATCATATGCACGCGCAATGGAGGAGTAAAGACAAAATATTCAATGTACGAAGAATACAAATTATAACTCCACGGAAAAAGATTAATGACTATTTTGGGTGTGGCATCAGAGCAGGGCGATGTTTATGGGGCCGATGATTTTTTTACATTTTTCAATACCATTTCATCAGCCTTACATGCCGCCTTCTGGAAATACTGGCAAAAATTTCGAACCCTCCATCATTCTCCCCCACCCATCTTCTCGGGTAGGTACATATTTTTGGAATTTTCGCGGGAAATCTTGCGTAAACCAAACGAATATTATATTCAGGTACCTAGTATTATCATAGAATGTAGGTAAAATATTTAAGCAAATAAACGTTGTACGACACTGTGATATTAAGATAATTTAAAATGACAACACCGTTAAGTTTATATTAGAACTCGTTATCATCTCATTAGACGGAATCTCCTTGAATTTTTTTACGTAAAAATGCCATATATTTCGTGAGATCATGTACACGCGCAATTTAGGTTTAAGGGCGGAAGTAATATGAAAATTGATGTATATTAAATTTCCAAAAAATTAAATGCACGAAGACTATAACGCATTAAAACTTCACGGAACAAAATTCATGAATACTTGGATGTGACATTGAATCATGGCGACCTACATGGCGCCGAGAATGTTGTTTATTTAATTTTTTCAATACCATTTCATCAGCCTTACATACCGCCCTCTGCAAATACTGGCATAAATTTGAAACCCTCCATCATCCTCCCTCACCCATCTTCTCGGGTACATACATCCGGAATTTTCGCGGGAAATCTTGCATAAACCAAACATATTTTACATTCGAACTATGGCTACGACAACGTCACGGATTCCGCGAATAAGGCATTCGCGCCAGAGAGAGATGAACCTTTCGATCTTTTTCCCTACCGTGGATCGCGGGGACAGCGCTGACGAAGTGTTCTTGCTAATGGAAAACCCTGGTAGAAACTCCGAACCCATAACGATGATGCCGCGAAATATCCACGCCATCGAGCTCTGTGTGAGATCATGCATAAAATTACCATCTCATCGCAAAGGGGGACCTCTCTACTCTCCGCAATACCTTCTACGCCATGTTCCACCGGTTCAATATACTGGTCACATGCACGCAAACTTTAATCAAGAGAACGTGTACGCCTGAAATCACGAAGGGACGAAATAATATAATAACCTTCTCTCTCCTAAACAAACAGGGTACGTCCACAAGTCGGATAGATTTTCGTACGCTCAAATCTACGCAGCAGTTGCACAGAGGGTAGAATGTTTCTTCGAGTTTATGATGCCCGGATTAACTTCCTGGACTTTTCATGGATTCCAGTAGTCACATACCTTTAATCTAGATATGGTTTGAACCATGGTTGTAGCGAGTGGAGTAGAAGCAAGGACCCAAAATCCTCCAGAGATACAGGTCTTAGGTGTGCCGCCCGAAGTGAATTCCTTCTCCAAATAAACTCACCATGAAAAACGTTTGTGGAAAATACTGTGTTTCAAAGTCTCCATATTTTTCTTCTGTTCCAAATATTCTGATTATTTCTACCGATCTTCGTCATGTCCAAATAATTGTTTCCGTGGCAAGCAAAATAAGAATATAATTCTCTGCAGTAGTGGTAAATCATTATATTGAAAATATAGTTTTATTCGATGGTGTTACCTTCCATTTACTCATATTTTACCCTAAAATAGTTGATTATAGCTGAAAATTATAAAAAATTGCTATGACAAATTACATCGACCCAATATAAATGAGATAATCAATTTGAATTTTTTCACTACCGTTGACATGCTCAAAAAGAGTAGCAAATATTAAATAATATATACTACTAACAAAAGTTGAATCATGAACACGTCAACTAAGTCAAATAAAATCATTTTACCCATTTTACCCTGTACAACCCAATGGCCCTATACACGCAACATTTAATCAAGGGAACTTGTACACCTCCCTAATATCACGGAGGAACGAAATAATATTATAGCCTTCTCTCTCCTAAACAAACAGGGTACATCCAAAAGTCGGATCGATTTTCGAACCTACAAATCTATGTTGTGACTAGCCGGCTACGTAGCACCTTTATAGAAGGTATAATGTTTCTTAAGGTTAATGGACATGGATTATTTCCTGGAATATTTCATGAACTCTAGTAGTCACAGATCTCTAACTAAGATAGGATTTGAACCAAGGCCGTAACGAGCGGAGAGAGGCCAAGGACTTAAAAAACCGTTGATACGGTCTAAGTAAGTTACCCCATACTACCCCATCAAAGTATATTCCTCCTTCAAGCAAACCCACCACGATAAACGTTTGTTACAAATAACATGTTTCAAAATATGCCCTATCTTTTTTATTCCTTACTGTTCCTTCTGATTATTATTAAAACACCTTGTCAAACCAAAATGTTCGTTTCTGCGATAGAGAAAATGTGTACATTAAATTTTCAATTTTCTTCCAACAATGGTCAATAAATTTGGTGGATTTAACTTTTATCCACTCATGCTATAATATAGTCTAGCACTGATAGAAATACTAAAATCACTTTGGGTAAGACAATTCATCACACGGACACAATGCAATTGAAATAATCGGTCCTGATGCTTTCACTGCTGTTGGCATGAATAGAAATGGTATCATCAATTACTATGTTCCAGTGAATTATGAACACACCTTCTGCATTAGATGAAATCAACGACTCCATGACGCCCCGATTAACCAAATGGACCAATGCATGCTTGAAACCAAATTGAATCAAGGACACGTATGACCTCCTTGAAATTATGGACGTACCTAAAATTACCATACCCTTTCGCTTCTAAGCAAACAGGATACACGTATAAGGCGAATATCTTTTCCTACTCTCATACGTACGTAGCGACAGGCTGGCTTTGTAATAATGACGGAGAGAAACAACATGTTTCTTCAATTTCATATTACAAGCGTAGAGTATTCCCTGATCTTTTCAAGGGTTTGATTAACCACAGTTCTATTCGCTAGATTTGGTTGGAACCGAGGTCAAAGAAGCACTGATATTCCTGGGGTAATATACCCCCAATAAATGTTTTGGAAATACACAGTCTGAGGCGTACCCCTTTCTCTTCATCCCTCTAAATTGCATTCCTCCTCGAAGTAAATCTATTCGTAAAACATTTTCTGACTACAGCCTTTTTTTGAACTAATACTCATCTTTTTTTCTCAACCTAACATTATTTTTATGTCTGACAGCCTTGTCAGAACCAACTGTCAATTTCTGAGAAAAATAACCAAAATATTTATATATTTCTCAGCAATAATTGTATTGACCATGATGAAAATTTAACAATAGACTTCACTTACGTAAGTAATTTCCCTGAAATGCTCACTCAATGCTAAAAATAATCATCATTTTTTTCCCCAGCCGATGATTTTGACACATTGCATGCTATAGAACCCTCTCCCCTAAAAAAATATGGTACACTCAGAGATGAGAGATATTTTCCTACGCTGGGACTACTTGTTTACCTAATGTCTAAGTTTGCTTCATGACGTTTCCGATATATCTCAAAATGTTCCCATATGTCAAAATCAACCAGCCTTACCTGTTACAGCCATCTAATGACAAACAGCAGGAACTACAGATTCCTCACTTCATAAATCATATTTTATGATTTCGGATACGTTATTTTCACCGGCTGGGAAAATTCTGCACCCACGTAGCTACATTGCAGCAATACCTAGCGTTTTACCCTCCAAGTTCTGTTAGGTCGCAGGCAGATCGGCAAAACGTTCGGGAGACCATTCCTCATTTGACCCGCACAGCAGGCAACCCCTGCCTTTTGCGGTTCCCTCAAGAGGGGCCTTAGGTCCCTGCGGCGCACCATGTGACCCCTAACTTCCCCCTGTCTAAACCCCATGACTCGCTCAACTCCCACAGGGCCCAACAGACAAAACGCCACCTTCCGTGTAGGAGATTTCCACCCGAGCCCTAACTCGCCAGCATTCGCTCCCGAGTGACCCATATCTCATACCCTCGCCAGGCAACATCACCGCAGACCTCACCCCACTCATCTTCGCACACTTTACGTGGATGAACACCTCAGTCTCGACCGTTATTTTTTAGTTTCGGATTCCTTGCGAAAAACTTACAATTTCATACAAATTTATCCAAATTATTTTTTAAAAACCCTTATATAAATTCCATCCTTTTTAACCAGGACTAGTTACAAAAAAGGACTATTCTGTATGATAATGATTGTAATATTTAAAAATTTTAACATTGATTAAAAACGTTTCAGTAAATTGATTTATAATGATTAGGGCAAGTACCAAAAAGAAACTATAAATCCACAGGTATTACGGCAATAATTGGGATTTTTAGACATTTCAACATTGATGGGAGACGAAAAAAAATAATGAAAACTGTCAATCAAAACTAATACCGTTAAAAAATACTCCGCCATTTTTTAGGATTGTTCGCGAAAAACTTAGCGTATGCAATAAAATTTTTCGAACAGTTTAAAAAAAAATTATGTTCTTTCATCAGAGCTAACGACAAAAGACAAAAATTAAAACCAAGTTCCTATAGCAATCATCGGCATTTTTAAAAAATTTACACATTGAAAAAGAAACAATGAAAAGAACACAAAAAACAAACAATAATACAAAATGATGATCACGATTTGAAAGTTGCATCAATCATTTGGTAATTCTATAACCCAGGTGAGTTTGGAAAAATGAGGGCGGAGACCAGACTGAGCCACAGCTGAGTGAATAGGTACAACTTATGGGCAGCACTAACCAACCAATTGCACCTCACTCTCGTCCGTTATTTTTAGTGTCGTATCACTAGTGCAAAACGATTTTAATCAGCAAACAAAACAACGTAAAAAATAAACAAAGGAAAACGAAATAATACGAAAAAATAAACAAAAGAATTTTTTTAATTCGTTGCCTTTCTGCAGTTCATTGAAAGAATTTGTAATAAACTTATCAAAAACATATATAAAACGTTCCATGAATTTCATTAATAAGACAAATGGCATAAAGAAACGATAAAGCCACGGGTCCTAAGGCAATCATTGGCTTTTTTTTACACATTTTAAATTGATGATGACGAAGAAAAACAATTTAAACCTAGAGTGTATAATTATAGGATATCAATCCGAGTTATGTCCTCTTATATCTTCTTCCAATGTTCCGATGTCCAACTCGCCTATCGTTCACAGGGAATCAGGAATCCAATTCCTGAGGACCGTCGGCGGGTTGCACATTGAAGCTTCGGAAGGAGATATTGAGGACCTTACCCGGTGTGAAACCCGAAATATCTTCAGCGCCATTGTTCGCCGGGGAAGAAACAGACATTACATCGATGTAAAATGACACAAAAAAACAGTGACACAAATTGCTCAGAATTAAAAAAATGTATCGATATCTCATAGATCCATATGCGTAAGGTTCGTTCGGATAGATGAGGGTATACCTCAACTCAGACAGGCACAGAAGAGTGAATTAAACACATTTGTAGTTGGGAGTCTGTTCGCCTCCCTGGGGCACGTTGCAATTCGAGGATTTTAATGTGGGGAGCCCGAAGGCTCCACCCGGCTTTGAACCGGGGACCCTCCACCAGTAAAGGGCTTTACCGACTAAACAGCCACGCAAAATGTTAATACATGCATTTGAAATGATAATGGTACATTTAATCTTAATTGTTTTCTGTTATTTTCCCTGATGAAGGAGAATTCATTCACCAAAACCTTGGTACAACTAAATTCAAAAAGCGTATTTCCAGTCCACCTCTCCAGAAAAGATGCAACAATGGCGAAAAACATATTATAATGACCATGATATTTTCACTGTTAGCAGATAACGTACTGGTAAAAAATTGTTTGCGCCTGTAGTATTAAATGATATTTAAGTATAAAAATAATATTTTCATAAAATCTACGTTTTGAGAAAAAGAAGAAAATATCTACGGCCCCTTAAATTATTGAAATTTTCAAATATGATTGTGGAAAAGCAAAATATGTTTTAAAAGAGCACTCAAATATCTTAAACGGAAAACGTGGTGCGAGTGTAAAATTGCATAAACTTACGCTAAGAGACAAATCTGATAGATACATATTAACAAGTAACTATTAATTTTATGATATCACATGCGCACCAAATTTTTCGTTTACGATACATAAAATGTTCTTCCAAAACATATTTTACTTTCTCATCAGTCATATTTGAAATTTTCAATAATTTAAGGGGCCGTAGGCAGATATTTTCTTCTGTTTCTCAAAACGTGTATTTTATTACAATGTTATCTTTATACTTTTATTTACTTTAGTCTTTTTTGATTTGTTAGAGAAGAATTTTGCAATCGATTTAAATTTTAAGTGCATCCACCAAGGAGTTGCCTCAAATATTGTTTTTCATACCCAACAGCGGTAACGATTATTATAATTTTAAACAGCCGGGGAAGTTTTTAGATATTTTTATAACAAAATGCCATAGCCTACTCGGTTGGAAACAAAGGATGAGCTGATACAAGCACATTAAATCTAACAGGATAATTATAATCATGGTCATAATTTCTCTATTTTCTTCCGTTAACTTCATTTTTTGAATGTAGTAGAAGAATATTTGTTTACATTTACCTTTAAAAATGATTAATTATCATTCATCATTTGTCTCACTGTAAAATTAAAAGTATTTTTATAATTTGTATTATTTTAAATAGAAAAGAGAAGTAAATAGGTATTGAAACACTTTAATGAAGACCTATCAAGAGTTACCTTATGTATAACACGTATAAAAAAATCGTTACGCGCTATTTGATTGTTTGATCGATTGGTCTTTTGTTATGCTATTATTATTTAAAACATATTGGCCTGAGAGCGCTAATCTGATAAAATATTCTAATTAAACTGTTCCTCTTGCCAACCTACCTTGTCCTGATGTCCTGCAATTGATGTGTTAACACACTATACTATTATTCGGTTCCTCAATTTCTCTTTACTTTCTTTCACTTCATTGTATTTTTTGCACTTCAACAATTTAACATATTTATTTCTGGACTCATTTAATTCCATTATTTTAAATCGAAAAACATCTCACGAACTAATGCAATAGTTTCATCTAGAGCCGTCAAGCGTTTTGTAATGGATTCTAATTATACAGTTCATCTTGCCAACGTGTAATGTAGGATGTCTTGAAATTGATATCTAAACACAATGTATTGTTATGCATTTCCTCGTTTCCCCCCTTCTCTAAAATCTTTTATCTCTAAATTCTACTTGTTAACTCCTTCCTTCAATTTGAAATCGTTTTGCAGCAGCGTTTGTTTATTCAATAGTTTATTGAAACATGAAGACGGCAGAAGTTATGCATGAAGTCGTAAATTCCAAGCAGCAATGTAGAATTTTCAGAGCAATTCATAAAAGGAATGGTGAGTCGCAGGCTTCTGTTGAAGATAAATATACAGGTACTTAATGCTTGAATAAAAGATACTTTATTGCACTTACTGTGATTTCACGCCTCCATTGGATTTAAGTTGTCATTTGTAGAACTCCGTATTAAATTTTTATTTCTGAATATTACTCGAGGTTTTCTTCCAATTGTGGTAAGAAAATTGCATTGTCATCCAGTTATGAACTGTTTTGAAAATTTTAGCGCTCTAGGTAATCAGGAAGTGGACGAAATTCGAGTTGCGAGGTTTTACCGGACGGACAAACGAGAAAGCGAGTATAATAAAACGTGGCAATAAAATACAACTTTGTAGTCAATTAGAATGCAAGATTATCGCATTTGAGAACCAGGAAAATGGTGACAACGCGACGGTCTATTTTATGCACCCCTAAGATTTCTAGGGAAATAAGATGATCGCTCAATAAGTCTTTAGAATCTGCGAGAAATTGCTAAGCATCAAAAACCAATATTAACCAGAAAGCAACATTTGTGACTTGCCAGGTTTTAAATGTTCAGCTGCATCCATCCCATCCTTTTAATGTTGTTACCAATTGTAGTGAACAAATTTCATTTGTTTATAAAAATGGACAAAATGGAGTTTCGTGAAGTGATCAAAAACTTGTTTTTGAGGGGGTTAACGCTGAAAGAAATCAAAGCTGAGTTGAAAGGAACATCTGATTTTGTGTTTGCAAATATTCGCAATTGGGTAAATGAATTTTAACCAGGCCGCACATCCCAAAAATGAACATTGTACCAGACGTCCTGTGGTAGTGTCTGGATGGAATGTTGAGGATGAACGGGCACCAAAGCAGTCAATGATGGTGAAATGGTCCGGTTTGTTCATGGCAACGATATATTGGAATGTATGCGGAATAATATACATCAATTACTTGAAAAAGGGAAAAATGATAGCAAGGGAGTGTTATGCATCGTTATTGGACCAGTTGTTGCTAGAAATCAAGAATAGTGTCCTAATTGTAAGCTGAAAATGTTTTGGGAACTCAACAAGACAATGCACAGTTGCACACCAGTTCAGTTTCAATATCCAAAGTTACGGAATTTGAGTTTCAAATATTACAAAGTTCACCATATTCATCAGACTTGGCCTCCAGTTATTTAATATCTTGAAGAAATTGCTCTCGTCAAAGGAGGAGGTCATCACCCAAACCAATGCCTATTTTTAGGATATTCCGAAATTCTACTTTTTAGACAGCATAAATCTCTTGAAAAAATGCTTAAATTTTTTTAGAGCTGAAAGGATACTTAAATGAAAAACATAACAAATTAAGCAAATATAATTTGCCTTTATATATTTTTCTAATGATTTATTGAACGACCCTCTTACTTGTGAATTTGGGAACTCAGGTATAATATCTTTCCTTTGAGGAGATGCCAAGGTTAATGTCTCATTATTGAAATGTAAATTAGTTTTGATAAGAGTCTACAGTATATGAACAAAATATTATAAGATACCATCCTTAGTGTTGACCAATCGACGCGTCAGGAAATAGTATTCGTTGAGAGTGCAAGATGCGTATTTTTATGGTCGCAAAAAGTCCAGTCCATCTTCAACGAACTCTCGCAGTCACACTCCTTTCATAACCGAAATCCATGCGGTGCCCCCTTTTTATTTCAGCGCGACAAAATGGGAGGAAATGCATTTGTCCACCCCTCTATATCCCTCTCCCATGGTACCGGTGAAGCTTTTTCCGTTCTAAAAAGAAAGGTAGGAGAAAAAAATCACTTCCACCCACAAATGCATTTTCGACTCGCTGAACGACGGGAGATGCAAAAACTCTCCCCTTAGCGTATTATTCTTTCGTGAAGGGAATGGGGAAGGTTATTGTCCGTCGAATTTTAGGATTCGTGTCAAGTGGACAGTTGAGGGGTGGGTTAAAAAATTGACTTCCAGGATGCCTTCCCGTCATTTTTTTTTACTCCTAACCGGAGCGGCAGCGTTCGCAGAGGCTGATGGCTAAATTATTTAACGGTTCCCGTAATCCCTGAGACGTGGCTCTGAAACCAAAGCGGAAATTACGCATTTGAATTTTCAACTCTATATTGCGTGGGCTAGGTTACATTCCTGCCGACCTGATTCCAACGGTGAAAGAATATAAGGCATTTAGGGCAGAATAAAAAAAACGGAGAAAAATTATGGAAAGAATATATTTATTGACGTGAGAGGAAATATATGGAAAAACTAGCTGAGTGGAACTTGGGAAGAGCAGGATTTGCTGGCTGGTAATAAATCCGAAATTCCACATCATCATCAAAATGGGGCACAAAAACAATGGGGGAATTCACCAAAACGTATGACTCAAAGTAAAAATATTTTCTTTACCAAGTATCCAGAAAGGATACAAGAAAGCTTAGACATTTAATGCTACTATCATATCAAGTATTGAAAGATATATCTGAGAAAATAATTAAAATGTAACTTTATCACTAAATATGAAAATGCTGAAGATACGATGGTCTATTTTATGTCAATCGCGATGATTTTTTGATGATAGGGCAATTTTAAGCAAAAGTAATCAGTCACTTAAAAAGATAAGCCAAGTAGGAGATAAACATCCTCTTAAGTGGAAGCATACCATATACTCCTCACCAGTCCAGATGTAGTGACAGATTAGTGAAGATAAAGTAAAAGTTTAAAAATCTATTAACTGGAAATTTTGAGGATGAGCCGAATAATTTCTGTCCATAATTTCGTTCGTCTAATCTGTCAAATAATTATATAGAGGAATATGGTAAATATATTTGGGCTCAAAACTCATCGGTTATCTTCCGCCAATTCTTCCTGGCCTATTTTTTGTTAAAAAGAACCCAGTCATCATTGGATTCTCGGGCCTATCCCAAGTATTACGCACTTTAGCAAAGCGAGGATGACTTTACTTCGAAAGTGGAGAGTCGAAGCCTAATTGCTGGATCACTTGGCTGTTGAGCGGAGGATCGAGTTTTCATACCGAGGGAAAAGTCTTAGTACGCACCAAAATAAAAATCCTTGATATGGAAGAAAGCATAGAGAAAAGCACCAGTCCCCTCAATAGGAATATAAGAAATCCACACACCCATGGATTAGTTCCTGACGAGCTCAACCCTAACCTATGTGAGAAAATCCACGGGTTGAAACATGGAGAGAGAGAGAGAGCTATATAAAGCTACTTACTCAGGAACTTAACATGCAAACTCTATTATCTGCCCTTTCAATACTCTATTAGGATCTTTTTTTTAAGGAAACCTTACAAACACTTTGATTCCTTCCAGATATTTCCATAATTTCTTTTCTACATCTCTCTAAAAATAATATGTTTCATGGTAATTTACTCCATTTGCAATACGCGGTATTCCTTTTGAATATATAGCACGTCACCGTCACATATCTGTTTCGTTCCCTTCTAGAGGTTTGATTCATCATAGCTAGCCACCAATTCATGGAAATTTTAAAACTTGTTTTTTTAGAACGATTAACCCATTATCAGAGTCAGATGAGAGCATTAGTAACCTTTAACGAGATAATTTTTTTCCAGGTGAGGAAGACGTTTTCTAAAGTATCTTCAACTGAATACACATTTCCACAGCAGTTTAACGAAATAAGTCTTATGTTAACATGTACCAACACGGAGATGATAAAAATTTTGCCAAGAGGAATAACTGCATCCATTAAAAATGAACAGAAATTAGATTCTTCGCTCTCATGTTTACGAGGACTTGTAAAATTATAATTTAAAAAATATCCAATTTTCCCTTAGAGTATAAATGTCTGGTGAATTCCCCGCCTATTTCCAGGAATAAATTACTAGGAATACGAGTACTGTCCTGCAAAGTAATTTAAGTCGATTAAGAGAGCACTTAAGCATACACTGTAATTGAAAGGAGCCCTAGAAATTTAGTTTTCGCATCCTTCACTCCGTGCACTCAAAGCGATAAAAGTCTCACGAATGGATTTCCTGCCTGCGCAGATGGCAAAATAGAGGATATTTCTCCTCACCCAAGCCAGCATTTCAAAGGACTCTCTCGTCTTTATCTTGTTACCTGAACGGAGCTTATTTAATTATTCGATCGGAACTTATTTAATTATCTGCCTGAAGTTTTCATATTAAAATGACGAGACATGGTTGAACCAAGAGACAAAAACGTAGGGATCACAGCTTGCATTTTAATTTTGATAGATTATTCCAAGAAATATCTTAAACTTTCTAATGAGATGATAACTACTTAAATTTTAAATCAAATAAAAAGTAAAGAAAATCAAGTAACCTTGTGAATTACATTCATTATTTAGACATTATTTTGATGAGAATATAGCTCTAATATTTCGTACTTTTTTTGGAAAATTGGAAAATAGTTTTCACTCACGTATTCATAAAAAAGCAGTAACATTAAAATCATATTACGCGCTTAATGACATTTGCAATAATATTTACACAAGAATTTCGCAAAATACAATCAATGTATCGGCCAACTTTTAAGTTACGTTGTAAGAAAGAAATATTTAGATATATATATATATATATAATTAGAACGCCTTCTACTTAAATCAAATATATCGAGTTTTCATCGACCAATGTGCAATTTATAACCCCTTTAGGTCGGCTATTTCTGGGATAAAGTAGGTACTTTGTATAGAAGAAATATCTGAGGTTTTCCCGGCGTATGCTGATGTTGAAGTTTATTCGGGATTGCCACCGGATAAGGTTCTCCATCTCTGCCGACGTTTCGATGGCCGAGTCGTCCATCGTCATCGTCATCGTCATCGATGACGATGGACGACTCGGCCATCGAAACGTCGGCAGAGATGGAGAACCTTATCCGGTGGCAATCCCGAATAAACTTCAACATCAGGTACTTTGTATATTTTCTGTCCTCGTCACACATGCATCCATAAATTAATATTAATTAATTAGCAAGCATATCAACTCCATGCAGGCGGGGGAAGAAGAGAAGGTCATTTTAAATATAAGGTTATGAGTAATAAGTTTTAAATGTAGTAAACTCATAACCTTAACATTCATGTTTTTAGTTTAATGTAAGATAAGAGATACTTGATCCACTAAAGGGGAAATTGGGTCAGATTTGGCCCTGATTTGATTATAAAAATAAATTTACGCTTTCCCCGGATAGTCATCACTAGTTGTTCAATTGCTCAACCCTAATTTCATTCCAGAAATATCAAGGAAATACAAAAAGAGGTCCCACGACTCAGAACAATACTGCCAATCCTGTGTCTGTCAGCGATATCAGCAGGAAATATTTGTGAGTATATGAAATGTAAATAAAGTATTGAGTGGGATGATTTAAATATCAGACGGTAGATTTCCTAATAAATAAATGAAGTACTCATATTAATTGTGAAAAACTATTAAAATAGCTTGAGAAACGAAAATGCGGGGAGAAAATCAATAGAAATCACAAAAAGTTCTAATTTAATTGGCAGAACCATGGTTCAATTAACTGAGTAGCATCTCCTAGGGAGTTGAGCAGGATAGTATACAAGGGAACCAAGCCAGCAAAGAGTGATTTTCCACGAAAGCAAAAACTCATTCCGGGAACTTCAGATTTATTGACTGATTTATACTCCTACTAATACGGAGAGAACATTCAATAATACTGTCATTTAGGTACCGAAAAAAAGATGTTTCTGTTAATTGGAATGGTTTATGGCATAAAATGAAGGTCAAAAGGAAGTTAGGTTCTATGGAATTTGTACAATAGATAAGTAACAATAGTAATCATGTATTTCAAAGTGTTGAAAGGCTACTGACTCACAAATCTATTAATCGCTCTTCCGCAGAAACTGAGTTTCTATTGCAATTAAAACGAATATAATTCTCCCATTGAATTACAATTTCACTAAACGAGAATCATTATTAATTCTAAAAGCTTGCCTTCAGGAATGTAAAACTATCTTACTTGTGTATCAGAATTCTCATATTCGGGGTGAGCTATATTACGAAACTTTTTGGGAACAAGCACATAACACGATCATTTGGGTAAAAAATCAACTTGTCTGAAACAAAAACTTCCCTTGTATTTAGAAGTGGTTCTACAATCAAAATTTATATTCAGATATGCATAAATTTCTTTCTTAATAAATTTGGGTTCGTTTGATTATAAATAATAAAATGGACAACACGTGAAACACCACACAACAGTAAATGGTTGCTTTTAAATATACTTGTGAGAATATTAAGTTTAAAAACTTGGATTAAAGCCTCCTCCATTCAATTCCATGCCAAGTAAAGGTGCAGATATGAATATTAAAAATATTGCTAGCTATATTTTATACAAGGAATCAAAATTATAATAAGATAGATAATCATGCCAGCAGAGATTACTAAAAAAGGATATATGATAACGATCCTTACAGAAGAAAATTCCAAAAATCGTTACGGCATATTAAGTATTGTTTGAGCAATGCTCATTGTACCAATGATCATTGAGCTTGACTTAACTGCTGAGGAAGATCGTC
Organism: Ischnura elegans; assembly: GCF_921293095.1. NCBI lineage: Eukaryota > Metazoa > Arthropoda > Insecta > Odonata > Coenagrionidae > Ischnura > Ischnura elegans. Next base: position 42,138,179 of record NC_060255.1, on the reverse strand, counting down.
TTCGTTGAAGATAAAAAAGGAGAGAATTCGCGATGTAAAACGTCAATTTTGTGTAAAGTTCACGGGAATGAGATCGTAATTGAAGCATGTATGAAAACGCAGGAGGTATTTAAGCTTCAGCGCTCCATAATCAACTCCTGCTTCGGGATTCCTCCTTCCACAGAGGAGCTTTCCTTAAAAAAATCAGTGTGCTCCCAAGCTCTTTTCACAGCATTCAAAATTCCTTGTGTTCTCTCGAACTTTCCAAGCCTTCAAAACCTTCCATAAAGGCCTCCTGCTAACCCTCCTACATTTCTCATCCATCTCTTTGTCCTCCTATTGAATTTCTCAAGAAGCCATCCATCTTTACTCAGAATGCCAAGGTCTCCTTCATTTGCTTTTCCTTTTCGCCGCTTTAACTTTCACAATAATGCTTTTCAATCAAATCCCAATTTCGTAGTGATCTATCATGTGGATGATATGCTCACTTGGCTCGTCAATTAATGTGACTCTATTACATTTTTGGAACAATTATACACGTAGCATTCTCCGGTTGAAAGAGATGCAGTTACTGCGAAGCAAAGATGAGCGTGAGAAGCAAGGTGTGCGAATCACTCATGCACTAGGGTACTAATTTTCCATTATGTTTTTTGAAATTTTCTTCCCTTTGCGCGAATATTGCAACCCATAGAAGATTCTCCAGTCGGCCAATGAACGTGTTGCGACCCAATGCGCACTTTTGCAAAATTCACCACTCGCGTCTCTGACTGGCAAAATCTTGAAATTTTCGCTGAGAAATTATCTTCAATCAGGACTTCTTCCCGGAATTCATATTCGAGATGGTGCGATTAATCATTAATTTTCAATGTTTTTATTTTCATCGCAAATAGTGAAAATAAATGTATCGCTCTGCGGCCATTTTTGAAAACCGATTGAAATTCGCCATAAGTGCCAAGATAAATCTAGTTTTTATAGCATGCCCTGGAAATTTCTCTGTGAAGTCCCCTTAGTTAACTCAAGAAGGATATTTGAGATCACAAATAAAGACACTGGATTTTCAACGATGGTTCATTGGTGATCCCTCATAGGAAACATATATAAGAGCGGGTAAAGGATTGGGGTGTAGGATAAGAGCGGGCATGAAGCATGGGGAAATTAAGAGAAATTAGACCAAGTAATCCATCTGATAGGTCGGATTGATAGGGGCGACTTTAGCAGAAGGAAACTTAGACGGAGTCACCATTGCTTCTTATGTTGATTTTAAGTAAGTTTTATCTTCAAATCCTGTCACATGCTAGGATTTAGATCTCACCAATGCATCGGACTATGAATTTATTTCATTCATTTTATCAAGGTCTATAGAAGGAATATAAACGCTGCATTGCTCCAATGGTATGGTGGGACGTGTGGATATCCCAAGTGACCCGTTGCTGTCAGCGCTTGATTTCTCGGTGCTTGGACCTTTGCTTCGGTTAGCTCTTAAGATATTGCTCAATTCCAGTAACCAATTCGTTTGGAAAAATATTCTCTCAGAACTACAAAGTAAATCGCTCAACAATTCTAAGAAACTCATCGTACGCTGAAATCAATCTTCACTTCAAATGTAGAGAATATTCATTTAGTTATTCCCATACCAACCATAACAGCTCTATACGGCCTTTTAAATGGGAGTTATTAACATTTTAACAATTTAACGCGCACAAAAACCATGCCATGGATAGGGGTAACTTACCCATGCGGGACTCGAACCTGCGACCTTCAGTATGGCAGGCAAGAACTTCACGCCGCCGCGGAACGTAATCGGACCTTACTTTTGGAATAACCCTCGTACCATCAAGTCCGTCCAGCTTACACCATTTGAGAGGTGACTCTGTGCTATACCACTACGTGCTGCATTTTCTCTGGAGGAAATTGGAGGTTTCGCATGGATGTGTTTTTTTTTCAATATCAACCCATTAAATTGTATGACACTTAGATATTTTATTAATGATAGTACTTCCTCAATGACTGTGTTTTTAGCAAGTGCCTGAAATCGTAAAAAAATTGATTATACACCAGGAAAATTTCTTCGTATAATAATTAGGACTGTTTACTGACATTTATATCCGTGATACCATAAGTCATCAAATCTAATACTTTTCAGTATTATTCCTCATGATTGCAATATTTATAATCTGAATAAAGTGAAGAATTGGATTGCTCTAACCTCATCATTGAGCTGCGGATATCATGAAAAACCAATTACTCAAGTTATTACACAGAAAAATTAAGCGTGGACTGGATGGAGCGTAGTTTAACTTTAGTCCAAGGTATTGACCAGCAATAAAATTTCCAAAACTTGCTCGACATTTAAATAGCTGTGTAATACAAGGAGCCAATGTAAAACTAAGATACATAATCATATCACCAGAGGTAGGTAAGATGATAACAAATATATGAAGGGGTGAGAATCTAAGGGGCACAAGAGTTTTTTTTCCTGAACATAGTTAGATAAGGTAAATAAGCGAAGAAAACAAACGAGGTCCATCTGTTAATTAGTAGTGAATTTGATTTTCCACTCGATTTTAGCACAGAACAGAGACTCACTTGTGTCCCTTGGGTACCAATCTTTTGTAAATGTCTTGTGTCAACTCCTGTGCCTAACTCTGCTTATAAAAAAATCAGTCGTACCCTAGCTTCTCACCACTTTATACGATCACTATCAAGAAGAATACAACTTCCAAAAATCATCTTGGAAAATTAAATAGTAGATAAGCAATAGTAATTGTCGCCATGCTCGTTGAGGTGCTGAGGAAGATCTAGCTAATTGAAGATGATCATTAAGGAAATCGTTGAGTAAAACCTCAATTTTGTGTAACGATCACGGAAAATTTGCACAAAAATCCTCTTACATATACCCTATTTGCTTCTAGGGTTGCGTGATGTCAATTCGTCATTCATTACGGCGTCAAGTCATTCGGAGAGAAGAAGAAGAGGATTTCAATGGTTCAACCAAGGTTGTTTCCCATTATCTCACCAACTTAACGACTGGAGTGGGCTTCACAAACAGCTCCGACGCCGATAAGGCCCCAGAAACCTTCGCCATTTCCCCCTCCCTCTCAATCCACACAATCCAAAACGCCATCGTAATCAAAAAGCAAATCAACCAAATGGAATTCCTTTCCCGGAACGGCTTTATGTTCGTCACTCATTGTCGCAGCGGGAGATTCCGAATGGAATCGTGCGTAAAAGGTGGCGGAGACTGCCTCCACAATCGACGCCATAATCGTAACGGAAACCGCTCGGGATTAACTTAATGGATGGACGAAAATGAATTAGATGTACCAGGAAATAAATTTTAGTTTACTTTTATACGAGGTACTCTTTCTTCTCTTCATCCCGATAGGAATTGGGATTTATTTTTTCTCCGATGACGATCGATTTATGCAAGGGTGCTAAGTGCTTTATTGATCGGAGCTTTGGGCGTTAAAATTTTCAGTGATGGACCGTAGCGTGATTCTAAAAGGTACGAGAAAAACTCCGGATGGGAACTGAGTCATCCAAAGTGTGTAAATGACTCACGAGTTCCATTTACGAATAGATCTCGCTACGTCTGCGCCTAGATTCTAAGCGCTGCGATAGCTGTGAATTTAAGTATGTTTAGAAATATCGGAGTAAGAGCATGCCGTAAGATATTCCATCACGGTAAATGCGTAAAGTGTGATTCTAATATGACCACTTCATTAGACACTGAGTAGGTACATGGATGAATAAAAAAAAATGAATGGTAGGAATAAAATTTTATTCTTTTTCCAGCCTTTATATCAACTCACCAACCTGTCTGTTTGTCTGTTTGTTTGTCTGTTTGTCTGGTACAAATCTAGTAACTCAAATTTGACTCACTTCCTGTGAAGCAAAAACGCTGAAATTTTGCACACTTCTTCATTTCCGATGACAATACATGAAAATATAACTTTTTCTCTCCAACCCCCCTTTAACCACCCCCCAGTCAACCTATAGCCCCCCAAAACATGTTTTTGACCTAAGAAGTTCCAAATAGTCGATTTTCGTGTTTTGCGACCACAGTAAAAGTTATCCACTTTAGGCATATCCACATAGTAGGCATTTAAAAGCATAGGGGTGGCATTTTGAAACATAGGGGGCTTACCATTCACTGAAAATTTAATAAATATAGTGACTTTTTTAATACGTCACTTTTGGTTTTTCGGGGTCACTGAGTTTTTTTGCTTTGTGTCATATATAAACGTTGCTCATCCCCTGTAATCTAAATATAAAGGCTGGTTTAAAAAAAAAAATTTTTATAAGAGCTTATTTTCCCTTGATTTGCTGCATTTGTTGCTCTTAAACATCATAAATTAAATTAAATTTTCATTACAACATTCAACTCCCATTACTTAGTATTGCCTAAAAAAGTATTTCTAAGCAATAATAAATAATATGATGACTGGAATCTTGGCATCAGAGGACGTTGTAAGCTTGCACGTAACTAAAAGTTCTAATCGCTTACAGGTAACACCATATGGCAGCAGCTAATTATATGGTTGGTGCTAATCACATTATCTTTCGCATCACTTATTTACAATAATCAGCGCACAATAATTTTAGATTAAATCTTTGAAATTATGCATCTTATCATATACCATGTTCAAATATATTTTTAATAAACAACTAAGGGAATTTCAGCCTTTCAAAGTCTTATTTTATCATAAATCATGAACTGTGTATAATCACATTAAATTTATCACATATAAACGGTCTTTTTTATCTGCAAAGCCAAATTAACCGTAGCTTCATATTTCAGTATGTAATACTTAGATAAAACTCTAAGCCAGCAGTTAACCCAATTCCGTAGTACTCGCAACAATAAGACATCCATCATGGGAACGCAATATCAACGTCGCCGCTGGGGAAAACTACCATGAAAAGTCCTTCCCTTGAGTTGAATTGACGTTGTAAACGGCAGGATTCCGAATCAGTAATTCCACAAAAATTTCACCTCCCTTGCGAGCGCAATGCCAAGAGGAGGACGAATTCACCAGAGTACCCGAGAACTCTCTTTCTTGCTCTAGAACGGGGGATTACAAAAAAATGCGGGCTTGGCCGGCAAACGTCAATGCCTAGAATGCCACGCAGTTGTCGGACGGAGCTTAGTACCTTGAGGGAAATGGCAAGAGAGGCTGAATAAAACAGTTCTTCTTCGCTCCAGGTGAGGGGAATAATAAAAAAGAAGTAAGGAATAAAAAATAGGAGGAAACCGTGGGATATGTGGAACAAAGGATAGCCGGGAAGGGCCCGCCATCATTTCCTGACGCCACCATGCCTTATGTCATCGGCTGTCCGGCGGACCTAGCGAGAGAGATAGAGAGAGCGCGAAGCAGGACGACGATGTATATGACTCCACCACGGCGCGCATGTGTGCGGAGCATCGCGAAACACTACTGAGGAAACCTTTTGGGAAATCAAAGTGAAGGCGGGAAACTGACAAAAAAATGATGGCAAATAAAAAGGCATAGGTTTTATTCGATGGAAAAAGGAGAGAGAATAAGGTATGGCTGTCGCGAAAGGGTGAAGGTTTTGAGAATTTTGTTGCCGGCAAAGGTGAGCGAAGTGGGTGGAGGGATCCCGAGCCATTTTCCACTAGATTCTCGAAAGAAAAAAAGAACAGTTGAAATACGGATTGCGAGAACGCATACATCTTATGGATGGAAAAAGATGGAAACGAACCGAAATAGTATATTCATACAATGACGAACCTTCAAGGTCTCACTCAGGAAATTAATGCACTGCAGTCTAGAAACCCCACACCGAAATTAAGCCGTAAGCCAGGTAAACTTGGTTGTTCTTACTATTCGTTGGGTTAATTCCTATAATATCTATTCCGGAGTAAGTAGTAATACAGTACTTCTAAATGGCAAGGATTAAATTAAAAAATAATGCAGGTGCATTCATTGACCTATAGGTACCAGTAAACAGTATTTTCTTCCTGCTTTTTCGCAATGAAAAAAATACTCCAAGTACAGAGGCTTGACAAAATTGAGTTACATAACATGTCGCAATTAGGGACGCTTTCATCAACAGCTAAGGACCTACAATAATTGAATCATTAGGTGCGCCACTTGATGAAAAAGTGTTTGGTTGTGGTCTACCTCGCTGTGAAGTGAGTACCAAATACGAAAATTAAGACCTCATTATTTCCTTACACAAAATGTACTTGAATATATTTATACGGTAATCTGTGAGATTATGAAGAAGCCGGCGCGGCGTGAAAAAGTTCGCCGAATGTCTAAGCTACGGATCAGTTTCCCTAAGAGTTCATCAACCATGTATGGCCTAGGTTTTATACATCCTTTGTCTTTGGCCGTTCAACGGACGAATGTTGATATTTTGATATTATATTTTCGTTACTCGTTTTTACGAGATAAATTATGAGTCTAAAGGGATTCGAAAGGTATTGTTAAATTTTTATCGCCCCGTTCCCTGAGGGTGGAAGTTTTCGAATGAAGTCCAGGAGTCGACCGCACAGTTTCCTTATAGTTTTTGGATGTATCTCCAGCATAAAAAGCTGGAAAATGATGTCATGAAATCCTATAAAGTAACTACTGATGAAAAAAAATCATAGAAACGTACAAAGCTGTGTTGAATAGATATATACCTACATTTATTTGAAGTCCATTTAGGATAGCCTATGCTACCTTGAGAGAAAAAGCATGATAATCTTGAAAATATGAAAATTATGTTTCACTGCGCGTAAACAAGCGAACAACGCAGTCATGACAAAGTACACTTATCCTTAATTAAAGCTAAATATTCCAACAAAATAATTGGAAAAACAAATATTTACTATTTGGAATTTAATTACAAATAATTCAAATGACAAAAAGAAGGAATAAATTAAAGATGCATAATAGATATCAGATTTCTGAGCTGATTTGACCTAAATAAAAAAGCTTCTAGCACAAATTCTCAACCGACGTACTGCGTTTAAAGTTTCGCAGGTGAAAGCGACTTCTATCCCTAATATTTGAGCATTAAAAGATATATAACCTGAATTAAAAAATTCAAATATTACTGACATCCCATGTGAACAAATGCACTCTCTTCGGATGGGACGTTAAGCCGTGGTCCCCTTGGCGGCATTCGTTAAGAGTACCGGGTATCTCTACACCCATCCTTTCACAACCATTTCTCATGGAGCAAATGGCATCAGCTTTCGGTCGCCTCCTCCAAATACCATACCATACAAAAATATCCCTCAAAGTTAAAATTCAACATTACTATCCCAGTTTTTAATCCATTTATTCACCGTCGAAATCGACAAGGCTCTGGGTGAAAGGGCTGAAGGATACGTCCACGAGTGACGCGGGAATTTGATCGTGATGACAGGTGAAAGGAAGGAAGCGCGTCACATGGCGGGAGTCCGAAGAGAAAAGGGTAGGCCGGAACGTGTGAGTGACGCAAGGAGGCTCTTAGTGGAAGGATGCAGAGGAAGGAGGATATGGACCGGAACGCGGGTGGCTACATCACGGACTTCAGATGGCGAGATTGAAGGAAGTCAAGGCAATTCTGGGAAAGGGCGAACGCAAAAGAAAGATTCTATTTCAGCAGAAGCCTACAGGATCCGCCTTGTCAATACTATGTACATTTTATCTCTGCGGGTGAGCTGTTGTGGTCAAAGCAAGTGGTGATGAGGGGAGGGAAAGTTTCTAGACATGTGACTTTGCCTTTGCCAATCCGCAAACAGTAGGCATGGTCTCAGTGAGTCGCTCTCAGACCTTCGCCGAGTGAACATCGTGAATCTGCTCGTGGAGCAGTGTTGCCAAACCTCACGCGTTCTCCTTGCATGTGACCAAGTATGCTTTCCACCAACGGTGGAAGCGCGGTAGCTGAAAATGTTATGGACTTCTATGAAAGGATTATCCCCAATGCCTTCCTAATGAATATGTTTATTGTCTCGGCGCCGGGGAAAAAATAATTCTGGTCAAATATGACTCACACATTTTCAGTGACAAAATAGGGCGGTTATATACATTTGACAACGTTATGTCCGCTCTTTCTCTCTCTCTCTCGGTACTACCCTACCCCTATCAGCGAAGCCATCCGAGAGTGTTCACGCTCTCACAGAAGCTCACCCGCAGACAAAGTGAACAGACTATAGTTACATGGTTCGAAAAATTACAAACGCTGGAAAAATATTAATCAATGACTTTCAGGAAAAAAGATATATCAAGAAAGGATATGCCAAGAGAGAATATATATCGTCAGAGACTTCCCGATTCTTGTTTGAATGTTCTGTGGAGAAAATTTCAAGGAAAACGCTCCGTCCGTCGGATGGGACGTTAATCTGTGGTCCCCTTGGCGGCTTTCATTAATCAAAGGGTAATTCCGGCGCTAAAATTATTTTTTTCTGAATAAAGTCATCATGAGAGAGGTGCATATATTTTAGCAAATGATATTTCCGTCTACTGTTGGCACGAGGAAAACGTTTCTAGCGAGGAAGGATCCGCAAAGTGAACAAAGAAAAGCGCTCTAGGTACGCATGGCCAGAGTAAAATATAACGGAATGTAAGGAATGGTCGCTCATTCGTGAGAGGAAATATATATTGGGAAAATTTACGACAAAATTGAAGTGTTAATAAATTGAGAAAATTTCTATTGTAAATTTTGAACTGATATGTCGTGAAAATTATAAATCAATTGTACTGAAATCAAATGTGCCAAGTGAGGATGTGTAGGAAATAGGTAGCATTTCTCGCGGAGCAGATATCACCAAGTTTCATTATTACTTGCTCAATGATGGCTCCCAAAACCATACGATACCTGTACGAATACGTTCCATACCTATCCAAACCAAGAGGATTGGTATAGCTTATATCGGCATAAATCCCACCCCTTCAACACATTCCGATGATTCTTGAACATGAACATTAGAATTTTTGTCGAACATCCTAAGGTAACTGGAATATGTGCCCTACGGTTTAGGACATTTCACCAAGTGTGTAAGTAAAGAAGAAAGATTAAATAATAAACCAAGAATAGGTAATGAAAAATATTTGTACAGCAAAAAACACTATACTTGATTTAAGTCATATCAATTCAATTTTCCATCTTTGCAGTGATGGAAAAATCGATTTCCATTCAAATTAATCAATCGTTTGGTTCAAATTATCGTTCATTTCTGTTGAAAGGCGAGATTTTTATTTCGATCAAAAATTGATTGTTAGAAAAATCTATTTTTATCGACATTTTTCATCACGAGATCGTTACGTAAGTGTTGTAAATAGGCTAGCTCACATCCTGATTTGGACAGAAGCGCTTTAAGGTACGCAAACGCGAACGCTGAAGAAAGAGAGCGAGAAAAACTGGAGGTGTGCAAGAGGAGTTTGTTGAGAATAATGGAGAAGGTATAGTGAACAGAGAGTTGCAGGAGCGACGAAGTGTTAGAAATGGTGGGCTAGGAGAGAAGAGATAAGAGAAGGCGTAGAGTTTGGACGGACAGAGTACTCAGAGGGGACGTTATAGGGAGTGCTAGATGAGGACTACTACCCACGCGGAATAGGATGAAGAATAGAATAGGATTTAAATATAGAATAGCAGGAAAATGCCTTACTAGAAAATTAAGAGGGAGAAAAATTTGAGAATGCGAGGAAACCCTTTTGAATCACGAAATGCTATACGCATACCGTCCCATCCGGTAGAGTATTTTTTAATAAATCTGTCATTTCCTCTGATATACACATCCCAGAATACGTAGGATGATTATCTATTTGACCATTCAAATATTTGGTACCTCCTAACGACAATCTAACAAATATCATACGAACGCCAACTTTTGAATAAAATAAATAAATACTTCGGGAATAAATTCATCATGAGATATGCACACACATTTTAGCAAATGATATTCCCGCCTGCGGCTGCACGAGGAAAATGTTTCCGGTGACGAAGGACCCGCAAAGTGAACAAAGAAAAGGGGCACATGCCCTGCTCTAGGTACGCAAGGCCGGAGTAAAATGTAACGGAATGTAAGCAATGGTCGCCCACACGTGAGAAGAAAATATCAACGAATATCCAGCTTATCCATTTCCGCCAGGAACCTGGCATATTTTGCTTGGATATCCATGACGCGCATTTTTCTTTTTCGCAGAATTGTTTTCCGATTATCAACACTACTGCAGATAAATTTGCCTATATTTGTCCTTCTCCATTTCAATGTATATGTATTTATCTCAGAGTCTAAGTTGTCAGTTCATTCAACATACATATATATTTGTTTTCTCTCCTTTCACTCCTCTCTCCATGAACGATAGAGATCTCTTTAAAGTTTACTTATTTCTCAAGAAGATATGATACGATGCTTAATGAATCATCAAAGCTTTTAGTAAAGTTTTCATAGCTTTCAAAGTTTCAGATAACATTTTCCGGAGTGATTTACTCACGCTAAATAGCTCTTATTCCAACCCATAGTCAGATCTAACGTTGGCACTGAAAATTTCGATACAACCAAAGGAATTGCTTGAGAATCGCGTTGTACTGAAAAAAGCAAACGGAAACCCTCACCTTAGAAAAAAATGCATGTTAAATAAAGTTGGATGTAGCTTCAAGAAATTATACTCTTTATCGAATTTCTCCCATTTATTCTTATCAAATCGAACGCATCCTCGCTTGACTGCGTATGAAGGCCCATTCCTTCAGTAGTATTTGAAAACCTGGGAAAAAAATGCAAAATTAAAATGCATGAGGATTTCTACTGCCTTGATGGCTATATTCTCCAAGATAATGCAAAATGACTCATGGGAATTACAAATTACCAATGAAGGAATTATAAAGAATATTTTCACTAAGTAACCACTTTTTAGAAGTTAAAAAATGAGGAATGAGGACAGTTATGCCAGCCCGTGCAGCTTAAGAAAACATTGAAAAGCTATTATTTTTTTAAATATTTAATCGATTAAATGAAATTTTCCATCATGATACAAATCATTTTTCGTATAAGGTGTAAAAACGGTATTATATATTAATATATATAATACCGTTATATATTTTAATTTACGTAAGTAAATAAAATTCCTTCCATCTACGGAAACTGTGATAGATAATAGTCCTATTCGCATTTCCTAGTAAGTATTTTAGCGTTAAATAATCTGAGCTATTCTAGAATAAGCACTGCAAATATTTTGCTTAAAATATATACACGTGATTGACCAAAATTCTTTGTAGCTAGTTTAGTAATGTACTCGGTTCATAGAGCAAGAGGTTGGAAATATTTCGGCTGTGCACAGTAACAGATAACACGGAAAAGCTTCTCTTAATAGTAGACACATCTTCCCGGTACGATATGCATTTAAATGACACGCATATCACATGAAGCAGCTCCTGAGAGAGAACTAAATAAAACAGAAGTATATCCCTTGAAATGCTACGAAGACCCACCTCTCTAATATTTTCATAATGAATATTCAGAGCGCTGCACCATGTTATGCTGTGGCTAGTGCCGGCAGCTTTAGACTGACATTAAATTTCCATGAAATCTACTGACGAATGCATGCGTGAATTCAACGTCCTACACACAAGCAGCATTTGTAACTGAGAGGAAAGATTCTTTTGAACGACGCGTTTATTTTTCAAGCCGAATATCATTCGATGTTAACTCCGTCGGAGCAAGGCATAATGCAAAGCATACACATTAAAACTTCACTCGCAAAGAGAGCCGCTCGCTTGATCAACTGTCAATTCGACAATTTACATAATGCTCGTTCGTACTCTGGAATGAAAGCGTACGACGGTTAAAATATTCCCTTCATCTGCATTAATGGCAGTTTGAATAATTGTCACACCGTTAAAATCTAAGGTGCTCACGAAATCGATTACAATAAAAAACACACGATGTGCATCAATGTCTGTCTGTTAGCGGAACGGCATCATATTTTAGAGGGACAAAATTTCAGGTTTCTATCTATTCGTTCGTTCGAGGTCGAGTAATCACTGTTTCTAGCTTCACATTCTATTCCATCCCGCGGCTGCTTACAAGTAAATATATATATATGCCAGTACAAAATCGGTACAAGAGCTAATTCACAATGCAAATTTTTTCCCTTACTTCAAAGCTAAGCACAAGGAAGGCATAATCATTTCATTAAAAATAATTGAAAAAATAAGACTGCACTCCTTGCAAGACAGCATCAGATAGTTAAAATACCTTTTCCATGCCGGAGGAAAAATTATATTTTTAACATTCGTTCCATGTTCCTAGTTATCATATCTGGGAATGTATCGCCGTCCTTTTTTGCATGGGTTTGGACAATCTAGCCAGTATAAATTCCCAAACGTAACAATTTTCGTTAAAGGTAAACTATCTACAATGAATTACATGTGCTGATACCAGAAATTTAGTCAGTCAAATGATAGTTTATTTACAAAATTGTAGCATTAGAGTGACCTCATAGTGATCGAAAAAAGGAACAAAAACACAACGATGATTCTAAATAAAATACCATTTTCAGGCAGCCTTCAACTGTTGACTTTCTTGATGAAATGACGACGACGTTTTCAACGATACTTTTTGGTTACTAAAAATATTTCTACACCGAAGGAATTTAGCATGCATTATGATGGGATTTTTATGGAAAATTGGTTCTCAAATTCAAAATAGTTATATTTACTACTTCTAACTCCATGGACAGGTAATCACCAAATATTTTCTGAGGACTTCAGATTTGAAAAGGATTTTTTAGCATATAACCATAGGACAATGCAATGCATAATTTTAACGTGCTAACACCACACTGGTGAACAGTTACATTATTTGAAAGGATCAAATCTACGCAGCCTGCTGGCGTAGTCATTTGAAGGAACATGCAAACATATCTAAAAACATAAATAAATTCTACCACATATAAGCTTCATTAAATGATACCTCTGCTATATTGATAATTCAGAAACAAAAAAACTATCATGGCCCTTAATATTTAATTATTCTTTTATTGTTAAGAATATGTGAAGAAGTCAAATAAAATCAGAAGTAGTAAGTGTGATGGAGCGGAATTTTTCCACATTGGAAGAAAAACTTACAATTTTTCAAGAATATATCATTATACAAATATTTAATATAACTAATTATATATTTTCCGATATCTTAAGCGTAGAAATTGCGAATATTTCTTTCCAAGTGATGAAATCGATATTTTGATGGAGAATATTTTTTTATTTTTTTAGCGAATGCATTTAATTACCAACGTGGAGAATCGAGTTGTTAGATGCATGTCATCTCCTTTAGATAAGCTTTACGGTCCCTCAAATACAGTCTTTGTGACTCTGTTGTAAGTTTTGCATACCTCTCTGTAAAGCAATAATTTTCTGAAGAAAATGAGGAAAACACTTGCTTTTCTTTCAAAAAATACGCAGCTAACATAAATGCGACTTTTACTGGCATCGAAGTAAAGAAATTCGATTCCATTCGCGAGAAGTGGAACAGAGGCTAAGTGCTGAAAAAGCCGTCGGAGCTTTTCGTTGGAGAATAGTTTCAGTGGAAGAGAAAGAGTGAAAAACAGAGGGTGTGAAATGAGAGAGGAGAAAAGGGAGGTTTCCTTGGAGGTTCCTCTACCCTCTCCCCTCCGAAAAAGAATTTGGAATGGCAAAAATGCGTGGGGAGAATGCACAGGAGCGAAGAGGGAATTCTAAAGCGGAGGAGAAGGGGGTGGAAATTGGAGAGAGACGAAGGAAGGAGAGAAAGGAATGGTGATGAGGCATTCTTAGTATTTGGGTTCGTTGGGAGGGTGTTGCAGGCAATAGGAAGGGAAAAGCTGTTGAATAGGACTTTAAGATGAACGTTTCACTAGCTCGATTAATTCCTTTTTAACTTACGCCAATGTAATGGCGCCTTCGTCCTTGGAGAATGACTGCATGAAGTTTAGAACGGCTTCAAAACTTTCCATCACAACACATTCACTACATCTCTCCTTAGACAAAAATTGACAGCTGCCTGCCATCGTGTAAGCTTCATGCACGAATACTTCACTTAAGATTTTTACTTTAATTGCATACGTGCTGAGAGGGGTTTGACATGATGAACTCATATCAAATAAAACTACTAAATGGCATTTCTGAATTTCTGTTGCCGAAATTAAAGGTTACTTTATATAAATCTTAAGTACATTATTAGGGAAATTTTATCTCCCCAAACTCTGCAAGAAAGTCATTTCATTGGAAAAATCGAAACCGAATCGAATCTTGGTAACATTTAATCACATAAATAGGTTTCTAATGTCTCCCTCTTTATCTCATAGACTATACAAACCAATTGTCTTGAATTATTTTATTACAGAGTTCAGGAATGGAGAAATATTTGAGACAACATCAAAAAGTTAAAGACCCCAATTCGTGAAAATCCACTATGCTGCAGAGTCCGCCAATCTACAGCTAAAATACATTTCATAGGAAAATGAAAGATTCTACTTACTTGCACAAGTAGATTGAAGAAAGTTTGGTAGGAATACAGCATAGTAATGATGAGAAAGGTTAAATCCTGGAATCTTTCATTTCATTGTATGCTGAATCGTGTGCAGCTTGTAGCACATGGTGTGCATACTATTATATGGTATCATATATTAGGTCATCATAAAAAGAGGAGTCCTATTCTGATTTCTGCTTATGCGAGCAGGGAGATTGAAAAATCGAGAAGATTATATAAGAGAACCTGACAACACTAAACCCTCAATACTGGGCAGCGAGGATGTAGACGACCTAGAATAGATTGTATTATGAAACAACTTTAAGATAGGAAGCCTGTTATACCAATTAATACGTAATGCAGGCCCATTAAATAGGACACTGCAGTATTTTACTCAAAAATGAATGTTAATGGAAATGAAAATAAAATATTTATAACGTGCGACGTCAATGAAAATATTTCATGACATAGAAAACATAAATTCTCATAGGATATTAAAAAACGATATTGGGATTGACTGAAGAAAACATGCGCTCTAATGCTTAAAGAAAGCTTTGGTAAAAACAAAACAAAAAACATCGGTACAGAAAATGCTTTTAAAAAATGCATTGATTACTTTGGAATTATATTAAAGTCACTCTTTTCACTTACTTTCAAAGGATAACCACATTTTGAAAATAATGACACAAAAACTCTCGGAAATCCTCAACACCACCATCCTCTCTACTTCATTTGCGCCAGAGGTAGAGTTCGTACAAATGTGATAAATACAACGAATTATATTTTAAGAAACAAAAATGTGACTTTTTCATCTATTGTATCGGCTCTAAGGACTCAGAATCACCATAATGTTTACTCTATAATTAATTAAAAACTCTTTAACGAAAACGTACGCTAGATGGCGTATCGTATGCGTCAAAAACAGGGTATTTAATTAAAACAGCTTCTCCAACGCTGAACGTTGTCTGTTACTGCACATACTAATATTTGGGCTTTGTATTGTTTTCATATAGAACATAGACGAATATTTTCAATTTTTAGGGTCACTTATTAAGTGCTGGAAATTCAATCGCAATGCATACCATCATACAATAAGTGTAAAAAGTTACAGATACCTTTGGGCCATATAAATACTTTAATAAAATTACCATGTAGTCGAACACATCTATGTTATCAGTGTTCATACGCTAATCGATGAATTTCTCTAATCATAATTTACAAAAGGTATAACTTTTCAAAGTACAATACTAACACCTTAATTGCGATGTAATCTTAATGATAGAATGTTTTTGAATAAAGGCACCAGCGAAATAAAAAGCGAATCAACATTTTTCATTGAACGAGTTCAGGGTCAGGATGCATTAGCGACAATGTTCGAATACCACCCATAATATGCGTATTTTCCCGGATTGAATAAGTAGAAAGAAACCCCTGAATGAGGAAAATAACATTGATAGAATGAACATGGAGCATAGAGGCGATTGCAAGAGGAACGTGTTTCATAGAAATTATAAGCCCAGACAGTGAAGCCAGAGAAATAGAGATTCCGGTCGAAAAGTCAAGGGTATAGAGAAATGTGGTCGGAGGAAACAGTTTGGGAAGCAATGCTACAATTTGCAACAATTATAGGTAGAGGGCTGGGCAAAGTAAAGGACGAGGAGTATTTAAAATAAAAATTCCGCTCCAAATGTGTTAAAAAATACAAAATACCTTTGACTTGGCTTCAAAAACCTAACTACAAAATAGTAGTTTAAATACCTTTTGAAGTACAAAATACACTTGTATGGAAACTAAAAGAGCGTTAAAAAAATGTAACTTTTCTTGGAACGTAATGAGCAATTGCAAGCACGAAGAGAATGAATCAAGTAAAAACAAAGAAATCATAGTGTGGCAAAAGTGTTATCAGAGTCATTTCAAAAGTATTTTACAAATGTATTTTTTATCTGAAAATGGAAAATACAAATAATCTGTACTTTAAATACAAAATACAAAATAAATTCAGGTCATGAATTTGAAATATCAAACATAAATTACAAATGTATTTCGAATACATATTTTAAAATACTTTGTATATGAAATACTGCCCAGATTAGGGTAGATAAGATACAATACGAGTCACTAGGAATCTTCTCACACTGGTACTTATCTATTTTACTCCTAGTTTGTAGATGTATTGGTCATAAATAAATCTCCCTTGAGGCCATGAAGTCTAGTGATAACGATTTGAAAAGTAATGGTTAGCAACCTATTTACACAAAATGGGTGCATTCTCCGTTATCTGATTAGTTATTCTCCATTTCTCCACAGACTTAGTCGAACACGGGCACGGTTTGGAAGTTCAATAAGTGACTGCCTACGGCGCGGTTGGCTCACTTCCATGGCTCATTTCCACGAGATTCGTTCATTCCTATCCCATCACCGTTGAGTCCTCGAGCAACGAATGACTCATTGAACCACTCATTTGAAGATCTAATCTCTCCAAATATGGTCATTTGTATTCGGAAATTAAGAATAATCTACCAGCAGCCGGCCGTAACCAATACAATTCAAAGACCATTCCACCTGTGTTAAAATATGATTTTCAAAGCCCAAAACCTATGACATGAGAAATATGACAAGGTTTAATTTTTCATACAGGAAAATGCACCGTCACATATGAATGAAATCGATTTTTAGCACTCCGCCAGGATTACTTTAAAAATTAAAAGTAAACATCAACCCTCAATGAGGCTAAGCAGTGATCAAATGATGAGGACATGGTATTTAAGATTTACATATTTTAAAAACCATAGTGTAAGATATAAAACGTCAGTGGTTGAATTGTTATAACCATATTTTATCAAAAATGGGAATGGTTTGGTTCGGTTACATGGTTCAACCGGTTTTTGAGCTCAAAACTGAAATTGGAACCGAAGCCAAAATTAATCGGTGTTGAAACTTGCTGGTTCATGGTTACATACGCGTTTGAGAAGCTTACCAAATCGCGATGATGGCAAAAATAGTAAGCTCACGAATTCTAGCGAGAAAAAAGTATATAACCCAATTGAAATTTTTGGTTGTCAAGGTACAAAACTTAGACGAGGAAATGACCTGATTAAAATTCTAATCACGTTTTTAATCATATTTCAGAAAATCGATTTATTCTTGCTTAATTAATTTAATTCTCTATTTCAATTCCTTATCTTAACCATAGTTCAGACCGTTATAATTAATTGAGGCACGAGATCAGGCATTATATAATAAAATGGAATTCGTTTCATAAATTGTAAGACTAAATAAAGCGGAATAAATTTGAAATAACTTAATTAGACATCATCAATTCCTAATAAAGCCTGATCAACTTTTATTACAAATCAAATTGATATTATTCGTTCGAGCTCAGCCTTTGTGTGGTTCGGATCGTTCTCTCCGGTTCTCTCCTGTGCTACGCAATGCCTAACTGCAGTGCATGTGTTAAATCGATCAAGCGCGAGCAGAAGTCGCTCTCTTGCTGTGAGTGTAAGGCCCATTACCATCCACTGTGCCTTTCAATACCTGAAGTGGAATTTAAGGAGCTTAGTGACAAACGTAGACCATGGTATTGCGACGTTTGTCGGGCTAAGATCGGCTGTGGCAGTGATGGAGAGCAAATCAGAAAAGCTCCTGAGAACGAGTCCGCAAGTTCCAGTTTGTCTCCTGATCGTGTGAGTGATATCTTGAAAGATTTTTCGGCTAATCTTGCTGATATCCGGTCGGATCAAAGTGAAATTCGCAAATCAATATCTCGCTGGGAGGAGTCGTTCGGGGGTCAAGCAAAGTCTCTCGAGCTCCTCAATGCCTCCCTTGTGAAAATAACTGATTCCCTGAATCACCTATTAAGTGAAAACATCAGCCTAAAGAAACAACTAAGTGATACGGAAGCTCGCCTTAATCGCGTTGAGCAAGAGCAACTCCGGAATGTAATTGAGATCCACGGCATTCCTTACTCCGAAGGGGAGGTAGCTGGGGCCCTGATTTGTCAAGTTGGAATCGCTGTGGGAATTAAAGTGGATACAAGTGAAATCGATTACGCCTACAGGGGTGGTTCCAACCGTTCTGCAACCTCTCACCCTTCACCTAGACCTGCCCCTATTATTGTCCGTTTTCTACGATCTAGCACTGCTGCTGCATTTTTAAATGGTAGACGCACAAAACGGAACCTGAAACTCAACGACATCGTCGCCGACCAGAACCCTACCAACCCTCCTGTCTACATTAATGAATCCTTGACATCCTTAAACCGAAAGCTATATGCAATGGCCAGGGGACTTAAGAAAGAAGGTAAAATCAAATACGTGTGGATTCGTAATGGCCGTGTGTTTGCTCGGGTCCATGATGGTGGTGAACGCCTTTCTATCCTAGTTGAAACTGACCTTGACTGCTTAAAATAACAAACGGGGGCCTGTTCTCTTCCCGCAGGCCTACCAATTGCTAATGAAATCAACATTTCCCTCGTCAATTGTCAATCTTTACTGTGTCATATCGACGAATTTCGGGTTCATTTTTCTTCCTGTGTAAGTGATATAATCTGTTTAACCGAAACATGGTTAAAACCAAATATTCCTGATAGCATGGTTGATCTTAGTGAACATTACTTGCTGAGACATGATCGGATCGGGAAAGGCGGTGGCGGGGTTGGTGCCTTCATTCATCATCGACTGAGTTCGTCGGTGCTGGCGACCTCTTCCGCGACCTATGAATGCCGACCCGAGTTCATAGTTATTGAAGTGCATGGTATAAACCTTTCTAAACTTCTTCTATTTGTTGTTTACAGACCTCCAAATGTTGGGTCCTTGACTGATATTGAAGAAGCATATACAACTTTTAGTCCAAACTATAAAAACATTGTAATTTTAGGTGACTTTAACGCCGATTTGCTACGGGACAGCTGTCATTCTTCCTTCATCAGGAATTTCATTTTTAATTATAATCTTCATCTGGCCTCAACGCAGCCCACGCATCATACAGAACATAGTCATACTCTCCTTGATCTCTGTATAGTTGATTCCCCTGAAAAACTCTCTTCATTCTCACAATTCCCTGTGCCTTTCCTCTCCGCACATGACAAAATTTTACTCTCTTATTCATTCAATTCCCCTCGTCTTCCTATACCTAAAATTCTCTATCGTGATCTTAAAAATTTCGATACAGCAAAGTTTCAGGACGATCTGCTCACCTTTGACTGGAACAACATATTTAGCTCCTCGTCCATTGATTCAAAATTAGAACTCTTTAATCAGAAATTCTTAGAGTGCATAAATTGTCATGCCCCCCTGCGAACATGCGCACCTAGACGGCCTTCAGTCCCCTGGCTGACTAGTGACATTAAGCAAAAAATGAAGGAACGTGATATTTCACGTAGAATTTTCACACGAACAAAAAGCCAGACTGCTTACACTGAGTTTATCGTCTTGCGTAATCAGGTAAAGCATCTCGTCACGGAAGCCAAGAAAAAATATTATGCAACCACCTTCTCCAATTTGACAGAACCAAACAAGGTCTGGAGGGAACTTAGAAGTCTTGGACTCGTGCAGCGACGAAGCAAGCAGCCCTTACATGAATTATCCATCGATGATCTAAACAAGCACTTCACACCCGCCTTTACCTTCGAGGCAAATAACATTGCTGACATATTCAGTCTCTCTAACCTTGATCCACTTGTACCCTATAACGAGAGAAATTTCTTCTTCCAACACGTAACCCCACACAACCTACGTAAAACGTTATCTCTCTCTAAAACGAACTCAACTGGGGTCGATGGAATCTCAGTTAAATTTATAAAGGCCGCGTCAACTGTACTTCTACCTGTAATACTTGATATCTATAATTTTTCCTTATCGTCATCTGAATTTCCGAATGTATGGAAATATTCACTAATCACACCAATACAAAAAGTTAAAAAACCAACTTCTCCCAGTGATTATCGGCCAATCTCTATTCTGTGCTCTCTTTCTAAATGCTTAGAAAGAATTGTTTTTCAGCAGGTAACGAATTATCTGGACCAATGCAACTTGCATGATCCATATCAATCTGGATTTCGGAAAAACTTCTCTACGCAAACAGCGCTACTTAAATTAACGGATGATATACGTCAAGGAATTGATAAACGGATGGTTACAATTCTGGTACTATTTGATTTCACCAATGCTTTTGGTCTTGTTAATCACGCCAAACTTCTCCACAAGTTGAAAAACCTTAATTTTTCCTGTTCCTCACTTAACTGGTTTTACTCCTATCTAAAAGATCGTCAACAGGCAGTCAAGGACGCGAATGGGAATACATCGCAATGGACTACTGTCCATTGCGGGGTCCCCCAAGGGTCAGTTCTTGGTCCTCTCCTATTTTCCCTGTATGTCCTTGATCTGCCCAGGTGTATTCTAAACTGTAAATATCTCTTATATGCCGACGACCTACAGATTTATTTTCACTGTCATTTGTATGAGCTCAATGATGCAATTTCCAAAGTAAATCAGGACGTTCAGGCCATCACTTCATGGGCTGCAGACAATAACTTTGTGCTTAACCCTAGGAAAACAAAATCTATGTTATTTGGTACCTCAAAACTACTCAAACATGTCGACTTTGATGTTCTGCCCAAGATTTTTGTTGGTGATGCCGAAATATCATATGCAAACTCCGTTAAAAATCTTGGAGTCTTATTGATGCCTAATTTATCTTGGCAAAACCATGTTAAAGCCATCAGCAATAAGATCAACATGATCTTGTTTCAGCTAAAAATTCATAAAAACCTTATGCCCTCTCATACACGCAAGCAACTTGTATCCTCGTTAATATTCCCCCATATTGATTACTGTTGCCTTGTATATAATGACCTAACCGAAAAGATTAACACCCTGATTCAACGGCAATTAAATATGTGTGTTAGGTTCATTTATGATCTTAAAAAAGATGAACATATATCCCCTTATTTCTCTAAATTAGAATGGCTTAAAGCAAAAACAAGGAGGCAATACATGCTTGCCTCTTTTTTATACAAACTTTTTAATTGCAAACAGCCAGAATACATTATGCAATTTTTTCAGAGTAAAGAGAAATATCGCAATGTTGTAACTAGATTATCAGCTGATTTTTTAATTGTTCCTCAACATCGAACCACTGCATTTGATAATTCATTTTCAGTTGTTGGGTCAAGGCTATGGAATGGTATTCCTGAACCAATCAAAACCGCAAAATCACTGATGTCTTTTAAAAATCTAATGTTCACTAAAATGCTATTACAAGAAAAAATGTAATTGTACCAATATGCCACTATATACTGTTACAATTTATTTTCTATTTTTTGCATGTATCTTATTCTTCTGTGCACTGAGCTCTAATATGAATGTAAGCCCTTGTATGTTCTTAGTGGACCATAAAGGTCCAAGAACAATAAATATTTCTTTATTCTTTATTCTTTATTATTATAGAAGACTCGATTTAATGACATACTAAACCTATGCATACAGCCCAGCACCATGAACCTTGGTAACCATCTCATTTGGTACAGATTTATTTTTCTCCTACTTTGTATGAGAGTTAATCCATGTAGATTTCACAAAATAATTTTAATTTCGACCAGTTTCATTTTCAGACCGTCACGAAATTTTTTTGCGCCGACGATATCGAAAGAAATATCGATCGATATTGAAATTACCAATGTGATATCTACACGGTTTTTTTTTTCAATTCAACATGAACAGTTTTACCAAGTTACGCCGCAAATGATCGATTTTCTTACATTGTAGGTGCGTAGTTGTGTATATTAACGCATAAATGTTCAAACTCATTTGGTGCGTACATGATTATTCGTTATTCATGAATATTATTTGGCTGCATCGTGAACTTGTAGTTGTGTATATTGCATACATCGTAACCAGGAATATGCTTTGTGGGAATTGGGGGTGCGACCCTCTCCCCCAGGCAACGGGGGTTCGGGGGTAAGTTACCGATCGTTATTAGCTGACTCGTCTCTCTGCCTAGATATTAATAAAGTATCTTTAGCTTTAAGCATATGGAGTTATTATGCTTCATAACTAGGAAAGAGTTTTAAATAATTTTATTATTTCCCTAAGGCTTTGGGGAGGGGGAGTCTATCCCTCAAACCCCCCTTACATTAGTTACGCTAATGATATGCATAATGGAAAGCTGAATTGTGTGAAGTCTCCCAAGTCCTTTTGCCTTCAGATCCGAATTATTGCGATTCGTAAAGTAATGGTTGACATCCTGCGAGGTAGAAACGTTTGATCAGAAACTTCCATGAGGAAAAGAGACGATGAAGGAGGTGGGTAGCCGAGATAGAGCGATGGTTTCGTGGAAAATGATGGAGAAGAGAGGCGGAGAGAGACAGACATGGCGGTGAATTGCGAAGGGAATCAGAGGGAAAATTAAGCGTAGCATGAAGACAATTGGAGGGCCATGACTTTGCGACGCTGGTGGGATTCGCTGCGCCTCGCTGGCGGGCAGAGGAAGTCGGATAGATAGGGAAAGACAGTGAGCTGGGAGGCGGGAAATGAATTGATTGTCATCATCTTAACATTCGCCGACATTCCTCCCCTTTCAAAAAATAACAAGAGAACGATAAAAAAACATCGGCGAGGATAGAGAGAAGTCCTTGCGAACGATTCACGGGGTTGGGAGACGCCGGCGTTTGTGGACTTTATGGAAGGGGAAAGATACAAGCAACGCTAAAGGCCCTTATCATCCTAGGTCTTCAAAAAAGGCCTACAGCCCTCAAGGTCCTCTTCTTCGGCGGATGGGAGACTTGAAAGGGCCATTTTTTTTATGCCCCTCAAAGAAAAGAACCCACTCATCCCCTCAAAGTAATTATATCAAGAGTTTTTTGTTTTTTGTTTTAATAATGGCTTCCAAAATTGTCGGAATCTCGTAAAAAAATTTCTTTAATTGAAAAAATTGATTAATTTAAAATATCTCAGAGTATAGTAGTTAGAAAGAGGATGCTTTCAATTTAGCAATTGACTCAATTAATTTCATGAACGCATATCACTGCGCGACGGAGTATCAAATTTTGGAATTTTGCAAGCACTTTCAAGGAGTCCATTAAAATTGGCTTTGGTTTATTGGACTCCGTTATGCTTAAAAGAAATCACTCTCGCAAATATATTTTATTAGTTTCCGTATTTATTATTACTTCTTTATAACTTACGCCAACAAGCTTCAACTTGTCGTAATAAATACAGCATACCGTAATTAAAAATCACTGGATATTTAGTCATGAAAATATTACCTCAGAATTTTAACGACAGTAAATTTTTAATACTTGTGGAAGCGATAATTATAACACAGGCCTATTGAATACTGCAAAAGCCGGAAATTTTCAATATGATGGTATGAAATTCAACAAAGTATCGCATGCGGAAGTGAAAATGACAGGTCAAGAGTTAGTAAAATGTTCAATTAAATATCCTTTCTCATATCGCATTATACTATAAGGTGCATCGAAGCATAAAACCTTTTGAGAGAACTTCCGAGAGGAGTTGAGGATATGAAATACCTAGAATTCGGTTATTAACGCAAAGTGTAAGGTCTCTCGGTTAGTAGATTTTGTTCATTCTCACTAAATTTGTAATGCTTAATTATTTCTTTCTTGCTCTGTATGCGTTCAATCTATACCGATTGACGATTCTCTGGTAATTAATCTGATGCATCAACAATACCTTGAAGGTTCTTTGTCTGAAAGATCTTACTTATTTCCCTCAGCAAAATTCATTTTCTCTAATAATTCATAAGAAATTTCCCCCTCCGGTTACCCCTCGTAAATGAAATCGATTTCCTGGATAAAATTGAAGACAAGAAAAAACACTTACGTGCCTAGCTATTTAAACGCAATAAAACTATTAAAATATACACGTGCACGATAACTTAATTTTTATTCCACATGATGAGGCCAAATTCGAAAAGTAAGTGAGTACAATTAACTTTCGAACAATAAGCGTCTATAAATTGAAATACGGCAAATATGTCCAGATAGCTCATTATGACTGCATCAAAAAATGTATACATGGTGTATTTTTATTACAACATAGTAGATTATAAATATTAAATCGGAATAGAGAAGAATAAAACAAATTTATCTTTGAAACTCCTGCAGCTTCAAAGGGAACAGAGAGTCATTTGGAATATATTAAAAAGCTACGTAAGAAGTAGTTACTGATTTCAAAAGGGCTACCGTGCGTAATTAAGTCACAGGGTCTCTTTTTTATGAAATATCAGACTCATGAATAGGTATTCTACAATAAAGTCTAATAATTAAAGCAATTTGTAAGAAAGGTTTAAAAGGGTTGAAAGTAGCAGATTACCAATGGAGAGAAGTCTTCCAGGCGAAAACAAATTTTTTTGAGGCCAAAAAGTAATTTTAAAAAGCCATATCGCCATTATTATAATTTACCCGACGCAAAAGAGGTGTAGACTGAGTTCCAAAATCTGATGTAATTGAATTATACAATAAAATTCGATACAAGATTTTGCAAAAAAATATTCTCCTCGCCATAAAAAAATCAAAACTCCATGCGTGCAAAAGTATATTCTGCTTTGAAAATGGATATTTAATTAAGAAATGGAAAAGGATGCCGCGAGTGGAACGTTTCATGACTAATATAAGAAAAAGGTGAGGGCCTGTAAAAAAAATTGATATTCTCTCGTCATTAACTGCAAAAAAGTCTGCATGGATGTTGATAACGGTCTACGACGACTGTTAAAGGCTGGGAGCAGAGAATGGAAGATGTACCGACATTAAAAACACGGGGCGTGACATCCACTTCAAGGGGTCACAGGTATGGTGCGTGTTCAGTCCCTTGGCGAGCAAAGGGTCTTAATTGATGGTAATAGTATTCTGGCGTAAATGTTCTGGGCGGTTAAAGAAAGAAAACCCTCCTTATCGCCTCCATATCTCTTCCCCTACCCTCTATCTAACTCTCTCTACACCAAATAAACTCGGCGAGTGTCCCTTTATAAAATTCTATTTTGAGGCGCTTGACACCAGAAGTGGACGTTGCCATGTCGTATCCGTGTGTTGCCAAGGTCGTGGTCTGTAGTGAAACTGCTGGGCAGATGGCATTGGGAGTCGGAAGTCTTTTAGCAGATAATTTTCACCCCCTTGGTTTGCTATCTCAAAATGTGTGGAGGCGAAAGGCGATGAGGTGAAAAGTAAAAAAAATAATGAGGGAGATAACGGATATTGTTCAGACTAAATTCACACTTCTGGAGGTATTTTCTACAGTAATTGGGCAACAGCTCTTATCTTCAGGAGAGCTAAAATATCATCGATGCCCAAATACAAAAAGGACTAGAAAAAAAAAAGATGTTCATGATGGCAACGAAGTAAAAATTACATGTTTTTCTCTTAAATGTGGGAATAAATTGCTGGTAAAAACCTTTTTGCATTTTGGAGGAATAAAAAAATGCAAACAGATTCGGTCATTTGGAAATTTCAATTGACTAGGCGTCTTCTGCTTGAAGTCTTATCTCAAAAACAGAGTAAAAAATCAGAACAATGTTTCAAGCAAAAGCTTAAAAAAATTTACCAACTTAAATGTTAATGTACACGCATAATTAGCATTTCAACAAACACTTACAACCAAGTCACCTATCTAATAGAAAAACGGCGAAAAACATATCTACCAGCAGAGTAAAAATAATAAATATGTAAGTTGGAGTAAATAATAAAATATTTAACATAAGAGTGTTATTATGAGAATTGAGCATAACCTATCAGAATGTGTGCATCAAGGTAAAAAACCTACGCAACTAAAGTCAGGAAACTGGTCAATTATGGTGGGAGTTCCAATGCACGTCATATAATACTAAAGCCTAATACAATTTCATTTGATAAGCTGCAGGTACATACTCATAATGAGTTAATAGTAATTACAGTATTTCATGATGATGTATTATAGAAAATAGCATGAGTGTAATGGCCGAAACTTACCGAAACCGAATTGACACGGCCTCAAAGAGAAATTCACTTTTGCTGTAGGATTTTCCGTTCGAAAACGCACCAATGAACATTGGCACAAAGTTGATAAATCACGCTGGTTTAACTACAAGAATAACTGCTAGCTTTTTTGGCGACGGATTACAGTGAAGTTTAGATCATCTAATAGAATTAACTCTGGATAACCGAAATTGTATAGAGCCACAACATTCATCTCTGAAAACGATTTCAAATCATATCATCATATATGCTGATCAACTCGTTCTTTGAACCAGCATCAAACGAAGTATTGTTGGAGAAATCCAGTAGCCTCCTATGTCATCAAAGTAAATACGAATCCACACTTACCTCAGACTTTTAAGAAATATCCACATTGGCAGCGATACACCTTTCCAGAGCACCTGAATGTGCGCGATATAATGTCAAAGAGAAAAAAATTCTCTTTGACGTAAACTCCGGCCAGGATCCAACTCCATGACAAAATGCCATGTGCTCTATCCTACTTCCTTTATTTACAAAGGAACTTAAATATCTTTACGAATTGTATTAATATAGACTGGACCAAAGTGCAATATATTAGGGTTTTAAAATATGCCAAAAGGCCATTTTTTTACGGGGCACGTAATTGTGCAGGTTAGCACTGAAAACATTTGTTGAAATTGCGAGAATGCGAGCTCGCAATTAGAGCAGGGACTATTTTGCTATCTCGCGTCCATGAATTATCGCATGCGCTCTCGCATTCCACCACTTTATACGACGAAATTTTGACTACGCCTTGGAGCGCTTCGATGTCAGATTGCGAAATGACGTGCCCAGTGTGAAACGGCCTTAAAATTTATGCAGTGACATAACCCGAAGGAAGGTGAGGATAGAAACAGATTTTTTTTACAAGCGCAAAATTTCACATTTTCAGGATGGGGAAGCTATTTTTTTTCCTGAGGCCTAACGACGAGGAATGTTTTGGCGTTCGAAGTAGTCAATCGGGATTTGACCCAGGAATATTAAGATCAGCAGGACATCGTTCATTACACCCAACTAGTTCCCCCTTCCTAAAGTATCAATGCAGATAGAGTTAGTATAATTTTACAGCTATTTCAAGCATTATATACAGGAGAAGAGGTTATTTTCCTATTTATCCATTCGATTAATGTTAATTGATGTGCTAGAAGAAGCAATTTAGTTCTTTTTCAAATTTTTAATTGGCAACGTTGTTAATAAGGTTCGTTACTGTGACTGAGTTGATTCAAATATTGATTTTTTAAATCTTAAATATTCAGTTTTGAGGTAGAAGAGGTAAGTCAATTCTTTTTTCATATTGTTGAAAGATAGAATTGTTACCTTTATGTCTATTAAATACAAATCTTATGACAATTTCCCTTACTCTTTTCATAATATCCATATAAGCTAATTCCAGTTTCACTTGTCTTGCACACCGTTGTTAAACGATACAATGCCCCAAAGGAGTAAAATCCTAAAATAATAAATGAATTCTTATTATTATTTATTGCGCGAAGAATAAATAAGTTTTCATGAATATAATATGAATACTGAAAAATCACATAAGCGGTATATTTTGATGTCATTGTAAAATTAAGTTAAGTAAAACCATAACAAAAAACTCGTACTATAAGAAGGGCAAATAAATTTCATCAATACATCAATTCACATGATTGTCACAAATAAAAAGTGGATGGAAGGTATCTGAAGACCAATAAAACTGAAAATTTCCAAAACTCTGGGACCATGTCGGAAATATGATAGAAAATTTACCGAAACGTATAGCGTCTCACAAACGTGCATTCGGGCTCACCAATAAAGAGAATGATTCCCTCGGTTTTCCAATATTCGTTTTCCAAAGCCATGTCCTCTTTTTGTACGACTCTAGGTGACTTGCATATTGTGTAATGGCTTTATCTGCCAAAACAGTGAGTGAATCCAACGATTCTTTCCCAGGATATGAACCTGGGGCCCATCGATCAGCTTCCGAGAGATCAACCCACAATACCATCACTTAAAAAAATAATGGCATAATGATTATGGCTATAAGGGCTCGGTTATTTTATTCACGGTGAAGAGGATGCGAGACTACCGCTGGCGTGGAGAATAATGAAGTTTTCGTGAAAAGGCGGACTGGAATTTTTAAAAATATTGATCAATAAATGATATATAAACCCTTGGAGATTCTGGAACGATTTTATGCGTTTTTCACACTGACTGCGGCATTTACCCAATTTACCAATTTTTATTGCTACCTGGATATCTTACACTTGGACACTTTCTCTCACCATAAAAATATCTAGGGGGGTTATTTCTCCTAGACCCGCCCTCGTAGCAAGGGATGCCTAATGCGCAGGGGGCCCCTTCTGCGCTGTCTGGCAGCTAAAATCGGGAACTCCACATCCCAAGGGTTAATTCTCTTCAGAGTACAAAAATAGGTCCGAGGATTATTTTTACTCAGCAAGATAGGAAATGAGAAGAAATATTTAAAGAACTAATTCAAACTTTTTTGACGCGAAGGATAGTGTAATTTTCACAAATAGGTTTGCTGAAAAAATTACAGGAGCGAAATATTTTATGATAAAATAAGTCTTTTCAGAGCAAAGTTATTTACATATGATGGATTTTAATACCAAATGTGGTACGGAAACACGATATGATGGTATGGAAATAACGCTGAAAGGATGGTAAAACTATTATTTGTGTCAACCCAATTCGCAAGAACGATACCAAAAATGGTGGATGGCAGACATTTGAAGACAAGGCAATTTCAAAAATTCCAATACCTCGTGTATCGTGACGTAAAAATGATTGAAATATTCCCAAAAACAATTGTGTACACCAGCATTCTTCGGGCTATCCAATCTTTCCAATTTTCCAAAGTCATTTCCACTTTTTTACCCTCCCCCCCCCCCCCCATTGCCTTGCGTGCCGCGTGATTCTTTTTTTATCCTCCTTTCACGTCCACAACAATCCAGGAATCCAATTTTTTCCCTCCATTTTGCGGCTAATTTTCCAAGTCCACACTCGTTCGCCCAATTCATTCCCGTTTTAGTGTTTTTCATCCCTCGCGGCGGGGGAGACTCTCGAGAAACTTTCCGACGACCACAATGCACGCGGAGAGTCTTCTTATCATACCCCCATTACCCACCAACCAGCACCTCACCCCTTTTCTTTCTAAATCTTCATGGAATTACAGTGCTGTCTTAATCCTCCTTTTGGCCCCTCCCGCGCTTCCCTACACTCGTTTGGAATTTTTTTTCACCACTAGTTTAATGTCAAAATTTATCCGTTTCCATTCCCTTCACGTTCTCGCCCTACAGCCTTCACGTTTCGGCCCTCCATC
Organism: Ischnura elegans; assembly: GCF_921293095.1. NCBI lineage: Eukaryota > Metazoa > Arthropoda > Insecta > Odonata > Coenagrionidae > Ischnura > Ischnura elegans. The sequence goes on along the minus strand of NC_060255.1, from coordinate 42,108,443 downwards.
TATGCCTCTTCATCGCCCTTCCCTTCACCTCCTCTAACTTCTGCACTCTCTGCCCTCATAATCCTTTCGTCTGCTTTTTTACATCAGTGTTTTACGCGTCTTTCGAATGTTGCAGAGAAAATTATTTGGGAAGCTAAAATTACGTGTACAGTTCCCAATACATTTTCAGTATTCCAATGTCTGGTAGTGGACATCACCGCGGGATTCCTAGTTATTTCTGATAGTTTTCACCTGATAATACAATAATAGTATTGTATTACATAAATGCAGATACAATAATTATTAATTATAATTTTATCTGAACTTATATTTGGAGTAAGTTTCCCTACGGGAGTGAGGCATGGAAAATAACTGCCGCGGAGAAATCAGGATCACAATATTGATAAATCTTTCGTTTACTTTTTTATACTGGTTGTTTATCGCGGCTTTGGAATATTGCAGGGAGAATTATTTGGGAAGCTTAATTACACGTACAGTTCCCACCACATTTAAATTATTCCAACTTCTGATAGTGGACATCACTGCGGAAGTTCCTACACATTTCTGATAGTTTTGAACTTATAATATAATAATAGTATTATATTCAATAAATGCAGATATACTAATTATTAATTATAATTTATTAGAACCTATATTTGGAGTAAGCTTCTCTACAAGAAAGAGGCATTGATAATGACTACAAAGGAGAAATCTGGATCACAATATTGATAATCCTTTCGTTTACTTTGTTTTACTCATATTTTAAGCGCCTATGGAATTTAGCAGGGAAAATTATCACTAAACATGAAGTCACGCGCACATTCTTCCTCAAATTTTTTCAATGTCTGATAGAGGACATCACTGCAAGAGTTGCTATACATTTCTGATAGTTTTCAACTGATAATATAATAGTACTGAACATATAATAATTCCATTAGAACTTAAATTTGGAGTATGCTTCGTTACGAAAATTAGGACTAGACAATAACTGACGCGTTGAAATCAAACGTGAAGACCTTCAAAATGTGATGCTACATAGAGACAAATGGATCGACCGGTTAAAGTTCAATCCTAAAATCTAAGAGGAGAAGGCTCAGGATATCCTTGAAAAGGAGACGGGACTACCTTATAAGCCGTATCTTGCGATACGATGGCCTGATGAAGACAATCTTTCAGGGATAAGTAAATGGCAAGAGCGGAAAAAGTGATAGAAGAGTTGATTGGAGAGCTGCGTCAAACAAATCTTAACACCATTGCTCAGCGATTATCAATAATAATAATGCCAAAATCAACCAAAATATATTTAAATCAACCAAACCTCATCACAGCGACGGAATCTCTGTTACTGAATGACAAGAGTTTAGGAATGAATGTCTTTTTCAAAAGAATAATGCAACAAGTAAGCATCCTCAGGAGCTTAAATAATTTTTTTTAAATTTAATTACTCATAGAAATATTTCTGAAACTACACAATAAACGCACAGTCTACGAAAGGCGAGACTACGTATATTTAGTCTAAAAATTTCCACATGAGATTTTATGACCTAGAGTATATTTTTACTTAAATAATGGAACTGTGCTAACAGTGGGCATCTATTTTTCCATTCACAAAATGTTGACGGGCGTCATGAATTCCCCTATGAAAACCTAGGGCAGTATAATATTACTATACGATTCTGAGAGGAATATCTAGAAATTGGCCCGTAATCAAGATAAACTACAACTGATGCGGGATGAGTGACAGTGGGGACTAAAATATTTTCCAAAATTTTCACTTAATGCGTATATAACGAGGTAGTGAATGGTGGCCAAACACAGCAAGCGGGAGGGTCGTTAGCGAAAACAAATGTAAACCTCGTAACGCAATACGAAAACAATTTTGCAATTGGCGACCTCTCCACGTGTAACGGAGTTTGAGCCATCAAACGGACTGATCCAGTTTGCAATTCAAATCCATCGGATACCTTGAAGACATAAATATTTATTCAGAAATCGATGTTCATGAATGTCAATGGGTCGCAAGAATGAATGCACTGCCACTTCAGCATTATTACCCTCCACACAGGTAAATAGTACCAGTTACACCAGATACTAAATAATAATCAAATATATGAAAAGTAACGGATAAATTTACAATGCCAATTTATGACGTAGGATCGGTCAAAATAAGTCATCACCAGTAACTCGTTCATGTTATATCTCACCATAAATGCAAAGAGGCAATGAAAATTACCTCTCAATCCTGCCAATTTGGTAGTGTGCATTGCAACGAGACGATATTCGTTTTGTGGTTTATTTTAAGTAAGAAGAACAATGTAAATATTTCCTTGCGTGGAAAGTTTGGAAATATTATTTTCACATGACATATGTAATTTCGGTATTAATGTCTTGACTACTCCTCGAAAATCAGAATCTATCTTGTAGCCATTTAAAAAATGAAGGAATCGGAAATATTTCATTTTAAAAAGCTATTTGTAATGCGAAAATGTCGTTATCTCTATAAAGAATGCAATGAAATATACAAATTAAATAGTTTACCCGTGACGAGTTAAAGAAGACGGTCGTTTCGCCGTTCTGATATTTTTTCGCATGTTCTTCTTCACTCTTTCGACGGTAGAAGCTAAAAGTTTACGCTTAAACCAAGTTCAACAATTTATTTCTGTATTCGAATAAACAATGAGTAAAATGATAATTGGCACGACCGTATAGAGCTTCGGAAGAATTTCATACAATGCTTAAAGTTTAGCGTTCAACCTTTTTTTTACAAAATACGACTACTTTTTTAGCTGTCGTATTTTTTTTACAGAGAATCACATTAGTCCGTGTGCAGCAGAAAATAATTTCACCAGTTCATTGGAAAACAGAATTATTAGAACACATACTGCCTTAAATTAATCATGCATCATTTCCATTTTCAATACCGTTCAAAGCTCTACAAACTGGATCACCTGTTACTTAATAATGCCAAGCTCAATACCCGATTCTGAGCCAATGAGTTACATGTTGATTTATCGGAAAATAGGCTTGTTTAGGAAAAAAATATTCATGAATCTATGAACAGCACAAAAGATAAGCAGCATTTTACTTCCAAAACCCAACGCAAGGCGACGAATACTGGTTATACCTCAAATATCTCGCGGTACACTCCCTATGAAGTCTTTCTTCTCACACTATTCAAGGGAAAAAAATTTAAAAATGATCGCTTGAAGCACCGTGAGGTATAACTTTACGGTTTCTAGCTCAAATTAAGTGCATAAAGAGCTCTCACGGTGCCTCATCAGTGGTTAAAAGATGATACCAACATAAAAACTACGTCTTTCACCATCTCCACTTCTTAACTACAGATTCCTGAACTTTACTTTTACCGGATGAGAGACTCAGTTTCTACTGCGGTACCACCCCGAACTTCGACTACTTTGCCAATAGTGACAACAGTTGGAGTGCGATTCAACGCGCGGGGACCGGGCTAGCATTAGCTGTGCCATTGCTTCCTAGTGGAGCCTCCTATAGTAATATAAACTCTAAGTTTTTGACCCATCCTTGATTGAAACAAATGCCATGTTTTTTTTGCATCAGGAATACACAAACATGCATTGGAAATGCGGACAGGGGAACCTTGACGGATTGGCGAGAGAGTAAAAAGAGGACGAATGTATCGTTCACAGGGTCACCCTGAGAGGAGTGGGAGGAATCAAAGAGGAAAACATGCCAAGAGGAACAAGCGAGGGACGAGTGCCAAATACATCTACTACACGGGAGGAAGGGTAGGCTGGAATGGAATGGGAGCAGAGGGACGAGCAAAACATAGGTTCAAGACGGGTAAGGCAGCGCACAGAAGTGGGCTAAAATCGAAAAACGTGGACGAAAATCATCTTTTCCAGATTTCTAAAATTATTAAAGAAAGCAAGTCTACAAAATTACATCTGTAAATGCAATAAATTTAAAGTGAATATGAAGCCTCTTTATGCATCTCTGGAAACTTAAATATAAAAAACTTAACTCCTCACCTGATCAAATCTGTAGAATCTATTCACTGTAAAGAGTTTTCGGAAAATACATTACAATTCATTGGCATCATAACTGCTGAACTGCCAATTTCTTAAATAGGTGATTGAACGATCTACGGCTGTTTTACAGTTGAAAGAAAAGACATACGCCGTACTCTTTTCTAGGAAAGAGTGGGGGTGTTGCGGGAAGTTAGATAGTGGGGCGAAACACAAAAATTAAGCTGAAACACAATGAAACAAACAATCGCGCAAGCTCACTCTCTCACCAAGCAGATTTGATCTGAGGAACAAAATTGCGCATAAGTCTCAATCACATACAAACGAGTGTTTGAGACAAACAAAAAAAAAGACCTGTTTGTGTGTGATTGAGACTTAAGCGCAATTTTGTTCCTCAGATCCTCAGTTCCTCAGATGTATTGGGAGTTCGGGATGTTCCCAAAATTTTGAGAAACGGTAATCAATCACACACAAACGAGTGTTTGTTTGAATCTTTTGTGAAGTGTTTGTTTGTTTGTTTCTTACCGTTTTCAACATTGATTTAGGGTTATTCACGTGGAGGTCCAAAACATCATTTTCCACGAACGCCTTCATAGATTTAAGATTTTCAGGTTAAGGTCTTTATCGAGCGTTTTATGAGAGGCTCAGTGGATGAATAAAATACAGAGTCTAATAATTATCTTAATATTTTTCCTTCTTAAGCAATGAAATACTTTTTCAGTAGGTATATGATAAATTCTATACAAAAAATGTGAATTTGCAATTAAACTGCTTACACCGAGTTATTATCATCATCCAAAACGTTTCACCATCCAGAAAAGTCGCACTATCGACACACGTATTGCGCAGGTACTACATTTGCGCATCGTTCTAACCCTAATGTCTCCACCATGAGGAGGTTAGCTCATTGTAGAGTAAAACTTATTATTAAAGAAGTCTCGCAATAGTCGATGCATGGCATTAACCATAAGTTTTGTTTGGATAGGCAAGGATTGATCTCTTCCAATACTAAACCATACGTCTGAGAATATCTCACATATGGTGTAGACGGGGAAAAGTTCATTTCCTTGCACAAACATTGATCCGTAATCGAAAGCAGTACTCACTAACCCACCACACTACATCAACGCTTGTTTACGCATATATCATCCCAATAGCGTTTCGTTTAAAGCAGGACACAGTATATTCAGACTTAAATTAATTGATGGAATGATTACAATCGGAGAGCATTACTGAACACGTCCTACAGTTTCACTTCCAAGCAAAAAGCAGCATATGATTGTACTTGAAAAGAAGTCACAAATTACGTATATTGGTGAATGAAAAGTATTACAAAAGGTAAATTAAGTTATCTATCAATGGGGAACCAGAATTGGGATAACGGGAGGGCTAGTTGGAGTAACTTGTGGATAACCTCCGAAAAGTATTGGGAGTCCGGGATGTTACTAAAATTTTGAGAATCTCGAGGCTTGTTACAAACACTTTGAGGGTGTCTCATCACTTATTTTTCCAAAGAATTAAGGTTACAAAACAAACATTAATAACTTTTATAGTATAACGTGGTTATGACGTCATTAAGGGACCACACAATTATTTAAACTATATCATAGTGGTAGTATAACACTTTATAACCCAATGTTGCTTCCAAGTAACATCAAAAATGTATACATTTTCAGATCCATATAGGAAATTACTTAAATACGCATTATTTTTGTAGTATGCATTTTAAAGACGTAATATTTAGTTGCCACGATAACTGTGAGTGAGTGCAAAATTGTCAAGTTTTCAAAATGAAAAATCTTGAAACTTGATTTCTCCCAGAAGAAGCTCTGGGTTATAAAGTGATATAAGGATTACTTAATCAATCGATCAATAACTCAGGAGATATTTTAAGCTACGATTGTTCATGAAATACATAGGTACTTTGATGAGATTAGTGGTATAAATACAGCTAAATGTATGAGTAATTGTGTACTTTATTATATATATTTTTTTTATATCACGAGATGTGGGTCGCGATATAAAAGAAAATATATATACATAATAAGGGGTCGTGAAGTATATACGTTTGTACTTTATTATGTTTAAGTAAAGGCACAATACAGTATGTTAAGGGAGATCGAGGTGGATTGCTGGCTTCCCACCCGGTGGACTCGGGTGCCAATCCCGGCGGTGGCGGCCATTTTCAGAGACTGCCCGATCATCCTCGCTTGAATTTTGTGTGGAGGACATTTCATGCGCAACACTCCCTCCACGTTAAGCCGAGGTCCCTTTGTCGCCTCTCGTTAAGAGAAGGCTAATGCCGACGCCGGGTTTCTCTCCACCCTTCCTAACCTACCCTTCCCTTATGGCGTAAAGGACCTCAGCTGTCGGTCGCGTCCTCCAAATACCATACTGTATGTTAATATAAGTTCAAAACGTACAAGCACGTTTAAATGAAGCTCTACTGTTGAAAAAAAATCTTTGAATTTTTATAGAGTCCTTTGTTGCTTGGAGCCCGATTTTGTTAGTGTTACATACGAGGTGTGGAATCTATCGACAATAAATATGAGGTCTAATAAACGCTCACACTATAAGTTTGACGGGACTTAGGAACGAATGACGTTATATCCGTGTTGACGATACGGTCGAGGCCTAAATGCTCAAGTTGCTCTGTACTTATTAGCACTAAATCAATTTCAAAGGAAAGACGACGAATCAGAAATTCAATAGCCAGCCAAATCGTCCAAGATGACTACTTCAAGTACAATTAAAACTTAGGGTCAAGGGATCCTCGCATTTTTTACATTAAAGTTCATTACCCAGCACAAACATCGACCTTCCTTACATTTAGTGAAGCCATTGTCGCCGGAAAATAAAGGGAAATGAATGAGGAACATAACAATGACCATGGAAAGGGAGAAGATAACAGAAAGAAAGAAAGAAAATGATGGCGGAAGGTTGTCCCGTGGGAAGAGAGGCCCTCCCGGAAAAGTTGGGACGAGCATGAGAGAGAAAAGGGCAGGCGGAAGTTGAATGGAATGTAATAGTGACTAAGCAATAGCGTTCTCCGGAGACGAGGAGATAATGGAAAAAAAGTCGTGTTGTTAGAGCCGGCGCGAGGGAAAAGAAATAGGAGGAGTATTAGCGGCACATTTAATAAGGATTCAACGCGGAGAGATGTTCAAAGTCATGGATGCAATTTTAGAAGCTTTGCATTTCGAAGAGTTAAGGGTTTTATACAAGATCACGCCAGTTAAAAAGATGCGGATAACTCCCCCAGCCGAGACAAACTGAGTAAGGCTGTGCTGAAATATCAATCTATCTCTAAAAAAGTGAAAAATTAATTTTAATATATGATTTTACACTTTTCAGGTGAATCTTTTTTATGAAGTTTTATAAAGCTTCACACGAGGTAGTTGGGTTTATTCATACCAACGATTCAGAGATTAAGTACGTCACCTTCTTCACCGTGACTCAATTTAAAAAGAAATTTTGTTTAAATTTAACCGAGAGAGGATATTAATATAAGGGTATTTCTGCACCTCAAACTGAGAATCACCATGGTGCATTATTAATCTGTCGTCTATCCTTTCCTCACGAGAAATATTAGGCATAAATAGCTAGTTAAAAAGGTAAAAATAATATCTCAACGAAAAATAATACTAACAAGGGGAGACCACGAAACTTGCTCCACAATTTTCAATGCCGTATTTCTTATGGCCTTCAGAATGGTGAACACATCCCTGAACTAGTAGTGGTTCCGTTGAATGGGCCTTAGTTTGGCTGCAATTAATTAATTTTCATGCGGTACTTTTCACAAACCGAGTATAGTTCCATGATATCGCACTAATTCACAGGCGGGTCGGGTGGGGTAGTGGTTAGCGATTCCTGTATATTGTTGTATCTGTATATTTTGTATCTTCATTGTGGCGTCTTCATACAGCGTCAACTTTTTCATTAGCTTTAATTGCGACAAGCATCCCTTCCCCCATCCACCACATTCGTGCTTCAAGTTTCGATTTGAAAATGGTGCGGATGGAATTCGGTGGATGTTGAAAATGACGAATGCAGTATTGCTGACTTGTGTGAATACTTGGTAACAGACCTTCTTCACCAAAATTCCAATGAAATAGAAACGTAGGAGCCTTATGCCACTAAGAAACTCACTCAAAGAGACACATTAACCAAGGGTCTTGGAAACTACACGCAGAACGATTGTCGAACTTAGGGAAAAATGAGGTTCGTTGGCAGCGCATCCTTAATTCTCAATCAAATGTGGTGAGCTCTAGGAGTAAAAATGCATGCAAAGAAAAAGTATTCTGTAGGACAATCTTGAATTATGCCACACACGAATACACAATCCAAACAATACCCGTGAATACAATTTTAAATCTATTTTTTCGTGTCGCCAGACATGTTGAAAAAAAAAACTTTAAGTCCACTTGGAGACATTAGCGACACTATCAATATTGTGAAACCTTTTCACTTAATAGAACATATTTTAAAATCTAAACGTCGTACGAAGCATAGTTTTTATTGAAACCTTGCATCACGACTAGTCAAACTTTTGTTGGGACAGATTGTAGATTATTTCCTTTGTATTAGCCTACTGAAGACTTTTTAAGACAGTCGGTAAAATCAGCGAAGATCAGGTAGGGTTTAAAAGTAATGTTACAAAATACAGAAAATAAATCGGCAGTAATCAGTCCATTTACTTAGTAAGTATATACATATGTGCATGTGGCAATATTATTTCACAGAAACTAATGAAATGCACGCAGGGTGATTGATTTACTAAAATGAAAACAGAAAATTAGTGCCCTGCAGCAATTAAAAATTAAAATAACTTCCTATTATACACCAAAATGCTACTGAAAAGTTAAGTACTTATTTTATATGTACTATATAGAGCGGAAAACGATCTCTTTGAGGTGGTTGAGCATTGGACTGATTTGTATAGACATTTTTCCCACAAGAACGTTACTTTGTTTTTGAACTGCATCTAAAATATTCGTTCTAATCAACAATCTTTCAAAAGAGACGTTACGTGCTCAGCTCTGTGAAAAAATAATAGCCTGCATCGTCGCAGGCGTAGTCATTTCGCCGGCAAGATGATTGAATAGATCCCCGCTTTAGTCTTTGGAGCTCTGCAAGGAAAACATCAAACGTCCCCAGGGGCACACTTTGAGGGAAATTGGTTGGGTTAATTAAAGCCATATCCTTCTTTCATATTCCTTTGATAGCGTATTCTCCACGGTCTTCCTCTACTGTAGATTCACCCGCTTCTCGTAGGCAGGCTTCCTTAGCCCTTTGTTGTCATATTATCGTTTAAGACAACTAATTTGCTTTCATTTGCTTGAACCCTTACGAGAGAAGTTTTCGCATCCAAATCCATCGCCATTTTATCAGGTCGTTTGATAGAAAGTCTTTAATACATAGTTTCTTACACTCTACCTATACAAGCATTTCTAATATTGGAATGGAGGGAGATTTTACTGGAATGCTACCAAAATTAATTTGTTATACCCTAATATTTGAGGTACGATTAAAAGAGTGCCAGTCATGATTATTGCCCAAACTAAGTCGCTCCAACTTATTATGTAATTTAACATTTAAGTACATAGACATAATATTAATGTGTTGACATTGGTGGTAAAATAATTACAAAGAGATATGTATTTAACCAAACTTTTAAATGTGAGCATCTCAAAACACTAAAAATGATGGTTGGCATTCTTTTAACCCGATCCCTTCTTATAATTGATTAAAGAACGTAATATTAATTTAGTATGGCTACATGCGAATATTTATTTATTATATCTAAATATTTTACACTGATTTATATATTAAATTAATATTTATAGTTATACATATATTATTTTCGCATAATAGAGCATGGTGGCCGAATAGGCAGAACGTTGGTCTGCCGTTCGCATGATCTGAAGTTTACATCCTGGGAGAGTCTTACGACACTCTCTCTAAGTGCGAGGCTATTCAGGAAAGGAACTTATTCCCCAACCCAGGGTATGTTTCAGGTACCCAGAGTTCAGCTTCATCAAGGCTGAGTTCTGCCCTCACCGAGCCACAACAACCTCCGGATCAAATACTGAGTGAGTAATAATGCATTAGGCAATTATAATTTATTGATTTGTCAAGCAAAAATGTTATAATGTGGTAAGCTGACTTTAATGCCTAAATATAATATTTTTTCCCAATTTCATGATTAAAAACATAGGTTGGAGATGAATTGTTGGATTTTCGTCAAAAAAGTTATACCCTAAAATAGAGTAATTACTACCGATTAGAGAATTTCTTGACGCTTATATCATGATGGGAAGGGGTAAATTTTACCGACAAATTTTAAGCAACGTATTTCATTTCTCTCACATTCGAATTCTTCCTAGTCTCTATTTTTTCGTCAATAATAAGCCTTCGTGTCATGATCTCCGCCATTGATATTTCTGGATAACAATCATATTTCTTTCTTTGGAAATAACAACATGCTAAAGCATAGTTCTTAGTATAAAAATTATAAATGTTATTCGCTCAAACCTGGGAAAATATTTTTTTTTAATTAGGTACCTCAGCTACAAAAATTGAGGTCATGAAAAAATTCTTGATAAGCGGAAATTGGTCCCTTAAATATAGAATACCACTGAAATAGATAGCATTAATCATTAATGACAAGATAAACATAAACAAAATAACTTAATTAGAATAAGTTCAATAGATGCAGGCGTTATATTGTGGAAATTCGACATATTTAAATAAAAGATAATAGCACTTTTCCACAATGTTTTAATTTTTAAATGAATAATATTTAAAGAATTTATATTGAAATATCGTTGATAGTGGTAATATATTTTATTTATATTATTAGAATAAATCAAATAATAATAAGTGATAGCACGAAAATTTAAAAAAGATTCATGTTAGTTATTATATTTCATCCAAGTTATTATATCAATACGTCACACATTATTCAATAATTTAGAATGCTTTTTATAATAAATTTGAGTTTAGTGGCTCACTTCATATATATAATGCCATTAATTAATAACTATGAAATTAAATTTAGAATTTTTATTATTTCTGAAATCGGAAAGTCTACAAGCTGCTGTCATACAATTACTGTCGTTACTAAGGAAGTTACCATTAAGGTAGAAAATTTATGTCTTGGTTCGTATACATATCATCTATATAGCCAAAGGAAAAATTGTCATAAAGTCATGAGAGATGGTGCCTACTCATATAATTGCCTTCATACTGACAAACTTGTATTAACTAAATTGACATCAAACAGCTCAATTTCAGCGTTAAAAATTAAGTTTATAATAAAGCCTCCCAAAAAGTCCCCTCAATGAGGTACCATTATGGCAATAAATTTCATTAAGTTAATTAATTGAATCAACGGATGCAACTACATTAGGTGTCGTTAGAAAGCAGTAAAATTGGAATTTAATTTTTCATCCACACTTATTTATTGCACCTTATTAATTAATAAATCCAACAAAATTCTCATTTTCAATGAAAATAAATCCTTCTACGCATAATTCCAAAAACTTGCGGTGGGATATTTATCATTTCCACGAGCGGCCATAAGATGCAAACTAAGTCATACGCACAAGAATCTTGAAATAGGATGACTTGCGAAGAGTTAAAAGGAAAAAAAAAAGTTTTGAGGATAACGAGGGGCCATTACCCAGTTGATTAAGCGCCGCCATTACGCGCGCCTGTGTAAGCAACGTTAAATACCATACCGGGCGACAAATACAAAAAAAAAAGGGGGCGTCTCTGAGAAGCGACAAAAAAAAACGACCAGCCTTGCATTATTCTCAGCGTACGTCCTTCCCAACCCCTTCCCTGAGAAACAACCGCCATTCCTGACGTCTCAAGCGAGAGAAAGAAAACTCTTAGATAGGAAAAGTATGCAAATACTTATATAATGCGACATGCTTAAAGCCCTCTCCCCCAAGAGCCAATTTCTTCGAGAGAGAGAGAGTAGCAGGGCGATGTAGGTGGGAGGAAAGAGTGAAGTTTGGAGAGGATGGAGGAGAGAAAAAGGGTTAGCTGCTTAGTTTAAAAGGATGGGGTGAGTTGGAAGGGATACAGGAGAGTCTTTAAAATAGGGAGGAAGATAGGGGGCGCTGGATACTAAAGAGTTGTGCGGAAGAGAGAAAAAAATCAGACGAGTTACGGTATCTTCACACCCCGAATTGTGTTCTCATCTTTCGTTAATACTCTTTCTTCGGGGAGTCTTATACATAGTCAAGACAGCATATAACTCCCTATTACCTACCTGCTATTATACCAAAAAACTAATCGTCACCATTTGTGTCATAATTATTTCTTTGGCTTAAATTGTTAATATATACATGTATACAAACAATGTTTACAAACCAAAGCACAAAGTTTCTTCCATAGCGGTAACTTCTCTACCAGTGCGGTACCTTCTGAAGATCTATCTACATGTTTGGCATTTTGGCCCCACCTTACCTCTAATATCTTCCTGTGAATTACTGAAACCGCACCTTTTTTATGGTGAGTTAGTATTTATTTCATTTACAGAGAAATGTTGTCATAAGTCTATTCTATATATCACCTTGATATTATCGGAATGGTTTTGAAGGAGTTCTACATCAAATTCATCTCCAAAATAGACAAAAATACGACCATTCTAGTGGGAACTACGCATCTTCTTAACAGATAGATTACCTGTGATAATATATTCATCATATATGCACCGTCGAAAAATAATTAAAATGTGCTTACTGAAGTTCTAGCTGCATATTTACATACATTCCTACATTTAAGAGCCACCCTATCCATGATATCTTTCTTTGAGTTACTGAAACCCCACCATTCTTTTATGATAATTTTGTATTTAATTTACAGGAATTTTTTTTTGCCAACAGTCTACTTTATATATCTTGAAATTTTTAGTTGTTTTTGAAGGAGTGCTACATCAAATTCATATCCAAAATAAGAAAATACACGACCATTCTAGAGGGAGTTGCGCATCTTCTTAACCGATGGACTACCAGTGATAATAATGACATGCACTGTAAGCAATGAATAAAATGTGCCTTCTGAACTTCTATCTGCATATTGGGCATTTTATGGAAAGAAGGCTTTTTTTTCGATTTTGGAAAGGAGGAGACTTATCTCGGTTAATGCAACAGTATTTATGTATGCCTACCAATCTCTCCTTTTTTCCGTAAGCAGATAAAGTGCGCTGAAGAGGGCATTAGAATCCCCGATGAAGAATAAGAAGACTTGGAAGTGAGCGCCTCAGCCTCGCAACAGGAAAACCGTTAATCGCCTAAATGGAGCTGCAGAGTGATTATTGACGTCTCAAGAGGCTCAGCTCCGTCTCCCTGAACCCTGGCGATTCTCTCTCCCCTCACGCCATCTTTTTGTGCCGCCTCGGAAAAAGTTCTGATGTTTTCCAAAAATTTATCGACTTCCTCTCATTTTGGGATCCGTCCCGCGAGCACGAGGCAAATAAACATGGGAGTGAAGAAAAAAATAGGGGATGAGTCGGAAGAGTGGTGGGGGAAAAATGGCGCAAAGTGATTTTCTGCTCTGCCATCTCTCTCCCTCTTGCTTGGCGAACTCACGCACACAAGCACAAGATGAAAAAAATTACAACCGTCGAAGAAAATTCGGGCCGTTAAAGTGCACCATTTCTTGATTCTTTTTTTTTCAAACACTCTCATACTCCTCCCCGTCTCACTATGGATTCCTCGATTCCACCACTGTTAGGTACAGCCGGTGGCTCATATATTGGGGCATGGTCTAACTTAGGAAAAAATGTTTTTTTTTTCTCTTTCAGGTTGGCTGCCCAGTTGTAAACAGTGTGAGTGATCAGAGTGGTATCTATTATTGCATAATCATACTGTCTTCAAAGAGTAGCATTGAGATATTACATTTCTTTTTTAAGTTCATGCGTTATATGCAGGTAAATTTTGTCTCTTTCAAAGGTTAATTAAAAAACCATTAAACTGTTCCAAGGTAGAGTATTTTTCTTAACATGGGTCAGGCATTCGAAAAAAGGTGTTCTTAGTAAGGGGGAGGTATTACCTTAACTTGGGACAACAAAAAAAACTTAAAACATATAAATAAAAAAGAATGGTGGGTTAAAAATGTTTAATTTCAAATTGCAAGGCCTCTTTAGAGTGTTGATTAAAACTTACATATGGTGGTTATTTCCTAAAGTATTTCTATTTATGAAAGAACATAAAATTGGTCGCTACTGAGTGACATAAAATGTGTACCCCTTCACCCTTATTTTTCTTCTATCGAGACCTTCTCTCGTGAAAAATTCTTCGAGGCGTCTCACTACCACCGTGAGAAGTGCCGCTGCGGACCATCAAAATTTTGCAAACGATTCTCGCGCTTTCCTCCGGGTAATTGGACGCATGCCTCCCGATGTTTCGCTGAATGACTTGCTCTTCATCCTCAGAGGATCTTCTGAATACCTTCTCTATGTTTTAAATGTATTAACATGCAAATTATTATACCCTTAACATCAATGTTAGCAATGTGTATATCATATGAATGTTTCGTCAACACAGTTACTCTTTCGAGGAAACTTAGTCCGGCCATGGGTAATATTGATAGATAAAATATAGATAAACTGATCGCATACAACTCTTACTGATCGAAACAAGATATAAATGTCACGATTGCTAGCTAGGTTGCCTCGAAAGAGTAACTGTGTTGACGAAACTTTCATATAATATACACATTGCTAACATTGATGCTAATTGTATAATAATCTGCATGTTAATACATTGCAAACATTGAGAATTATAATATAAATTCCACGAACAAATTAGCAATACCAAATGCCATGACCATGGTGATGGTGATCATGGTGATGGTGATCATGGTGATGCCAAATAAATCATACACTACTAATAATACTAATTAGATGTAACCTGATTGACTCTGGCGTGGTCTGCTTTTTATACATACCAGACCAATTTTAGAGAGGGTATTCAAGAGGTCCCCTGAGGAGTCGTTCCTCAAAACGTCGGGAGACATCCAGCCAATCCCCCGGCGGAAAACTGGAGATTTCTTTCTGCACTTGATACGTTGGGAAAATATAAGACCTTAGTTCATCCAAATTTTACATTCCGTAGCTAAACGTAGGGCTGGTGCACTTATGACCATGTATATCACGGAAAAATAATCAGTGATTGCACGATGATGGCTTAATTTTCTTGTAGACAGAGTCGATTTGTAGTATAAAAGATTAGCGGAATCATTTACAATTTCATAATCTCTATTGCCTCCGGCTCAACTTGTCGGAATTTCATTTTGGCAAATGAAAAGAAAAAATTTTGCACTTTTCCACCTATTTATTATCACGGTACTACTAGTCACTACGCAGCGGCGTCATCTTCTGGAAACAAAGGTACTAATGTGTACTTTTGAGTTCGAACTGATTAATCGGAGGCGCACATTACCAGTCACATACCTCACGTATTCCTATAATTTTATCAGTAAAGTAAAATGCAGTATATAGTCATGCCCCCTATGGTATAAATAGTGTCTGTTGAGGGAGAGTAACTTCGGGCTGAATCTCTTTAAACTCAGTATTTATGAGTGGTGCCTTAAAAAAAAAAAACAAGTTTGTTGGCAATTGTAACCACCGCATGCAAGATTCACGTAAAATTACCATAGTTTTTTTCTGCTCCTTACATAATGAGTCGGTGGTATATATGTCTTTATGCATGCTTAACGACATTATTTCAACGTTGATAGATTAAAAAAGAATCTGAACTAACAGACTACCTCCGCACAAAAGAGAATGTTGGTGACGTCGGAAAAAGATTGATTTTTTTGGCACTTAAATAGGGGATATCAGCAGAACAATGCATAAACAGGAAAATAGGCACTTCTAGACAGAAAAAATTGAATTTATTTCGTCATTCTTAATACTAAATGACCGTATGACTTCATAAAATTGGTTTCCTGAGTAAAAGAAAAAAAATAGTCATTTTAGGCAATGTCCTCATCATTACAATCACATATCCACTAATATTGTATGTTCCACAACTTTTGGTGTGAACCAGGTTTCACCACTATAAACAATGTCATTTTCAAATGCATATACGTGAAAAATGAGTACCTACAGGTGACAGATGTAAAGGTGAAAAGTTAATAAGCCATGACCATCAAAAATTTCCGGGTGGGATTTTCTCATGGAGAGGTAACATTCGAGAGGTTGTCGTTATCATAAATTTGTAAGTATGGACTACACCTTAATTTTCCAAAGAAAATCTATAGCATAGATTGAAATTATTTAGAGAGAATAATGTCAATAAATCGAAGTCTAGATTTTCAATGATGTAGTAGGAAAGCTAATGAAGCACGCTTTTCAAGGGTTTTGAAAGGGAGCCAATATTCACTTACTCTGACCGACTGAAGCAAGATAATTTAACTTGAACACGTGTACAGCAATTAAACCAGATTGGTGGCAGCAGAGCAATTAGTCGTAGTATGAGCTATGACGTTGCTGCGCTCCGTACCTTACCCATTAAGTTCAGGGATGAATATAAATGCAGACACAAGATCGAAGCAAGATATGATGGAAACACTGCTGTAGAGACGAATTTCTTTTATAAGACGCTGCCCATAGGGTAATAGAAAAGTAGTTTAAAAATAAATTCCCTGAATGCCAAGAGAGTGATTAAAAAATTTCCGAAGGAAATACGGAGGGCACATCATTTTCCCAAGGACTGTAAAATGATAATGAATCCTGAACTGTTGCAGTGAAAGAATGAAAAAGAGTTTTGTATCTTTCAAAATCAGTTACTAGAAGTAAATGCCAATAAAATTCCATACCCATATTTCATCGATACGAAAAAAGGCAACATTTTCGAAATAATTTCAACATTTAATAAAAGCTCCTCATATTACTCCCGGAGTTTAATTTAATTAATCAATTCTTCACTAATGCCGTAGCCTCCATATTATTCTCCTTCAAATATTCCGATTTCGCATTCACCCCCCACTCTCACAGATTATTAATTCTAGGAAAATCATTATCTTGAACATTTTTAAAGAATCCTCTTCACAAAAGCAAATTTCCGCCGTATTTATCACGAGATTGGATGTGTTAATATCAGTTTTCCTCGAAAAAGGTATCATTTCGAGAAAAATTACAGGATATTTCATCACAATTACTTGATGCATGACTGACGTTATCTTACCAATTTCTTAGCGAGTAACGCCTTCTTTGTCCAAACAAAGGGGCTGCTAGTCTTTGGAGGGGTTAGTTTATCTATTGGATGGAAACTATGATTTTTATTACCGTTAGATGAGAAAAATGTTCATATATTTCATCTATACTGTCAGAGAAGCACATAAAAAATGAAATGTAATTGATTTATAAATATTAAGTACTGTAGAATTATTATTCACCAGAAAATAAAAATATACATATATCCATAGAATTATTTACACTAAAATCCATTGAATATTATTAAGTAACAATACGAACACAAGAAATCCAATGGCCGTAAATTGAAACCCATAATTAACAAAAATTTAACCGTTGGTGTTAGGAATTAATTGGTGTAATTAATTGAATAATTTAATCAATGTATTATGTCTTCCTGTATGGCGTAGTTCATGAAAATGAGCTTTTAGTTTAGTAAGATACTTCAGTTTCGGTCGTCGATATTCCAGTATTTTCACGATACAATTTGGATTCAACCTCAAAATTAGCGATTCTAAATTAAGCGTTCATTATTTCATTAGTGAAGGGAAAAAAATATTCAAAGTTGCAGGGAAGTTCTTGGCAAAGTTTTACCTACTCATTACGATATCTTCCTCGGAAAAAAAGAGGTATTCGCGTAATTTGAAACAGAGCCACTCGGTCCCTAATCTGGGACAGCCATAAGGCGTTCCTAGTTCTTATTTCTTGCATATCGATGGGGCGATAACACCCGTTTACAGATGGCTGGTCTTGCTACGACCAAAAGACAATCTTTGAACATAAATTTGCCGCATTAAGTCAGTCCTATAATTTAATTGAGTAAGGAGTTTCATCCAACTCTTTCCAAGAAAAAAAACTACGCATATATCCCGTCTTTCCAAAATATTCCTCGGGAAAGTTGAGTGGTAATAGGTGACTAAAGAAGAACCACCAGATGAGGAGATAACTGACATAGAGACGAACACATTTTCCTTACAGATAATAGTTACGTAAGAGTTTTTTTTCACTGTCATAGACATGAAAAAGTCTTATAAAATACTGACTATGCATTCAAGAAAAGAGCACAAAATAAAAGTATGTATATTCTATTTAAAAATATGAGCCATTTCATTTAAGCCTGAGAATACAAGGCTTATTGGTGAAAAAGCTCATACTGATTATAGAAACTAACTATCGTTTACGAACTGTACCTATCCCCTTAATTTAAACATTGTCAGACATGCCAACCCTCGCAAATGGATTCGCTGGAAAACTAAAAATACAAACCCTATTCGAAAGCTTTAAGAACTCTCATAGCACTTAAAATAGAAATGGATTGCTCTAAAATCGTAAATACTCTTCAATTGATCACCACTTACACCTTTCGATAATATGTATAATTATACTAAACGAGCATTTGCCACCGCAAAAAAAAACAAAAATGCGGCATTAGCAGAGCGTTACTATCGCCACTAAGATATAAATACCTGTATTTCGACTACAACTGTATAAACTGATATCATTGCTCATTAATAGCTTAAAATTTATAAATTCCTATGAACACTTATTATACATCCCATTTATACATCCCAAGCCTGAAATTTTAAAAGTATTATAGGAATAGATAGAGAAAATTGTAACTTTTACCATCCCAACAACCGTTAAAAATCAACTTTTCAGCAGTGGTAATATTATTTATGATGAGAACAGTTTTTTTATGAATGCAAGTATTAATATAGATATATCAATGCTAGAATTGTTAAAAAAAACGATGTTTCAATAATTAATACCAATACTAAGGATAAGTAAAATAAGCTCTTATAAAAAATATTTTTTTAAAAACCAGCCTTTATATTTAGATTACTGGGGATGAGCAACGTTTATATATGACACAAAGCAAAAAAACTCAGTGACCCCGAAAAACCAAAAGTGACGTATTAAAAAAGTCACTATATTTATTAAATTTTCAGTGAATGGTAAGCCCCCTATGTTTCAAAATGCCATCCCTATGCTTTTAAATGCCTACTATGTGGATATGCCTAAAGTGGATAACTTTTACTGTGGTCGCTAAACACGAATATCGACCATTTGGAACTTCTTAGATCAAAAACATGTTTTGGGGGGCTATAGGTTGACTGGGGGGTGGTTAAAGGGGGGTTGGAGAGAAAAAGTTATATTTCATATATTCTCATCGGAAATGAAGAAGTGTGCAAAATTTCAGCGTTTTTGCTTCACAGGAAGTGAGTCAAATTTGAGTTACAAGATTTGTACCAGACAAACAGACAAACAAACAGACAAACAGACAGGTTGGTGAGTTGATATAAAGGCTGGAAAAAAACCTGCACGCATAAAATGTGTTCTACAATTATTTAAAATCTTTTCTTTCCCATAAAGAAAAGGCTTCATGTTTTCCGGCAACTGCCTGATAAAAAGGAGCAATTGCGAACATAGTCGAGCCCGAATCTTACATGTTAACGGGCCATTAAGAAAATTAAAGGAAAAATTCCGGTGCATTTTGCTCCACAAAACTAGCAGTTGGCCTACATAGAGGCCGAGAATAAATAAGAAGCAGAAGGAGGTCCAACGACGGTGGCTTCTACCTTGAATTATCATGGAAAATATTACGCAGAGGATAGCATACGTTTTGCCCCATGACTCCCGACGGAAAATGAAAGAAAAAAAAGATGAGATACAACTAGAAACTTTTGAACCACATAAATCTTCCCCACAAAAAGAAGGACTTCACGCATCAGATGCATAAATAATGCATAATTCATGTAACAGGGTACTAAAATGCAAGGGTTCCCAAAGCTGAAGCGGCGTGCGTGAAATGTTAAAAGGTGGACTGAGTTAGAAGTAAGGATGTGGAAGGAATATTTTTTTAACTGTGAGAGTAGACAGACTAATGTATTTGGAGACGACGACTCTGATTTAAAAAAAGGGAAATAACGAAAAGCCAATTTCATTTTTTTGTTCGTCATCTGTATCTACGGACTTGCTTATTTGAAGGAAATGAAACCGAATAACCCGTGCCCGCAGTAATTCCATCTTATTTGCCCCAGTAATATTTTGGGGCATACAATAATTTCGCAGGAATTGCAAAGGGAAAGAACTTGTGGAAGAAGAATTTCCCTCCTGTCATCCCATAAAGAAAGTTCGCGACAGAAATGATGACTTAATACTGATTCCCAATGCCGAATAATTCATGCAGGAAGATAGTTTCCCCTTGATCTGGAACCGAACTGCAACACCTAATATTACGGCTAGTGCAACAACTGATAGCCTTTAAAAGTATTTTTCTTAAAATAATTAAGACTTAAATCTTCTAATAATATGGCTCTAGTAATTTCCTTGATGTTTTACTGATTGAGACTTACTTACTCGAATGACCGTAGGCATTCCCGGAGCATCGATGAATCGTGGAAGGTTATTCAGGAATTCCACGTTGTCAGGTTCTCCAACTCCGGCATGCCCTGATGACGACGGAAAACTCGTTCATCGAAACGTGCGTCGGCGGAGATGGAGTTGGAGAACCTTACCCAGTATAGTTCCCGAATAACCTTCCACGACTTATTGATTGAATTGGCCCGAAGATCTATTGAAATAAATGAGGGTAGATATTACTTATGAATAAGATACTGTCTCCATTTCAGCTAGGGTAGCCAGTACCAGAGCCATCTGGTGATCCGAGATGTATTTGTTTGCAGTGGTTTCAAGTACTTTGGAGTTGCATCCGTTCGGCACTGCCACGATTAAATGAGACAATGGGCGTGAAGTTTTCTATCTTGACGCTAGGCGGCGTCACAAATAATAAGGATCTCAAAGTCTTTTATTCTAAATTGGAAGGGAAAGTAGAATGAATAAAGTTTTACAAATAAGTATTATCATTGGGTAGCAATAATTCGATTTTCAATCTTTTCGATCACTCAACGATTCGTATTCAACGCCTAAAATCAAGTACTTGTTTTAACCCTCTATTATTTGAGCAACCAAGGGGTCTACCCAGACGAGACCACGCTCCCCACTTCCATTAGTGATATAAAGAGGAATCGGTTAAAAAATTTTTTTCATTAGAATCCCACCACGGATGGAATTAGCATTACAACTGCGATGCGTTTTCTAAACCCAAAAGCACCTATAGAATCTAGCCGGACTGCTTTCATTGGATTGATGATGTCTATGCGGCAATGGTATAGGAGCGGGTCCCAGCTGAGTCCACGGACGCAGTATGGGGTGAAAGATTGGTGCTGTAAACGAAATACTACTGAAATAAGTGTTACGAGGAGGATTTTGGGGTCGGGCAACTGATAACCTGGGAAGTAAGACCTCTATGGAGAAGAAGACAAGCGATGGTCCGCGGATTAGCCAAAATATTTTGCCCTCATCT
Organism: Ischnura elegans; assembly: GCF_921293095.1. Classification (NCBI taxonomy): domain Eukaryota; kingdom Metazoa; phylum Arthropoda; class Insecta; order Odonata; family Coenagrionidae; genus Ischnura; species Ischnura elegans. The sequence continues at coordinate 42,086,881 of NC_060255.1, read as the reverse complement.
TTCCCCGGATTAATGTGGATTACCCGTAGGATATTTAAGAATACGGCAAATAACACTTTTTCCCTGCCCTGAACAAACCCTTCAGAGAATGATAAAAGGGATGATAAGACCTTTAATACCTTCATCTTATAGGTACATGTTTCTAGTTAATTTAACTTTGAGAGATGAATGCCAATGCGTAAAGTTGAGAAAAATTAAAGAAAGAATTAAAATTATCACATGTAAATAGCAACCTTGGACATGCATGGACAAGCTCAATTTAAGTTCAATACATGCATTTAACAGATAAGTCTTTCATTTCATTGGCATATATGTATAGGGAGCCAACTGTAAAGATATTAAAATAAATTAATCTACACGCTTAAAATATAAGTCTACATATATCGCCAAAGTTCCTGTGGCTGATAGAGTAAATAAAAATTCCATTTAAAATGCTTTACTATGATGCTGGCTTGATGCACAATAACGTCTTCAAGCATACCAGTACACTAATGTAAGGTTACCTAAATTTTAGGGCATATTATGAGAAGGAATACGTTCTATTCGTTCAACTTTATGTCTAAATGGTGTATGCCGTCTTAAAATTCCTATCGTTATCTTCCTAATTCCATTAAGCATTTAAAAATATAAAAAATCCGAAAATGACCCAATTCAGTCATAGAAAACGTCGAAAAATAATAAGGAAAGTTTACGAAAGTAATTTACGTCAGAATATCATTCAATAGTATATCATTCATTCTTTGCACTAGATACACCAAAACCTACGTGGGTCGTTCCTCATATTTAACATTTAATTCCCACTGCGACAAGAATTTGGAGATATTTCACGAAATGATGACGAGATTTAAAACAAAAAAAAACACCAAGAAAAATAAACTCAAATTCCTTTAACAATGACATTATTTCCCGAAGTTATTTCTTCGGGTCACTAACTCCCACAAAACATTCCCTCCACAAGCAATCGGCCGCAGATTTACGAGATAACAACCCGATGATTTAAAAAAAAACCACCGTGGCAGTCCAATCACTCTGTGATGTAGATTCCCCGGCTACTTAGACCGAGTTGGCAGGGATGAAAAGGTGCTAAGGCTCCAATCGACGTGAAGAAAGAGACACGGCAAAGTGAACTGACTCACACGGACGGAGTAAAATAAAACGATGGAGTCGAACACAAAAGGTGTGATCACTTTGGAGGAAAGGCACCCGAGATGGATACCGGCGCGCACGGCGGGGAGCTGGTTAAGCCTCGACAGGACTGAGAAGAAACGGCGGAGCGGACACGGGGGGGTACAAGAACGTAAAAAGGGGGGTTCTGGGCCTTCGTCCAGGGACAGCCACCCCTTTTTCAATCCCCCGGGGCGACAACGTGGTTTAGCGAGGCGGGAGAAAGTGTCAATCAAAACGGGCGGAGAGTAAAGAAGTCCAAGAGGAAGAAGTGTTCCGTTCTCACCGATGGGGATTCTCAAAGACGAAGCGAAGTGGAGAGGGATTTCTCTGAGGGCAGGAGGGAAGACTTATCCTATTCGATGGAGCGTGTGGCATCCTAGGAGGGCCAGTCAAAGCAAAGGCTGAAGGAGAAGGCTAAAGGCCAAGATGGGAAGTGATATAAAGCGGAAAAAAATAAATCGGACGTCAACGAGACACCTTGCACGAGACAAGAGGAGTCGAAAGATATAATAAATTGTAAGAAATAAAGACCTGTATCTCGTGTTTTTTGTATTCTCAGAATGAAAAATAAATTAAAATATTAAGTGACATTGTAATGCACTGTGTACGTTTCTTTACCACTTTAATACTCTTTAGTATGAGGAATTACTCGCTTACAAATTAAGCTATTACCCTCAAAGTTTACAGTGTAAAAAGTAGATCTTTTTTTAAAAAATTACAGCATATATGTCGCATTTAATTTCATTTGGAAATGTTACCTCACTATCCACTCATATGTAAAATGTCTATACTTTAGATAGACGCAATTTTTGACAATCAAGGAGGAAAAATTTTACGACGTAGTACATTGATGCATTGCATGCATACAGTATTATTCGATGTAGTGTTATAAAAAATTTACCACTGCCAATAAATTGATGCAGTACGCGCATCTACGTATAGACGAAGAAAATATCCTAAGGGATAATTTTAATAAGCGATGAAAAACTAATGCCCGATAATTATCCTCAAAGACAGACTTTCGATGCACAATAATCACACTAAAATCATAAAAGGAGAATGTTTAAAACACAAAAAAAAACATTTTCAGAGAGAAATAGATTTTAATTAGGTTTCCTTTATGAAGAAGCCACTACCTCTATTTCCTGATTTTCTATCACTTTAGCCTTATTTTTCTTCCTTTACCGATAGATAAAATTGGATGACTAAAAACATTTTTTGTTTGAAAGTTCTAAAAGTAAAATTAAATCAAAACCAGGAGTGAGTAGCTTGCGGAATAACAGAGCCACAGTGAGGTAAAACTTGTTAGGTAACCTCAATACAGTTAAACCTGAGACGCTTTTAAAAATATACGTCCGTAAATCCTCCGCGTCATTAAGAGCTGCAGCCTGAGACCTCGCAGATCACCTTGTGCCGTAAAATTTAAAGCAGCATGGAAGACATCAATTTATCTAGCTTTTAACGTCAACACATAATTGATGGCTTGTAACGGAGCCTTCGTAAAAACGTTGCTCGCCAGCGGAAAAAAAGTATGAAATGGGAAAAATAAAGAAGATAGTTAACCCGTTAGGATCAAAGCAAGTTTCAATCGGGGATCCAAAGAACTATGAAGGCCATAAAAAATGAAATGAGTCCTCAATTTCACCGATAATTTATGCCTTGAAATAGTTTCATTAGCATAAACATTTAAAAAATTGATACTAAGTATATACACTAAACGTTTGCGCCATCGATGACTTCCTTAAAATCTTGTATTCTCTTGCATTTTCAACAATTAATTCCGAATAGCATTTTTAAGCTCAAAATTGTAACTGAATGACTAATAGATTTTAATAACTTTTCCTTTCTAATTACTAATAGATTTTAATTACTTTTCCTTTATTAGACTTGAGCAATGAAGCTACTACATTGCGGTGGTAAGGGCACAAAAATTGCATAAAGTGAACACATATTTTATTGACTAAGAAAGGACAAAAATGATACCTGAACATGTTCAAACATTGTTTCTCATTAATATCACCAGGAGGTTTCGCCCAGCGACTCCACCAGTGGCAAATTCACGCATACCTGTAAATAAATAAAATAATCATCAATCTTAGAATGAGCTAATAATTATTCGGAAAACTAAGGCTGATGGATTGAAATAAATAAATTGATATCATTATCCAGAGTCAATTTTGCGTGAGTAATTGCAAGTTCCATGCAAAATTTGATCTAAAGATATTTAATTATATCTTGTTTTATCGAATCGAAAATCTCCCAATTTACTATTCATGTTCTTCAAAGAGGCCACTATGATGGTTTAGGTAGATTAGATTACGGTAAGTCTAGATTAGAATTCAGTATCTAGAAATTACAAACAAATTTTAAAAAACAACTAAATCTTCTAGACTGTGGGCGGTTATCGCGGAAAAACTAGGTCAAATCTATAGTATTTGAATTTGAAATACCCACACCAAACCCAATTACCACTCAAGACTTCTGATTTCAAAATCTAATTTCAAATCTTGATAAGGCCTCTTTTATTTTTGCTCATTTGGTCTGTAGGTTGTTCTGTAATAACTACTAACTCTTGGATAAAAAACTACAAATATAATAAGTTCAACAGATTCAGGCTTCAATTGGTGGAAGTTAGACATATTTAAGTAAATGAAAGGTCGTAGCACTTTTCCACAAGAATTTTTAATTCGTACAACGCGTTTCAGCTCACTGAGCCATCATCTTCCCGTCTTGTACCAGATGATGGCTCAGTGAGCTGAAACGCGTTGTACGAATTAAAAATTCTTGTGGAAAAGTGCTACGACCTTTCATTTACTTAAATACTACAAATATAACCTATTTTGAGCGGGAATAGCACAGTTATTTACGTTCTGCATAAAAGGGTATATATCCAGAATAAAGAAGAAAAATCGTATTTTATCGCTAAATTTTCTCGATAGCTTTGCTCGGATATTGCGGGTAGATATATTCACAATTTGAATGTAAATTATATAATGAATCATTAGACAAAGAATATTTTTAATAAGAATAAATAATATTTTATTTCCCATGCATAGGTATATGAAATGATATGGAATCAACTAATTGACGTGGACCAAAGGGAGGAAAATAAGCTTTCAAGATCTGGTAGTGAATGCGGGGGCTAATGGTGGGTTCTAAAGTGCTTATCATATAGATGGACAGAACAAGAAAGTACGTGCAACGAAGAACAGGAGAAACAAGTTATTAGTTGAAAACACCATGTGAGGGTGTAAGGGAGATGGACACAGAAGATAGGTCAACTCATTAGGCTTAAAATTAAATTGAAAAATTGAAACAAAGGTCCACTGAGGAAGACCGAGAGATAAGTAAATTAGGTGAAAGAGGGACCCAGGAAAGAAGAATAATACACAATAAACGAAAGTAGCTCAGAGAAACGGAAAATAAAGCATAAAAATGGCAATCACAAAGACAGTCAATAAGTCTATAGGCCAAACGATGTCTGTTTGTGGCTTAGATTTCGGTACGCCGTTTTTCACGCGGACGTTCATACGTGGAATGCCCTATCTAAAGATGGACTCACTAAAAATATCATACGCTCCATTGCACTAAGAGACTGATTATGTTTCTTTTTTGTCATAATTTGCTAATGAGATGCGAGTTCTTCTGTAGTGAGTGTGTGATTTATTCGATACTTTTCCCAACACTCCCTCTCCAGTAACAAATGCTCATCTATTCAAAAGATCAATATATATTACATTGTTAAAGAACGTTTTTTAGTCAAGTGTATACTTATTTTTCAAGCAATAGCAAAATGTTTTGGCGTGTTACCATTTGGGTACATTTTTTTCGGGGTTTCCTTCATAATATCCCTTAATTAAAATAAATAGGATATGCCAAAAAATAATAAAAATCAGTTGGTAAATTAGTTCAGTCTATAAAGGGTAATATGAATAATTTCATAGATAATTTATTATAATTTGGATTCTCCAGATTGAGAAACAAGTATGTTGGTTTGGTTTCTCTCGCCCTATTGTACAATGCACTCCAGAATTCACGCAAAAAGTCAATGGGAATCCTTCCTTGGTAGCATGGGATGGTAGCAGGTGGAATTGTAGCGTTTCCTTCCACAAGCTTACCGCAGCCTGAAATTATTCCTTATGGTCTAGGAGATGCGTTGAGTGCACTATAGAGCTAGATTTGCCCATGAATTGCCATGAAAGCTTCACTAATTCACCTTTTCTAGCGTTGTTCCACGAGCAATGGTCGCGGCCTGTAATTGACCCGTGATTAACTTCCCGAGTGGTGCATCATTCGAGCTCTTCCTCTCTCTCTGAGGGAATGAAATTTCTTAATTGTTAGGGCAAGAAGAATACACACACTCTCACTCAAGGGATGAGAGGATGGAGAAGGCATTCGTCCCTCCACTAATCAAAAAAATAAAAAGTAAGGGGGCAAAGGGGAGTATCTGGCGGGTGTAGGACTCACTTCTCCGGCTTGTTAGGAAATTAAGCACACCTGGGAAAGGAATGGAGTAGGTAGGGAGTGAGGAGAGTGGCTGCTACTTAAAAAATCTAAGGGTATTAAGTCCATCTTTTCTCATTTCAGAGGGGGGCAGGGGGCGCTACTCTCTTGAGGAGCCCCTGGGATGGTAGAAGGAGAGGAAAGAAGAGAGAAAGAGAGAAAAAAACCAGCCAACCCTTTTTCTTTACCGTCTCCCTAGCAGCCACTTTAAAAACTTCCCCTCCCTTCAACTCTTTCCTCATTTTACCGTTGGCCACACCTCTCAAAAATCCGCCCCACTCCTCTTCCCTCTCCCTGATCCACGCGCGCTCTCTATCGGCTACTCCCCAAACCATCTCCACCGCACCGTCTTTTCCTCAGACTTTTTATCACTTTGTTCTCGATAACCATTCCCCTATTCCTCTCAACATTGAAAATATCTTTGTATTATTGATTTATAGTGATAACATTATGTTCCTTCAGTCACCTCTCAGAAGGATTTAGGGGTTATTTTTTACAGTAAGCTGCTCTTCCGAGAGCATATTTTATCCATTTCCGCCCGCGCCTTGTCATAGGTGGGTATGGATTCAATTGCTCTACGCACCTTTTTCTTTTCCTGTTTCTCTCTGGTCCTGGAATACTGTAGCCAAATCTGGTCTACGGCTCCGCTTTCTTTATTAAAGCTCCTGGAACGCCCCTTGAATTTTTCCTTTCAGTTGTCCGTCAAGCCTTATCGCAACCACTGCCTCAATAAGATTTGATCTTCCGCTGGTATCTTAACTTTGGCTGATCGCCGTGTCCTCAATGGCCGGAGACTCTTCCTAAATATTAGTATGGTAAATACAGATCATCTGACCATCTTTCTCTTTTCCCGCTTCGTGTTCCTTCGCGCACGGCGAAGTCGAGTGACTTATTTCATTGTTTCACCCCCCGCCTTTTCGTTTCTAAACGTCCTTTTCTATTCAGGCTTCCTTCTTCCATGAACTCTTATTCTAAATGTGTTCTAGATTTTATTCTTTTTTTTTCATCCGTCATCCATTTTGCACCTTCTCTATCGTAATTCTCCTCCTACTCTTCGCACCGCCCCCGATGAAGTCTACCATTCTTCGTTAATTATTTGTAAATACTGTTGAATATTATTTTCTCGACATTTGTTACGTTTTGCTTAATATTGGTAAAATATTCTCTTGTTATTCTCTGTCCTCTGTAATTGACCTCGTGCTGTTATTGAACTGAATTAAATAAATAAATGAAACAGATATTTATTGTTAGTTACTAAGACGTTGTAATAAGGATTATAAGGCCGAGAGTATGGTCTGTTTAGCAAAAATTCATGTATTTTTATATTTTTTTTCGATTATAGCATATTTCCCTTTCTTTTCCTATTTGTGTTTGGCTTCCATTTCAGATAGTGAAATCATAGGTCAAACACAGCGGGGCCACGTCGCGAAAAGGAAGGGAAGCAGAGGCCAATTGCCGAAGGGGAATGTAAAATTGGAGGGGAAAAAGGAAAAACCAGCCGTGTTTGGAGAGATCGCGGGATACCGGAATTGTATTTGGAAAAAGGTAATAGGTAAGATGAGGAAGGTGAGATTAAGTCGAGATCGTGATTGGCTGATTACGAAGGTAAGACTTAGTTTTCAAGTGATTTTTCATAGCAAATCTTATTTCCCTAAAATTCGATGCTCCAGTAGGAGAAGTATAAGCATCACTGCACTAGCTCGGTCTCCGGAGTGAAGCCTCGTGCAGTTAGTTGTCACTGTTCACATTCCGGGCCGACATATTGGAAGCGACGTAGCACTCCATCTTCTGGGCAAACCAAGTGATCAACTGAAGAGAAAGATCTCTTCAGTTGATCGCCTCCGAAACGTCGGCCAGGTATGTGAAAAGTGACAACTCGACTCGGCTTCACACCGAAGAAAGAATTTAATTTTAGTTGCTGCAGCGCAGTGATTAATTTTAGCCGTGAAAGCCTACCTTTTAGAGGTAAAATAATGTTAATAACCGTAGCTTGAAATTATTCCGTTTAAAAAAATCCGTTTTGACAACAGTGTTTTATTTGAGGTTTCAATCATACCCTCAGGGGAATACGCTCACACCTTGAAAGCGCCTCTACTTATTTTTTCTAAAGTAATTCTATTCTACGCCGCGCGACCGGTCGTGTACCACCTGTGTACCTTTATATCTGTATCATCTATAAATGTACAAGATTGATCTAATTTCTACAAATAAAGAAACAATTTTAACAAAAATCGAGTAATATCATATAAATGCATATATCGTGGAGAAAGTGCGCCACGCGCCCAGTCGTGTAAAAATATCAGGGGCTCCCGCACAAGGGTTAGTGAACACTTTGTAACAGTCAGAAAGCCTGGAAGCCAAGAACTGTTTGGTATCCCTAGGATTAAATTTAAGTATAGGATGAGATGTCAATGGGAGAGCGTGGAGGTACCCTAGTGGGTAGAGCACTTGTCTGCTACTCAATAGGTTCCGTGTTTTAATCCTGGGAAAGGTCTTCGGACGCTACGAATCAAACAAAAATCCTGGAAGTGGAGGTGGAAGTAACTGCCCCCCCCCTACTGAATTTGTGAAGTTTACACGCCTGTGGCCAAGTCCGGGGAGAACTCTACCCTCACCTAACCATACTAACCTTGGTTGGATAGAATCACTGAGTAATGCCTCGTTCACATTACGATTGTTCCAGCAATCGCCGGAACTATCGTGCATTCACACAACGACGGTTAAAACGTGTGCTGCCCTCTTGTACTGACATCCAAAGTGTACGAGAAATTTATGGTTGGCAAAGCATGTTGCAGTTTGTATGCAGGGTCAAGATATTACTGCGTTCAACATGCATTTAACGAATAATTTTTCTTCTGCCCATATTCATATCATGGAGCTTCACGAACTTTTGGTCTTTCTCTTGTCGCTTCCCCTTCCCGTCTCCCAGCGCCTAACCATCGAAAAGTTTCAGCGTTCGGAACTATGTGAACTATTGTACAGGACATGGATTCATACTGCTAGTCCAGCCAGCTATCGCTAGTACGATCACTCGCACAATCGTATTCTGAACTAGGCATTTGAGGTATATCACAGAAAATAGCGATCCTTAAAGAATAAACAAAAATTGTAAGAACTGGTCGAGTGACTAGAAAAGGCCGCGGGCCTTTACCGGAGGGGGGTCTTGTGGACAGAGCTCCCTCAGCCAGCGAATGCGAATATTACTTGTGAGTATTCCCCACGATAAATTCGAAGGTAAAAAGAAAGAAGTTTAAAGGTAAGAGGCGAGGATAGCGGAAGGCGGGTGATTTGTGAAGGAGCGGAGGCGCGATAGGAGCGCGGAGAGGAAGGAAGAGGCGGTGAAAGAAAGAAATCAGGGAGAATGGCGCACGTTAGGGCGGCCGGGGCGATTGATTGAGGGGAGGGCCGGGTGGTGGCAGCACTCTCGGCCCATAGAATGGCACGTGAAGAAGACGGAATGTGTTGGTTGGCGGCGGAACAAAAAAAAGACGCCTCTACGTGCAACCTCGGCGGCGCTCCTCCAATCTATCTGCGATAATGGAAATTCGGAGGTACTAACGCATTTATTGCGGGTAAATTTTTCATCTGCACGTGTGATATTTGAGAAGATCCTCCGCCTTGTGTATGCACTCCTCTCTCCCTCTTCACTGAGAGCCATTCATTTTTACAAAATAAATTTTCACTATCCAAACGAAATTATGACATTTAAAGATGAAATAATTTTCGTCAAATAAGAAGGAAAAATTAAGGCGCGTTTTAACTTTCTTTATTAAAGCTTTCGTCCCACAATTTTAATCCTTAAAATCTTAACTTCAAACAAACGATATATTTCTCGATTATCAATGGATATTGATATGCGAGAAATATATCGTTTGTATCGAAAAATATATCGAAATATATCGAGAGATATATCAATATATTGTTATTCAGACTTAATTTTCTGTTAACAAATGTGACAGAAGTATTTTTTTAAATCCTTATCACATTATTGAAAGTATTAGTGCTTGATAGAAGGATACCAATGCATTAAGTATCTTTTAATAAACTTTTCATATGCATAAGGTGAGAACTACGATATTTTTTAGAGGTAACTGCTATGGTTAAAATGTTCAATACTGAATATATTCCCTTATACTCTCTTCTCAAAAAGAAAGGAATTCTAACATTATGAGCAAAGAAAATTAGTTAAATTTCCTCAAATCAAGATGACAACATTATATGACCAACAAATAGAAATCAACATGGGCGTCTATATCATTATTCAATGATACTCATACGGTTTGTGGAATATGTAGAAAGCCAATATGTTGCAATGACTTACCGTCATCCCTCATGAAAAACTAACCTATTTATGATTTATGTTATTTCAATAACTAACTTAATTATATGCGGAAATATAATATAAGAGTATGCCCAAACGACCCTTCAACGGCTAAAAATATTAGATGTGTCACCAGAACGAGGAAAAAAAAAGGATAATTAATAGCTAAATAGGTTGTAAATCGTTCCATGGAAACATAATAAGAATATTCGATATGTATAGTAAGGAATCCTCATAACCATGACTATTACAAAAGAGGATTCATCAGACTGGCGTTGGATACGTTGTAACCCGTTGTGCATAGTAATTAAGCAAGCTTGCGTCTTTGAACATAAAGTGAATCGAATCACAGGGAAAAATTAGCAAAAATTAGGGTTGTTAACTGAAATATATTGGAGATTATACGACCCATCAAATTCATAATTTAAAATGCGATTGAGTATTATCTATTACAAGCATTTAGAATGAATTAATTTTTCTGCATTCGTCCTTGCGCAATAAACATTTTCGTTGACAAAATATTTAAAAAATAAAACAATTATAGCCAAAGTGGAATCATGAAATACTTTTACGGGATGGAATGGGGTTACATGTAAATAGTCCCTTTGGTTACAGCAACTGTAAAAATTTCAGTAGCGTTCCTCAATACAAAAGAAGACCTTTTTCACCACTACCGAAGGCAGCCTCAACCCACGGGAATTTACCACTCGTTCAAGGTCCCAGGCACACATCCCTGTCCTAATTTCAACACGGATCCTTTTCCTTCCATCAAATTCTCCTTCATCTCCCCGTACAAACCACGTATACTCTACTCCTTCTCACTCTTCCGGAAACCCTCTTCTCTCCTTCGTGCGACAAGGGATGCTTTCTCGTAATAGATGTATCCAACTGCTACATTTTTCGTACATGCATCGCAACATGGGAAGGCCAAACATTCGATGGAAAAAAATAAGGCGTTCGAATTTGCTTTGATATTTTGAAATACAGGAGTGTAGTAAGTAACTCTATGGCCGATAAGAGCGCTATTTCAGGGAATCACAAGTCTTTAAAGAAAACAAATATTCTATTCTTCCTAATGTGGTCCGCAGGTTCGCATGTAGGAAAACAAGTAAGGCAAATGAGTTCTTCGTGCTCATATTTCTACAGCTCACTTGCTTTCAATTGTTGATTGAATCAATGTTGAAGCCGTATCAGAAATTCAGCAGGCCATGCACAGTTTTATACCTAGGTATCTAGCTTCTAAATTTTCGATCCCGAGAGTCAAAATTAAACGCTGAAACACACTTGATATTGGATACGCTTAAAATGAATCTGTGACCGTTATTTAGCTACCATAAATACCTGGAAAACAGCCGAAAAAATTTAATATCGATAATAATGATTTTTCGATACTTCATGGAATGGATTGAATGTATATTAGACACATGCGCGTAACATAAATGTACATAAAACATGTTAACGAGGGTTCAATCCAAAATAAATACACTCATCACAAGCATAAAGGCACGGAAGGACGTAGTTAAGCATTCATTCATTTGTATACGAGTCGAAATATTTGAGGTATCAAAAATTTTCATGCCCATAATAAGTCGTAAAACGTTGGGAGTATCGAAATATTCATTTCTTTATTATAATTGTGGACAAATATTACCATCTTTAATTTCAATATGCCGAACTCTCACCATATCATGACTGAATCGGTTGAATTTATCGATGTCTTTTGTCAATGAATAATGGATGAGATATGAGCACTTTAATAAGCATCGAAAAACTTACTACTCAATGTTTTAGTCGATGTGGTATCTTAAAAGTGAACACTCTTTGACCATTCCTTTGCCACATTCCCCACACTTCCTGACTGAAATTTGCTCACTCCCCTCCAAACGCAATTTCAAGCCCTGGGCCTTTTTCCTACACCCTTCCACGACCCCTACACATACTTTCAACTGCACCCCTACCACAGGAACACCTCTAAAACTTTCTTAACAAACACTTCCCCTATCATCTCACGCAGTCCTTCCTCGGAGGAAAAAAAAAGTCCACGGGACCCCTCACCTCCGACAACATAGATTTAAGTCCCCGGCCTTATCTCATTTCATCCCACCCCTTCACCGTTGTACCCATCTCTTTTTTTTTCGAGTCGGACGCCAAACTCCTACTTATGAAGACCTTTGGCTTCCTCAACCGTGGCCCCAAGAGCTAAAGGAAACCCTCACGGATCTGTTCGCTTTCCTTCGCTGACGAAGTCACTCCATTTTCGATGCGGAACCAGAAATTTGCCAATTTTGCAAGGGATCAGACTTCCTGAAAGTTAGAACTGGGTTCAATTTAGAAAAAGGCCCTGGGAAACACTGCTTACACTACTGGTTTCGATTTAGGAATCATAGGGAAAAATAGAATCAACGACTGCGGGTCTTAAATTGCGGAAATGTTGCATATTTATGGTTAAAAATCAAGTTTAGGGTCTTCTATTAAAACACATTTTTTCTCCTTCATCATGGCTAAAGTAAAACATGCCTTGCGAAACTATATCTCTTTACTACTCCGAAGCCAATAGCGTAACGAGGGCGAGGAGTGGAGGATCCTACCCCGGCCCGAAACATGAAAGCACAATTACCATGCTTAATAAATGAAAACAAAACATCGAAAAATCGTAAATTAACAGAATATTACTTTGAAAAATGAAGTTTTTACGCTTATAAAAAGTCTTACAATACGTATAAAACATAAAGTACTAAGCACCCTGTTTTTCAAAAATTTTCCCCCTGGTTTTGTACTCCCCCGCTCGAACAAAATTCCTGGGAACCCCTCTACCAGAAGCTATCTTATTTAAGTTGTGGGGAGTTATGCTGGGATACCTGCCGTGCGCAAAGTACTGTACCAGGTAGAACTAAACTAAAACTTAACTAAAAAATGAAACGTAGCACTGAGGGGGTTTCGATTGCCTAATTTTTTACGGGTATTCATTCCTGTTCATCACTCTTCCTGGGAAGAACAAATTTCTAAATTTATCTTACGGAAATCCACCTTTTATACTTTCATAGAAATATGGCACAGCACTTATATAATAAAAAAAGTTCGGGGAAAGAAACTAGTACGCTATACTACCTGGATTTTTTATACATAAATGTCAATAAGTAACTATTATAGGGAGAGATCATATCTAGCTTTATAATAGTACTGTTTACCCAAGGTTGGAGAAGCTGTGATCAAGCATATGTAAATCAGTCAACGAAAAATACATGATTATGAAAGCCAAATATAGAAATATGGTAAGCAACTGAAATGAATTTTCAATAATTTTTGCATGGATTCTGAACAATTTTCCACCTACGACCTCACTATTTTAATAATCAAAATATAGTATAAAGTTTCCTGAAAGATCCATTAAAGTAGAGTAGTCGCGGAAAAATATGTTTTTGATAAGGTCGGAAAAAATATCCACGATTAAATTTAAGAAATGATACAACTTAATAACACCTCAATTTCGCGAAAAGTCGTACCTATCTTAGGAACCTTGCAATTTTCTAGACCCATAAACTATTGTTTAGAATCTTTTCCAGTTGAAATTAGTTTCGAATATCACTATTCACCTGGAAAGAGTGCATGAAGCTCCAGGAATTAGTTTTCGCGTGAACACAGTTTGCAAAATTGATTCTTAATTTCATACACATGAGATTACACATAGGCGTACTTCTTATGCCATAAATAATTTCCTGGAATATTAAATATCAGGAACAAATGAATCAAATATTTCTGGCAGAATTTTCAAAAAATTTGAAATGCGGAGGAAATAACATGTAATTTCAAAATTAATTAGCTAAGATTCAAGTTTGCTATTTATGCATGCCATCAACTTGCATTGAATACTAAAAATTAAATTTCCATTTTAAAGGTCATGGAAATAGAATACGATAATCTGCAATGAAAATTCACTGATTCATGTTTTACTGAAAAATAATTTACGCATATTATCCCGCGCACCACGCATGAATTGATAGCAATGATAGGCTTTACGCCATAAAGCCCACATATCATTGCAATGTTATTAAATTCACGTTGATAGTAGAGAGGATATATGAAAAATAGATTTATCAATAAATTATTGAGGTACCTACCACAGCCATTACCTTTCTGTAATATTGTGAAGGAGTTCCATGTTTTGAGAGACACTATTGAATTTAGATACATTGATTACATGAGGAAAAATGCAATGTATCAACTAAGGTGTGGGATATATTGAGTATTTACAAAAAATTATCACCATTTACTCCTTTTCCAGTTTTACTGAAGAGTCGTAGATTTATAATTGCCCTTTCTAGCTAAATATCTTTTATTCGACTAAATCTTTTTATGCCTAACGGAATACCGCAAGAAAAAAGTAAGTAAAAAGATTCTAGAATACAGTAATATCATCTTCCGAATCACCATGGACCCTATCTTTCTATTTTTCTCACTTCTCCATTTCCTTTTCTCAGTTCACCAATCAAAATGTTCCCTAAATGTTCGAGTTAGGAAAATGTAATCGTAGAGGGTTCAAATACTACAGACCGACGGTAACATATAAATACTGAACTGCATATTTATCCATAGTTAGCTTACCTGCATTTCATTATGATCCAGCGTAAAATATTTTTTAAATAATAAATATGGTAAAATTGACAACATAAGTCATCTATAAGGGGCGATTAATTCAGCAGCTTTTGTTTTACAGACGATTATGTTGGTATATATATCATGGCTGATATATATACCAACAAGCTGGTATCAGGTTCGTCATGGATCAGAGAGGCAGAAATAAAACACGAACCTTTCTTAATGTCACAAAACCCTCTCAGGTAGCACTTGAACCTGTGACCTCAAAATAAGTTGGCAAGAACCTTTAATATTGGCTATTGAGACGATTTTTCAAGAAAAAACACTAATTTTCCGAACAAACATGGCCTGGGGTTAAAATGAGCCCTTACCTGCAGAAGTAAACAGAGATTAGCTGGTTCTAGATGTAATTCAGCATTATCCTACGCTTCTGCTTTTTATATCTCGAAACTTATTGTGTGACATTACTGGCTCGAGAATTAACAAGGTGGAACTTCGAGTTCATAGTGAAATAAATGAAGTAAAAATTATGAATTTCGGAGACTTTTTATTGATACATCCCGCTGGTTTCAATGACCTTCTGCCATTATCAGGGGAAATAAAATTCTTCCTAGGGGTGAGTTCATAAATATACGTGTTTGACCAAGGGCGGGTCTCGAGGGGAAATAAAAGAAGCCATGAGGAATATAAGGATGTGAGTTATTGTTTAGTTTTTGCGCTGTGGGTGGACGCAAACAAATATTTTATGAAATGAGGAACATGGATTTCAAATAAAGGAAAAAGTGTAACGGTACGAATTCATTAAAAAAATACATATAAAAATTTTTTTTCCAAGTAATCAGCGTGTTTTGTGTCTTTTTCACGCTCATATAAAGCATCTACATTTAAATGAGACATATGACAAAAATAATTAAATGATTAACAAATAGTGATTAATGGTCACACTTTGTATATTATTTAAAATTTACTGTTACTTCACAGTAAAGTTTTATAACGTTTGTCACAGACAAAAAACAACAAGGTGTCCAGTGATGGGGAGAATAAGGAATTATGCGTTAATCTTTAGTCCCTGGAATTATGCAAAATATTCATGAATTTTTTATCCGACCTGATACATGAATTTTTGATGGAATTTCAAAATGTTTAATTTAAATTTCATTTCAATTTTATTTTTGCAGGTTCAAAACCCATTTCGGGCGTATTTTATGTACATTTATGCTTTATAACGTATTGATTACATTTTAAATTGCACATTATAAAACATGTGTTCTTCTATACCATAAACTATGACGAATGCCTTGAGATGCCAAGTAAGACATCCATAAATTAAGTGTAAAATTTCTATTTCTGAGTAAAAGACTATATTATAATAACGCAAAATATTACATAGATAGGTATAATTTTATTTAAAAGGAAATATCCCAGGTCTGGCAAACACAGAAAAATACACAATTAAAGGTAAAAAGGCTCAAAAAAACTAAATTTTCGCTGGTACCTAACTCCTTCATCGGATATAGGAAAAAGAAAGTCTTGACACTAAAGACTGAGTCGTTCCCCTTTTGTTAACTCCGAAGTAAGGTGGTGCCCAACCTGGGATATTTTCGTGTTATACATCGTGTTACATCGAGGAATATCTTGAAGTATATATCATTTAAAAGTATTAAGTAAGAGTATTAAAGTAATTTTGGGCGTTTTATTCTTCGATCTATCGCAGTTAACACTTAAGATTAACCTGAAATTTTGTGCAAAATTTCCCGGAAAACCTGGTATTATGCTTGAATTTTTCTTTATTGATTAGCTGGACACCCTATGAATAACTCTTACACAATCTCTAATATATACTTAAAATTTCTCCTCGGAGTTTCAACTGTCAGGCACTTATCCTCGGAGCACCTATGAATGAAAATGACTCAAGTCGAGTACATTTGTCACACTCTTCCGAATAAGTAACGTGGGCTGAGAATGAAAATTCCTGGATAAGGAATCGGAGAGAGAAAGAGCGAGGGATCAACCGTAAGACAGCAGGGTGCCTGACCTCCTTAGGACTGCGCAAAATGATTTGGGAGAAATGGTGGGGGGGGGAAATGAGGGAAAAGGGTCGATTCCATTATGATTGCGATCAGGGAACGGCTGGAGCGACGCTGAGGAGAGAGAATGTAATTTAAAGGGAGGGCTTAGTATGCTAATCCACCCATTTAAAATGCAGAAAATATCTCACAGCCAAGCGATCCGAAATGGTGATCTGAGCGCAGGTGTAAGGAGAGCCGAATGGTTGTCCGTGACTGTTTGATTTCTGATAGACAGAGAAAAATTAACACAAACTGAACAAGTCTAAAAATTTGTGAATACCAAGGGTATTCATGTAGCGAACAGGTGCTACTAACCATTGCGCAAAATGGGAGTTCTACTACCATACCATATTTGTAAGTCCAATTCGGTTCCTCAAGTTTAAATTATAAGGGTAAGCAACATATGTTTATCTATTTTACCACGGTATAAAATACACAAGGGTTATACGAAGACTCCACGTGGCACAAAACTAACTAAGAAGAAGAATTATAAATAGATAAGCACATGTTATCAGTATGTATCAAGAGATTATTGAACACTGACCTATGTACCTTTTTGAACACGTAGACTAGTGCATTATACGCAATACAGTGCACTGAATACGAATTGCATCACCTTATTAAATTCTACCTAAGAACGTATGCAACGCAAATTCTACATAAATACCGCGCGTCTAATAAAAATTGTTTCATAAAATGGCTTAGTGAACCAAATTGGGTTACCTCCGGTTCTAAATGCACAGAATATTGAAGCCTGGGGTAGTGAAGATGAATGTCGAATAAAAATGGCATCCCACCCCATGGATCCATAAAATTACTTTTTTCACATGATTACAAAGACTATCAACTGTATAAAAAAAATGAGGAAAAAAAGGAAGAATTTTTTCAATTCAAGTACCATTTGCATTGAAATTATTGGGTGTTTTTCAATATTGGAATTTTAAAATAACAGTTTCCATTACAGTAACGTCAGCTCCGTCAATAATTACGTACGTATCAAATTTATGATTGATCGTGCTTTTGCATTGAGAATGTGGGGATGAAAAATGCCACTTACTCAGGAATTTAAATAAATACCTTTTCTTAGCAAATAAAAACAATACAGCAGATCTAAATAATATGTTTCTTGTTTCAACGTTGATTCATGCTTGAATTATTTTAACAGCTCAATTTTTATTCATCTTCAAAAGGATAAGTTCACGAAACTTTTGTACCTTAGCCCTCACCCAGAAATGTAAAGAACCTAGTAAGCGTCGTGATATCTTGTTAAAATCACGCCTCCGGAGAATACCGTAGACTAAAGATGCAAAAATTAATGGAACTCACTCTCCAGAAAGTTCTATAGAGGTGGCCAATTAGGATTAGGCGGGTTGGAAAATATTACCTCTGCGATAGGATTTTTTTTCTCCCATGCAAAAGGATTATTTGGTTCTCCAAGTCGACTTTTCTTTGTATCAAAGTCATTCAGAGTTAATAGGGTTTACCATAACTTATCAGCCGAGCAAATACGTGTTTTTCTGGGTTTTCCTAATTGAAATGTTAATGATTTACCGTAGTAATTAAAGAGTTTGATCTGGTGCCTTGATTTTAAATAACTTGAGATCTATAGCCAAAATACCACTTAATATTTTAGCTCTATGACATTGGAGACTCAAATATGTATTCCAACTCGGATTAATAATCTAAAGATTCAAACAGCAAGGTCGTTCTAGTTGAATTCCGCATAAGTTTCATCTTTCAAGTCTGTAATTTGTCGTCATTTCTCTTACCTAATGAATGAAAAATCAGTACCATACGATAGTTTATTTTCAGATGCAACAAAACATTCAGATATTTGGAAATTTTCCGATAACTCTGCAAAAGATACAGCGCTAGCAATTCATGCTATAACATAAAAAATATATTTGAAAACAGAATAGAGTGCCTGAAAAATCAGTGATTTTTGATTCCGCAGGGGAAAGATTAAAAATTAAATACACGAGTGCGTGCAGTAAAGCTGCTGATAATTTACAGCTTCGATTCAAATGTACAAGAGAAATAAGCAATGATTGAGATCACTATCCGGGTTAATCAAATGGAATTAATTACTAAAATGAAGAAATATGAACATCGCAATTAAAATATACACGACGGGAAAATTATATCTGGTGCTCACTTGGGATTATATAAAAGATTCTGATGCGTAAGGGTGTATAACAACTTAAGCATATGAATTTTCGGAACTGTAGTTAATTTTCAAATTTCTTCACCAAAGTGAATAATCCAAGCTATTACAATTTTATTTTTAATTAATGATAAGATCATTGAAGTTGTTTGAAAATATTAGAGATCTTTTTCCATACGCGCATCGCATGCCGTAAAAATTACAAAAGCTGGGGATTGGGTTGGTGTTGGCTTTCCACCCCGTGGGCTCGGGTTCAAGTCCCGGCGGTGGCAGAGAATTTTCATAGACAGCCCGATCCCTGCTTGGATGTTGTGTGGAGGACATTTCAAGCGCAACACTTCGTCCGGCGGATGGGACGTTGAGCCGTGGTCCACTTGTCACATTTCGTTAAGAGCAGGCTAATGCCGACGCCGAGTTTCCCTACACTCTTCCTTACCCAACCTTCCTTTAAGGCGCAAATAACCTCGGCTGTCAGTCGCCTCCTCCAAATACCATACCATACAATACAAAAAACGGAAGAAATGAGAAAAATAATTAAAACGGTAACAATGAGGTATTGCATGATTATATCTAATGGTATGCGAAAATAAGTTTTCTATCTGAATGCCTATCATGACGTCACCAATACCAACACCAGGCTTTCTATAAAATAGAATATTCCTTTCCAGAACATAGGATATTGATATGCTGCACGGGTAATATAGTAAGTACTTATTTCGCATAAAGCTATATCTAGAGATAAACACGGAATGTGAATTCCATACCTTTTTTAAATTCCTCAAGAAATTTACCTAAGGAGTGCCTTTCTCCCAATAATTTTGATTTACCTCTCTCATTAAAAACAATTGTCTCCTTTAGCTTTGAATAAGCGTATCATACTCATTACCTGCCATAGATAAATTATGCGATCATCTTCATCAGAAGAGTAGAGAAATTCTGTGGCATTAAACTTCAGACAATTAGTTTGCCTTACAAAGTCAAATTAAGTAACTAGATACACGCGGGATGTAATGAATTGTATTAAAGGTCCTCTAACGACGATGCCAGCAAGCAGATAACTACAGATAACAAACTAAATTTATCCAATATTCCAAGTATCGGTGTAGCGTTACGAAGACCTTCTTAATATTAATTGCATTTTGGCCATTAATCCAGAAAGGCTTTTTCTTCCCCCAAACCAGCGCGCACTTCCAAGGATAATGATGACCGGGTGGAACCGAAAAGTCATCTAAGCCCCTGGGGCAGAAATGAGTAGAATAAGCGAGGAGTTTTGAAATATCCCTCCGAGATTTCTCCTACCTTGGGCGGGAGGAACCACGATAGAGTTTTGGAACTGAAAACAATCTAGCAGGAGAATTTTGGGACGAGCGTCCGCATAGCTATAGGGGGGAAACGATGGGAACTCGGGAGTTCTTAACTTGTGAGAGTTTTTTGGCAGAAATGAAGGAAGAGGAGGAGGGATAAAGTTAAAAAAAAGATACATTCAATGCAATGCTTGTTCGCGTTCCGTAGATGTTTCCGTTTCGTTAACCGCAAATATGGCTAAACCCAGCCATGCTCGGCTTACGAGACTCTTGAAGAAAAAGTCCGCACTATCATATTGTCAACAGTGCTGGTAATTTTTTTCAAATTTAAGTATTTTAAAATACATATTTCAAATATATCTGCGATTTTTACTAGGTTAATCAAATATACGACCTGAATGTATCTTGTATTTTGGATTTCAAATACAAATTCTTGGCATTTTCCCATTCTTAAATAAAAAGATTTTAAAGATAAAGATATTTCGTATTACTAGTGATTTTTCCTTTTTAGTGGTTTTTTCATTATGACACATGTGAAAATATAACAAAACTAAGACTTTTTATTTTTTAAGGTTTCTGATGTCATTTGCGTGATCATCCAGTAAAACTATGCCACCTATTAGTAACTTTTAGCATCGAGAACGGGAGTATCGTTATACTTTCTAAAAGGGTAATTTCATAAAGTTTCTTCGATAACAAAACATTTTCCTAATTGCTTTTTCACTCTTTTTCATTATTTATTGTTGTTATACGCCTCCTTGGTATCTTGGTTTTTAAAGTTGTCATTATGTCTACCTCTAACAACATATTTCAATAATATCGTATTTCTGTCATAATTTAAAATAGGTACTACTGCTGGCGATTTTTCGCCCAGTAATAACCTAAACAGTACAAACGACAATATAATAAAATTGAGATTTCAAACTTTTTTTCAGCTCTCTGATTTCATTTGCGTAACCATTTCTTTTCATTTTACATCTAAGCTTCAATTAGCTTACCGACCTATATTACTTCCATGGCTGGGATCTTTATTCATCTACGCAACGCCTGCTAATGCAATATTTCCGCCATCACAAGTCCCTTAAGCAAGTTTTACCCCAACTTCTTACCTAGGGCGTTGCTACACCCCCATCTAACCCCCCCGTATATTCATTCCACTTTCCTGCTGATCCGAAACGTTCTCCTAATTCTCCTGTTACCTCTTCCACATACATAGAAGGTTATTTATGGACTAAGAAGTAACACATTCAGTATAGTATTAGATTAAATTACTACTTTTTCTGGAATGTCGTTATCTCAGCACAAAGAAAAGAAACTCATGAGGAATAAAAAGAAGACTATTCCATAATTTTGCTCACCATTATTACGATGAATTTTATTGCAAGTACTCATCATATGAAATATTGCCCTGAAATGATGAATATGAAATTTTTCAAAAAATGATAAATGTGCCAAACATATGCCATATAAAAGTAAATTTTGGCATTGAGAACGGGAGTACGATCATATACACTTAGATGGTCATCATTTCTTTGGTAGAAATAGATTACCCTCATCTTATTTTGCATTTTTTCCTATTTATGGTCGTTGTTTGTCTACCAGGTCAATCGATTTTTAAACTAAACATTAGTTTCTAATTCCGAAATCGAAACTCGAATATCGAAACATTCGAATATCGAAAAAACGTTTAGTGTGAAATAGTCACTAGTGCCACTGAGTTTTCGCAGCATACAATCCTACACATTAAAATACAACGAAAATAGGATTTATTTATTATATTTTTGATTTGCGAGAGTCTTTTTCTTCGTATTTTTTATCACAGCTTCAATTAATTTATCGCCGTAAATAACTTCCATGGCTAGGATCTTCATTCATACACGCAACGCCTGCTAATGCAATATTTTCCCCTTGAGTAAATTTTACCCAAACTCCTTACCTACGGCGTTGCTACATCCCCCTCAGACCCTCCCTATATTCATTCCCTTTCCCTACTCTTATCCCACTCCACCCAAAAGTCACTCCACCCCTTGGTTACTCAGGTCGTCCCCAATTGCTCAATTCTCTCAAATTTCCCTTAATAAAGCTGTTTGTCATCCAGTCTAACCCCATTCCTCCGTAGCCCTTACCACTCCTCGCCTCGGGGCGTCAGTCTTTTCTTGCGCTCCGTCTTCTCTTCCTCTTTCCAACTCCTCTTCCCCAGTCAGCTCTAATTCCACTGGATTCTCGATTATTCCCCTCCCTACTCCCTCAGATTTCAACCTCTATCTTCTCCCCGCTACCCCCAGGGATCTCTTATTTGTCTCTTCTTTTAATCCGTTTCCTTTTTCACCCTCTTCTTCTTCAGTGTATATACCCCCGGCATATCCTATTTCTCACCCCCTGCCACACTCTCTCTTTCCCCGTCCTCACCTAATTCTCTATATAGCTACGCCCTAAGGTTCGCTTGCCGCCACCCCATCGCCTCAGTGCCTTTTCTCAGCCGCCACCTAGCTGTTTCAGTCCCCTATTCCACCCTTGCGCCTTACCTTCCATGATATCCTATTAGTTACCCCTCTTGCGTCTTGAACGAGGCGAAACGTGGGGGTTCGTCAGCGTGGCTGACGCCGCCACAGTTATTTCTAGCCAACCACAAGCAGCACTCTCTTCGAAATAAACACCTACATGCTGGAAAACTCTGCTATTAGGCTTTGCTTGGCTATCGTTTTTGAATGACCGTGTGATATATTGTGGGCCACCTCTAAGGAAAGGGGTCGTTATTATTGCATATCATTTTCATAAATTGAGTTCTGTTTTATTTCTCTTGACCTCTAGGTTTAATGCTGATGCAGTGTCTTCCAGCAAGGATTTCAAGACCTATACTCCAAGACACTGCACCCACATATCATTCTTATAATATTTTAATTTCTTTAAATGGTATTGAACGTATACATTCATGAAAGGATATATTTTGCTTGAAAACGTGTGGTTATGCCGTAACGCAAAGTGATATAATATTTGCACGCCTCTATCGTAAGGCATCGCTATTTTTCCATAATTTTTTTATAATTTTCAAACGTCATTAAAAGATGGCAACGAACCTATCAATTCGTGAAAATTTTACCTAAAGTCCGTTATTTTTTACGACAAAAATGGTGATTATACCGGAACGGAAAACTATCAGTGTGTCACGATAGAGACTATATAAATATGTTAAAAGAGATAAGCAAATAATGATAACTTAAAAACTCGGGAAACCTGGTAGACAAAAACGACGACATATAAGAAACTATGCGAAAAATGATGAAAAAATAATTTTCTACCAAATAAGCGGTTATCTATTAAGAAAGTATGATCATATTCTCGTTCTCGATACCAAATGTATTAATAGAAAGCAAAATTGTACCGCATACTTGAGACCTGTAGTACCTTTCCAGAAATTTACATAACAATGATTTCAGAGCAAAATTTAATACCATAAGTACTTGTAGAAAATTTCAATTTAATAATTCTACACATACTTAAAGAGTGTTAATTTAATCGCGAAAGTTAAAATTCTTTTTTCACGAGTTTTTCTTCTAAGTCTTGAGTTAACGAAAATTACCAGAAAGTAGGCTTTTTTCTAATACTACGCTGAATGCGTTACTTCCTAGACCATTGGTCTCCTCCTAAGTTCATGGAAGAGGTAACTGGAGATCAAGCAGAACGCTTGGAATCAGTAACGAATTGGAATACGTTCAAGGCAATGACCCTGATCTCAGGTGAGAGGAAATGCCCATCCATGCTTGATCATCACTTCTCTGCACCGTAATTGATTCTTTCTTCCTTGTGAATATTTCACTCTCTACTGCTGGCTTAAAATAAAAACTGTTTTAGAAGGGTGTGCGTTTTCCTTTATGGGCCAAACGCCACGAAGCCTCACGCCTTTCTATTCTTACCTTCCCACAACATAGGCTGCATTGCCAAATGCAGGAATACCATAGGGCCATCATAAGATATAGAACTATAAACACAGTAGCGTAATCTTAAATGTTATCCACGCTTGAAAGCATATTTTTATGGCTAAAGAGGACGCCATTTGGCTGAATTATTGAATTATTACTGGGAAAAATAAATCATAAATAAGTAGAAGCATTTTAATAAGAATTAGAGTAACAGCTACGAAAAAAATAAAGTTAAAATAAAATAAACACTTATTGCGTCAAAAAATACAGCAGTTGTAGCATTAAAATGGTAAATACTGAGTTATATTACCTTCTATACGATTTAAAACTGTAAAACTACATTAATTATGTTAAATCATCAAAGATAAATATATCTGCACGACTCCAGCAACATCGACCCGTAAGTGGGAAAATGAAAGATAATCACACTCCATGCGGAATAAACCTGGTTTTGCCGAGTTCTCCCGAAATGGCGGTTATGGATCAGGCCTCAAGTGTAAGCCAATTTGGTATACGATTGGAGTCAATCAGATTATATCTGTGATAACGTTAAACAATTTATGCAAATGCTGCGATTTCATAAAACTTATTAAGGTGTTTATCTCAAAATTTCCGTTAATATGCTTCAGCAGTTATAGTGCTTAAATATACGCGTATTAATATTACGTTAGGGTTTAAACAGTGATTCTAGACGTACATTTTTTTATTTGTAGCTTATTAGTTGATCTTATAAAGTTATACTACACGTTCCTTGGCCAAAGTTCTGATACTGTGGTCTCAAAATTGATATCAATTGATGCAATCCAAAGGTCACGCTTAAGAAGTCTTTTCAGTCAGATGAAGATACGGATCTAACTACCAAGCAGGGGTGCCGACTTACAAAAGATATTAGGGGGGCCCAAACCGGGGACCTTGCCAGGGTAAATTTTATATGTAGTGAATTTTAAGTTTTTAAGCATTTGAGAAGAGTCATATGATCAACATTAGAAACCTGATCTCAATCACTCCGGGGAAAATCGACAAGCCTTACATATTTTTTCCTCACATCTGTAACGAATTATTGGTGGGGCTAGGGCCCCCTCAAGCCCCATGGAGTCGGCGCCACTGCTACCAAGTTGAGAAAACACTACCAATTGATACAGTTTCAGCATTAGTACTGACATGAAGTAGGAAAATAAACAGAATCCCATTTAAAAAAAGTCATTGACTCCTTTTAGGGCTACCGAGCATCAGTATCTACAAGAAAGCAAAATTAATCCCTTTCTCATTTGAAGCAAAGAGTACCTACTACATAAGACTAGCTCCAGGGAATCTGAGTGCAAGTGAAATACAATGAGGCCGGTGAGCGATGAATCGTGAGAACCATTCAAAGCTTAGGCCGCGTCAAATTGAATTCGTTTCATAATGGAACGGCGCGGCGCTAAGAGAGTGGCCATGAAAGAGGATTAGAATTTTAAAGGTAGGTACTTAGAAGTAGGTCTCAGCATGGAGATTTAAGGCGCAGGCGATTAAGGGTTGATGAAATATTTGCGCACGAATCAAAAGAATGGTAGCCTTTCTATCGTATCTATAAATGGTATGCATACCTACCGCTCGTATAGACTTTTTTATCCCTGTTTCCAATCACATAGACAATTTTAAGGCATTTAATGTAGACCCTGAACTACATTTTTCTGCACCCCAACAATGAGAATTATAAAAATAATGGCTGCTTTACTATGCTAATAAATCATGTCGATTAAAAACTAACATCCTATGTCAGTAAATCATTTAAAATGCTTGCGAGACCCATGTAAAATTATTACCCAATCAATATTATAGGAATTGCACACGGACGATACCAGATGAATGCTATTGAATTTATCACGCAAATTTCAAAAATACAGTAAGGAATTTTTCGATATAAGCCTTTCAATTCATTTTTGCAATTAACTCAAAAAAATTAATCACGCAATTCTGCAAAGCATGTAAGCACATTAGTTAACCCAATAATATCCTTAAATGATAATATACCTTGGAAACAGCATTGGTCTGTTAAAACTTACCATGCTGAACCGTCTAATGTGCACGTGAAAGCGGTCGACTCACCTGCAAATAAATAATAAGACAAAGGTTAGAGAACTATTTAACATTAAAAAATCATAATTTTAATACATAAAATGCCAGAAAGATTTTCTTCTAACCAAAGACTTTGATTCACCAAAGAATGCAAATACGGATAATCATTTTAATGCAAAGGTGAAGCAGATTTTTAAAATTATTATTTTCCATCAGTAAATCCTGCATTTCTACTGCAATATATTTTAATTTGTACGGGGATAATGAGATTCCCTCCAGATAATATACCTCTAGAATTTGGGCTAATGAGGAACATTTGAAAATGAAGTGTTCCTAAAGTTCTTCCGTAGGTATGGATCCATAAGAAGCAGAAGTGCTTGATGACAAAGTAGAAGAGATTGGATTGACACATGGACTTATGAATTCTTGCTCTGAGGATATGACATGGACGAGAAGGCAGCAAAGATGAGTAAGGTTGATTAAGGTCGGTTAAGATTTTGATTACCTAGGGGCCTTTGTCTGCTTCAGATGAAAGTCATCATCCTGAATAACAGTTATACCACAAGGAAAAATTCATGTAAATCTCAACCCCTTGTCAGTGATGAAATCATTTTAACTTTCATGCGCACACAACCATAAAGCTCGCATATGTCATAAGGCCGAACTAGACGGTTATAATGCCGCATTTATGTCACGCACAGTTACTTAAGTTACTCTTACGTGGTTACATAAAGGTCTTGTATAATGGCTGAGTGTTATGCGATGTATGAGGGTTAGCTCTCCCTCTCCTATTGAAAATGACGCATTACTGTTGAAATCTAAGGGGATAATCAAGAAGCTGTAAGGGAGGTACAAAATAGTTTTTTAACATCTTTAACTTACGGAAATGCCACGAGTTATCACCTCCATCCATTAATTTAATACTACGCTTTTTACTCTAATCCAAGTGCCTACGACGAATAAAGGCCTGTCAAAAAAGAGATTGTTTGTTTGATTCCCGCCTCAGTGGGTTGTGCCTATCCAAGGCATGGTTATTTGTGCACGTATAACTGTTAACTTGCAGTAAAATCATGATGTTAAAGGTAAATATACGCTCTGTTGTTGGCATAGGAATAAATAAAAATAACGTAATACATATGTAGTGATCCGGAAGTGGAAGATTTCCATTTCCAAAATATGCGTAAATATGTTGTTGTGTGACTTCTCAGAATAGCCAGCTATGACAAACTATGCCTCGGGATTTGTACCTTTTCACTTTCAAGAACGTCTAACCTTCCTTTTCCCCTTCCTTTCCCCTTCCTCTTGGACGAAAACATCCTGTTTCCACTTCCCTACATACTGGCACGGTTGAGATGCTATTGGCACTCAGGGACGCACTCAGTAACACACAGGGCAGTCAGCAATGTAGCCCTCAGTTGGAGTCGAAGCGCGGGCCGTATGGCCCGTGCGACCGAAGCGCCTCGCTATCCACCCGTGCCATCACCTGCAGCTACTCTCCTTCCCAAGACTTTGGTAATGTTCTAACTCTTGGCTATTCTGGACGCACAAATTCATTATTACTTCATGCCTTTTGCTTGAATTGATTTTGATATTGGGTTTTTGAATGGAAATAAACTTTGGGTAAAAACGTTAAATACTTGTGTGTGATTATTCGTTCCCCGATACCAAGGGCAAGAACCCACGGAATTTGAAGCGTGCGACCCGCGACTTTTTATAGGTGGCGGGCTGCGCAACCCTTACACACACTAAGAAAATACGGTTTTTAGAGTTAACGTTGCCTTCTACGGTAAAAATCGCCGTCGTTATGTGTTCAACGAAATACACTTTAAATTGCACCTGCTTAGGTAAGTTAGGTAGTCTATAAGAGCGCGGTCTTGATTCCGTTCCCCTTGTCTCAAGATGAGAGAAGGATTTCTCAGTTTGAAGAAGTTTTCGGAAAGCAAATTCATAATTACGGCGCGTTGATGGATTCATTACCACGCTAGAGTCCTTCCTTCCCCTTTAGACTCAAAACCTCTCCGGCGCGGACGCGAACGGTACGGGGAGAGGGGGAAGGGGAGGGGTTCTCGATTAAAAATTTCGCTGGGCCGCCGAGGACGTGGCTGGGTTGGCCAAGGTGGCGCCATTCCAATCCCACCACTCCCTTCCCCCATACTACCCCTTCTGCAAACAGCGAGGGTTGAGGGGAAAGCTTGCTCTTGGGAAAGCAGGTTGAGAGGGGCGGAAGATCTGTGTATCCCCAGCAAGACATTAGGAGGACACTAAGAAGAGGTACCCACTCGAGAGGATTGATTCCTATTTATTTACGATAAATAAAGCTGTCTATTTCATTGAACTCACATCTTGTGTTTGGCAGGACGTTCCTACTTCCTGTGTATTCCTGTGTATTTGTTAACCAACTCTACAATTCTCATAAATTACCTTGAGAAAAAACTTCAATTCAGTTTCAAAATAACATTTTGTACGCTCAATTGTATTAGGCTCAACTATGTTGAAGTTGATTGTTTCTGGCTTTACTTTGTGAAAATCCATTCTTAATAATAAAACGTTATTGTACTTTTCCACACGATTTAATTAATACGACCGGTTTCGTCGCAGAGGCGACATCATCAGACCTGATGTGGAAGTTGATTGTGATCATCAGACCAGATGATGTCGCCTCTGCGGCGAAACCGGTCGTATTAATTAAATCGTGTGGAAAAGTACAATAACGTTTTATTATTATGTGGAAGTTAATACTCGAAAATGAAAAGGGGACTTCGTTGATTAAATAATAAATTAGTGGAAATCAACGAATTCTCCTTTTCATTTTCGATCATTTTGTGCCATCAACGTTGGCAAAATTGCAATGGGATCTCAGAAACCTAGATACCATAGTGGTCTGCACAGGAGCCCGGAAAGGTCCGTGGCTCGACAACCGGTCCAGGTGAATTTACTGTCAGGGCAACTCATGTAGATTTCGTCGCCGTTCACGCGGTAGGCTTCGAAATATTACATGTAACTCTGCAATGATTTTAATATGGATAGGATAGGGTATAATAGTAGGTAAATTGATTTGTTTATGATATAAAGAGCCCTACACTCAAATGCCAGGTAAAGCATTTGAGCATTTGAATTCATGCCTGACCGACACCCTCGAAGAAAATACTTACTGTAGTATACAAATACTGTACAAAATAGTGAGATGGGGGCATACAAACGTGTCTCCGTACACTGGACTTTACTGGTCGGAAATTGGTAGAATTTTTTGGGATGAGCTGTACTCTCATCAATCTAAATCAATATTCGGATTATGTCACTAAAATTTCGTCAGGCGCAAGGTTGATCTACTTAGTTGATTTTATCATGCGCTTCCTTTCGCGGCACGCTGTAATAAGTGACAAGAGTTAGCTTTCTTCATATCTCTTCGGTATACTTCCTTCAATTTAGTACATCACGCCCTACCCTACCCTCATTAACATTCTGTCGGCCCCAATATTAGAATTTCTGAGTTAAGACGCAATATGCCTGATAGGCACAAATGCAAAAACATAATTAACTCTTAGCATGGCTCAGTGTAATCCTTTAAAGTTTAAAGCACCATTATTGGCGTAGTTGCACACTTAAATGATATCTTATTTGCTCTGCATAAACCCCTTTACACACAGTCATACGGCCCCGGACCGATCCAGTAATTAGAAAATAAAAACAATCGTAGGAGCCGACAATGAATAGTCGTAGAATATGAAATCTTTACTCACGAAACCAGAATATTGAGTGAAATAAAATGAGCTGTAAAGGTCGAAAAAAAAATAGTGAATTGAATTTACAATTAATAATTT
The DNA here is from genome assembly GCF_921293095.1 of Ischnura elegans. Classification (NCBI taxonomy): domain Eukaryota; kingdom Metazoa; phylum Arthropoda; class Insecta; order Odonata; family Coenagrionidae; genus Ischnura; species Ischnura elegans. Next base: position 42,056,958 of record NC_060255.1, on the reverse strand, counting down.
AAATTTGACTGAACACTCTTGTGCCGATTTTCTATAGTTCGATTTTTGGTTATATTTAGTTAGAGCAAACAATTTTTTCTATGTTCATAATAAAAACAGTATTCCACTAGCAGAAGTTTATAAGATTTTTCCCGGCTATTGAGGCGGGTTGCACGGTACTACGTGGATAAAGAATTTTATTTTGTCGAAAAACATGTCACACCTGCAGTTTCATCATGCTTAAGCAAGAAAAAACTATACAAACACTGTAATGGATAACTCATGAGATAAATATGTATCCTTTATTAACATCTTGTTAAATGAAGCGACCAAAATGTTGCCTACTTTCGTATAGAGCACGCTAAAGTTGACGAGACCTAATTGTTTCTATACGATTAAATACAATCGGCTAGGTCAATTCAGAAGGCTACTTATGTGAAAAGTGAGGCATAACATCATCTCTACCTCCCTTTATCTGGTCATGAAACAGAGGAGAGTTGAGCTCTTGAAACAACAGATTAAGAATGATGGAAGACCAAGGCAACCCCAGCGGAATATTAGGAATACACTAAAGGTGAGGTATGGAGAAGAAAGTAAGATTGATCCCCACATCATGCCATTGAATTTCTACTTAATTTATTTCCTATTTACCAGACTCATTGTCTGTGAATGCACAGCTATTTTACGCTTTCACAATTTCACCTTGCCATTCAGGTAGCTTAATCAAGCTTCTTACTAACGTAGGTATAAGAAGTAAAAAACGGGAACAAAACTTGGAGATATTATTAAAAATTAGGCAATATTTCCAGCATTTCCTATATTTCCAGTGGAAATATTGTAATGTCTAATTTTAAATAATATTGCGAATTTCCACCATATCGTGCCCAACATCATACAACAACTTGGAGAAACTGTGGAAAGTGATGATTATTTTGCAGAGCTAGAAGCACGTATAACAAGAAAAAGACTGAACGTCGAAAAACTAAATGTAGCAATAGCTTGGAGAATTCACATTAATGTAAATGCTTCCACAAGTGAGAATACTACTATAAGAATTTTTGGCGGAAAAAATAAAGGTAATTGCGTATTTTGACGTTACAACATAAACTACCGTTTCTGCGCCTTTTGAGAAATTAACGAATTAAGTCCGAATTTGCTAACGGAGGACTGGCAATGAGTTTTAAGTGCATCGGATCAGTTTTTATTGCGAAAAAATATATGTATACATAGAAACTTCCACGGGGTTTACCCAATTGGTAGTTCTAAATGTGTTAGGTTTTTACAATAAATCTTTCAATCGCAAATATATACACACGGTTAGTATGAAAAACAGAAACATAAATCGTTTTATATTAGTACCTTCCACTGAACGCTCTCCACCTACTTCGCGGGAAGTACATTTTTATTGCCATTACACCAAGTCCCTCATTAAAAGCCCGATTGATACGTAGGTATGACCTGAAATTCACTGGGAGCAATATTATCCGCGAGGCACTTTTCAGAATTAAAAATATACGCGAGAATGCGTGGGTGAAGAATGGGATGAAGTGAATACTTGAAGATATAGATAATATGAAGTCCACGTGGAAACTTGGAGGGTATAGAAGAGATAAACGGAGCAGAAAAATGAGACGGTAATACATACATATAAGAAATTCCTTACCAACTTTGTCGTATTAATATTGAAAAATGGGTGCTCAAGTTTCGTAGCGGCACTTCAGTATTTAATTTTTCAAGCAAAAAATTTTTCCCGTGCCTGATAAACATAAATTAACTTTTAAATATCCATGTTTATTGCGAACGAATGTTTCTAAAACAAACACACTCCCTCTACGGATAGTACAGACAAACATAATTATCTTTTGGAATTTCATCTGCGACGGAGGTTTTTTTTCAACCTACGATGAGTCATGAACAGAAGACGAAGTGAATGATTAAAAATTATTTCGATGTGGAGCACACTTGTGGTATCATTTCGACATTATCGCCTCGTCAATTCAGGAATAGGTCGTGCCTGTGGACAAGTTTTACTAAACTCTCTTCAGAAGATGTTGCCGCCAGTGAACTCCGATGAATTTTGCCTTACAATTAGTTCTGAAGCTCAAAGCCTGTTTGAAAACCCATCCTTCCTAGCCACTTCTTCACTTCAGTGTTAAGATGGAAATCACACAGCACTATGTCGACATTTCGGGGCGGATGGCCGAAAATGCCGCATTGAAATTGCTCAAGGGGGAGTTAGGCTGCATCAGTACTGAGATGACGGTCATTGTCAAGGATCCCAACACCCTGAAGCCAGCATGTCTCTTATTTTGTTTTGAATGGGAATGGGTGTGATTTTTCACACTGATTCACACTCTAGCCGCAGTGCATTAAAAATTCTCTTTTATCGGCATAAAGGTCGAGGTATGTCAATGCTGAAGCCATTCGTCGAGTTTTCTGGCTGACGCTCCGCAGTGCACACTTGGCGGGATAATCCATTGAGGCAGAGTAGTTAATGAGATTGCTCCTAACCTTAAAGGGTCAGAATTGGATTGGAACTCAAATAAGGAAAGGTTCGCGTTTATTTAAACGATATTTGCTACACCAACTATTATTAAAAACCAAAATAAAGTAAAGAATTAGTTTGGATTCGATACTATAAGAATTTTTCTCGAAACTCTATTTGTTAACATAAAAAAATACCGTGGTTGCTCGTTATAAGTTAGCAATGTTAAAAGAGTTCTTGTAATTTTTATTATTGCAAATAAATGGGTTATTGTGTACGTTATCAGGTTACTAGGCTATTTTCTGGAAAGCCAAAGGTCCGTGGTTCGACTCCCGGTCCAGGGGAGTTTTCTCTCATGGAAATTCTTGTATGTTTCACCACCGTTCACTCGGCAGGAGTAGAAATATGACTCATACAGAGATGATGAAAGATATGAAGTATTTCCAGCAATGTTTGTTAAGTCAACTGCAGTAAAATACCAAAGAAAAGTAAATTGTCATTTCTTATTAAATACTATCAGAACTTACCGAAAAAAGCTATTGTAAAACATAGTATATATCACGAATATATGTTAGATGGTAGCAATATTGGAAAAATTCTTTTACTTTCTCTTATAGTCCATGAGTAAACAGATATTTGGGTAAAACAGAAGCGAAATCATTTTGTGTTAGTACCTTTCACAAAAACACGCAGCTTTAACGGATAGGTACTACCCGTGCATTACCTTATCAATCTCTTCCTCATCAATAATGCGATTAAAAGGTGTGAGCTGACATTCGCTTGGACCAAGATATGTAAAAGTTGTTCAAAATTCCAAGTTAACGCGGGAATCAGTAGTTGAAGAAATGGGATAAAGTGATTAGTTGAAGGCAGAGATAAGACGAAGTCCGTGTAATCAAGAAGGGATGGAGGATGAGGGGTTAGCAGTGGATTGGAGCGCTCAGATGGAGAAAAGATTTGCTATAATTCGAACGATATTTTCAACACCATCAATTACAGGTATTACTAACCAAAATAAAGTATAGCATTCGGATTCAATTTTATCAAAGTACCCCAAAAAACTATTTACACGCATCGAAATACCAGGGTTGCTCACTAGGAGGTATCAATTATATAAGAACTCATTTACTTCCTTCCACCGCTAATATTTACACAGACATTTGGGTTAAACAGACGCGGAAGTCTTTTCATCTAAGTACCTTCCTTAAAACCTCACGGATAGTACATGCATATTGCCTTTTCAAACACTCCCTCGCGAATAGCGTGATTCTAATAGTGACCGAGACATTGTTCGAAATTCAAAGTGGACGTAAGATTCCTTGGTCGAAGATATTGAAAAGAGTGATTAGTTGAAGGCAGAGATTGGACGAAACAGGGATTGTCCGCTGAAACAGGGATGGAGGTGGTAGGGGGAGGGGATAAGGAAAGGGTTAGCAGTGGATTGGGGAACTCAGAAAGATATGAGGAAAGATTCGCGGTAATTCGAACGATATTTGCCATACCAACTATTATTCTATACCAAAATAAAATAGACCCTTTGGATTCGATACTATCAGAGTTAATCCCAAAAAAAAACACTATTTATAAGCATAAGAAACACCAGGGTTGGTCGCTGGAAGTTTTTAAATTATAGAAGGATTCCTTCACTTCCTTTCCTCGATTACAAATAAACAGACATTTGGTGAAACAGGAGCGGAAATCTTTTTATGTAACAGAAATACCTTACATAAAAGCTCACGGCCTTTACGGATAGTAAATGCATATTGCCTTTTCAAAAATTCCCTAACGAATAGTGCAATTCGAATGGTGAACGAGGCATTGTTCAAAATTCCAAGTTGACGCAAGAATCCGAGGTCGAAGATATGGGAAAGAGTGATTAGTTGAAGGCAGAGATTAGACGAAGTCCGTTGAAACTAGGATGGAGGCGTAAGGGGGAGGGGGGGGGGGTAAGAAAAGGGTTAGCAGTGGATTGGAGGGCTCAGACAGAGATGAGGAAAGATTCGTGGAATGGGGACAAGTGACGGTGGGTTGGGGAGAATAGGAATGAGGGGTAGTAATGGGATAAGAACGGAGGGAGGAGGCCTGGGGGGGTGGACAGAGGGGTAAAGTAGGGGGACTGCCGGGTAGGGAAGAGAGGGGGAGCCGTGTAATAAGTTTTGGTGGATGTTTGAGGAGCCCAATTACCAGTTGAGTTACGGGGCGAATGGGAAAAGAAACTTTGAAAGAAGGGCCGAGATGTAGGGAAAGTCAGGGGGAGGAGGTTCTGCGGAGCAGGGTCGAAGCTCGGGCAAGGTTGGAGAGGAAAGAGTTGATATTAAGGGCCTACTCGAAGGGAGGGAAATATAAGATTGGTGGAAGGAGAAGTGAAGGGAGTAAGATTAGTGAGCCGGGAATAAGAAATGAATAAAAGGCATATATAAAACGAAAGGACACGGATAAGTTGGAGAAAAATTTTCCGACCTGAGAAAAATATATGGAACTGCTCTCAGCAAGGATGATGGCTATACGGCGAGGTGACCTTATTTACGAATCAGAGCAAAAAGAGATAGGAGGGAGAGAAAGGGAGGAATCTATGAAGAAAATGGCAATATATACCTCAGTCCGTAAAAATAGTTAAAAAGATAACTGTGTCCGTTTATGAGGAAAAGGAAAAATGGGAGTACATAACCGTTATGAGAAAGTTTTGAAGGGAAAAATCCTCCTGCCACCCTCTTGTAATAGTTTTAATGGAAGGTCGCTTAAAGATCTAAGAGTATGTGATGAGAAGGAAAAGAAATAGATTCTGTGGCGATCAAAGTGGTTCTTTAAGTTACGGTGACTCCGTTGTTGACCAGCTAAAGCTTATCTTTTTTTTATAAAGTTTCAGTGGTACGCGAGATTCATCAGCATTAGATATCCCATCAAATAATATAATAGCATGTGGTAAATGCTTCCTGAATCACAAAGAAATCCTAAAAGTATCCTAAAAGTAGGAAAACGGTAATGGATCGAGAACTTTTCAATATCAACACTTTTCATTGCAAGTTATCTTTTCTTTAATATTCAGCCATTTGACGAGGAGCTGATCACGTAATTAATTCCTTTGACGACACATTAAATCCATTTCGTCAAAATAAAATAAATTTATTGAGAGACTTAATGAAATTTAATCTTTAACTACAGTGGATAAGCGTATTATGATAAGCGATAAGCGTCCAATTCTGCTCTTACTCTTCATGGACGACAGAATCATAAACATTTAATTTCGGAATTTTTCCATATTTCATTACTTAAAACGCCTTATAAATTAAAATCTTCGATTTTAGCCATCATCATTCTCATGTTTTTCTATATTTTATTTTGTTTTTGCACTACTCAAAATAATCCTTTCTGATCAAAGAAAATAAACGAATTTAAAGAAATGTAGGGGTGGCCGATATTATGATCAATTGCACTAGGTCTACCGATAATGTCATGGAGAAGACATTGTATTTTTTGGACAAAAATGTGAAGATTTACTTTAATATGGCTCCTTTGAAGAGGATATGCATAGCATGGTCAAATAATACCTAACGTTTTCGAATCTTGTCTAAGGCAGTGAATTTCGATGGGCTACTGAAGAATTTTCTAATACATAATTTGCACAGGGTGATCTCATCTATTGACGGCGATTCGAAAATAGCAATAACCGAAGAGCTTCATTTTTTATTTTGAATCGAAAAAAAACCTTCTGGTCCTCAGAATTATAGCAGAAACCACTTAACACTCAAAGAGCTCCAAAGACTACCATTAACTCCTCTTAACTCACACCACGTTTACTTCTACACGTATTTTTTTTTCTTTCATCCACTCCTTGTTTTCTTTTTTGGTGGAAAGGCAAATAAAATGCTAGCCAATGAGTCTTAATAGCTCACCTTTTTCCCTCTGATAAATCATCCTGCACTGATTTATTCGTTTTTTCACTGAGATCAAGGAAAGTGTCGGCATTCTGGCATGTGCATTAAGCAAGAAAAAAATTATACGACTCAAACGATTATAAAGAAATTAACAAGTTTGGTGTGTTTTTGAAGAATTATTAGCGAATCTATGTAAGATTCTTCAATTACATCTCGATTAGTAGCAACCACCGCTTATATATTTAAACATCATCTCAGTATTTAGATATTAATCTGCCTAAATTAAACTTAGAAACTCCAATGACACCCAAGTACTAAAGTACTCAGCATTTAGTCAGATATATTACTGCTATTTTCAGCAAAGGTTAAGTTTAAAATAAAAATTAAACAAAATCAAGATTCACTCAATGGTGGGGACTCAATTTCGTCATTTCCTTAGCCTAAAAAATCACTAACTAAAAATGCTTTCCTGTGTTCCATAGAAAGTCAAAGGATTTTTCTCGTTCGACAAATGGAAAGAAAAAAATATGCTTTCCTTCATTAACACCAAATTCTAATTAAAAGTCATTAACATACAATGAAAATAAAGCTATTAAAAAGACATTCGTATAGGTAAGCACATTTTTTTCATTCCGCTGCCATTTAAAATTCCAATGATAAAAATATTTGCCTTCATTTCCAGAAAAGCTTAGAATTTTTCTTGCTCTGTACTTACGGAAAGTACATAATATGCTTAATGGATATGGACTGAACTTAAATACAGAGAGGGAATCAACGCTGCAATGATAATTACCACAACCTGCGCAGAGAAGAGCCTCAAAGGCTTACACGGGAACGAACATCTCAAATGGGCACGCCACTCTAGTGAAATCAAAGGTGGATAGGCCATCCGTCAAAGTACGCAGCGGAACTCATCCACAATTAGCACCCACTTTTGTAGACGCCCCATTGATCACAACCCATGGGCTCCAGAACGTTTGGTGACAAAAGAAAACACGAAAGACCGTAGATTCCTGCGTTTCACAAAGCGGAGAGACGAGGAAATGGGGATCAGAGGTGCATTCAGTCAATACATGACCGGTCGTGTCATGAGAAGAAAATTTAGCGTAAGGGAAGATCGAAATGATTTTTACATTTATCTACGATGATATGATGAATAGTCTTTGGATGTATTTTAAGGATATGAGTTACGATAGCTAAAATTTCCTTGGTACCGATGGAAAAATATGGGTCAAAATCGATTTTTCAAGTAATTGACTTTTAAGAGGAACAAAAGCACGACTTAAAAAAATACCGAAATTCGAACAAAAAGATCGATTAGCCGGAAAAAATTATGTTTTTTTTTATTAAAAGGTTTTTCAAAAATACGCTTGATATTCAAAGTGGATATTGCGTTCATATTTCCAACTATGGTTTCTACGGCAATGTGGAATTTATTTCACAGTTTTGGCTTCCATTCAGGAGTAAAACACTTTCCCAACTGAAAGCCGTAAGAATATGAAGCATCTGCAGAGTATTGCGAATAAACTTAGAATGGGGAATATAACTCGGAAAAGTATCATTACAACTTCTTCAAAGTCAGCAGTTAAATTTACTTGTTGTACAAGTTAGAGACCCTATACGGTCAATTGTGAAACACAATTTTAGGAGCAAGTTATGGTCTATGAAGGATAACCGAGCTTTTTCCAAAATGGGTTATTTAAAAACATGCAAGCGTTTACTATACTGCACAGATGACCGAATCTTTTTAAGTCTGCCATTACTTAATAGTTTCACGCTCATTTTATGCTATGTAGACCACATACTTTACTTATCATATTTTCGTAAAGAAAATATCTTTATTAAAAGGGAATGTGGGAAAATATTTCATGCATGGGTATTTCCTATGGCGATTCAATGAAAATAAATATATAAAATAGAGAAATGATAAAAATTTCTGAGGCTTTTTGCTAAATTTTAGTTGAAAAAGTTATTATAACTCTCCCAATACCAACTATAAAATTCTACTAACAAATACGACCAGGTTTAAAATTACACTATTACCGACTCGTACACATAAAACTTACCGAGTGAAGTTAATAAACAAGTCTTTAATGTAGGGAGTATACTAATTAAGTGGTTTAAAAAATAAAGTTAAAATTTGTTGAATTTAAGAAGAACATGACTCTTAGCCGTTAAACTGAGAGTTAAGGAAATAAAGGAGTCTTTTTGACCTTATATTCCCTCGTAGACAAAAGAGCGCATTTTTTAATTTATTCCCGTATACACCCTATACGGTTTTTAGATTCTAACGATCATTTTATCCCATGCAAAAAAATATATTACACCCTCCATATGCTGGGAAAGAAAATTACATGAAAAAAAACGTAGGGAAATATTTCTAACAATGATGTTCCATATAGTGATTTAACGAACATTAAATGTATCCAATTGATAGTATATGTTAAGTTTTAATCTATTTCTGTCGCATTTTGTTCAATATTAACCGAAAAACGTATTGCTACTATCCTGGGACCATTTATTAAATTATACTACGGTAAGGTTAAAAACGACTCTATTTTTACTATATGTATCGGATTTTTGCCCAAACAAACGGGAGGAAAGGTAAATATAGGGAGTGAAAAATTTAAGGAGTACATTAAAATTTGAGTTAAATTTACTCTATTTTTATAGTATTTTACTGACTCTCACCCATAAAACTGTGTGTGAAGGTAGTGAAGAAGTCTGCATGACCATACGTACTCTCTTAGACAGCAGAACGTATTTTTAAAAAAGAATTTATTCCCTTAAAGACCCGATACGGTCGGTCGCGGAGCATTTGTTAGAAGTGAGCAGTATGGAGACTGCGATGGGGCGGTAGCTTGAGTAGATGGAGCTAACGTAGAAAGGATTCTATTTCAAGTTTCGACGCAGCTTCGCCGCCTGTAGATTTTTCGCTTCCCCCATCCAACTAACCCAACTCCCCCCCCTCCTTAATACCCTACGGGCACGGTCCTTTGAAGTCTGGCGGGAAGACGCCAGAGGAGTTTGGCTCGAGCCAACGTCGTTAACCAAATCCACTCTACCCCTTCCCCTCATTCTTCCCACCCCCTCCACCTCGCGCCGTTTTCACGCCCTAAAGACGAAGAGTGAAAGTAAGCCAAGATGTGTTCCGTCGTCACTAGATACGGATACCATCAAGAATGCATGCGCCTGTGAATCGTCAAGAAATCTCTAAGAGTCAAAATGCATTATAGGTAGATTCTAAGGCGGATTTAGGGCACAGGCCCAACCCCCAGACGCTTAAAAATATGGAAGATTTTAATGCGGTTAAAATTGCGTTCATTTTTTTGTTTATTATGATTATTATTAAATGCATGAGTTAATAATTTACTTCCATAACACTAGCATTCATATTAAAATAAAGAGAATATTTCGTATAACAATTGTTGTATGATGTTTTTAATCTCACATATGAGAAGACCGTTTTCCTGTCAGACCCTTGGGCACCCCCAGCAGAAAAATCCTATATCCGGCATTGGGTAGTTATCCTACTAGTTAAAAACATGTTGGAATGACATTCAGTGGATTTAAACAAATTCGCTATGATCTTTTTTCATAATAATCTTCCTCTATGTTACGACTGAAAATATTGAATTTAACTTATGAAAAACATGATTTTTTTAAATCCTCGATAGGTGCGACGTGCAACACAATTTAAGTATTGTTTCACATAGGTATGTGATAGATCTCATCAAAATACCGAAGAGAGAAAATAAAAATCAAATATTTATATATTTTCTTCTTTTTTACACATATATACACTCTAAACGCACTAAAAACGAATTGTGAAAGTAAGCCAATTTCTGTTCCATCGTCACAAATTAATGATACTCTACAGAGTAGGTATATAGCTACGCTCATCGTCAACAATTCTTAAACCGTCATTATAAATTAGAGGGGATAAAACATGCTGTTTCACCTCATTTGTCATCAAATTACATATGCACTTTACTGCTTATTTTCTACACAAAAAATAATAGTCCGTCGACGGACTTGCTTCTAAGATAATACATATCCAATTCCAATAATACATCACGCTCTCTACCACTAGCTTTCTTCGCCGTATTTTAACGCCATATATCGTAAAAGGGATCCGCCAAATGGGATCACTTATGCGCTCATTACTTTTTCAATGAATACTTGCACGAATGCTTGAAATCTTTTCTTTAAATAGCATAATTATATTATCTTCCGTTTTACTTTTTGAAAAATACCATATTGACTATCGTCAACTCCCTAAATGAATAAGCAGGTTATTAAGGGTATACCAGCGTCGTATCCGAACAGAGTCACCCTCAATTTCACGAAATGAACGAAAAATCCATAGAAGAGAAATTATTTTCTTTCACGAACTCGACAGATCCGGGTTTGGATTTCCGTCAAAGCAAATGAATTTTCCTCTGTTTAGTACTCGCACTGGAAAAGACAACTCCTTTGAACCCAAGTGCTGGCTGCGGGACAGAAGATGAAATGGGCGGATAGGATGAAAAACGTAGGGCAGAGAAAAGTATAAGAAGAAGGGAATAATGAAAAAGCATACTTCGGAAAAGACTTCGATGGTTAGGCAATATTACAAGGCAGAAATTAGGCGAGGAATACGGAGGAATTTGCTATACTTCAGAATGTGGTAGGAGAGAAAATTGCAAACATATTCCTCCGATAAACATGGGATCGCAACTACTTAGATACTGAGCTGTGGGAACGTAACATTTTATATGCACATTGCAGTCACCATCAAAACTGTTTTTCTTGGTTACCCTGCCTTTTCGACATTTTATATAATACTTCGGACTTTTAAGCAATTAAGGTTGGACGAAAATGTGCCATTAAAATTTTCCGAAACCATTATCTTTCAGTGAAATCAAACGAGAGCTTAGAGCAGGTATCAACAATACGACTTTGCAAGTTCACTTATTTTGAGTTTATTGGTTTTTGATGAGTTTCTATCTTATATCAATCACAAAAAGAGGAAGAATATCGGTGAAATATCTTGGTAGAGAAGGATATAAAACAAATAAATTGCTTTTATGATCTTAGGTTTCTCCAGCGTGCCAGGTGTAGAAAAGTTTCTCTGGTTTTCCACCGGTTGAGAGAACATCAACCAGTGGAAAACCCAAGAAACTTTGCTGCAAATAAATTACTTGTTGAAGCAAGTTTTGATTTATGATATATCAGTATTCCACCGTATTGTGCCTGAATAATGAATATAAGAAATAAAAGGTCTGATGTGCACCAATGTTTGGATGACAATATTATGAATGAATACATTTGAGTACTATAGAAACTATTTCAATATCAAAGTGTTCCAAAGCGTAAAAATGAATTATTACTATCGTCATGCCCTTAGTTCCCTGCGAGCTCCTTAACTCTAAAATGCTTCATCTATCCCATTGGAAACTTCCCGACTCCGAGCAACTCTTCGAGCCCGGGGGATAAGAACATAAAAACTTCGCCGGCCTCGAGCGCCAATACCCGAAACTGCGGCTCCTCAAATCACGCGCCTGTCTTCCTTCTTTTGTTTACCATCCGCCTCGCATAATCTATGACCCGGAGCGTTCAACGCCCCCGCAAATCTTTCGGAAAAGTGCGACGGCCTCTTCATCGTCTACCTCGCTTGCCGTGCACCCATTATCTCATTCCTCTCCGTGAGCTTTCCCCGTCTCATTATCTTCGGGCGAGCACACCAGCTTGATCCACGGAAAGTTAGACTGTTAAATTAGTGAGAGTTGGTAAACCATGGCTAAACCTACGTCGGTTGAGCTTAGATAAGAGCAAACAAAAGCTTGGAGGAATACTTTATCCCATTAATAAAAAGAACATGAACATCTAGCCAGCTTTTAACAAGCGATCACCTGATTTAAGAGATGGGTAATGATCTTTGGTAATCAAGGGAGAGTAATTACTATTACAAGTTCTAGGGTTATTATCGGCATGCAGTACACTGTAATCAATATTTCCAATTGTATGAAGGAATTAAGATAAAATTACGTATCAAAGGATGAGTCAGATTACGTAGAATAGTTCAATGTGAATACTATTCATCCTGGGATCTCTTTCTGCATATGATTTTCTGTCAAAGACTCTAATGAGTTTCCGGCCTACATCAATCACAAACGGAAAAATATTTCGCAGAGATATTTTGGGAAATAAGGAAATACATTAATTCTTTTTTAATTGCCGGTTACTTTTAATTTACGATATGTCATAATTTCACCGTATTGAATCAAATATCAAAAATCTAGAGCTTGACATAAGGCGTATTTACTGATTTTCATATAAAATCATGAAGAAGTTTTCTTTTAATGTTATGAGAAAAATAGTGTCAATATTATTTTGAATTCTACATTGTACGCGATCTTTATAATATGAAGTATTCGTAATATTTATTGGCTTTACACACTACGATTAATTTATTATAAACCCGTATTCCAGCTCCTTGTACATCTTTCGGCAAATACCCGTGAGTCTAATTAACGTCATAAACCGCAAAAGCTTCAGTCTCGACATTCCGAAATTTATCACGCACTTTCAATAAATTTGAATGTCTCAAACAATTTTCTACATGCTGCATGGGCGATGGAGCATGCGTTGTCACTTAGCCAACAGATTCGGCGGCAGGGAATGGTTAGCAACTTCTTCCATGATCCAAGGAGAACCAAATTGTCCAAATCAGAGACAGACGAATACCGAAATAATCGGTTGTCAAAACTGTCCGCAGCGAGGCAGCAAGCGATGATTTCAGAGCTATAAATATATTACGAGTGTTTGCAATACAGTATTTGCTCTCACGAGCAATAGCATTAAAAAATCATCATAAAACCTTTGTTAAAGAAAAGATTTTGGGCTATGCCGCTGCGTTAATTTTTGTGTGGCCCCTTTTAAGTTTCATTTAACAAGCACTATCATTTTTTCGACATAATATAATGACATTGAATATGAATTTTTACTCAATAAAGCAATAATTTCCCCGTGACATCCGGATCGCTTTAACGTAAGGGACGCCATTGGTGACTATTTGTAAACCCATTATAAACCACCTAGGGTGATAGAGGGTCGATAGATATTGTAGTAGACTGGAGATTCCTATATTGTGGTATTCATGGTAACTATGTTGAACCATCAAAGAAAATGGAAATGAAATCACGATTTGACCATGGAAACAAAATTCAAACAACACTCTTCAGGACATCCTCTACTCTCATTGTTGCAGTATGAAGCGAAAATAATACCACAATCCATCATCTTACGCGACAAGTGATATTGTTCTGACCGGATGTCGCCCTCATCACTTTGTCCCCTTTCTTATCCCACTCATTAGCTTTCTTGGTGCGGAGCCCGGCGTGAAAAATTAAAGATCTGAGAGGTAATTCCGAGCAATTTGTCCTTTCAGCCAGTCTTTGTCCCTTTTCTTCACCTCTACCGCACATCCTGCTTTCTTAACCCCTGAATCGACCCAAAGGTTCTCTTCTCATACTTCCGCCCTACATTCGTATCACCGCAGGTCGCTAACCCATTCAAAGCGTGCCTAATCCTTTGTCCCTTCAGCGGGTGTCATAACCAAGCGATAAGTCGACCATAGTATCGGCCATAATCTCCACTCGGCTCTTCCAGCACGCGTTCCTGTTTCCCACCACGTAAAGCCATTCCTTGTATCTTTGACCTCTATTCCCAACCCGCGATATCAAAAGAAGACGCGCACTTTCGCGGCAAGTCACGTTGTACGATCAAAAGAAAGCGGGACCATTCTTCTTCTGACGTAACACATTGTGTAATGCGCATCAGTAAGATAGAATACAATCTTTTATCATTATTTTGGTGGCAATAGAATGTTGGTATTCAATGGCGGTACAGACATTTAAAGTTTTGGCTGTGTATTACCGCATTTTGTATTAATTATAAACAAAAAAATGAGGAATAGTTTCTAATATAAACGGAACGTTTATTGCTGAACTAAGGTCAAACTTGGAATGAAAATCAGTTTGAAGTTCAGCGTCAGATTTTCAGTTATAAGCACCTAAAAATTATAAAGCACTACGGATAAATTGTAACGAAAGAACTTTCTATGAAAATAAACTCAATAATTAATGTAAAAACTGGAAGAATGAGAAGTATTTTCACTGAAACATTAAACAGGAATAAATGTTATTCACCAAATATAGTAGTTATCTATGAATGAATAAAAAAGGAAACTCAATAATAAATAGCAAAGTATGAAATGTATTTGAAAGAAGAGGAAAATTTGTATTTGTAATCATGAAATTGGGATGACTGAGGAAAATCTAATTTTGCTTGGCAAACTCGACGATTACAGCATCAAAATGGCAAAACGTACTCATACTTTCCAATTATTTTTGATAAAAATTCTATAAAAGACAAATATGAAACTTACTTTATGGCTTTTACCATCCTAAACATCATTGGATCTCAGAGGTTTCAAAAACAGGCCACAGTCAAGTGCCATTTGATCGAAGCGAAATCCGTAAACATTTCAAGCACTGCACGATTTCAAGTAAGCAAGAAAATAACTCTTTAAAAAAAATGATTAATTCTAATCCACTCAGCCTTTAATTTGAAAGTGGCCGAAAATCCCTCTTGAATTAACATGGAAAAAAATAAGAAAGCAGGAGCTCTCGAGGAAATACGGAATGCCTCGTGTGTGCCCTTGGATGACGTCATCAGTTGGATCTTTAGAGTCGCCTCCCCCAAACCTCGTGGGCGCCAAACTCTACCCCTACTCCCCCCACCCTTTAACTCACCTACTTCCTCCCTATCTTTAAAGAAAATTCTCTTTTACAGGTCTCGCTCGGAGGCAAGCAGCGGCTTGTCCATCCTTTCATGCTCCTACTATAACCCAAATAGATATTTCTCTCATAGAGAAATCATATACTCTTATTCAAAGGCATACGGTTTCTTCACAAGAAAAGATTTAAAATAGTATAAATACTCTTCTAATTTTAGTCACTAGTCTATATTTGAGTTCTAATGTAGATTAATTCTTTGGTGTTCATCTCATAGGAACCTAGGTCTTGGTTATAAAAAATTAATGCCACCAACATAAAGTTTCTACATCAAATAAAGATATTACTTACGCAAGGGAAAATATGCCGTGGAATTATTGGTAGCAATACCATAAAAAAGCATAGAAAGAGTAGTGCATATCTTATTCCAGGAAAAATCTATGATGACTGGAATATTTTATTTGGCATATTCTTAGCGCTGAGTAAACCAAACGAAGTATGCGACGTAACAGCGAATATATTTTCCAGGTAGTATTGACTATTTATGAACTACTTTTGTCTCTGAATACTATCACTGACAAATCAGATATCGTTTTCCAACAAAGAAAGTCACTTGCTAAAAGAAATAATGTAAGGACGCAAAGGTTTCCGTCAAAAAGTAAATACTTATAAAGCTTCAAATTATTGAGAAGTGTTCAAGTATGTACACTTTTTATTTTTGCTGACAAGGTGAATCGCCATTGAATAAAATTCTATAAATAAATGTTGGATTAAAAAAAAACAGTATTATTGGCGAACAGTCAGCGGTTATGAACTGAAATTATTCAAACACAGTTTAACTTTAATTTTCAGTTCAGATAAGAACCAGATGACATTAAATTCTTTTAATAATTTTAGATATTCAGAGGCTGTACGCGCCACCTTCCTCAGTTTGAGGCTGGATACGTATTAATGATATTATTCTTTATACCTACGCCAAGAGGCATCTGGTGCAACGGTGAACGAGTCTGCCTAGCGATTAGAAGATTGTAGATTCGAATCCAGGAAATGTAGACTGTTTTCCTTATATTTTTAAATATTTTTTACTACTTGGCTTAACGCGCCCTCCATCGTTTAGTGCATGCTAATTCGCACTTTGTATCAATTTCACTTTTTTGCAGCCTTGAAGGTACACTTTAAAAAATATATATAATGCAAATGATAGTAAAATGGATTAATGATTAATTTAATTTTCACATTAATATTCTCATTCAAAAGCTAAAATATTGTTAAAACAAATATAAAATTATTCTCCCAAAAACCGTGTCTAATGTTCTAAAATATAGAAAATTAGCTCATCCTCACTCGGAAATGAATCGTGGGTGCCAACCCTTACTCACCTATCAGGCTATTATAGTCTTAATTTCTAATAAACCTAATTAGTAATTACGTTTCCTTCTCAGTTATGAAAAGCTAATTTTTTCCTTTTAGTTCATTTGATACTGTTTAGGAAAAAGCGTGTTGTTTTATTATGACAGATGGCGTGGTGGAAGAAGACCAAGGTCCTTTGTCGGATAGACAAATTTTGGAAAGACTGGCAAGGGAGGCCATTGAAATTCGTCTCAAAACCACCATGAAGTGTGACACTGGCTAAACACTGAGCGTCTCATGGAAACCGGTGCTGAGGAGCATTCGTGAGGAACGAGCAAAAAGGCGGGAATTTCTCGACCAATCACATAACTCCTGCCCCGGTTGGTACAGCCGTCATCCGTAAATAAGGAGGACGATTCTTAAGATTCGACATGCCCTAATGATGATAGACAACTCGTTCATCGAAACGTCGGCCGAGATGGAGTTGGAGAACCTGACCCGGTGGAAATCCCGAGTAACCTTCCAAGATTCTAATATAACCGTCCTAATTTCATTTTATAAAAGTGAGGTCGAAAATTTTATTTACGAATGTTGACGCTGAACATCCCTAAAATCATAACTCCTTGATGTACACGGACCGCGAAAGTTGACGATGACTTTTCCTGACCTCTTTTCTTCCTGGTCCCGTTCCACCTTCGGATGCGAAATGAGGGAATAATGGGTCACGAGACACCATCCCAAGACGCCAAGTTTCACATCCGGTCTGCCTCGATTCTCTCCCCTAATCCCGCTTACCAGGATCCTTCCTCCCCCTCCTCTTCTAAGACCTCATCCCATCCAAAATCTTCCCAACGACGCCACCCCGCCCATCCATCTCACATCCTAGCCTCCTTTCCTCCTCTTGCGTCTTATCCAGAGAAAAACCGAAAACAATACGAAAATAGCTATCAAGAGGGATAGCCACACGTTGGGTGAGGAAGGAGAGTGAATCTTCGCTTGTGTGCGCTTTTTTGGAGGGGAAGGTTGGTGTCGGTGGGCGTAGTGACTTTGCAGAATTCCGACATGAAGAAAGTGTTATTTAGCAATGAATTCGTTCACATGACACCAGAATCGCGATTCATTTTAATAACTCAGTTGATGGATGGGAAATAAGAGTCGAAACAGGGGAAAAATTCCTCCTCATTCAGCCAGTGTCACAAAAATAAAAACAAAATCGCGATGGTTGCAGCCTACTTTTTGCGAGTAGGTGACGTCATCATATTTTCAACTCATAAACTATTTCAGGGAAAACGCTCTCAAAGGGAATGCATCAATCTAATGAATGTGAACAGCAAAGAACTTAAGGTGAACGATGCACTACATGGAGGAGTAACTGAGAAGCAAGAAGCGGCGCCTCTACACAAGAGTTTGTGACGTCATAAAATTATATGTGGAAGAGCCGTCGATTTTGAGTATATGATGGATCTAGAAAAACAGCAATGTTACCACTACAGGCGGTGTGAATGCAAATATAACGCGTTACTGTCGCTCATTTCATTTATTTGCCTAGCGTACTGTGGTTTTAAAACCTACGCTATTATCCATCAATAGTAGGCTCAAATACATGGAATATGAGTTCAACAAATGTAGCATTAACTTATTCTTGTTTCATTATGCAGCTATGTTTCCTAACTGCGGTATGTGTGGACGCAACTGTGTACGATACAAAGATTTACAAATTGCGAGAGATGCAGCCATGCTATTAAGGGATTTGTGATGATAGGGGATTTAAGGAGAGGAAAAAACGGATGAGTAGAGTGAGAGATGGTGATATAGAGTGGTTGGGGTACGAGTTAAGGGAAAATCAAGGGAAATGAGAGCTTTAGGAAAAGGGGACAACCTTATTTTTCGTAAAAATTGGAAATAGTTATCCCTCATTATGAAAATAAATTTTAAATTCAACAATGAAAATATTTATCCGTGGAATAAATAATGCAAGCATAGTTTACATTTCCAATAAAGAAGGTTTGATAAGGAATCACTATTAGGCATTGTCTGTTTTGAGATACCTCAAGAGTAATTACAATATGTATTTAAAAAATTTAGTTGACTAAGTCCAGATACGGAATTTAACCAAAGGAATTAGGATAAAAATTTCTTTATGCACCTCCTTTACAGAATATATTGAGTATAATCGTACAAAATATATCTAAATTTTCTACACTTGGTAACCATAGATAAATACGTAAGAAACCATGAAAAATATCGTTTGAACAAGGTCGAATGTGGCTTGGAAAATGTACATTTTTGTAAATCTTGCGTAACCGATGATGTGACGAAAATTTCACAGCAAATTAAGTCCTACGTGGATGAAAACACTGTTTTCTATGCTTTCACCTCGAGCATATTAGCGACTACAAAATAAAGCCTTAGTTATAAATATTTACCAAGATATAGTAATTCACTAAAGCAGCTTCCATAGTGTCACTCAGTTATTCAACCCGAAAGTTGGTTTGGATTGGTGAGGATAGAATTAAACGCAAGCTAAGCCATTGGCTAAGGCATTTTAACAGATTCAAGGTTGGAGGGCGAATTTATTTCCTGTGTAATTTAGTGCATTGTTTTAGAGGTGTGCGAAGATTTTCACCAGTGAATGCATCCTGCAGCCAGTAGCCAAGCGCTGTATTTATTGGCCAACCGCCCTCCGAATAAAAGTTCTCCGGAGGATATAATTTTTATACTTGAAGAATAATTCAGTTTTGAAAAGGGTCTACGAAGTACATCTATTTTATTTAGAAAAATAGATTACGTTTTAAACAAGTGATGCGGAAAGAAAAAAGACAACTATTTCCTGTCGCCCATTACCTTATGCAAGACGCCAGCTCTGTTAGAAATTTATTTTTTTTCTGATAATGACCTGCCGTTAAAATTGAAACCAGTCAGTCTAATGCAAGTTCTTTTTTTTGGAGATTAACTAAGCTGTCTTGCCACCACTTACGGAAGAGGATGTGGGAGGGAAATCAAGGCCTGTGCAACACTAAATTTTCACGGCACGGACCAAGCTTGGGGTCTTGTTATTCTGAACAGCGGTCCGCCAAAACCGACGCCACCGTTGTGGTTTTCTGCTCTACCCCGAGAGCAATATATACCTTGGGCCTTACAGAAAATTCAGTGGACACAAGGCGATACCGAGTTAACCCGAAAAAAGGAAACGGTAATTAGATGACAAGAAAATGTAGCCTTTGCCAAAAGTGGAGGAGAGCACTGCGATTGCCAAGAGTTCTCTTGCTAGGGTGACAACCTACTAAGTTTCTACGAAAGTTTCCGAGATAATGTACGAAAAAAGTGCACAAAGTAGCCTATTTTGAATGAATTAACATTCACACACCATTTCTAAAACCGCTAATCCCCTTTTTCTCTTTAAAATACTTCTACTACGCCCAATCTGATCACAAACGTGATCTTAATCCGATATTTACCGTATATGTCTGAATATAGTCCCCCCTTTTTTTTAAAAAAAATGCCCGTGGTAAAAGTAAAGACTGGTAAACTACGTGGTAAAAGGGGGACTACATTCAAGCGCATTTTTTTTATTTTTTCTTGAAACTGAAGCCTCAAAGTTAGGGGGACTATATTCAGAAGGGGACTATATTCGGAGAAATACGGTAATTCAAATCCTTCCCTCGAACATTTGAGTTTCCTTTTCGACTATATCTTGCACAATAGGACATATAACCTAAATGCTTAATGGTATTATATATTTTAAAAGTCTTACCTGGCAAAAAATAATTTAAAACCGAGATTTAGTCAATGCTGGCACATTGAAAGACTTTTTTGTGAACACAAATTGAGGCCAGATTTTTAATATGGATATCTCTTTCCGTGATTCCCACGATATCATCACATGGGACTTCAGTACGCATCACCTGCATCTCTAAAATAATTTTTATCTAACATAGACTATTTGTACACCATTTCATAGCGCTTTATATTATAGCGTTTTTCCTCCCTTACTTGTGAATATTTATTTTATTTTACCGGTTAAAGATATTCCTGAGATCGCATGGAAAATTAAATGAAATTAATAGGTCTAACTCTTACAGTCATTAAATTCTATGAAAACATGTTTTGAACTTTTTGGTACTAGTTCGAGTAGCACTAACTAAAACCTCTTCCACGTGAATAACGCGGAATTAAACCCAAGATATCTAATTTAACTCGTTGAGGGATACGATTAATAATTGAAAGAACTTGAAACTTACTCGAAAAGATTCTTTCTTTAAACGGATAAAGGACCCCAAATGAGAAATTTAATTTCAAGTAAGAGCCATGAAAATGCATTAGTAAAAAACCAAGAAGTAAGCAGAACACAAATATCCTCAGAATAAGCAAAAGTTTGAAAGCAGATGATGTGATAACCGCTGAAAAAAGGAAATTTTAAAAGCGAATTAAGGTAATAAAAACCGTTTCTTGGAGTTAGACTGAAAGGAAGATATCGTGAAAATTTTATTACTCGAAGTAAATGGAGGACTTTGTGAAAATATAAAGAAAATTAGCCAAGGGTAGGGTGCTAGTGCATAAATCTGGGAGACAAAAAAGAAACCAGGATTAAGTTTTTTTTAGAGCATATTATTCTTTCCCTATCCATCACGTCACAGGAAATAATGTCGTTGGGGTTGTGGCTGTCAAGAAAAAAGTGGAAAGTTAAGTTAAAGAATGCACTTTTTGTATAGCTCAGCTTTTGACGTGCACTTCTCATATGTAAATCTCCCATTGCATCTGGGATTTAAAGATCACCCAACAATAAATATGGCTAAAAGAAGGAATGAAAGCACTGAAAATAAATACTACAGGTGTCAATAATTCATTCATAATTTCCTCATCAATATTAATTTTTAGAAAACAAAGGTATGCAATGATTCTATTCCAAATTTACGCAATCTATAATGAATTTTATCCAAAATAACGGTAATGACTATAATTGCATGCCCCAACATGATATCTAATTATTGAATGACGCATTGAATAAGAGAATAACACATGAATTACTGTCAAAAGATTTGAAAATAGTATGATGCAGGGTCACTATTCCGCTATTATCATATCAAAAGAAAGGTACATAGACAGTTAATTTGTAAATTGAAAATGTTTCATTTTGGAAATTTGTAATTATGTTTCACCGCAGCCCGCTGGGACTTTGATAACAATAACACAACTCTACAAATGTCAAATACCATATTTTGGATATACATAGCCCATTGAAATGATTTTTATCACGCTTACTCTGATTCCCAGGAAGTGTAAAATCATAATAGAATCATTTAGAATAATAAAAATACAATCATCCGAAGTAACTGCGTCACTATACATTCCAGTAAAAACCAAGAGAAAATGCCATGTCAACGTGTATCGCGCTTTGGTAAATAATTTAGTTACTATAAAATTATCTCTTGCTTCTTTTTTTATTAAATTGCCAGTTACCAATCTTGATTCTTCCAGGAATTCACTCATTAAAAATGTACCGATGAGAATATGCAGAGATAATAATATAGACACAGGTTTTTGTGACAATAAAGCCTTCCTTAAAATGTCTCCTTTGTAGCCAAAGGCTGAAATGGTTAATTTAACATAAGTGAACATTGAATTTGAAACAAACCAATGGTAACTAAGTAAGTACAAGTAAAAATGATACAAAATTAATCAATGCTATCACTATACGAGGATTAAAACCCTGGATAAAAATGTCGATCGTGTCAGACTAAATTTGTTTCCTCAAATATTAGATTTCATATCATTAGGAAATACAATCTGAGATAACAACAGCGTTAATTCTTCAGATGATAAAGTAGCAAAAAATGGACTTCGCCGTAAATCACTGTCTTGAAGTAAAGTATTTTAGCAGTGAACGAATAAAACAAAAATTCTTGACCCTCATTTCACTTAAAATGGTACTCCGATGCCATAATTTTGTGCAAACGATCATTTTCAATGGCATCCAGGCAATAAATCTCTCAGAAAATTGTGTGTTGGAATGACTCTAAACCGTTCCCATCACAATCCGTCCACCTCACTGGTTTATGGCAATTTTGCGCGGTCACGGATATTCCGCAATGGATGCCAGATATCATCAATTCAAAGGTGCTACAAACATTACCCCTCCGTCTTTCCCTTCTCTTTTGTACCACACTTCGTCAAAATTCCGGTGGCGGCATTCATCCAACAGATGCATTGGCATACAACCTACATTCTGGAGTAAAGTCCGTGAAGTGGCTACTTATTGTCATTTGAAATGAGGTAGCTCTTTATCACATAACTAAAAATGAAAATTGCCACGAAAATTCAAACATATTATGCAGTTATTTGCGGAAATTCGTCACCAGCGTAACATCGACAAAAATTTTGCAATTTTCCACTGAAGGCGTGAAACCCAAGGCATAGTAAGGCCATTCAACAAATTTTGGAATCACACAGCTCTTCATGCAAATCTTCAAGGCCACTAACGCAATGATTTCCACTATAATTTGTGTATTGATATAGTATGCAAGGCAATTGATCGTGAAAAAACGACTAAAGCAATAGCTGAAGAAGACGAATAGGTATACAGAAAACTTTTCATTCTAAGTTCCGGAAAAATGTACCAGTGACATTTTGGAAACCATGACTTCGATTTAAAAATATTGGCCTTAATTTTGGAACTAGTGACCATTTAATGGCCTTCATAATGGAAATCAGTTTCAGAAACTTGACTACCAAATTAATGAAAATTAACTAAGTTGATTCCGTGATAAAGGTTTGAAATAAGATTAATTACGAAGACACGCTACTACCATCATCACGAACACTACGCTCAATTCTGAGAGCAAAAAGTATTAGAAATTTCAAGGATTCACTGAAAGTTAACCGCAAGCAATCAATAAATATGGAGGACTTGACTTTTTCATTACGTGAATCAGAAAGCATGCATTTAGATTGATTGCCACTCTCTTTACTGTAGGGGATTGAAATCTTTTGAAAATATTAAATATCCACAACAATGATGCTGAGATAACATCGGAAAGGTACCTTAATCCGGATACTACTCACGTCTCTTATTGATTTTATATTCTCTAGACGCATTTTTTACTCTCCATGCTCTACCTAATGCTCTAAATTAAGTATCATTTATGTAACCTGCGATAGCACACACATAATTTGTGCTCGATAACACAATTGTGCACGATAACAAGCATTAACATCCAAAAAGGTGGTTACGAACAAGATAAACGAGCTCGTCACAGTATTGGAATTACAATGTTTTAAATAAAGAATTTTTTTTCCGGTTGATACGTACGATACCCTTAAAAGCTTACCTCGTAAAAGAACGGAGCAGCGTAATAGATTGAAGATGTGAAGGTGAAATGGAGACACTGATATACATTTTGACTCAAAACGAAGATGGAGACTGAGAAAAGGAACGGGATGATGAAGCTATATTGCATTCCTCGAAGCTGAGAAAATTAATAGGCCGTATGATACCGAAAGCAATTACTGCCAAAAGCGGAGAATTCGATGGGATGGAACGAAAGACTTCATTAAGAGAAAAAGGTGAGAGAGAGAATTTAGCTAGAATGATGGACTGAAGGAAATCATAAAGTTGATGGGTATTGCAGACAAATGGGTACAGCCGTAATGTACAAAATTTAATATTAAATTAGGCGGAACGAAGGTTTTATAAATGAATTTTATCTTAACCAAGGTATCGCATTACCAACAATTTTTTTATAACAGCTTACCTCACACGTTAATATTACACAAACATCATCACGTATTATTAAAACAGGTAACCAAGTTGTGTCAAGGCCGTTATACACGGGGCACGTAATTGCACAATCTGACGTATGTACGAAGGTGCAATCAAAAACGCGTCGTTTAAAGCGGTGAATTGCCAGATTACACGCGAAAGTGCGTGGATTCGAAACGGAAAAATAGCCCCTGCTCTAATTCCGAGATTACATTCTCGCAGTTTTAAGATTTTTTCTAATAGATGTCATAGAAGTAACAATCGGAAGAAGCTGAGTGAAGTTGAGTTATACAATATTAATCAACTTAATTGCATGAACTACTTTCCATTTTATGTTGCAGAATAAAATGGTCGAATATTTAACTGCTATATTAATGGCGGTTGACTTGAAAATGTACATATTTTCAAAATGATAAATCATCAAGTTCGATACTCCCGGAAATAATGCTGAGTTATAAAAGTAAAAAGCTATGAAGTGTGTTAATTTATGATATCTATGGTTATATTTTAGTGATAATAATTGTATACAAAACGTGCTTGAATGAAAATATGAAAGAAATATTCAATTTTTTTGTAAAGGAAAATATCCTTGTAATTATAGAGATCCCCGTGAATTACCCAAAGGAACGAATGAAAATCCAATTTAAATGCGCAGCCTTTGTCCCTCGCTAGGAAAGCGACCGCGTTCACCAAATTTACAAGCTTTGTTTTTAATCTTGTTTCCATGCAATCAAAATTTCAACACTTCATAGCCCTCTCCATTTGCTCTCTCTTCATTATCAGCGATTGTTATTTTCTTTCAATTCTAAAGAATTACATGAATGAATGCCCTGCCCCAATTCGGAGTCTTCTCAGAAAACATTTCTATCGTACCAACATAGTCACATAAGCTGAAATATTTAATTTAGGAGGCATTCTTGTATCTCCCTACTCTTGTCAACTGATCCTTTTCATATTGGTTCGAACATGTCCAAATTGTCTCCTTTCTCTCGGAGAAGCCTTCCGCTAATTTCTCATTTCACCAATCCCTGAAGGGTTATTTTCATTAGCTTCTCCCTTATTTCTCTCTTCGCCAGACTGTCATTTTGCCAGCATATCCCTTAACTAATACATTTGTCCTCACCTAAAATGCCGAAATAATCATTGATAAGTTTTCATCTACGTCGATCCCGACAATCTATGTAGCAAATTTCAGTTGTTTGAATGGATCGTTCGCCTTATCAAGTTTAGGCTCACTTAAAGAGAAATAAATGAAAGCAATTCTGAAAGTTCCTTCCTTTCATCAAATGCTGGATAACTGGTGACATTCTTAAAAGTTAAAAAAACGCCTAAATATTATTCGTGAAGTTAAAGAATGCATTTCCTTCGTGAAACTTAAAGGATTAAAGTCTCAGGATATATACTGTAACACGTAGAATCGATTTCTTCAGAATGCAGATTCGTATTTACTCCCAGTTTATAACGATATCAGATAATATATGAATCCCAGTCATATGTTAAATGTACATCATTCTCCATCCATGTTATGGAAGGAAAATGTTCTTTGCAGATGACACGCACAAATTCCTCCGCTTAAAATTACTTAAGCTGCATACTATATGCAAAATAGTCTTACAAATTCCCATTGTTTAAATCACTTATTAACATTTCATGCATAAATGTTTTCTCTAGGCTGCTCAGCATCGTTAAAGGACAGCTACATCATTCATAAAATTTTCCATCACATCTGAACTTCTACGTTTCAGCGGTTCTGACACTTTAAATTCTTTGGAAGCATCTTTGGGGTTAAAATTTGGTGAATCACGTCAACATTTTTCAATTTCAACCTACTTCAAGAACAGGTTGAGTGGTATAAGGTCCTGTTCTATGGAGAATTTTAAGTAATTTTATTATTCCTATAAACGTGATATATAGTAAATTCATAAACCTTAGTCATATTGTTCATTTCATTTCGCATTGGCTTGTAGCTTATGCAATGTACGCAATTCAGCGTTGCATTGCCACTATACTTTTTTTAATGGAATAGACCATATTTTCCGAGCCATCACATAATCATCTCAAAAGACAATCGAAACTAAAATAGGATATTTCTGACACCTCCTTAGACCCATCTTTTGAAAAAGTAGCAGATTTTTAGCCAAGCACTTAGAGATATTCCTTGCTAAACATATCACATCTTTTAATTCCTTTATTTCAATTAGTACAATACCTCCTACTTTTAAATACGAAGAGGGAAAATTCAGTTTTTCGCCAGTCTATGAAAGTAAGTAAGTTAAATTATCAAAATGATTAAAGAACCTTTCTATAAGCCAGCCATGTAAGTTTCAGTATCAAAATCAAGCAAAGAATGTAACATAATTTTTCCGAAAGCATCTTTACATGCTTTCGGAAAAATTATGTTACATTCTTTAGTGACCTGATTGCATTGAAGATGAGAAAAAGTTAATTTTTTTCTAGCATCGGCTGATTAAAGAAACATAGAAGAATAGAATGAAAAGATCTATGAAGATACGCAAAATGACACGTAGGAAATACGACAGAGGGAAAATCATTTTTCTAATTGTTCTTTTACCACTTCACGGAAAACTGTCAATTGTTAGTGACAGTTGAAAGGAAAAATATCTGCGCATTAATTAGGCTGCGCCCCTATCAAAGGCAAAGAAAATGAAAAGAATGCCAACGGTGGAAAAGACAATGATGAGCTCCTGAAATCTCAACTCCACCAGTTTTCATCTTCCAAGAAACACCAATTACAGAGAAACAGTTGATAAAAAGTAAATTAAGTGATGATAAGACGACGTAAAAGGAAAATAAATTCGTTTGATCCCCTACGTGTCGCTTGCCATCTTTTTTAAGAAACTTGAAATAATCACATCGTATAAATATTAAGACATCAATAAATACATGCTTCTGATTACTCTGGTAACTTTACCGATTTGCGTCAATCGGCGTTAATGCATAATAATCCGGGTTCGTGGAGATATAATTTACTGGACTTTTACATGGTATATAGGTGAGCAGATATGCCTCCTCATAATTGTACTGGAGTTAGTAAAAATGGTCCAACAATAATATTCTAACAAGGAGATGCCCACGTATTATTGCATTTTAATACATGTATCACTTGGTTTTGTCTAAAAATACAAACAATACAAACTGCACCGATAACCTTGAAGCATTTAATTCAATCGTAGCGTATAGTAAATATCAAAGTTGACAACGAAAATAGTAAAGAAACGCCCATAATTACTTTATTCAAAGCACATGCACATCGCTGCATTATTTTTCCATCAAGAACGACGTTTTTCAGAGGGCAAGAAGTCAAATGCCAGCGAATTATGATGACTAAAAAATTATCGCAGGAAATAAGGAATAGATAGAAATAAGTAATTATTTGTGGCAGAGCCCTAAAGTAGTTAGGATTCCTAAAGCTCTCCCTGAGATTATTATCGGAAGAAAAAGTGCAATGGAGACTTCTCTGTGTAACCGTGAGGAAGCAGCCCGGAGACGCAGCAATAAAATGCGGGGAAAGATAGGTAAACGGCGTGAATCGTCCAAAACTGCTATCAGGAAAAACAAAGATTTTATACGAATTATATATTAAGCTGGCAGCCTCAGATCAAACGAGAAACTCTGTAGATTGTTATATCAATCATAAACAGATATCATTCAAAACAACAGAGAACGCATCGCCTTAGAAGCGTACTGTATTCCCAGGTAAAAATGAAACGATGAAATAAGAGAGGTGTTTCGCCAAAAGGATTTAAATTTTACTATATACACGGAAGCGAGGCGAAATCACGAAGTCAAATTCATGATAAAAAGGAGCTCAATTTTTTCCCACATACATGTTGAAAGTTACTCTTCTATCAAATCAGTCGAAATTAAACTCCTTAGTGATTTTAATTTCGTGCGGGAATGAAACTAAACCATGGCCTCTTATTTTCGTTTACCTCCGGGTCGAAACAAAACATTATCATTTCGTTTCACTTACTATCGCTGTTTCTAACACTTATCGTGCACGCCTATTAGAATAGCTTTATCACAACCAGATTATTTTGGTGACGGATTACACGGGCAAGACTTGCTCTATTGTCTTCAACTATCTTGAGTATTTCTCCATGGAAGTTGATAGCACCGGAAAAATCAAGGTTTTAGGCTTTCGAAATGTGGTGCAGCCGAAGAATGACGAGGATCGAATGGATCGACCGAGTTAGCAATGAGGAAGTCCCAAGATGATTAGGAGAGTACAGAAGCCTCATGAAAACCTTAACAAGAAGATGAAACAACCGTATAAGCCACATTTCGGGACATGTAAGCGCGAAGAAAACCAAGATATTAGTATGCAGCAGAAGAGAAGAAGTCTAGACTAACATTAAAATAGGGAAGCAAAAACTGATAGGGGTGGATGAATTCAGTTATTTGGGAAGCAAGATAACTAGTGACGGGAGAAGCAAGAAAGAAATCATCAGCAGAATAGCCCAAGACGAAGAGAGCATTCCACCAAAAGGAAGACCTGCTTACAGCGAGAAACTTAAATATGGAAGTAAAGAAACAATTTATAAGAACTTACATTTGGAGTAATCTCCTATACGGAAGTGAGGTATGGACAATGACCGCAGCGGAGAAATCAAGGATAGAAGCCTTCGAAATGTGGTGCTACAGAAGAATGATGAAAATTAAATGGATCGACCGAGTTAGTAGCGGGGAAGTCCTAAGACGAGTGGGAGAGAAGAGAAGCCTCGTGAAAACCTTAACAAGAAGACGGAACAGCTTTATAGGCCACATCTTGAGACATGATGGCCAGATGAAGACAATCGTCGAAGGACAAGTGGAAGGCAAGAACGGAAAAGAAACAAAACAAAAGACCTCGAACAAAATATATGGAACAAGTAAAGAAGGAATTGAAAGGGAATAAATACGTAGGTGTGAAAAGATTAGCTGATGGGAGAACTGAGTTGAGAGCTGCGTCAAACCAATCTTAGGATTGTTGTCCAGTGTTGATGATGATGATGATGATGATAATGATGATGATGATGGTGTGATGAAGGCAATCATGTAAGGACAAGTGGATGGCAGGAATAGAAAAGGAAGACCTCGAACAAAATATAAGAATATGAATATGGGCCAGCTGCTTTCCTTGGACCACCTCGCGCTTTGAGGTTTTCTTCGGGGATGTCCGTAGACTTCACCTGAGTTATGAACCCGAGACGATTTGATCAGAAGTCATATGAATTCTTCTCAGCCCTGAATACAAGAATAACCATTAAAATACCGTAGAAGTTTACGGAAAAAAATAATCCTGATCAACTGTCAAGTCGATTAAAGCTACTACTCGAAGGGATTTTGTGGTCAGAATCGAGAAACCCATGTTCCCCTCGTGTCCAATCATACGTGGTATCTTCTTGAGTTGGTTAACCATCCACTTTATTTGTTCCTGCGCCTAATAATAAAACAAAAACTGTAGTGCATTAGAAGGTGCTAGACTCAAGAGAATAAACCCGAATGTATATAACGAATGAATAAATAAAATTTCTTTCGCTAATTGTAAGTTAAATTAAGCTAAGTTATAAAAAGTTATTGTAATACTTATTACAATAATTTTATAAATTATTTGTCCGTATTTTATTAAAAGAGGCCAAATATGAGTAGAGTAGATGCAGCCGTTCTTGATCATACATTCTGTAATTAAACTGCTCATTGATTGTTACGCGGTACGAGGTTCGCGGGGCCAGATGACTTAAATTTACCAGTCCCAAAAATCTCTAAGCCGTGCATTGCACCATAAGATTACGCTGGGACTGTAGCGATGGGAATAAAGAGATATTGCAATGTGCTACTGAGCTGTCAGGAAGGGGGGATAGTGGTGCAGTTAAGAGCAGAAGATTAAGAGGGGAATTTCATCGGAGAGGAAGTGACAGGGTGAGCGCTGAAGGTTGAAGCATCAGCCAAGTGAGAGGGATGGTTTGGGATTCGTTCGCGGGTAATGAACGGTGAACATCATGAGGCCAATACCGTTAATGGAAGTGGTAACATTAGTCAGGGGTGCTGGGACAGGGGTTGAACCAAAAGGAGGTCGATAGAAGATAAGCGGGGCCAAATCCTAGGGCAAAGGTCGCAAACGGCCTGGATACTTTTAGAACTATATTTACAATTATAATCTCTATAGGATAGTTATGGTGAGTACACCAGCATATTAAAAAGGGTGCAGTTATTTGTCTTGCAAGAAGTAGACTGAAAATAGTGTCTTGGAGAATAAATGTTGAATAATTTATTTAATTAATCATAAAAAAATGAATCAGTAGGTATTGTTTTCCGACGTTTCAAAATATTTCATAAATCTTGTTGAGCGCTGTTAATCATAATGGTTACAATAAATTAATACATAAAGGAATGAAATATTTTTACTGTTTTTTACGATATTACAATAAAAAATATAAATGAATACAATTGTACATAAATGAAAAAGAAGAGACAATAATTTTGGCATACCTTGTTTGCATTTTTTTACCGATTGTAATTAAGTTAGTGAAATGTCATAGTTACCATCAATATGGATAAATTAAATAAATATAGTTAAATAAATTTTACTGAGATTTGTTAAAATCATATCCCGGAGGACCTATACTCCAAGACGCAATTAATTATAATACAATTAAGGTCAAGAGAAATAAAGCTGTAGCTATTAATTGTATACGCTTAAAAAAATAATTTACAATTGACTGTAAAAGCTTAGTTACCATCAATAAACAAGTTCAATTAAATGCAAAAGAAGTATGTAAATTTCTATCTCTTATCCGTTTTTTCCGAAGTAGGTACTTGGGCCAAACGGAAAAGCCTTGAGAGCAAAAAGGATAACTTGAAAAAATAACAAATTAGTCTTGACAATCTTTTCAGAAGTAACTGCCTACTCGTACACATATGGTGTGTAATTCTCGTGTGCACTGGCTGCACAATATCCAGTCTTCGATAATCGGCTCACTGCATTTTTAAGTACACGCTAAGCAAAACAAATCTGATATTGCCTTTTTATTTCTAGATTTCCCTGCCTTCTAGCATCTGCTCGGTCCTACCACTTCAGAATTCTTTGTGTTTTTGTTCTTTAATTTTTCATATTTCATAGCCTGCACAGCCGTAGTGTTAATTGACGTCAATACTGATTTTGCTTCTTGTGTTAACGGTTCGTTTTGGGGGCAGCTGTGGCTGGTATGGATCTGACTTGCAGTGGTATGGTTTTCAGCATGGGATTTGAGGAATTAGAACATAAATAAACGTGTCATCGAAGGAATAGAACGTTTAATTGATCACTAAACAATTGGTGTAAAAAAATCTCAAACTTAATCATGGATAAAACTATTGGTGATGGTAGTGGCTACTCTACACACCTATTTGTCCATTTTATATATGTTAGTGTTAAAGTTAAAGTTTTGTTTCTCCTCCAAAAATGAATAGGTACCTATCTGTTTTGCCCATATCCGTCTTGCCCAAAGCCACAATGTTAGTATGATTCATTAAATCTCCACATTTATTCGGTGGTTAGTGGAAGACTATAGTTACCAAATAAACTTAAATAAACGTATCATCTATCAAATAGAAGGTTTGATAGATCACTAGACAATTAGTGCAAAAAACATGTATAGAAACCTTTGCAAAAATCGTAAGAAAAACAGTAGCAATCGTTCGAATCTGCAATGAATCATGTAGCAAACAACTCCATTTTGCAATAATATATGATTTTTGCCTATGATACAGTTTCTTACAAAGTGTCAGCATTTTTGGCAATGTTGAAGGAGATTTTTTCATGAAAAAAAAACATTTATTGTTCTACATTTTTATCTTTATACCAATGCTCATTTACTCCTTTATTTCAACACCCGCAACTTCACAAATATGAATCAAAAATAATATGAATTATATAATATCACATTTGAAATATTATTTAGCGAGAATCGGAAATGTTTTCACAAAATTGGAATTGAAAAACGCTTTACGAATCGTATCCAAAAGAAAATCTTATTCCTTCTCATGGCGTTATCAAAAACCAATGATAAACAAATAAAACCGCCGTGGAACAGCAGTGGACTTTATCCACGAAGAATCAAACTATGCTTTCCATCACGGCTGGAAAACGCAAAATCTTTTGTTATTCTCGCCATAAAAAATTTTCCCTTTCATGGAGGTAAACAGAGAGAACGAGAAACACATCCAATTGTATCACTCCGAAATTATTGCTTTCATTCATAAAAAGCAGCCGTATATTCCATCTTTTTTGGGCGACTCGAGAACCAATCACGCCCTTACTCATTCAATTTCGTTGATGCTTTCCCATCGAGTACGGCCGCTAACGAGACACAACTGAAGGGCTTTGAACGCGATACGGATCAAGCATTTGTAGATTAAGAGGAAAAGATAGTGAGCGAGAGAGAAAAATGAAAAGGTTACCTGAGAATTGCTACGAAACGAGCAACGAGGAGATGCGGTTTCGAACCATCATCATAAGTAACAATCCGGTGATTGTTTTTTACGAAGCTGTCGTATTAGCTAATCTGATCGTAGTTACCTACATGTTATTTCTCTTTTAAATCCGAAATAACTTGCTCTATACACATCACTCCAAGCCTTTCTTTGCCTTTAGACTGTTCACTTTTTATTCGACGATTTAATGAATAGGCGTTCATAGTTTAGCACGATGATCATGAGCCTACAATAGGAGCAACGTGAAGGGTTTGTGGCCATGATCATTTGTAACAATCCAAAGACTGTTTTGACGCAGCACCCCTATCAGTTAATCTCATCGTATTTACGTGTTTATTCTCTTCTACATCCGTAACAACTTGCCTTGTACTAAACATCAAGGGTAATTCTTTGCCTTTATCCGTTCACTTTTCCTTCAACGATTTTCTTTATTAACCCTTAAACAGCGGAGTTTTATTTTGTTTTTCCGTTAAAAACTGCTTAATTACCTCCCAAGGATTCAGATAAACACTTGATTTTAAAATTCTGTCGATTCGTTCTTGCTAGAGGGGGTGTGCCCATATGGGCACGCTAGCCGCTCCGGCCACCGGTCTGCATTCTGCAGAAGAATATCTCGAACCAAGATA
Source organism: Ischnura elegans (assembly GCF_921293095.1). Taxonomy (NCBI): domain Eukaryota; kingdom Metazoa; phylum Arthropoda; class Insecta; order Odonata; family Coenagrionidae; genus Ischnura; species Ischnura elegans. The sequence goes on along the minus strand of NC_060255.1, from coordinate 42,023,629 downwards.
ATTCTTATTTTTACTGCGTGATACGCCATATATTTTCGCATTTACCTATAATACTTCTTTTATTTGGCAATTTGAAGAAAATTCAAATCATTATACTATATTTTTTCGGTTTCAACATTTTTTGGCTGTCCAAAGATCTTAGCAGTAAAAAACTCAGATTTGAAAACAGTTATTGAATAAAAAAACACGTTATCGATGAGTTTATTTACAAAATTAGTCCTATATTGCTGATAGAGTCTTTGAATAATATATATTGGGTTTTCAATTGCCGAGTATGATAGTTAGAATTTCATTGAAGGCAAAGACCTGGGCACTTAGCCTGAGTCTGAGCGCGCGCGGGAAGAATATTCTTCATAAGAACATCGGCGTCTAATGAAACGGGACAAATTGGTTATCCCTGCCATCATGCCTTATGTCATCAGACTTTCTATGATTAGTTGCACTTGATAGGGAATATTAAATACGACCACCAGGTCTGGGAAAGGTACATCTTCGTTACAAAAACACTTGTGCAATCTCTCGCCTAAAGGTTTACTGCGGTATATTTGAACCAGAATTTTCCATATAGATCCAGGCATTTACGATGACGGCATCAAGGAGATAGCTTCATGTGGACCATCACCATTTTTTCCTCTGATAACATTCCTGTACCTGTTGATATTTTGATCCGTGAGATCAGTTCCGCCTATCTAAATATTGTAGCTAGAGACTACTGCTGGCTGCCTAACTTTTATGAGGTAACACGTGGGAATCTCGTGACCTTTTTTGAGTGGGTGTACACATTGGCAAGGTGACTTGACAGTCACTACCGAAAAGTCATTCTATCTAACAACAACAATATTTCCTTTTTTCTCCCGTGCGAAAGCATGGGAGCAGCGGGGCTGCTTAGCTAGCTGATTTTTCGACCTTTGAGTATCCTTTTTCTCAGAAATGTTCCAGTACCCTCACATCCCTGAGATTTTAACTGACTTATAGGAGGAAAGCTAGTAAACCAATTGTCAAAATAAATGGAGAATATTTATCGCTTGCTCTAGTAAATTGTCCAACATGATAAGCAAATACGAAGAGCATTTACCTACGAATTTATGGTAGTTATTTTTTTCTTCAGCACTCAGTCCCTGCTATATGCTGAATTCCACCAAGTAATCTTGAGGAGCATTCAAGCACTATATTTTAAAGCTGAAACTTATAGGTTCACCCCGTATGAACTGTTTGCAGCCATGATTGCCAAAATATTTTATCATGGATTCATCAAGTTTTAGCTTTCTCATCCACCCTTCCACCATGCCCTTGATTGTTGGGTAAGTATACCAGTGGTAGAAAATAACCCTAAAATTATTCATAATAGAGAGTTGAGCAAAGTAAAATGCAAGCACCATGAATAAAAGTGTTGAATAGTATAAAATGTATTTTTTGTACTAAAAATTAATCGAAATATTACAAAAAAATACAGCAAAAAATATTGAAGCCGTTAAAATCGAGTGACATAAGAAAAAATGAAAGATTGACAGAAACTTAGCGTTTTACATCGAAATTATTTGATAACAGACCCAATAATGACGGTTGTAGCGAAGGACACCAGCCAAAAAAGACACCCCCGGCTACCGGCTAGCGTGCCCATACGGGATCACCCAAAAATAAATTCAAATTCCTTGTTTCATACGAAAGATATCTAAATGCTGGCAAAAGAAACTGAAGTTGACAACATTCATTATGAGGATAAGATTAAATACTTAGCCGAGTATAAAAAATAAGAAGGCAAAAAATCGCATTTTCTGAAGACACTTCGCCATTTTTCCTCTTTTGCCACCTCGAACAGAGTGAGTAAGAATACCTATCATGCCACAGTCAACTACTGCTATAAATGCTGGCCGTAAGCACATGAACCGAATAAAGTGATACATTGTAATCATTTTTGGCGAAAACAGCATGCTCTATAATGTTTGGGTCGGAATTTATACGAAATTATTTAGACCACTGCAGCTGTGCCCATATGGGCACGCTAGCCGTTCAAGGGTTAAGATCGATTGTTGACTAGTTTACTTTGTGAAAATTCAGTGTTATAGCATGGAAACATCTGTAGTAATTTTCTACCCTATTTTATTACCTTAACTGGTTTCAACGTTTGCAGGTAATCATAAAGAGCTCTCTATTAATTGCTGAGAAAGAAAGCTCTCGATAATGAAGTTAAACGTTGAAAAAAGTTGATTGAATAGAATAATGTGGAAAATTACTACAGATGTTTCTATCTTATTTCTTCATTAAGCCTTTACGTCTAAAAATGAAGCCATTTGAGCTGTCATGAGGTCTTTTAACAATTTTTAGAATACTTCTCTTATATCCTACTCTTCTAAGGACTTAACCACAACTCACTACGTGGATATATTTTGACTTATTCATTCATTTGAAACATCACACACATTCGACCACTAGCAAACTTGACTTCTCAGCTGGTGTCAACGTCCTAGCCGTGCTACCATAAAAATAGTCCAGATGTAATCATAATAGTACCTTTAAATTTTACATGAAATATTTATTTATAAATATTTGGAATTAAACACTCTTTGAGAATTTCACCTCGCTTCAGGGTTGCTGACTCGCTCATTTACAAATATATTTAAAAATGGCCTGTGAAGCGTTAATTTTTTTATCTAGCATTTAACTTCTGGAGCACAAAATATGTAAAGTAGATAGGTACATAAAATGCATAAAGATAGTACAGTGTCCAAAAAAGGAAATTACACAATCAGCAATCATATGTAGCAATGTTATAATATACATTGCAGCATGTAGTAAAAATGTAAATGAATGTATAATAATGAATGCTTAAATGGCCAACTATTGAATCACATTAATATTATGTTATCAATTAAATGGAGAAAATTAACTGTCCATACGAAGGCAATCCAATGATAAAGTAAAAGTAAGATCAGATTTAGTATCTATAAGAAACAGTTCACTTCAAGCGATTTTAAAATATTTATATGATTATGTTCACGGCTATAAGAAGATTATTTTATATGGATGAGTAACCTACCAACGATTTCTTATTAGTTTTGTCCATCGCTGGCCTCGAAGTAAGAGTGTGGATGTGAAGTACGCGAATAACAAAATCAACCACGGAAGATGGAAGTGGGTTTATGGAAGAAATCGAAAGATCGTGGAAAATAAATTGGAGGGCATAGGGACTCAAAGATAAGGGTAGGGTGCCTGCGTACGCGGATAGATATCGGTAGGGGGGAGAGATTGGGTTGGGATGGAAGGGCAGATATGGGTAGAAGCTCTTCGGTGCAAATGAGCGGAAGAGATGAGTATGAAGGATGGATTGCAGCAGGATGCCATCGATATGAAGCACTTGGAGCGGACGATGCGAAACCACTTCATGAAACCGACGGAACCACTTCCGTCGCGAGAGAAAATGGCTTCGGGTCCCGGGGTAGAAGTGATGGGGTTCCGCGGCTATGGGCAGGGAACGAGTATTGGGGTGGCGGGGTTGGAGAGGGTCAAAATGGGGACTTATTCAAGAGGGCACTGGAGAAGATTTGGTGCCACAGGGCACGACTGGTGCCCGGTGGTGATGCCGAAGTCTGGTACTGGAAGGAAGTAGGCGAGGCACGAATAAAGCATATCGATCGAGAGAATTAATCACGGGGTTTAAAAAGGAAAAATCAAAATGTCCAGAGTAAATAATAATGGACAGCGTTGTTACCTAATGGTTAGAGGACTTTAGTGTTGATCAAAATACTTAACAATCGGGTTTATTCCTACGTTATCAGGAAAATTTTCATTGAAAAAATGAGAAAAAATGAACTCATATACATACCATTAAGGCTGTTTTACACTGTACACGGAATTGCGCAATCTGACGTACGTGCGAAGGCGCAATCAAAATTGCATCGTGTAAAGCGGTGAATTGCTAGAACACATGCGATAATGCGTGGATGCGAGGCGGCAAAATAGCCACTGTTCTAATTTCGTTCATGCATTCGCGCAATTCCACGCCATTTTAGAAATTAATGCAGCTCTAACCTGCGCAATTCCGTGCCCCGTGTAAAACGGTCTTTAGACAATAATCAGACAGCCATCAACCAAATAGGGTTCTAGGTACGTAGAACCTTACGTGGTTGATGTATGATTTATGTTGATGGTGGCTAGAACCTTATTTGGTTGATGCATTATGTCATTAACCTTGTACTATTAAAGTGATGATCCTTATGTGCTTCTAGTATTATGTAAGATTTTACACTTTACCGGGGAACAACATGTAAAAACTGTTCTCGGGATAACGCACGGGTAAGATTAAAACTTTAATAAAGAGTCTGCTATTTAAACTTTAAGGTTATTTCTTAAAAGAAATATGCTTGCCAGAGCTATGTCTACGCTGGTCCATGGTCCTCCGCGACAACAATCGGGACTCGACCAATCCCGCCACTCCTAATGTTGAGCTTCAACAGTCACTTCAAATTTTCTGTCAGTAGCCGTGAGAATGGGTCGGTACCCGAAACGTCGGCACTTATAATCTTACCCTCGTGGTATCCCGAGAAGAGTTTTTACATGCTTCTAGTATTGCTATGGATGTGGTCAGTGGACCTTATTAGAAGTAATGTATATTTTTTCTCCTTATCTTGACCTCGTTTAATACATGTTAAAATATTTCTTGGAGTTTACTGCAAGTGACCAGCATGACCAGCATAACATACGTTGACCTACACTCCAAGAAATATTTTAACAGGAAGTAGTATATGTAAAAAAACTCTTACGGGCCAAAAAGCGAAAATAGGAATGAATAAATGTTCAAATTGAAATATCAATGAGAACACTCGGCCACGAAAGGTTGCGCCAGAGGCGACCCCGGTTTCGGTCAGGGTGTCTAACGGGAACAAATGTTCTATATTTTTGTATTAAAATGAAAATATATTGTAAATCTTCATCATTTACGATTTCGATAGCAATAAAATGTCAAATATCAACCCGGATCATAATAGAGATCATAGGAATACACCGTAGATCACAGGTTGTCGAATCAATCGATTTCGTTACAAAAGAAATACCCCATGGCTTTTTAAAGAAATATGCGAGGCTCATCTTATCTTTATATAAAACCTTTGCAGGTAAGTATTTTTATTTAAAATTTTTTTTTCATTTATATCTTCGCTCAGGTTCTCTTGCTTCGAGTTATTTTTGCCCTGCATGAGGAAGGAAATATATCATTAAAACCGGCCTTGATATCCTATTCGCATGGTCTTTTAAAAAAGAGAAAGCGTTCACCCCAGACTCTTCATTAGGGAGGCAACGATATGAGATAAACTTTTCCGCTTGTATACCGGAATATAAGCCTTTGTAAAAATGAATAATGGTATCCGAATTTTTACAAACGACAGAAAAAAGATACACTCATTATTAATTTGGCATGAGACGACAGGTAACAGATATTTTACGAAGGGAACACTTTTAGAATCTTAAAATAGATGAATCCCTGTTTCACGGAATTGGGTACTATTGAGTCATATTCCGTGATAGGAAAAAGACCAGTGGTATTGACCTGTTATGGATTTATATTAAGATTTATTGAATGGCTGATATGAAATGCATGAAACAACAAAAAAGAAGGAAAAGATAAGGATTTTAATTATGTCTGACGACGCACTGATTGTGAGATTATGTTTCTGCGTCGGCGTTCCGTTGGTCTACCAGACGCCAGGTCATTTTATTCCCTCTACCCATATCGTATTTTCATAGTTAGGAAACTCATATTCCTTGTACCTTATTATTTTATTTACCTATTTAGTACCTATTTATTTTATGATTTTGAAGTAGTCACCAATAGGATTACATGTTTTGCCTCATTAATGGAATTTATATTGATATTTTGTTGTTTATAGAGTCTAATAATCTCCAAGCAACAACTTAAGGTACAATACGTTACATTATAATGGCTTCGTGATATTCATCGCAAAGGTTTTAAATAATTTTATGATTTCAACTAATGACAATTTATATCATTAAATTTTATATCAGCGGCTTACTGCTACGATTTTTATTGTAATCACTTTAACACCTGAATAAAATTGTTGTTGCGAAAAACTTACCATGGTTCTCACATAATGTGAGTGAACTTTGGCGTATAATACACCGTTTTCCCCTCTGATATATACATTTATGGTGACTAATTACATTATTGCATGAAATTAACCGTAAACATAAACATTACAATGCTATGATTGCACCGAATAATAGCTTTGCAATGTGTTAAGAGAAATTTTTTTAGTTCATGTACAACTGAACGCGCTTTTAGTATAAAATGCCTCCGAAATCAATAATTCCCCCGGGATTTCAAATTATTTGTTAGGATATTAGAAAAATCCGCACTGAGAGACTATGAAAAATATGTTTGCATTTACTGCCCAAATTAAGCATGTTGTTATAATTTCGATGAAAGAAAAACTCTGAGAAACGTCAAAATAAGTAGTATTCAGTTTTTTATTAATACAAATATATGCATTGTTAATATGAAAAATATGTTGTCCATTTATGCAATTAAGTATTCAAATTATTTATTCTGGTGAAAACAGTTTTTAAGATCAGTAAAAGGCTGCACAAGATTGGATAAAATAAGAAACACTCAAATAAAAGATGAACTGGGTGTCCAGGCAGTCACTGACAAACTACAAGACTACAAACATAGACGGAGGGAACATTTACTTCGAATGCCAAAATGAAAGAATTCCAAAAAAGCAATGGAATGTCAACCATTTGGCAAGAGAAGTATAGGAAGACTAAGGAAAAGATGATAGGCTTAGTAGCCTAATCCTGGAAGGAAGAAGAAGAAGAAAACATTTATTTCTACTTTCATGCATTTTATTTAATCATTGCAAAATGGTTTCTGTGAGAAGGCGCGCGGCAATTAACGTTCCAAAATGTGACGCGACCGACGGAGGGTAAAGTATATATGCATATGCCTGCACATGTACATGATGTAATGAGATATCAATATAAAAACCTTTAACGCAAAATAAGAACAGCAGATGTACCAAGGAACAGGTAAATAACCAGCATTACAGAAATGAGGATAAAAGTGACGCAAGAATATATATCCTACAGATCATCCGTGGGTGGCAATAGACTTAGACCTAGAAAGGAATCATAAAAAAGTAGTAAAATTCTTTGCAGTAGCTTTTTTCGGAAAAGAAAATGCTCCCACGATTTCACCTTAATTCAACCATTTCGCCAAAATAAGTAATCACATATTTAAGAGTAACCACGCATTTATCGATAAGAGTGATGCCTACCACGAAAGTATATACAATTATATTGAGAATCTTATATCTAATCGTACAATGGGTACCAATTTAATCACATTAAAATAATGTTAATAAGAGGAATTAAGTTAGAAGGTTCGTTGTCCACACGACAAAAAGGCTATTATCAATGGAGAACGAATGGCCTTGTCCTAACACAACAATCATAGTCGAGTGACCATTTTTTCGAGTTTTGCATCAAGTTCTTCCCGGTTTAAACAAAAATCTCGGTAGATAATATTCTAGCAGTGTAGTTGCGGACCATTCTCTTTTCATACAAATGTGGCACCATTTGTATGAAAAGAGAATAGGTGAAGGAATACCCCCAAATTAGGAGAATAGCTACTTTTATTGCATGTTCTGACAATTACAAATGTTAAAAGGAAGCCGTTCTATTGGTTAAATACCGATAAGATTAAAGAGGGATTTTAAAGAACCAATCTTCATTCCAAGAAAAACAAAAATGTGGAGCTCAACAAAGGCTGAAGAAATATTGGCCTTAGCAAACGTGTATCGGAAATTCAGGCCGGGATTACCTACGAACAGAAAAAGCAAAGGATCGAAGCCTTATGGGTAGAAACCACTTCGGTTCGAGGTTAAGTGGGGATCAAGGGAAGTCATTGAAGCCGCAGAAGTAGCAAAAGAAGAGGGTATTGAGTACAGAAGAATAGAATGAGGTAAGTTGTATTCTATCCGCAAAAACCACCGTCGAAAGATAATATTTCCGATTCGGAGACTAAGGCCGATGAAATTTAAGGGCATGAACGTTACTTAGAAGTGCACACAAAGGCAATGAGTTTTTGAGTTAACAGTCATTATATTGAACGTATCTATGCTAAGTTTTTTGAAATGAATATCGGTATCTAGAAGGAAAAAAATTCTGCTTATTTAGCAAAGCTCGCACTATCAATCTAATTTTACTTGATAAGTTCTTATAGATGGCGATGAACAATGAATGAAAAAATAACTATAATATAAAAAGTAACCCTAGATCGACGGACTGGGCCCAATGGACCCGGTTGGTGGTTTGTATAAAATGCACGAAATTTATGTTGACGCATTGACTTTTCCTATAGTTATATACTCTATTATATAGCAAGAAATAACCAGAATGGGCTGAATACATTTTTACCATATTACTACTAAGGTGCTTTGTGGACGGACTGGGTCCATTGGTCCAAGTGGACCATTGTAAATAATATGGGTAATTTATTTCAACTTATCAGCAATTTTTTTATTTACATTGCAGTTTTGGGAGATTCAGTGCGTGTGGAGTCGTGAAAAAAGTCGTAAGCGATACTTATTTGTGGGCAATTTTATAGATTGCTTGGAGCCTTTTATGCGCTTTTACAATGTCACATTTTGAGTGATATGATCAGAAACATGTATCCACGTAATTTTGCAATGGGTAGTTTTTGCAATTTTTCTTGTTTTACGCTTTCACAGTGTGATTTCTTTTCATTAAGTTACGTAAACTGTCATTTTTGTATGTGAGACCGTACATCTAACGTCTGGGGTGCTTTCATGATCAGTCAGAAGTTAAGCTCGCAAGCTGGAGTGGTCTTGCTGCCTGCCGACATAGGCTGTTATTCCACCTACCGAACTGAAGACATTGAAAAATTTGAATTCCATTATTATATTTTGATGCTGTACATGGAATGTACAATTGTTTATGGATTACATAAAAGATTAAACTATCTCATTTTAATGTACTACTTCATTATTTACCTCATTTACCGAATCTTTTACTCCTCAGATAGATTCGTTAGATGAAGATGTGTATTGATTTTTACATGCTATGATATACACCGATTTTATTATTTTTATCTTTACAGGGTCTTGGTGGTACCAAATATTTTGGAGGGAGATATTCATTTGACTGAATTCTTAGTTGGCTACTGGTATTCTGCCTAACAAAATTTGAACTATCAACTGACTGGTTAAGGTAAACCAGGTTTGGTTTACTGGGACAGCGGAAACGCGCCTTTGCTATATAATGTGAATATTATTCATCTATTCCTAACTGCCGATTGCAGCACATGCTGGTAACTTTACATCGGGGTTTTCAACAATTTTTGACAATTTCACGTGTGCGAACAACCGTGCCATAAATAGGGGAACTTACCCCGGCGGGACTATAACTCGCGGCCGCTAATCTGGAAGGCGAGGACTTCACCCCGTCGCCACCGAGGCCGGAATTCGACATGTTCACAGTTAGAATGCCCTACCGGTAGAATTTCTACTAAATATTTGTGAAGATGTGCGAGTCTGTATTACTAAGTTAAAGTAGTTACTATAAGGTCCTGCGTTAAGGTACTAACGTCGTTCTCTTGAAATTTTCATTAAATTTCTGCTCAACAAAATGCAATTTTCCACTTTTTAAAAATGTAATTTCTTCTTTTTTTCCCGAATCGGTATTGAAAATTGCATTTCCTTCGCCAGCGTTGGTGCAACGTAACGTCCACCCACTCCTGCTCTGAAGAGGACTTTCAGGAGAAATTTTCATCGGAGAAGCATTGCGAATTGATGCAAATGCAAAATATTTCGAATTTGCTCAGATGAATGGCTAGCTGGAAGCGTGAAAAGGAAATATCGCGCAGCAGACATGCTCCGTCCCGGGGAACAAGCCAAGTTCCCTTCCCGCACACGGCACAGCAAGCAGACGCAATATCAAACGCGAGCGAGGGTAGGGGGCCTCGCGCTCCGGTACCTCCATACGTCCTGATTCCGAATCTCTTCCTCATATCCATTTCTCCCGCTCCCTGCGAGCCCGTATCATTGATCTCGGGACATAAATTAACGGAGGCACACACACGGGGGTATCGGCGTTTGGAGGGCCACACGCAAGCGGTGGAAGGGCGGGGAGTACGAACGCCTCCTTCCGTGTGGGCCACGTCATCGTCGACGAAGGGGTGAGCATCATGATTGGTTGCTTGGATAGCGAGTACGCATTACGCCCGCACGTACTACTCCAACCGACGGTGCCGCAGGCAAGGCAGCGTATAACATCTTTGACACCTCCTCTTTCACTGAGTACGACCGGTTGCGGGTCTGGGGATTAATTATCTCTTTTCATTGAAGCACTGAGCAGGGGCACAGCTAGGAATTAAGGCTGGGGGCATTATAGGTGCAACTAATACTGGGGGATATGAGAGGCCTATAATACCCGCCGGGGTAAGCGGTAGGTGCGGGGATCCACTCCCAAAAATATATTTAGATAAGTGGTTCAAAACTGTGAGTTTTACGGCTTTCTGAGGAATATTTTATTAATCCTAACACTATTTCATAAGTAATATCAATCCAATTGAGCAAAATGGATTTACCTAACTTAAAAATTTCTTGTTAAAATAGTTCTTGGAGTGTAGGTCACTTTATGTCATGCAAAAACGTTTTAGTCAACGTTTCTGTTTATGTTAAACTATCATCAGGGCTTAACTTTGTATATATTTAAATACGTACAAAGTTAAATTAAAAAAATAATTATTTAAAAATTTCTCTGAGCTCTCGGGGGGGGGGGGGTTTATTCCCTCAAACCCTCCCCCCTCAATGCGCCATTGGCACTGAGCACTTCTCTTCAGCGTCAAATGAATCATTCAATCAGCTCTAAGCGTGAGAGAAGGACACTGGAATATATTAGGCGAAAATTATTTTTTTTTAATGACTAGAAAATCTCACCTGTATATTATCTATCTATATATATATAAAAGAAAGTCGAAAATCGTGTTAGTTAGAACACTTATAACTCGAGAACGGCCGCACCGATTTCAATGAGATTTGGTTCTTTGGATTCGTCTCAGGCGGGGTTAACATATAGGCTATTAAAAAAAGGATAATTTCACAAAAAAAATTCATCTCTTTCCTATGGACATGCTTTTAGGAGTTATAGTAACACAACAATTGATAAGTCGGTCAAAACTACAAATAAAATAATTTGTTTTGTTTTTACCACTTTAATAACTGAATTTAGTAACAATATAACATTTTAATTACTAAATATATTCAAAATATTAATTAAATTGAAATTACATTTAAAAAATTTAATTCGAGCTAATTGTAAGCCCAGCCGTGGCCAAGCTCGAGTTGACACTTCACTACCGTGTTTGTAAACAAATCTCCAAGCAATTGTTGACAAACGGTAATGTCCGTGTTCCTGTCGAGGAGTAGAGTTTTAACTCATTTCCTTGGAATGATTGCAAATTAGTTTCAGTGAGCTCATCAAAAAAGAGTTCCAGAATATGATTGATCACCAAAAGAATCAAAGATGGTTGATTTAGCGAGCAAGAACGAAGATGCGGATGACTAAAACGAGGTAAATTCAAATAGTTCGTACTCTGCATGAATTCGAATCTTTTAAATGTGTAACAAACGAAGACGAAATCACCAACTACCTATCTGAATATTTTAAGTCCTTGGACATACCTAGCTTACCAAGGCACGATTTACAGAAAAATGTAGTTTCTGTGTTCATGATCTTTCGAAGCCTAAACTAACCATAACTATCCAACGGAACGTGTTTGGTGTTTAAATAATTGGTAATGAATGTGATTCACGCAACTTCACTCAAAGGAAAATTCAAAGGTGAGGAAGTCCTTATTCCGTAGATTCCATTATCTCAACTCATATGCCCTTTTGAGATTAAACGTATTCAATTTCCAATTCGTGTTGCATTCGCGATTAAAAAATCGCATGGTCAGTCTTTCAGTTTTTGTGTTGTTTGTGCTCATGTGCTAATGAAAACCCATGATTTTCTCATGGTCAATTTAACGTGCTATGTTCACGAGTCGATAAACCATCCTCTGTATTTCTTCCTTCGCTTCAAGTGCGTAGCTAGGATAGGGGGTTTTGGGCGCAGCTAATACCACGGGTCTGTAGGGTATAGAAAACTCGCTAAGGTAAGCGGGAAGTGTGGGGGCACTTCCCCCAGACACTTTTTTAAGATAAATGGTTCAAAATAGTGGGTTTTGCGTCTGTGTGAATAGTTAAATATGTTTTGTTTGTTAGTCATCCGTCCCCCTAATATTAATAACAAAATCTTTCATATAAATATTCTCTAAGCTCTTGGGGAATGAGCTTTGGGGTTTATCCCCCAAAACCTCCCCTCGCTGCGTCACTGCTTTGCTTCGCTATATTTATTTAGCTTTATCCGCTTCATCTTGCGCCTGATAACAAAACAAAACTGTTGTTTCTCAGAAGGTGCTTGACGCAAGAAATTAAACCCGAATGTGTAGAGCTCACCGTGGTGCGTTTACGCATGCAGTACGTTTACGCAGTGCATTTTTTTCAAACAGAGATACTAAAACTGGCGCGCCTTAAATCATTTAATGCGAATGCTGCCTCATAGGGGCTTTTCTTGCACGATTTTGAGCATCAGTCAAGCGTCGGTCTGGGGTCGTGTCAACCTGCCCCCTGAATGGGCCAAGTTTAGGCAACAGACTTGGACCTAAAAACATTTTTTTACACCTAATAACGCAAATAGCCAACAACTGAATGCGTATAATTTTTATTTCATGAACTGCTTTATTAAACCACAATGCCCAACATTTCTTAAGCTAAAACGTAATAAAATTTGCTGAAAAATATCCGCGTAGACGTGCTCCGATCCACCCTATATAGATTCAATAAAGAAAATGTCCTTCTGACAAGCAATTTTGGTACTCATTTACGTAGTTTTATTGAATTTGTATCCTTATTTCATTATAATAAATTAAACATGATTAAAAACGATACAGCCGCTCTTGATTTATAAATGGTGTAAGTAAACTGTAAGTTCATTGATTGTTAGGCGGTACGAAGTTCGCCGGGTCAGCTAGTAGTGAAATAAACACAACACGTACAAAATGGTTAGAACCATTACTAGAACCATTTTGTACCTTGTAATAGGTAACGTTGAAACCTAGGTCGGAAATAACTATCATAACAGCGGAAATAAGAGTGTTTATTTCAATATTGAAAACCTCCACTCCATCACGCTTGGATCTTTGGATTTTATTTTCAAATGTTAATTAAACTGATCAAGATTTCAGTTAAATATTGCCGTTAGCTACGCCATGATCTGCTGTTTCAAAACAATTGTCCATTGAATAAGATAAACTAAATCGGTTGCGTGATGAAAGACGGAATCTTGAGATTAATTATCTCCTTTCATTAAATCACTCTGCACTTCCATTCAGCATAAAATGAATCATTCAACCAACTCTCAGTGGGAGATAAAGAAACTTTGAATTAAATTTTCGTACTATTATAAATCTCAGCTGAAAGTTACACATAATTCAACCGTCCCAGATTCCGTTCGTAGGATAGGACGTTAAGCCGTGGTCCTCTTGATGCCTTTCGCTAAGAACAGGCCAATGCCGACGCCGGATATTTCTCTACCCTTCCTTCCATACCCTTCCCTAATGGCGCAAATGACCTCAGCGGTCGTTCTCCACTTTCAAATATCACAGTCTGCCTAACTTTTCCGACCTTATTTACCATTTAAAAATCAATTGTGTCTGCATAACTTGAGTAATCGGTTCCCGGCTAGCTTACCAACCTGATGTTGAACGATGATGTGCAGTGGAACTGTGTTATAGGAAACATTATCACAAATGTATTTACCACACCGAAAATTCTGCCATCGAGTAGAATTGAGAATTCCCTCCCCGCTAATTATTCACACCAGTCACACTGTCAATCACCTCCGTATCTCTTATACTATTTCCCCGCCTAGTATGGCGGTCACTTCGTCGTTCCTTTTCCTCCCCATTCACTTCACCTTCTTCATTCATACCCATACCCAAACTACGAACACCTTCAGTTTTTCTCATCCTCCGACATAGGGACTATCGAATAAAAATATTTTGGAAAATTTCAAAGTGTGTTTTGGCTATTGACTATCACTTTCTAGAGACTATCTTTTCCGTGACTGTGCCTAGAAAACTTATGCGAACGATTTTGTGGGGTCTCAAGTCTCCATTTTCATATCTCAAGTACGATATTTATAATCCATAAATTATAAGTTGTATTTTAGTCTTTCCTGCAATTCAACACCATGGCTCATTTTTAAATGATATAATATCTTGTTTTGTATAATTTATGAATACATCGTTGCCTACATTTAGATTTTTACATTGATTTTGTGCGCAAGAACAGGAATCTTTCATATTTTTCTATTGTAACTGCACATTGACTGACATGCTATGAAAAAAATAAGGACATAATGTGCCATCATGTAAAAATTGGCGTTATTGAGGTTACAATGTGACAAAATTTATGGCATTCAACTTTTATCCCTGCATTCATATGACAAGCAAGTTTTATCTTTCCAATAAAAATTTATTTTTTCAAAAACAATTTTAATGTAAAAAAATCATTCGTTGCCTAAAAAAGGACAAAGTTGTAAAGCTAAATAACAAAAAATATCAAAGGGCCAAAATAAAAAGTAAAAAAAAATCATAAATCATTAGCATAATTTGGGGTAGTCGAGTTACCCCTCACAGTCAAGTAATCACATGTGAACATAAAATTCACCTACGCTCTTTTGGTTTATTCGCAGAACATTTCACAATTACTACGTTTCGTCACCCCTTCTGTAGTCATTATTAGCGCGAATGGCATGCTTCCGCTGTGTTTATGCTACCCTACATCTTGAAAAAAAGGTAAGGGAAGAGATACGTAGATTTACATGGCTTAGTTTCAATCATCATTTCTCTCTTTTCATTCCATCGAAGCATTCAGCGCTCTACTCTCACCCTGTCCTGCAATATAAATTAATAAATAAATTTCCTTACCGCGTTACAGGCTTGCAGAATCTCCATGCATCGATGCATTGGAGCAAATACGTGTCATTTGAATTTAAATCAATTTGGCATGGGGAAATCGGAAGGGGAATAGAGCATGATAGGTGAGAAGTGCTCTAGAACACTCGCTCTAGCATCATATGAATCATTAAGTTCACTCTTATTGAGGAAATAAAACCTGAAAGAAATAAATTGTATTCAAAGTGGCGCTACAGAGAATAAAATCATTAACACGAGTGGGTATGTTCCTCCTCTACAATCATAGACCGTTCAATTAAGTGAAATCCGCTAGACCATTACTATGCCGTGTTTTAGTGAAATTTATTAGATTGTAAATATGTTCATCGAATAAATTAAGATGAAAATAAAACGGCAACAATGTTGAATGGAATATGCAAAGATATACCTATGGATTATATCATTTTCCGATGTAATTTGCACATTTGATAAATTAGAGTAATTGAAAATATACTCTATCAAGCAAAGCAGATGCTCGACAACATCTTATCTTAACCATTCACAGTCCAATGTTTCTTTTTGTGAACAGATTCACAAAAATTCATGAAAATTATGTTTCGTATATTTGATTACTTTTAAAACTTTTTTATGTAAAAAAGTGTGGAAGTGAATCGAATGACTTGCGCATACATTGGTTTTTAATTATGCCTTTTCAAAATCCCTTTGTTATTTTCATCACCTCTGCAGTGAGTATGCGGTTTATTCGATATTTTTCCCTACACTTGCTCACCAGTATCAAATACTCGTTTACTCGAAATATCAATATACCATATGTTGCTAAACTTTTTTTTTTTTGTCAAGTGTATTTTTATTTTTCAAGCAAGAGAAAAATTTTGTGGCCATTACCATGTGATTTTACCATTAAGGAACATGCTTGAAGACACCTTTAAAAAAATTTGTTCCGGTTTTATTTCATAATATGTCTTCATTAGTTGTAAAATAAATAAGATATGCAAAAATAATAAAAATTAGATGGTAATTTTGGGTTAAATTGGTCCTCAAAGGGTTAGTTGGAATGTCAGGAGCTATTACCACTGTATTTTTCCACTCAATACAATTACAATTGAGCTACAATGTGCACATCACTACGTTTCAATCGGTCATGTTTTGCCATTTTTCGTAACTTACTACTTGTTTAAAACTAAAGCTATCATCTACATAGTTTCAATTTGTGCAGAACACATCATCTACGGATGTGTCGCCTCCAAACTTAGGTCGTATAGTGTAATTTTTATTTGTAATTACAAAGTTGTTTTATATTTCATAATATTGAATCGATTACATGAAGTCACGTCCGATACAAAGAATTATACTGAGCTATCATTTTAATAATTTCGCTTCGTGCAGAGCACATGCTTGTTAGTATTTGCCCGTATCCCATAATATAAAAAAATTTCACTTCGGAAAATACTCGAGTAAAATTTTAGGTCGACAAGGACCCCATCAAATCCGATGCAAATCGTGGACCACATCCAGGAAGGATAGATGGATCCATGAAAACCTGCCCAGTCCATTTCACGGCAACGATAAATCGGCCATCATACTCTTAACGCTGATGTACGCGCGTAATCTTCCGGTTGGCAGTCACATTATAGATAAGATTACACACAACCATTCGCACCGAATCGAACCCGAACGTCAAATTCGTGTGGATTTGCTAGACAGAGAAATTGCCCCCTTGACCAAAGATGACGGCCGTACCACGTAGGCGGAGCAAGTGTTAAACTAAATTTGCAGGCATTCGCACACACACATCGCGGGCCTTTCCAATTCTTATCGCGAAAATCACTGCGAACGTTGATTCTACGCCACACTCTGTCGCGTCCAAACGAGAGACGGTTCCCGGGGTCCAGAGATTGATTGCCGGTGCAAAGTGGATGGAAGTGCGAAAGGGCATTATAAGCCGAAAACGATGCAGTCGAAAGCGTCTGCATAGTCCGATGATAATGGATCGCATGATTGGTGGAACCGGTGCGGCGCAGTGCCATGAATGGGACAAAGAGAGAGAATAATGAGCACAAGAGACGGCCGCGAAATGAAAGAGATTGCGTCGAGGTGTTTGGTAATGCGTTTCCTTTGGATAAGTGATGACGGCTGTTTTTTGTTTTTCATTGAAACTCTCATGAAAAACGTCCTGTACTTAAGAAGACGTAGGAAATCTGTTCAGGCTGGGCATGGCATAAATGCGACGTATTTATGATAAAATATTAACTACGAATGGCAGTTTCTACGCTTTAATATAATAGACAACTCCACTACCGATAATGGTTCTGACATTTGATGTCATTTATAAAATCAAACCCTGGGTTCGAATTTCTACGTTAAAACCATTATCGGTGGTGGAGTAAAATTGGTAACCATAACTATTCGAAGATTCAACCATGATGGAGTGGTAAATTTCCACTCCATCATGGTTGAATCTTCGAATTTTATCAGCATCAAAGCTTATTTATAATTTTGTACTCCAAGCGCCTAATAAGAACATGAAATACTTATAGGATTCATCTAACATATAACTCTTTCAGACGGAACAATCACGAAAGAAAATCAAGTTGAATAATTAAAATTTTTGTTGGCCTAGACTTTTTTCTTTTCGCCATAAATAAAGATGAGATAGGCAGAACCAGATAAAAACAGGCCAAATAATTTCATAAAAATTACTATGTAAATATTTATACTTTTTACAAATGTACTACCACTCTTAAAGCAATGTTAAGGCCAGTATAAAAGCTTTTACTTAATTTTTGTTTTCGTTTTTCGCAATTAGTCATGGAATTATTCGCTTAGAATTTTGGTTTTCTTAACACACGAATGAAAGATTAAATACTATTGGATTCAGCAAAAACATGACTCTTCCCAGAGAGACAATCTCTAAGGTGGATCAAGTTGAATACACAAACGAAAAAGGGCATTGAGTGATAACGGGTGGAAAGAACAAAAATGATGCGTCAGCAGCTATCTTTCCACGGGTAGTTTAAACGCGGAACTGGTGGCCAGGGATGGTGTTCAGGTCCCAGGAGACTCGGATTGTCCTCCACTGACCATCCCCTTCCGTCTGCACCCGGATGAACCCCTGATAATCACCCGGCGAGCGTCCGAAATTCGTTTAAAGCCATCCCGCGCAGTCGAGTCGCGATTCATTCTCGTTTCCCTTCCCTTTTCCGACACTTTCATTCTTGCTTCGTCATAAACCATTCGAAATTCCACTGTTCCGGGTTAAAATACGCCTCCCAGTTAAAAAATATAAAAAAATATTTCCCCTTCATAAAGCCACCGCTATCAATCGATGGGACCGTTCCCATCTCCGGCCTCTGAACTTCGTTCCAGAATGACCAATGGGGAATCAACCAGCTCGATGGAAACTAACTACGAGGCCAAAAAAAGTAGGTGCTGCACTGATTGCCTCTTTTAGAAACGGAAAAGCGAGCACATTGTAGAGAAAAAATCTATCATACGGGTTATTCCAGAGACTGTGGTGGTCTAGGTGGGTAGAACATTTTGATTCTGATGACAATGTTGCAACTATTTAGGAAGTACTTAATAGTTTAAATTTAAAAGTAGAAAATGCTTTAAACTTTCTGGGCTTAATTCCCTGATTAATAGTTCATAAAGTATCATTAATGAGGAGTTGGATCATAAGACGTTTTGATGAAGAAAGAAGGAAGCAATTACTTAGGTATTTGAAAATTTATTTTTTCAACGCTTAATTTTAATCTAGTAAACATTGCCAGCGATATTTTCTCGTGGGATTGTGAATTCATTCATTGCTAGTGAATGCAGATGATCCCAGGAAGAATATGTTAAGAGCAAATGAAGTTCCAGTCAATCAGAATTCAAGCAAGGTAGGTAATGCAGACAAATTAAAAACATTATACATGAGAGCTACCATAAAAATAGCGAAATACATCCGTTTTATCATAAAATATTTGGAGATAGAAGATACCAGTAAACCGTTTTAAAAAATTCCAAGATATCATAATTTTCAGTGCTTCAACCCGAAGGTTGGTGTTAATAGGTTAATCTAGAGCTCGATAACCGGACACGCTCTACTCCTTAAAAAACTTGCATAAATTAAACTAGTAGATCAACCTATTCTCAATCCAGTGGATATTCACAAGCTCACCCTTATCATAATCAATAAGAGCACCCAACAGGTAAA
Source organism: Ischnura elegans (assembly GCF_921293095.1). Lineage (NCBI taxonomy): Eukaryota > Metazoa > Arthropoda > Insecta > Odonata > Coenagrionidae > Ischnura > Ischnura elegans. Next base: position 42,004,376 of record NC_060255.1, on the reverse strand, counting down.
ATAAAACGAGGTTTCTTTCCTCAAGCAAAATGTTTTTCCTTATATTCTTTCATTGGAAAGTGCAGTTGTAAGCTTAATCTCAGTAGGTATATTCCAGCCTCAACAAACGTCCGAGAACATTTTACAAACAAATATCCATTCGGACCAATATCTGTAAGCAAATACTTAATTTCCATAGAGCTATTATAAATGAATTGGGAATGGATATCAAAGGAGTTATAGACATGAATAAAGGTATCAACAATTGATGTGTAGATAAAGGGATGATGATGGACGCATATTCATCAACAAAACGTTCCATGATCAATGTGAATGTAGGACAGCGTAGGCATCCAGTGATATTCTAGTCTAGCATAATATAAAAAAATAAATGATTTGAATGTTTAGCGGACGATTGAGCAAGGAAGGAAGGGAGTAGGGTTAGTAATTCAAAGAGCGGGCCTGGCGTGGAAGGGCAAAGCATCCGTTGAGAGCAGTTGAGCGACAGCTGCGCTTGCAATGCAATTTAGTGGGAGACCGATTTTTTCTGGCCATGCAGCTGTGCGCTCCCCACAGCCTCGATTTTTTCCCCATTAGTCCAATCCTAAATAATTTCGGCACAAGGCGGCGAAAAATCATAAATTCATTAAAACCTCACCAAGAAGGAAATAATGGTTTTTGGGCTTCAACAATCCTCCCGCATAAACATAAAAATTCGCTTCTTTATGATTAATTTCGGATTTGTGATACGCAAATTCCAGAGCAAATTTTAATCAGCGAATTTTCACATTTTTCGATTCATTAAATATCTTTACTCAGAGAATCAAAGCTATGTAATGGTTGGTGATAATAAAATACAATCAAATTTGTGAAGAGATTCAAGAAGCGAAGAGTCAAGGTAGGGTGGTAAATGACGTACAGTAAAAATAACAAATTCAACACTTTTGCCAAATTGTTTCCAAAGAAGCTACAGTTAATAACTTCGTCCTGATAGCAAATTAAAGCATAGTCCTCTTGTCACATGTTTTACATTTTTTCGTGGGATTTTGGATTCATTTATTGCTAGTGATTGCGAGATGACCCCAAGAAGAATATGTTAAAAGAAAATGAAGAAACGGTAAATCAGAGTTCAAGCAAGGTAATGCAGACAAATGATACACATTCCACATGAGATACCAGATGAGAACATAAAAACAGCGAAATACATCTGTTTTTTATAAAAAAACTTTGTTGAAAGAAGAAACCAGTAAACCATTAAAATAATTCCAATAGATCATAGTAAAAAAAAAGCAAAATCCATCAAAACCCTTAACACATTACCAATGGGCAAATGGCGCTGAGCTTGATTGTAAAAAGAGGCAATAACCTTTGAAATAAGAAATTCGTCAGTAGTTTCATTTTTGTCGCTAAGTACTACTAATACTCAGTCAGTAATTTTTGTAGGATGGGAATCAATTTCTATGATCGTTAGAAATATTGATGCTAAAGTGAGAAATGTGGTATGTACTATATCGCCCTTATAAACATACATAAACTAATATCGTATAAAGGACAATTTCAGCTCTAGTGACAGTGAAGATAAATTAATTCATCTCAGAAAATAGACTAAGATACCAGAAAATTCGTTTTTATTATGACCCGTATAAAATTTTAAGGGTAAATTGGGTAAATTCGATTTTCATGAGTTATTGTGAATGAGAAGAAGAATTTGCAAAAAAAAACTGGAACTTGATTAGATTACAATCAATTGGCAGGTTTCAAATACAATGATATCAATCAATAGTTAAGGATCAAAAATTATAAGAGTTAAAATTGTAAAAGAGTATAGATTATATTAATGGGTTTTGGGGGTTACCTCCGTTTACACATTAAATGACCAACGTTTCCTATCCGATGACGGAGACGTCATCAGGACAAATTAACATTTAACCTTTATTGAGTATGAAGTTGATAAGGGTTCTTTCTCCAATGGCACCCGCGTTATAGTGCGTCAAAGCATGAAAGGACTGTACCCATGAATAAATGCAACATGATATCATTACCGATACAATTTACATGTGCCATTTTAAAAGATGATATAAGTGGATCTATTTCAATGTCTCCTGAAACAGCACCTTCGATCATTATCTTTTCGTTTTATTTACATTCCTGCTTGAATCATGCGCACCCCTGTCTTCGACCTCCTCAAATAAATGTACACGCTTTCTGAAATAATCCCCGATTAAGTCGTCCATCAAATTGGCCCGATCACGCCGACGCCTCCAAGCGATGTTTTTGGCTCCGGTATGAGCTCTCGTGGAACTAGGGGAGGAGGGGTGAGAGATGGAATGAATTATTGAGAGGCAAAAGGGAGTCGATAGCTTTAAGATGATTCTTCATCTTCCTCAGGCAAGCAGCCAATCAATCTCTTATTCCAACTCGACACAACTCTCGCTCTCCGGCTCTATGCCTATAAATCCTAAAGCATCATATCCCTCGATTCCGGCGTCGCCAACCCAAATTTCCCCGTTACTCCCTCCCGTCTCGCAGGCCATTTCATTCCCAAACGCTCTCCGGTAGCACCTGGCTCCCGGTGCACTTAAGGGACCTCACTACATCGGCAAAAACAATCGCATCACACCCATCACGATTTCTCATAACCTTAATAAGTGGATGGACACGATAAACGAAGTAGAAGCCATTTAAATGATAGCTTCAAAATATGCATTTCTAATTGTAGCTTATCGACTGATGTTGGTTGAATATTCAACATAGTTTTACTGTCGAATTACTCACGCACGTATTCAACTTGAACATGACTTGCAAGATTAACAAACAGCTTTAAGAAACCTACCAGAACATTTTACTAAAAAGCATACAATTGAAATGATATCTGCATACAAATACTAAATTAACATACTGCTATTACAAATGAATTGGGAATGTATATCAAAGAAGTTATGGATATGCATACAAGTATCAACAATTGATAAAGTTGTAGATAAATGCTATAACAATAGTCGCATATTCATTACCAAAACGTTCCATGATCAATATGACTGTAGGACAGCGTAGGCATTCAGTGATATTCTAGTCTAGCATAATGTAAAAAACATAAATGATGTGAAAGTTAGCGGTCGATTAATATTAAGAGACCAGTGTTTTTCCGTTTTTCGATCAGTCATCTATCCTTGCTTCCTTGCCTTTATTAGTTCAATGCAGGTGGGGACTGGTTGCTTGCGGTTTTCTCTTCCTCTGTATTCTACATTCCACTATCACATAAAACACTCAATATATACGTTATTACGTATATGTTGAGTGTTTTATGAGTTTGGCTGGATTACATTACTCCAGGCCCTAAAATTTTAACCAACTATATTATTAACTTACTCGTTTCCTCAATGATTCAATATTGAAGATCATTTTTTGTTAATCACTTAATGGCTATATGAGTTTCAATATTTACCATACCAAAATTTTGATAATTTTACCTTAGGAAGAAATGCAAAGGAAAATGTTTTGGGTAAGTAGAGATTTTTGGCTAGACCACCGCGTTATTGCTATGGTAATGGGTTAAAAAAAGTTTTGCGTAGGCAAAGGAAATGATTTGGTAAGTTTTATTAATCTGTTCCTTTATTTTCCACAGGAGATACATGGAGAAAGAGATTTGGAGTGAGAGTTTTGATAGTTGGTTGCCACGTACGCAATTTTGGAGGAGATACAACAACGAGCCACTAGCTGTCTTATTAGACTCAATTACCCCAAGTTATGTTAATGTTGTATAAGTTTGTTTTTTTTTATTTTGTCCCTTTGATATTTATTGCATTGGAGCTCAATAACCTTTTCGTAATTTAGGCGATGAATATTTTTTTACAGTTAAATTGTTTTATAGAACTTTTATAGAACTTTGGACAGCTGTTAGCGGAAAGGAAAAAATCCTTGCTTGAGTGCAGGGATAAAATCTTAATGCAATAAATTTTATTTTATTATAACTGCAACAACGCCAATATTCTACATGACGGCACCTTTCTTAATTGTTTTTTTTATAGAATTTTAGTCAATGTACAGTAACAATACCAAAATTTGAAAGATTCCTGCCATTTCGCAAAAAATCAATGTAAAAACCTAAATGTAGCCAACGATGTATTTATAAATAATACAAAACAAGATATGATATCATTAAAAAAGAGAGCCAAGGTTTTTAATTACAGAAAAGGCTAAAATACAAACTGTAATTTATGAATAAAAAATTTGGTAGTACCTAAGATACCCCACTCAGCCGTTCGTTAAGTTTTATAGACACAGTTACGGAATGGTTAAGGATGATACCTTAAATTTAAAACAAGAAATATGAAACAAAATACAGACATTTAAAGAAAACTTTACCTCGGAAATTATATTTTTTTACATGATGTACGCTAAATATTTCAAGCTCACCTTAACGGAAATAAATTCTAGAGAGAACACCGATATCTGCGCATTTGACCAAGATCAAAAAGGCAAAAACTTAGATCACGTGATGGATATGATGAGTTTGATTGGCTGGCTAACATTATATAGTTACTTTTTATGTTGCTTACTAATTTTAGACTGCATATCCAACAGACAACGTATCCGCGAGGGATAAAGAATAACAAAATTAAAATACATCCGATATTAAGTGTTTACAGTTTCCTTAAATTCCAGAAATACTTTAATTGATAATTAAATTATGGCCTTTTGGTTACCGTGAAAACCTTACGCACGCTTTTGTAAATATTCCAACCATAGTATAGCCCAACTTTAATCAAAACAAACAAGTCAGGAGAACAGAATCGTTGAGCGGGAGTGATGCGTCTCCTTAAGCTTTATACGACGAAGCCAATGGACATACGCTCTAACCAGTGCAACCGAAGCCACGCCTTGCCCTCGAGGAATCGACGTATTTATTGAGGAGCGAAGCTGCGAAGAGAAGAAAAAAAAAGACAGTCACGGCAAGACATCGTAGCCGGTTCGGTGTGAGCACCGCGCTCCAGTGGATTGCGACCGATGCGCCGAGCGATGCTCGCCTGTGGGAATTGCACCCTTCGCGAGCTTCTTAGCCCATCGATCCAGGTAGTCTTTGAAACGCATCTCAGGCGTGAACGGAGGCGGAATAATTCTGTCCGAACAATATCGTCGAGTTTTTTTTATGGATACACGACGCAAGATCCAAACCAGTTACATCATAACACCAAGATTTGAGTTGCGTTAAGCAAAGAATGTTTATATTCCACGAAGATCAGCGATTTAACGTCGTATTTCAAGGAAAAGTTAGGCGATGGTGGCAAATATTATCTGATCGCTCATTGATGTCAATCTACTGCAGTCATATCTAATTCGCAAGCATCATCTTAAAAGGTATTGACACTTAAACGTTCCATGGGCGTTATATTGCGCCACGTAAAATCCTTAGATGTTTGATATGGGCGTAATATTACGCCATCCATCTTTTGAAAACTTGTGTATGGCGTCGAAGATCGAGGGTTTTACTCAATATTTAAGATGAGATTGAGAGAGTAGTAGAAAAATGTTCTCTGAGTACCTACTTATTGAAGCCTAACAATTACAGTCAAATATGATCCACCATCATCATCATAACACGTTTTAAGACTTAGGCGTGCTATTATGGGCGTAATATTACCACCATACGTGAAACCCTTAGATTTCTGATATGGGCGTAATATTACACCATCCATTTTTTTTTAAATTGTAGCTTCCCATTTTTGATTAAAGTTTTTCAAACCTCTAAATTAACTAGTGAACAATAAATATTCAAGATCCAAATCAGTTACATCGTAACGCCAAAAAGCGAGTATCGCTAAGCAAAACAATTTTTTTTTTCTCCCGAAGATCAAGGGATCGAAGGCATGCTGATTGCGCAAATTCTTTTATTTCTACATTAAATTTGATTCTAATTTTTTTTAACGATAATTTCCCATTGTTGTATTCTGATTGCATTTTGCAATGGCTTTTTGTTCACATACTTTTTATTCAATTTATTCGTTGCATAAGAACACTTGTTTCTATGATGAATCACAGATGAGATGCTTTTGTTTTAAACTATTATGTGGTGTACTGCGGAGCACTGTATTGTTTCGTTTAATGCCAACCCTTACAAAAGACTGAATCTTTAATGTGCACAACTTCACTGTTTATCGTTATATCTAGGTGAATTTTTTGGGCAGTGGAATGAATCTTCAATATTTAAATATTATTATTATATTAATCAGTATTTTAGATGAGAGTCAGGTGCAGGTAGCCAAATATTCTCTTAGTAATATTTGAATCGATCTATTGCAGTCATATGGAATTCACCATTGTCATTTTAAAAGTTATTAACAATTTGCGCGCAACGGATGTAATATTACGCCATCCGTTGTTTTGAATAATTGTAGTTCCCTATTTTGAAACCAGTAGGTACCAACCTCTAAATAAAAAAGTTACGAAAACAAGAGCAAAATTCATTATTTAAAATGATACCAAACCTCAATTCCTCGCATAAAGGTTGGTCGGTAAGAAATAATTTTGAAAATGGCAGGAACTGGGGTGCGGCATGACTACGTCGGAACAATAACGTCGATATTTACTTTTTTAATGAATGTACGACGCAAATTGCAAACCAGTTACATCATAACGCCAAGACGCTAGTGCGGTTAAGCGAAAAATGCGTTTTCCCTACGAAGATCAGATGATTTCCTTTGTATTTCAGGCAAGAGTTAGAAGTGGGTGGAAAAATATTCTCTTGAGTTCTCATTGAAGCCTTACCCACAGCAATCACATCTAATTCACTATCATCATCGTAAAAGGTCTTATCGCACATGCTATGGGCATAGTATAACGCCCATATGTGAAATACTTCAATTTTTGATACGAGCATAATATCACGCCATCCGCCTTTTGAAAAATTCTAATTTTGCTATTTTCAACAAAGTATTACTCACCTCTAAATACACTAATGGAGATGAAAATAAAAGCAAAATTCATGACTGAAAATGATACCAAACAACCTATTCTTCGCATCAAAGGTTGGTTGATAAAGAAACCGCTCTAGAGTATAGAGAATGGCATGCATCAGGGTGTGGAATGATTCTGTGGGAACAATAGCGTAGAGATTTATTTTTGATGATTTTACGACGCAATTACAGTTAAATCGTAAAGCCAAGAAGCGAGTGTCTTTAAGCAAAAGTGTAAGTGTATTTTCTCACGAAAATCGACGGAGTAACTACGTATTTCAAATAATATTTTGGAGTAATTGCCAAAATATTCTCTGAAAATTAGGACTTATTGAAGCCGATTTACAGCAGTCAAATCTCATTCACCATCATCATCCTAAATGGAATAAATATCATATCAAATCGATCGTAAATGCATCATTTATGAGGAATAATGCTTATATCATACATTAAATCGTCCAACCATTAACTCTCATCATTTTTATTTCTCGTTTACTTGCCTTCTGTCATCTAATACGGTTTAGACACATTGAGTGACAAAACCCTGCAGGTTAGTCTCAATTTTATCAAATTATAAATTTAGAAACTTAATGAAAACATGTAAATTTTAAGTAATCAAAATATGAGGATATAAAAATTGATTCACTGAGCGGTACCTATCCATGGTAAAGTTAGTATTTATGATATTTTGGTTAGCTAAATTTAAGAAGTAAGTCTTAGAGCAAGCTAACAAGTCGAAGAACTTCCTTCCATTGACCGGATTTCTTTCAAAGGTTCTGCGTAATTGATCATATTAGGCTTGTATCAAAAGAAATAACATTAAAATATGACACATGTTTTGCATAATAATCATATTTTAAATTATTATAAATAATGACAGTCGAGTGCTAAACTTCAACGCGCCCGGTGCTTCTTTTGTTGCTTTTTGTAGATTAATTTAACAGGGATAAGTGATCACGTATTCATAAGAGGAGAGAAACAGTAAGTGAGCATTTAGTGTTTGAAACGTTTAATGATAATATTATTTGGTAATTTATAGGTGGCATTCACGGTTGCGACCCACATTTCCCCAATATACTGAAAGAACTTTGAACAGTGTACAGAGAAATTCTAAAAAAAAACAGCCAGCGTATACTCGACTTTGTGTAGAAAATATGATCTCCTTCGCAAAGATGCTTAAGATCTTACCAGCATCGTTCATATATGGCATGAAAGCGTTTGCATCACAGCATATCATCTTTCGCCCACAAATAGTTCGCGTGTGCATTAGCAGACATTTCTATGTGACGCTTGGGGAATGTGTTCTCAGATGAAGGACGACACATCAATTCTGCTCGACCGGTGTTTAAGTCACGTATTGCTGCTTTAAACTTCAAGATATTATCTTGCAATTTTCAAGGCATAAATTTGAGGTAGATAGGGTATTTCCCACTCAAAAATTACGCAGATCTTAAATTTGGACACTATATTTCCTTATTTTCTCAGATTCATACGTATTGCCCTTTAAATATAGGAAGATAAAAATATATTCTTCAAGTTTTGCCGATTGCCTTCACACAAAAATTGCTCAAATCAACGGTTTCCAAAATTTAAATTTTTGACACGTAGCATCTACTTTAAACGCTGAAAATGTTCATGTGTTAACTCTCCTTCCCGGATCTCCGAAGTTTGATTCGAATGTGGATCTATTTTCACTCAACAGATGTTCCTTCTAGCGCATTATTATTTTCGTGAGCCCGATAATTAGGATATTGGAGATTTTTCCCAGCTGATCCAATGGTTTTCGAATCATAACCTGAATGAAGAATTCGGACAACGCCAAACTTAAATCATCGAAATGCGAGGTGGTCGAGGAAAGGTCCCTCAACCCTTTGCGTGTTAATTTCACACGGTAAGGGCTTAGTCTGGGTAAACCTGAGTCCTCAACAAACCAAATTAACCTTCCGATTGAAACGCTAAGTGAAATAGTAAGTATTTCATATTAAGGTTAAGGTTGCCATTCGCTAACAGTTAACAAATTAGCAAATTAGGAGCCAAAATTTGATTTTCATTATCATAATTACAAATTATTGCACTGCGAACTCTCAGCTATCGCCAAGTTAACCTTTGTACCTATAGTATTAGCTGACCCGGCGAACTTCGTACCACCTACAGTTTAGTTACACCGCTTATAAATCATGAGTGGCTTTACTGATTTTAATATTTTAAACATACAATGATAAATTAAGAGAACTATAAAAAATAAGAGTTACAATGGCTTGTAAGGATGGCATTTTCTTTCTACGTAGTACAGACGGGCACGCATACGCAGAGAAATTTTCCAACACAATATTTATGGTTTTCAAATTTGATTTCAAACAACGCATCATAGTGAGCCCATTTGGTTGATTATTGGTCGATAATGAGGGACACAAGGGATGATGAAACTCGAAAAGTTATTCGATTTTTTAATGAAAATCACATTCAATCGATAGCAACTGATTGGGACCTCCTTTAACAGGAGTCGCGTGGATACGAAATTTGGGGTAGCTATCCTCAGACAGTGGCCCTGCGGCTTCTCCCCTTAACCCTTAAGAAGGTGGCTGTTGTAAGATCATTTCACTACGAATTCCGGCATTGGAGTATCTCGACAAGGGCGTACCCAGGATCAAAACCAGGAGGGGCAAGCCATGGTTGTTCAAGGAGTAGGTAAAATTTAAGCATGGAAAAGGTGAATGAAATCAACATTTTGAGGAAACTGTGCCGGCTCTTAATTAGTTTTTAAAATAATTTGCTTGAAAAAATATTATTTTCCTTAAAGACATTTGCGATTTTCGATTTAAGGGGGGCCCCCTCTTGCCCCTCACTGGGTATGCCCATGTATATTGAGCCGAGTTTTGAGACGTGATGGGCATCATCGTGACGTTGAGTCATGGCCTGATGAAGACAATCGTCGAGGGACAAGTAGATGCCAAGAACGGAAAAGGAAGACCTCGGATAAAATATATGGCACAAGTAAAGAAGGACGTGAAAGAGAGGAAATACGTAGATGTGAAAATATTAGCCGGAAGAAAAATTGATTGGAGAACTTCGTCAAACCAATCTTACGACTGTTGACCAGTCATGATAACGATGATGAGGTAAGTCATTAAATTCATATATAAATGAATAAATTGAACATCTTCTTGCCCTAGGGTGGGCACATAGAAAAACTTAATAATAAAAGAAAAATAAACAAAAAATAAAAGGAGGGAACTTACGGTGAATAGTAATTTCTTTCGAATTTTCGATGGGACGCAGCCCATCTTTTTCAAGTGAGAAGAGGAAGAAAAGTGAGGGTGGAAGGAAGGGTGATTCCTCAGCTCTATCCGATTTAACCTTCGTCTGGTATTTTAAATCAGCATTTGTTATTTCCAAAAAAGGGAGCTGATAAGCCCATTTTGAATATAAATCGCTAATGAGTGACAAAAGTGTTGATGAAATATGAAAACATATTTGATTTTTAATGAAAATTACATTCACTTGTTTCTCATTGGAAATCCTTATAACAGAAGCCGCGTGGATATGTGGTATATTTATTCCAAGACGGCGGGCCTGCCGCTTCTCCCCTTAACCCTTAAGGAGGTGGCTGATGTAAGTTCATTTCACAACGAATTCCGGGATTGGCGTCTCTCGAGCCGAGTTTTGAGACGTGACGCGCGATGCGCAAGCAGTTTCAGAGAAACGAGCCAAGGTGATTAATGCGTCCAATTATCTTTCCCTCCACCTCCACACATGACTTCGAAGGAAGAGTTTGCTGCCTTTTGAAAGTTCGGGAAGATTCACTGAGAAAACTCAGCAGTCATAATATGATCTTCCCCCGGCATAATTGCATTTCCTACTGTAATAAACGCTAAGCGATGTCAACCCCGCGATGGATTAACTTCATTAAAGTTAACTTCGGGGAACATAGCAAGACTTAGTTACAGGAAGATGTGGTATTTGAAAAGATGGATTGTAACAATGTGTCAGAAATGATAAGGGCAGATGGTAATGAATAGCCGTTCGTATTATCGTCGTTCATTGGAAGCATTTACCAGTTGGACTAAAATAATTTCCTGCAGTACGCTTGAGGCCATGAAACTTTACTACATAAATCAATACCCTATCATATGAGCAAATAGGGTAACTATATCAGAGGAAAACAAAAATTAATAAAAATTGGAAAGGCATTTGAAGTCATGCCATGGTCATATCATTTCCAAAAAAATATTTTTACAACAACTTAGGCTATTTTCATTTTATTCTCATACGAAAGTAAACAATTTAGCCGCAAAACTACCTCACAATGAATTATTCTAGAAAGGAAATCACCCTATAAAAATGAAAATAGATGAGCTTAGTTAAATAAATTTGATGAGCGTATTTTACATGAAATACCAGCAAGGAATGAAATATTGTTTTCCATTTCCTGGTTGAAATCTTATCCAAGAATAAATTGAGCTAGAGGATCGTGATCCATGGTATGGGAAGAATGAAAATAAACAATCTTACACTTGAAGAACGAAAAATGTAACTATCGTTAGGAATACAACCCGTTGTCCGTAACGATCATTGCAACAATCTGCAAAGTAACGCTAAAATAGGCACCTCCATCATATGGACAAAATTATTGTTTTCAGGAATATATAGCTGAGCTACATAAATATTTCGATGTCGACGCTGTACATGAATATTATTAATAGTGGGGCGGGAGAGTTCTGCCAAATTATTCCAACGAGATACGGGAAGCTAAAAAAATTATAGGAGTACTAGATGTTGCACAAAAGTAAAATATCATAGGAGAAATAGGCAACGATAAACATAGGGTGTGAAGGGGTGTTGTTAAGTGAGGTAGAGGATGAACAGATAGGTACGTATTTAAGCTTTTTGGAAATACGAGTACGATTTGCTCATGATATCAGCATGAGCATTTTGCAATCACAGGTGGTCAGTAAGGAAAGTACTCTGTAACGTCGTTACTGATAGAAATGAAGATAAAATATGATAGAAATGAAGTTAGAATTTGTTAAGCCAGAATTTGATAGGACGTATTTTTTGCATCCTAGTTCGAAGAATTTTTGCAGGGAAACAACCAACAAGGAATAAAATACGTAATTACAGTAGCTTTTGAAACAAGGAGAAGCATCTCTTTTCGTTGATATAATCATCTAAATAAAGGTTAATACAAATACGACAATATCCAATCTGACACCAATAGTGGGACTCAAGTAGCATTCGGAATGAACACCACCCGTTTGCTATAACCCTCATCTGGTGAAACTGGGACATAACGCTAAAATAAGCACTTGAAGCGTTCGGGGGAAAAAAAATTGACTGCAGACAGGTATCGTAGGGCTGTGGAAAAATTTCTATGACGGCTCCGCGCATGAAAATTTTTAACAGCGGGTGAGGGTGTTGGCTGGAGAGAGAATCCCGCCAAATTTCTCCTCCAGAACCATTAAGCTCCGCGCGCACCCAGAGAGCAGTTTTATTTTTTTACGACTTCACCGTCGCGTTTCGCGAATCGTTATGCCACCTGAGTCACGCACGCTCCCGAGAATATTCGTTTCTTTTTTTTAACTAAATTTTTCATTTGTTTCCTCCGGCATCATTCACGCCCTGTTTCTCAGCGCTGCGTTCTGCACTCCGTTAAATGCGACAGCCCAGTGCTCGCACTCGCGAAAAAAAAATTGCACACGACTTCAGCGCCGAAAAAGAGATAGAGAGGGGGAATGCGTGAAGAGTGCTAGAAAGAGGGAGGGAGGGAAGGAGGGAGAGACAAAGGGTTATGGCCTAAAAAAAATCGGCCGAAAAAAAAAGATGGTCGCATAACTGCCGTAAATAACTCTCATGACCACGCAAAGTATGGAACAAGAAAGGAAAGTTTAGGGGAAGCACTTCAAAACGGTTACGACGAGTTGTTATGCGAGAACGTTTGTAGTACCCATCGACAGAGAAGAAGGTATACTTTAAACCGAGTAACGGGATTTCTGTGATGGCTAAAAACTGAAACCTCTCATTCCACCCACAATCAGTCAAAGTATGAAGTAGTTTCATCGTCTAAATCGTTAATATTATTTAAAAAGTGAACTTTTGGTATTTTGGAATGAATTTCTGTGTATAAATGACATTGCATAATCATTATCCCTTAAAAAGTCAAATTTATTGCCTATGAAGATTACGAATGAAAGCGCATACAGGAACTCCAATGTAAGATGTTCCCACTATACACGGTAAAAGGGAATAAGTCGCTCGAAATGCATCTTATTACCAAGAGAAATATTGGAGGAAAAAAGGGCAACATGACTGCCGTAAATTACTCCGACGACCACGCAAGGTATGAAACAAGAAAGGAAAGTTTAAGGGAAGCACTTCAAAACAGTTACGACGATTGTTATGCGAAAATGTTGGAAGCGCGCGGAGACCGAGAAGAAGGTATACTTTAAACTGAGAAATGGAATTGGTGTGCTCTAATGGTGGATAAAAACTGAAACCTTCCATTCCCAAGCCGCAAGCAATCAAAGTGGCTACGTAGTTTTATTGGCGAAAACATCGTGTCATTGTTTAGGTGGACTTTTGTTGGTGAATTTCTGGGAATGAATATCATAAGACAATAATTCTACCTTAACAGATAAAATGTATAGCCTATAAAGGTTTCCTACATGCAAATATGGGAATTCCCAGGTTACTTGTACGCATTAAATAGGGAAATAGTGAATAATTATATCAAAATGATTCATATTGCAATAAAATATTTTGCAGGAAAAAAATGAGCGCATTAAAATCCGAAAATAACTCATATAACCAAGGAAAGCATGGAACAAGAAAGGAACCTTTAAGTGCGCACTTCAAAACTGTTTCAACGAGTTGTTATGCTAAAACGTTTGAAGTAAGTACCCATTGACAGAGAAGAAGGTATAACTTAGACTCTAATGCTGGCTCAAAACTGAAAATTCCCATTCCACAGCCACAAACTATTGAAAAATTAAGTAGTTTCATTGACAAAATCATCTTTTTATTTTATGAACTCTTGGTGATGAATTTCTCGGTATGAATGTCATAATACAATCAAGCTGCCTTAAAAGATAAAATTAATATGCCTTTGTCTACGTATACCTATTCTCTATGCATGTATTGGAAATTCAAGGTTATTATTAAGTAATAAAAACTGAATCAGTCGAAATTACAACAAGAAATTTCGCGGGGAAAGAAATGGCCGCATATCTCACGTTAATAACTACGTAACGACGCAAACTATGGAACAACAAAGGAAAGTTTTGGGGCGCACTTCAAAACCTTTACAACGAGTTTTGATGCAAAAGGGTTTGAAGTACCAATCGACAGAGGAGGTATTTACTAAACTCGGAAATGGGATTGCTGTGCTCTAATACAAGCTTAAAACTGAAAATTTACATTCCACAGCTACAAGCAATCAAAGAATGAAGCACTTTTATTGGAAAAACTATCGTTTTAATTGCAATTTTTAAAGCCAAGTCCGTGGTTTCCGAGCCATAGCGTGGACTGTTACGCTATCCGGGTTGCAGAATTCCAATGGCAATTTTACAGAGTATACAAAGATTGCGTAATGAAAATCTCAGATGGCTTGGCACAGTACATGGTGTGATTATACTATGGGATTAGTAGAAGAGAGAAAATCGAAGAACGCAACTTACAAGCATAAAATATACAGGATGAGTTTTCCTACCAAAACTGATCAAGAGAGAAGGCCAACAACTAAATATTTAAAAAATAACGCAGGTATTTTCTTAGTGATGAGAATTGCGTTCCATTGAAAAGATAAAATTCGCGAGATAAAATGTGTAGCCTGGTGGCGAACAAAAAGGTTACTACTGCATACCATATCCTTTTTACTCGCTAATAATTGCTTACTTCATCATTGGTGACCTCATATTCTGCTCATGTAAGTTCATACGAGGGATGCTTTGCCACAAATCAGATCTCTTAAAGAGAAAATTAGCAGGATGAGTTCACATTAAGCAACCGGCAGAACGTGAGTTATCTTTCAGAGAGAAAAGGTTATTGATTTCGTTCGCAGGATAAGAAGCGTTCGTGTGAAGCGCAGGGCATTCTTGTTTTTCATTTTCGTAACCATTAATCCCATATTTTTCACCCAGTGGCGTGGATAAGAAGCCACGATATATCTGCCCGAGAATTTCTTTCCCACCACTCCGTAATTCCTAAACACTTCAGTCTTGATCATAAACGGTCCTGAAAGGTCAAATTAAGAAACCACTCATTATCTTTTCCAATAGGCCGGTTACGACCCCCCTCGTTCCTCTTTTTCCCGCCACCCTTTTCACGGCGCTCCCATCGGAGCAGACGGTTTGTAGGAGGAGAAATGAGGCCCGATGCTAATCTTTGTAGGCGCCCAGGCGAAGTGTTAACCATTACCCTTTTATGCCTTTAGCCCGTCCCCCTGAAATGCTTTCCACGCCCTGAAATTTTCCAAGAAAAACACCAAAAAGCCTGGTTATATTTACCATCTTCCTTTGGCCGTTTTGGCGTAAAACATTTTTTATGGTCACAGACGCAAGCTAAGGGATTGATGAAAACCGGACTACAAAAAAAACGTCTCCCCCCTTTCTCTTGAAGTACTACAAAGCGCGAAGAGGGATAGAGAGATTTAATTTATTACGAACGTCAGGTTTTTATTTTTCCACAATACGCTTTGCTGTGTGGTGCGTATCCGCTAGAAAATAAGGCACTATATTTAATGTAAGCGGGAAATTAGAAGAAAGTTTACTCACACCGTTTGGAAACGCAGTTAAAAGGAAGGGCTATATTATGACCCAATTGTTCTCTATAAGCTTAGCAAAGTAGTTAGAATTCTCTTCAGCGCGACCAAATACATTTGAAAACTTTCTAATAGCTTGAATTGCCATTGAATGCAAACTTGCTAAATATTCATTTAAAGAACTTATTCCACACGCTCGAATCACCATTCTTTGTTGTAAATGAATTCTCATCTTGATAATAAATCTATTATTACTTAGGCGATAATTTACAAATTTTCAGTGTATATGAGGAATATGTTTCCGTCAACATTTGTCAAAATTTAAAATATAACCTCAGTATTTTCTTAGATACGAATTTATTATATATGATATTTAGGCCATTTTATGAGCCTAGCAGGGATTGACTCTCTGTATCTTATACATTTTAAGCTGATGGAGAATATTTAGCTAGTAATACGTAACGGAAAATGACTAAAGAGGATCGATTTGGATAACGCGATACTTTATCTTGAGCTGCCTTCATATGCACATGTGTGGTAGGGAAAACATACTGGATAAATTTATTCAAAGATATAGTATCTTGAATATAGTATCTTGTAATTCAGTATCTTGGAGTGTAGGTCTTGAAAAACTGAAATAAAAATTTTGCCAACTTTTCGGTTTATTTAAACCTCCATTAAGACTTGAAATGGAAATATACATATAGTTTCGATACACAAATAACATAAAGGGATATAACAATTTTTATATATTCAATTAGCTTAGCAACTATAAAATATCAACATTGAAGAAAAGGTATGTATCAAAATTATTTTTGTAGCTAATTTGCAACAGAATTTGTTCCATTGATACAAGTTTGTATTTTATTTAAAAAGACACTTTATTAATATTACATACATAGACGTCAAGAAAAAACGGATTTTAACCATAAAGAGATAAAAATGAATAGAATTAGAATTTGACGTTGATCGAAGAACTATTTACCTCAAGAGTTCATAGCACTTATTACTAAGACCCGTGAAATGTGCAAATCACACTAGAGAATGATGCACCAAGAAGTACTCTACTTTATCCTTGGACGACTCGCTCTAAACCGATTTCAAGAGGCGAGAACTGAATACCTTCATTCATCTTGAAATTTAAGACGATAAATAATTCAAAGGGGAGGCTACTGCGGATATCATTTTACGAAATATTTTTTTTCCTCCTGAGAAGGGTGAGCTTTTGAGGCGCTTCCTCGAATGATCAGCGGCTCACACCGAATTTATCACCGGAAATAACACCAGCCCGAGGGGGATGAAATTTTTCACTTCAGGGTCCCGTCACATAAACGCCCGAGGTCATTGGCAAAGCCCGGAATTATCATCTGTATTAGATCAATAATAACAGCACTTGTGGGTACGTGCGGCCGTGTTGGCAGCCAGCGGTTCATAAAGCGGCATCCAAGTTGTCGGCATTTTTCCCATTCACACAACACATGCACTGAAACTTCTGGGACAACGAATGGGTCGGAACCATTTCCGCCACGGTTTAAGAGAGCGGTTCACGTTTTAAAATTTATGGGGGGGATAGGAGAGAGCTCCCGCTGACCCTGCCTAGGCACATGACAAGAAATATATTTCAAAGGACGGAGTTCGAAGTAATGTAATGTTTTCCGACGGGAAAATTGGTCACTTCTCATTCTACGAAATCTTTTAAAGATTATTTCCACTTTTTTACTTCATTGGAAGGATGACAGGTTATAAAACTCAAATGGCTGAGAAGGGAAATTTTTAGTTTTGTGTTCGTAACGCGGAAATATGTCTCGATCGTTTCGTTGAAATGTCACAGAGTAATTTATCAAAAGCCCTAAACCGTTGCATCGTTAACATGGAATAATAACAGCTGTTAGAGTTTTTTGACTACGTGGTTAAAGTAACCACCTGTAACACAACTTGTTATCACATAAATTAAAATTGAGAAAAGTGGCCCAGGTGGGCTATCATTATTTTCAAGTATGGAAAAGCTAACATGTATATAGATATAATTAAAACAATATAACATTGCTTTACATAATTTTGCTTCCATTTCTGGGAAAAAAACATAAATTAAGTCACAATTGAGTATTTGAGCCAAGTAAGGTACGGAAAAATATAATAAATTCAAATACAGTAACGGATACCGTAACAAAAACCTGTTATATAAATATGCGTTTAACAAGGAAAGGACTAAGCAAGTTATTACAACTGAATGATGAAGATGTAAAATAATTTAATACCTGCAATACGCAAATGAATTATTTATTCTCTAATGCTGTAAATAGACTTTTTAATGTCAACTTTTTGCGGAGAGGTATCGTAGAACAACATATCGAATAGTAAAGAAAGAGATCGTATTCACCACTAATTTAATTATAGCTTATAACACGTCTTTCGAATGCTACACAATATTACCAGGTAGTACCAATTAGCGGAAAATAAGATATCTTTTTTATCATCCAGGCGATTTTTTACTTATCCTGAAGTGGGACAGATGACGCGTCACATAAAACATTAATATGATATATTAAACTTCAGTTAGAAGTAATTAATTATAAGATAGGATATCTGAGGCTTGGTCCTTGGTAAAGGACTTACAAGCTAACACATTATGGACACAACAAAGAACAAGACGTAAATCATAAGAGAGTGGTTGATTACTTATTTCAATTGAATATCGGAAAACAAGAATGCAAGTACGATGGAGTAATAATGAAGCATAATTAGACAAAACACTCAGGTTAAATATCAGGTAACCCTTTAAACATCTTCAAACGAGTACTTCCCACACGAGGTGCTCAGGGAAAGAAACTGAGTTTTCAAACTTGATGTAAAATGTTTGCATTCTTACCATTCAACGGAGGTGAGTTTTACTCTCACCTATTCAAACCAAACGTCGGATTAGGCAATAAATTAAAGGAATAAAAAGGATGGAAGAATTTTTTAGGCAGCTCACGCTAAGCTTGTAACAACTACAATGAATGTACCTATGGTTGTGGAAGATATGATATCTTCGATGGCTCTTAAAATAAAATAAATCCCTATAATCCATGATCACATTGATTTAAACACCTTTAAGTTCTCATCCCTCATTTAATGTGAGATAACACCGATATAATTTGAAAATTTCGAAGCCTTTCCTTAAAAATATTAACATAAATTAATGCATCCACGTTTCATAAAATACTCCTTTAAACTCGATACTATTTGCCGCAAAACTTGTTAAGGCATTACAAAGGGACAATATGCAGTCAATATTTACCAAAAAGGTGCCTTTTTTTCAGGGAATTAAAGGATTTCGAATGCGCGATCGCTAACACACGGTCCCGTAATCGCCTCGAAGAATCAGAGCTGCTCTAATTCCCATAAAATTGATCCAACTGCGGATAAATCTGACTACGACTCTCAGACGGCTGCAAAAAGGTAATTATTTAGAAAACGCTCAAAATCGCTCAATGGTTTGTCCTTCGCTTGGAATGAAATACGGGCAGAAAAAATAATACCGTGATATATTCAGTGCTTCCATCTTTTGTCGAAACTTGAAAAAAAATAATGCGCAATATTTCCGTAGAAGGACTCTTGAAATTCGAAAATGAATGATTACGAGTTTTATAATTTATATGGCTCGTGTGGTACCTTCCCCTTTATAAATGAAACAGTAGCATTCAAGTATTTTTTTAGCATTTTCAGGACATTGAGGAAACGTCCGATGATAATTTTTGCTTTAGGTTATGAATCTAATACACCTAATTAACACTAAAGTTACTCAGGCTAGTTAAATTTATTCACATATCAAATTGATGCGATTTAACTTTCAGTAAGAATACGAATTTAAGATATTTTATTAAATTTTAATGAATATCTTTACACAGCAGTGCATAATTACACACAGCAAAAATGAAAAATTAAGTATTACCCTTTGGAACTGTATTTGCCAATTAATTTGTCATAATTATCCAATAACCAATATTCAATGCTAGTATGGGTCTACATTTAATAAGATAAATACGAAAAATTCATCGGAAATTGTAGTGCCAATGAATTTTTCCATAGGAATGTTTAAATTCAAAGTAAACTTTCTGCAGCCGCTTGAGATTAGTAGGTAGGTAAAGCCGTAGTTGGATAAATATTATGGGAATTAGAACAACTCTGAAATCAAATTCACCCTCAGTAATAATGCCTAGAGAAAATTTTTACCCTTTAAAATGGAGGAGAGATCATCAAGGTGGCCGAACATTTGAAAGCAGAGTTACCACACGGCAAGACAGCAAGATACCAGCAGCCATTATCCCTAATCCCACATATATCCTTCTCCTCCGGCTGCATCCTATGGAAGTGAAGGATTCCATCACTAATATGACCTATTATTACAGAATTTATCGTTATAATGTTTAATCTCCGAACATGATTCATCTAAAACTCTTAGAGAACCTGGACTCATAAAAACAACTAATAAATTCATGCACATACAATTTTGGATTAACTAGAATCGATGTTAGATTCCGATGCATGGCCTTTTTTTCCCACACTTTCAAAGTGCATGGATACCTCTAATTGAGGAAAAATCACTCTATAAATGCATGCACCGGATGTATCCTCACCTCCTTTTGAATCGCATATAATGTTCTAAATGTAGCGTAGCACAAGATGATTCTCGTGCATGAGTGTTCCATGGCAGACACTTTTGGAACCGAACGTAATTGCCTTATTGTACGTGAATCATTGCCGTCGCTGTTATCAGCACGGCAGGGTAGTTAGTAACGGTACAATCTCTGCTTCCTTATTAGTCCTTTTTCCTGTGACGACTGGAATAAATATTCCACTCCCGAGGTGCCCAATGCAACAAAAATACCACTAGCTACAGTTAAAATGAAATTAATCCACATCTAATAGGTTTTCACAAAAATGTCACTCTCATTGGTGATTTGATTAATTCCTGAATCAAAATGATGGCTTTTTTAGCATTGATTACGCCATAGTAGTAGATTTTGATTGTGTTCCAAGTCTTGGAACACCTCATAAACTATTTTATTTCTCTGAGGCTTTGGGGGGGGGATCTATCCTCTCATCCCCCCCATAGTTACGCCACTTCTGTGTGGAACATAACAAAGTTTACTTTTATATCTCTCTTCGGCATAAATGCGGGATGGCATTAGTCTTTTTTTAAACTCATATTTTTTCATGACAGGAAATATTGGAAACGAGCGATTTTGCCTTGTTGTGAGTGAATCAATGCCCTTGCTGTTATCATGACAACAGGCAGTAGGCATGATAAACTGTAATTTATTCTGTTTTCAGTTCAACCACAGCCAAAACCACACCATTCTTTAATGATGACCATGCAGCACACAAAAATTATCGAATTTTTGAAACCTTCGGAGTAGATGTATAACGGCTTACGTCTTTGTCTAAAGGTATCTCTTTCCATAATAGACAATATTGGAAAAAATTTTAATTAATTCTGTTTTAATTTAAATCAAGATTAAACCCACTCCATTATTTTATGGTAACCTCATTTGCACTTACAATATGCAAAATGTATCGCATTTTTTAAACCTTTTTTTGAAATTTTTGGCATAAATGCTGCAGAATGGCATTCGTCTTATATTTATACGTATCTATTTCCATAACAGACAATATAGGAAAAACTGTAATTTACTCTGTCTTCATTTAAACCACGGTGAAAAAAATACCATTCTTTTTAGATAACCCTGATTTTCCGAATCTTGAAAAATCTTGGTAAACATCACATCTTTTTTAATTTTTGGAACACCCTTCGGCATTTTCTAAGGCATATTTCTTTGGTTCATTCGTATCTATTTCCATAACAAACATTGTTGGAAACAACATCCTTGCCTCGCTGTGTAAAAAATCAATGTTGTTGCTGTTGTCAGCATAGCAGAGGGCAGGCAGTAGACAACATCACCTGTAATTTCGACCTTCCAGGTAATTTTTATGTTCACCTCTTGGTGATGACCTGAAAAGCTCAAAACCAGGTGAGCTTCTTCAGTTGAATACAACAAAATTTACCTGTTCATCTATCTTTGGCATAGATGCAGAAAGGTATCCGTTTTTTTCAATACGTATCTCTATCCAAAACAAACAATATAGGAAACCATCGCTTTTGTCTTGTTGTGAGCAAAATAAATGCCGTGGCCGCTATCAGCACAGCAGGGGGCAGGTAGCAAGAGATCACAGGCACATAATCTGTGCTCCCTTTTTTATTCCTTTCTCCTGTGACAACTGCGAGGGCGACTCCGTCTCACACGCAAGCAAGCCCCTTCTGTTTGGCAGCCATACGTATGCGCGCCACCCCTTCCTTGCCAAAGCCTCCCCTTCCCCCTGCCGAAATGGGTGAGGAGTGGATCGCAGCAATCTATTTTTAAGTGCCTTGGATAACACGGTGGGGGAGGTAGGTGGAGGGGGTGTGGAGCAGAAGGGGAATAGCAAGGGAGGGTTGAGGACAAGACGAAGATACCGATTCGCCACGGGTCGATGTAAACATAACATCGGCCTATGCAGAATTTAAGTTTTTCCCGGCGTAAGGTTTGAAGGAATATTTCTCGGGTTAAATTCAATCGGGCTTAACTTAGCGATCAAAAAAAAACAAATATAACGACTTTCAGCAGCAGCATAGTCGGAACTCGAAACGTTGGCAAAAATGGAATATTATAATGTCTATATTCTTCCGGTGCTCCCGGGTTGGTTGTTGGTTTAAGACAGCAACTAATGTGGTGTCACCGGGAGAATGGAGACATTGGAACCTCGACACCGCAGGAACCTACGTAGTCACAGAGAATTTAACTCGGTGGGAATCCCGAGAAAGGTTTACCCATAATTGACGAATTACCTCATACCACACCCGGTGGGAAACCTGACAATTATTCCGTCATAACACAGTCTACCCTAACAGGTACATTTTTGGCAATGCCATCGAGGGTTAGAATTGAGGGGGTGAGAGGACAAAATGAATACGTTAACTTATAATTAAACAGTAAGTACAGATAACAATTCATTCCACTACCGGATCTTATTTTTTCGTACTTATATCACCTTATATGGAAGAGGGGGGAGAATAGTGGGGAATAGGAGGAAGGTTTGGGCACAAGAGTTTTTTTGAGTATTTTTAGGTGTGCCAAGCGATATTGTCACGGAAATAATTAACGCAGAAAAGCTGTGTCTGAGTTCTACAGCCTTCACACACTGGTAAAGTTCTACGCAGATGTAATTAATTGAAAGTTTTTCCCGGCGTAGTGTTTGAAGGAATAATTCTCGGGTTACATTCAATCGGGCTCGACTTAGCAATCAAAGAAACAAATAAAACGAGCACTGAGGATGCTCTCCGAGTAGGAGCGGTAAACGTTGGCTAAAATGAGGAATTTCACTCGGTGGGTATCCCAAGAAAAGTTTAACCATAATTGACGAATTTGCTCATACTTCACCCGGTGGGAAAACTGAGAATTATTCAACCTTAACATTGTCTTTCCCCCACAGGTACATGGTTGGCAATAAAAACCATCATCGAGAATTATAATTGAGGGGGTGAGAGGTCAAAATGTATAAGAAAACCAATAATTGAACAGTAAGTACAGATGGGTACAGATATTAATTCATTCCATTCCCGGATCTCATTTTACGTACTTTTGTCGCCTTGTGTGGAAGAGGGGTGGGAATAGCGGGGAATGGGAGGAAGGTTTGAGGACAAGAAGAAGATACCGATTCGCCACGGGTCGATTTAAACAAAATATCGTCCTTCCCTCACGAGTACACTATTGGCAATAAGTACCATATTCGAGAAACAGCATAGGCAGCTCCATGATCTTTTTCGAGATTTTTATTGGTGCACAGAGGACGAAATTAACACGGATTCAATGAACGCAGAGAAGAAGTAGCTGGGTACTATTCTTCACACTTAATTAAATAAAATAATAAATTAGCTAAGAAGAATGATATAGAACACGAAGTGTTCCGGTCATAAACGTAGTTGTCGAAAATTAAAACAAAATATTCAGTATAACGGCTAAAAAATAAGTTTCGACCATTTCGTTATTTATGATCGGAGCACTTTGTGTTTTATATCATTCTTCTTTGCTTTTTTTTTAGAAATTTACAAATATAATATTTAGATGGAGATAATATGAGAAAGTCAAAAAAGTTAATAATTCTATCAGAGGTCCTAGTTCCCTTCGTCGGAGGGAGGAAAGGGACAGGCGAACGGACCCGCCAGCTACCTGTGTCGGTCCCATACAGTTTTTTTGTCGGTCCTTTCCTCCTCTCCTTTGCTCGCGGCTCAAGTACTTCGCGGGCTCGTGCGCCAACTTACGGTATACACGCTATAGGTGGACAACGTTTCAAAACCGATGAGCAACTCAAGAAGGGCGTTGTTAGTTCATCTCTCAAGCGGCGAGCTTCTATGAGGAGGGGTAAAAGAAGCTGGTTCAGCGGTAGGAATATTGCTTAGAAGGAAACGGCGATTTTGTAGAGAAGTGGAGTAGGTTCATAGCTAAATAAAAGTGCCAAAAAAGTGTATCATATGAGTATTTTTTTTCCTGTAACCAAACCGCCATTACTTTATGAATACGCCTAATATAACCACAAATTATTTTTGCTAAAGAGAAGAGAGGATACCTTAATCAACAATTAGGGATATGTAGCAAGAAAGGGCCAAAAATCAGAGAGTTGCACTAGCAATAAATACTTCCCTTATTAAGCGATCGAAGGGGAGTTGGAGGTGCAAATAATAAACGCTATGAGTACAGTAAAGAAATGAAGTAGTGAGACCGTACTATTAGGGATTACTTACTTAGAATTATCCACTGGGAAAAACAAGCTAATTATAAGCGTAACTCTACAGGAATCATAATGCGAAATGTACTAATAATAATAATAAGCGTGTTTATTGGGCGAGATTGGGACTAGAAATCCCATCTTCCATCTAACCCTTAAACTGAGTATCAACAGAAATAATCACGGCTATACACAGTGCTTATCGCCCAATTCCTGCAACAACCTTCTACGCACACAGCAGATTATAAAACTATAACACGGTTCTCCCCATACAACCCCGAGGCTATGATGAAAGTCAAACGTTTCCAAAAATAAAATATAATCCCCGGTCTACGTCTGCAGCAGTGAAAAAAAAACGTCGTTGAGTTGGTAAAGCCAAGACTATACTTATCCACTAATATTCTTTGTGGCAAGAATGCAATGGTAGGGTATGATCGTACTATCCTCTTTAAGGATTGAAGATGAGAAAGTAAGAAGATTAGATGGTGAAATTAATCGATGCTGATAGGGATGAAGAAAAGATAACATAAGGAGCGGAACCAAAAAAATAATGTCTCATTTGATGGAGTAAGGCAATTAAAACCGTGACTTCGACATGGATAATGATACCATGAATTATATTAAACCAATTTCTCGTAACATGAGCACCATATTTGTTCATAAAGGCTCTAAGTTGCACTTCGCAAATACCAATTGTACCATTACACATAAAACCGAAATGGATCGCACCAAACGGTGAGATCTAAGCTAATATCGTACCTTTTCCTTTAAATTATGAAAGGAATCATCAAAAACATACTTAATTTCAACAACAAGGTCTTTGCCGACAGTGCAATTAAGTCGGTCATAAAAATACGTGTATGGAGTTTTATTGCTTAGGGTTTACGGTTTAGTATCAATTGGACTGAATCACTGACCAAAACGTGTTACCAACTGGTTAGAACCGTGACTAATCAAGAATCAAGATTTGAAATATACCTACTAATCGCCAGGATAAATAATCATTGGTCGGAACTCTGGAAATCTGGAAGCATCTATACTGTTGTTTATGGCGGCAAAAGAAAATGAATGTTATCTATCCCACCATGCATTATTTAGTAAATATCGAGAGCAGTTATGTTTTTGCTATCAATAAATCCTTCGTCGGTGACAAAATAAATAACACGACTTGAATCAGGCCATAAAAACATTTTAAAAATGGAGAGAAAGGTTATATTAGTACATTAATATCAAGAAAATGAAGCACTAACCCCAAATTAAAATAATATTTTACTAATATTCTACAAAGTTTGCCAAGAAGATGTCATAGCCTCTAAGAAGGAAGGATTAGAAGGAAAGGTGGAAATGTAGAGGTCAGGAGAGAATACACTGAAATAAGCGGAAGTGTATACAGTATTTTTTCTGTGATTGGACGTCTCAAAATCATCTCTAGAGGCTTTTTTACATTATACATTAATACGCACTAGTTAATGCATGAATGATTTTTGTGGACAGGAGTGGAACAATTGCGTAAGTATGAACCTAATTAGAACAGTTGTTTTTTTCAAGCATTCGCACAAGCTGGATGGTTACACGGAGTATTTTGGTATTCATTTACGCGTTCATGTACATACATACATAAACTGGTACGGTTTAATGTACAGTGTAAGCACCAAAATAATTTACCTAACGAAAATGGCAATTACAACCATTACTCCTTCAGATCCATGATTTCAAATATGCCAATTAAGCATCAAAGTGAATAAAGACGGGTCTAATTAATATTTTGCGACAGTTGAACACTATTAATTAACAATATGACTAAAAACTACTTTTTCATTAAAAAAAGGAATCTGCAAAATTCTTCTAATTAACTGTAAAAGTGCTAAAAAAACATGCTACATTTTTGCTCCAAATTGTATTTTTTCAGAAGAGTAAGGACGATATCTGAATTAATATCAAGAGAATTGAGAGAAAGTGGTCTAGAAATACCGGCTGTGTAATAAGAACATGTTACCCTCTCCAAGCAGGAAGTGAATAGAAAGGTAATTTGATACATGTCGAATAAGCGCGCAAATGAAAAATTACAGGTTGCATTGATACTCAGCAAAAAAACTTCGAAGCAATTATAACCGTGCTACGTTTCTGCTCCAAATTATATTTTTTCAAGAGACTAGAGATGATATCTTGATATTTTCTCAATAATATAGGTATAGTATAAAGAGGAAAGGACAGAAAGGGGCCTGGGAATACTACCAATTTGTTAAGAAGATATTATTCCCTTCGAGCGGGGGTTGGTTAAGTAAGTTAAATTATGCCGATTAAGGGCGTAGATGAATATTTTTTTACATTTTTAATAAAATATCATTAATAATAATAATTTACAAGATTAATGATGAAATAATAATATACCCTATACACTATAATATAATAATAATACGTAATTTAATAATTATATCTCCTCAAAATAATAGAGATGATATCTTAATCAATACCAAGAGGAACGGAGAGAAAGGAGCCTATAAATACCAGCAGTGTGTTAAGAGCAAGTTATTCTCACCAAGTTAGAGGGGGGATGGAAAAGTAAGGGAGGTTGGATGGTGCAAATGATCGTGAGAATACGAAAGAAGCGGAAGTGTAGTATTTTACTGTTTTCGGGGGTAGCGTCCAAAATCTCGAGTCATTAGCGCCCGAAACGGTGGGTGAGTTGGGAAGGAAGGAAGCGCTGTGATGTATAGCAAGGGATGAGAAGAAATAAGAAAGCGAAGCAAGAGTCACGTAGCCGGAATCATGGGGATAGGCATTTGTTAAAAGGGTTGAGCAGGAGAAAGGGAGTTTTCTGGGGTCGGAGAGCGAGAATTCTGTAAGGGGATTCCCATGGAAACGTGTTGATGCCCCGCACCGACCCCAGAAGATGGAAAGGAAAACAAGTTAGATTTAAGCCCGAGTAATTTGAGCGGAATAATCCTCATCTGGAAAGAGCTTATCCGAGTTCGCTTTGAAAATCACTGCGAAATTATATCCTTCGAGGAATTGGCCAATTTTTCTTATAGCTTGGACGATTAACTCGCCGCCCTACGAACAGGATTGAGAAATATGTTATTTTCAGTTGATGAATAATCTCATGTTTTTGGTCCTATGGGGAGCTAACGTCTTTTAAAGTAGGGCTGTTATTTTTTCATTTGCGAAGAGTCATTTTTATCGTAAGAATGACTGTGCTTTGCTTGAAAAATCGAAGTTCAAGAAATAGTTCACTGGAGAAAATTACCGGAATGAAGACAAAATTAAGCATCGAGTTTATTTCAAAGGCAAAAAGGGAAGGATAGATAAGAGCAATTGATATCATGAGAACGATGTCTACATTGGAGATGCATACGTGATGTCAAATACAAAAATTTTTAAATTAAATATAGGTTTCACCTGTAATTCTCCATACTAGTACTCTTCCCAAAGTAATTATGCGTTTCTGTCGGAGAAGTACTTAAGTAACACATGAGAACATATTTGCAGTCAACTTATGAGAACATTAGCATGTGCGATTGCGTATATAGCCTCGAAGAACGATAATATAATCACAAGATTTCTCGTATCTAATTATACAAATTTATATCGATAATCACCAATATGTTGACAAAGTATTCCTAAAGAATTCTATATGTAAAAAACTACAGTTCCTATGCCTACCTTCTCAAAGCAAATAATCGCGATACACATTTTTTAATTGCATAACAAATATCAGCAGATTGAAAAACAATACAAGTAGGTACAGTAATCCTATTTGTTTTACTCTTGAACGAATATGTGTTATCAAACTATTCCTTGGATATCATAACGTGTGGCCACTACACTGGGAAGATTACATTCAAAAACTACGTCGTAAGTATACTTTGAGTCGTTTGACCTGCTAAAGGAGGAATACAACCCCCATCACACACCAATCACTCGAGTAATTATATTCTAAAATGGGATTAAGGCTCTTCGAGTTGATATTTTGATGGAGTAAAAAAATTCTCGCCCACTCACATAACTCGAGATAAAATAATGGCCGAGATATCAAAACTGGAATCAGCGGGAGTTTCTCACAAAACGTGTTTCAACTCAGTCGGGAGGTTTGCTAAGAGATTGCGTCACGGAAACAGAAATACCGATGAGTTTGGTGCCCCTGGACCACCTTAATTATATACACTTTGAATTATTATGGACCCATTTTTTTATAGCATAATGAATCGTGTCAAATCCGGGATAATCCTTTGTCGCTAGAGCTCCCTTTTGCCCCCACGAAGCCGACCTAACGCCGCAATCACAACAAATCTTCGGGCTACGTCAACAAAAACACGGCATCGAAAAGGGCGCAAATACATATATTACTTTTATAAAGATAAGAGAGGATTTCGAGAGAGTGGTGATGACTAGGGTGGAGGAAAGGTAAATCAAAACACAACATAAAGAGAGTCAATGGATGTATATATTTAGCCACCCAAAATGATACGAAACTGCTTGGGGGAGCTGGAAGAATTAGATCCTAAAAGAAAAATAATTGGCATGTGAAAGCCAGATATAAAATATTATAGAAACCGGATGTAATAGCACTTTATCGGTAAATCATAACTATTTGCACTAGATACAAGGAAAATCATCCTATTTGCTTGGTTCTTGACCGAGTACGTCACCTAACTATTCCTTTGACACCGTTAAATACATAAATTATCAGATGTGCATTAGAACTCGCACTGATAGTACTTACTCGTTCAAGAGTCAAAAAATAGGACCACTTAACTTGTACTTCGCTACGTATGGCCACTAGACTAGGAGAATTACTTTCACAACCTACATAGCAAGCATACGTCTTCTCGTTTGACCTGATAAACGAGAAATAAAAATGTGAGAATATTCTTCAGGTGAAGTCCAAGATAACTGAGGCCCTTACGAATGTGCGTGTGCACGTATCGTTCCATTTTTTTCCCTTGGACCAATATGCCACCAAACTGACAATATCATACCTACGTGTTGCCACTAGATCGGAATACATTCGGAAATTATGCAGTAAGAATTATAGAAATTACGTCATTTAACCTAAGCAAAGAGCAAAAACGTAAAAATATTCTGAAAGTGTAACCGTCAAGACCATAAGCTTTCTCGAGTGCAGGCACACATATCTTCAAGTTAACCATAGGATTTTGTTCAAATTTTGAAAATTCCGCGTACAGACATGCTCAATTTTTTAGGTGTACACAAAAGCCAGGTGTTCCATACTTGCTTAAAAGAACAGAAATAGTCACTCGTCCTTGCTGACACCTTTATAGCGTGCTACCCTTAAGAATATAAAGTCTCGAGGAAAATAACATGAATTTCGCGAGCGCTGGCATGTGTTTATTGCTGTACTGCCATCTGGACGTAAAACAGGCCAATGAGGTCAATGCTGCGTAGGCCTTAACATGGTGAGATAAATTAGAACAAAAATACTTAAGTGTGCCTTGGCTAAAGCTACGCACCATAAAACCCGGGACAGGCGGTAAAATGGCCTCTATACACCTGTCGCGAAGATTACTCTGAATCGTAAATGCACAACTTTCCTGCACCAGTTACTGCTACTGAGCTTGGACCGAGATTCTGAAGCATAAATGGGGACAAGTAAAGTCACGTACATACAAAAGAAGCAAATAAGCAGCAGATAGAGGCCTAGATGAACGGTTTTATTACTTAAATCATGTCAAGAAAGTAGAAATTATTCCAATTTTCAATAAATAACATGTTAGTAAATTAAATATAAACGATTCAAAAGTATATTGTTTGAACATAACAACCGCTAAAATAATAAATATAATAATAAAAAAGAAATAAAAGCCGATAAAATAAAAAATTCAGTAAATCGACCAAATGAATATTAAGAGGTCATTCGCCACGGAACTATTATAATTATTCAATGGCATGATAGATATTTAATACTTAGGAATTCATCTGACTCCCATGTAGGAATCGGCTGCGAATACAATACCACAAGGCATCGTATTTGTGCACATAGCGATACAGTCTCAAGGCAAAAGCCATAACTATGAAAAATATTTCATTATAGACATTATTCAGGAAATCAATCATGGACCACCATCGTGCTTTCCCCGCAAGTTCACGCACAATGTGAAAATTCAACGAATTAAATGAAAATAATTATTAATAAACTTGCTTTTTCCTAATGCAATATGATATTATATATAACAGTGTAAGCAATTCTTTAGGAAAGAAAATTTGTCATCGTATGAAGCGAAAGCGCTGCTTAAGGGCGCTAGAAATGAATGCTTAGAATGCAACTAAGTGTGTCAGGATGGCTAATAATATTAAACTCTAAACGTAATTAGCCCTCGCGCTTTATTTACTCAGAGATGATAAGCTTATTCTTTTACTTTTCAAAACATTTTATACTATTTATTAAATTTATGAGTTTTAAAAATAATTTTTATTTTGTTTTCTACCTTTTTAGAGAATCATTCATCGATTAAACCAGAGCTGTTATAGAAAAGTCTTCCAAAAATATTAACGACTATCGCCATCTATTGAGAAAGTCTAAAATATTCTTTTCCATGGGGATGTATAGAAAATGAATTAGACATAATGGAACAAAGGTTTAAATGTTTCATTATTGGAAATTGGATCGCATTAGAGTGGCCAGGAATTTCGTTCAGTGGAGGGGCCAAAACCAGGGGGGAGATTTTTGAAAAAAAGGGTAAAACATAGTGCTTTAAACTAATTTTAACACTCTTCATGCCCAAAAAAACTTCAATTTTTTATAAAAATCTTTGTAAATGCACATTTTTCAATATTTTTTTTCTTTTACGAAGCGTTGTAATTGTGTTTTTATATTTGGAGTGGGGGTTCCCCCCCGACTTCCCCCCTCGCTATGTCACTGTTGAATTGTCATCAAAAGTAAGAATTTTTCAAAATTTCAAGCCCATCCCACAATCGGGGGTGGGTAAGAAATCAATTTACACGATTCCATCGATGGAATAGGCAAATAGCCTAGAAAAATTAAGAAAAATAGCGTAAAACTATGGTAGAGCTCAAAAAATTGATATTACCTCTCAGTCGCCTCATCCTAATAACCAACTATCCAAGCTCCCTCGATATCGTCTTTCCTCAACTTATGGGGCAGCCAGAAATTTCGTTCGGGGGGGGGGGGGGGGGGGGGCAAAAGCAGGGGGCAAATTTATGAAAAACAGGGAACTAAGAAAGGTATGTAAATAAACCCACTTTGTAAATTTTCACTGAAAACATCAATCAAAACACCAATGAGAAGGAGGATCAGACGGAAGCAAGGGCACACGCAGTAATTCCGTTTGTATCTGGCACCTCAGAGAAGATTGCTAGGATTCTACGACAGCACAACGCCGTAACAAGATTCACTTGTGTCACCAAGACTGGCGATGTGCTACAGGGTCCAAAAGACGTTTTGCCGCACGACATTCAAGAAGGTGTCTGTAATGTGCCATGTTCATGCGGCAAAGACTACATAGGAGAGACGTGTAGATCAATGAAAGTGCGCATCCAGGAACACAGAAGAGCCACAATAAATAAGTAATTTCAGCTCTCCGCCATTGCGGAGCATGCATGGAGCAAACCAGGACACCAGATACTGTTTGACGAAGCAACAGTTGTTGCAAAAGAAAATAGATATTATCCGAGGCTAATAAAGGAGGCTATCGAAATATTCAAGACACCGGAAAAAATGGATAGAGAAGACGGCTACCCTCTCCACAGCTCGTGGAAGAGGGTCATACGAGAGAAAAGAAGGTGGACCAATCAGCATCCAGCATGAAAAATTGGCGCCAAATATGAACTACATAAGTCACCAAAAATTGAATCCCGACATCAACCTGAAGACGCCGGTTGGAATACCGTAGAAACTGTCGTCAAAAAGAAAAAATCCACGCGGTGAAACCCAGAAACAAGGAGACATCATTTCACTGAAAACGTGAAATTCCGGGGGATCCGGATCCCTCGCTTCCCCTCGAAATATAAACACATAATAGGGTAGTTTCCTTCATCAAAGAAACCGAAAAGCATTGATTGCGATTTGTTACCCACCATTACTGTATTCATAATATAAAAATTATTTCGTTTTAGAAATACCGGTTTAGACGAATGGCAATGGTCCATTTTTATCCTCATTTGAAAATGGCCAATTTGGCACCCATGCGATGCCACTCCACGTGAAGTCACAGGGACCTAGTTTCTATTGGAGAAGATAGGAGTTATACATCGTCTGAGATTACCAATGCATGCATGAGGCGCAGAGCTCAGGGAAACATGTCTTAATAATCACTTATTAAAACTGGCTAAGGTCGGAAAGTTTTCTTCGTTTAATAAGGTATTAATAAACTTTTTTTAAGCCAAGCGCTACTAGCCAGCAAGGCACTCAGCTACCCTCTAGCAGCCTGCGTCGTATCAGCGCTCAGAGCCTCGATCA
The DNA here is from genome assembly GCF_921293095.1 of Ischnura elegans. Classification (NCBI taxonomy): domain Eukaryota; kingdom Metazoa; phylum Arthropoda; class Insecta; order Odonata; family Coenagrionidae; genus Ischnura; species Ischnura elegans. The sequence goes on along the minus strand of NC_060255.1, from coordinate 41,971,447 downwards.
AGGTCACCTCACAAGACGGGAGGGGGAACCAGAAATACGTCACACGGAGAGATTTCCTTACCCGTCGCGTTTTCGCGCGCTTGAAATTTTTCAATTTTCATTTAATCGCAAAAAATAGATATCGTCATTTAAAAATCTAAAAGGGTGAAATACGTACTCCAGGAGTAATAATCTTCCGATATAGGCAATAAAAAAATAATAGGAAACCACCCTATTACATCGCTTCGTAAAAGAAAAAATTATTGAAAAATCATGCATTCGCAAAAGATTTCTTTCCATTAGAAAGTGTATATATTCGTTCAATGGTATCAGACTCAACTATAAGGAAGTTGTTATTCGAAAATGAAAAGAAGGCTTTGTTGAATTCCACAGATTTATTTGCACGGTACGACATGTTTCGATCCATAGAGGTCATAATCAAGTACCTACTCGGGTACTAGATAATGACCTCTTCGAAATATGTCGTACCGAGGAAATAAAACAGTGGAAGTCAAAGAAGTATTCTTTTCATTTTCGAGGTGTATTTATTTTCACACATCATGAATTTTCACAAAGTTGAAGCCGAATCTATAGATTTCAACTCAGAAGGGTTTTAAAATAATTTAAAACATTCATTAATCAAAAAGAACTTTATTTTTCAGAGATATATGTTGTTATTTCATGTTTTTTAAATATTTTTTATTTCTTACATGAAGGAAAGTAATAGCTTCAGAAAGGGGAGGTCCGGACCCTCAGGACCTCCCCGTTCGCTACGTCATAGTCCTCAACTTATGTAGACGAGAAATAATCAGGATAATTCATGAAAAGGAAACCCTCGTTTGAGGAAGCCGCTCGTCGGAAGAGGAAAGTTTAGTCTAGAGGGTGCATCAACCGGGAATACCTCACGTCCCACCCACAATACCTCCACGGGTGGTCGAAGTGCTACACGCATAAGGAAAGGAAAAAAATAAGACGAAGCAGCTGGAAAATGTGGAAGGGGAAAGCAGTTCTTCACACTGGGCCGCGGTGATATGTAAGATTTAATATCGGAAGGCGATAATTTTTTAAATATCGAAAAGTGGCGATCATGGTAACTAACATCACGAAAATAAGGAGGGCCTGAAAAAATACCACGATAAAATATCGTTATAATATATACGATTCAAAATCGCCACCTGATAAAAAAATCACGATTTATCGCTCGATAAAGCTAGCCTTGTAATAAAATACTATTTATATGCTACATTTATCGGGTGATAAATCACAATATTTGATCAGACATATTAACAATATATAACCATATTACTCGATGAATTTTACTGCGATACTTTCATTCGGTGTGACATTTTCATTTTTGTCATAGTTATGAGACATTCATGTATCAAAATCATTAAAAATCAATACCGTACACCTATTTTGTTTAAATATATTGTTTTTTATACTTATTTTATTTTGTATTTTTATTTTATTTATTCCCACACCATCGATTAACACACGACAGCCTTTTTACAACGGAGTTTTCAAAAATTGAACAATTGAACGAACAACCTGGCCCTGGATAGAGGCAATTTACTCAGGGGTTACTCAAATCCGCGACATCTTATTTGGCAGGCGAGAACTTTACTTCGCCTCCACCGAGGCCGGAAAATAATAGTATAGCACTTATTTTCTTTTCTCTTCCAGTAACCTTTCCCTTAGGTCTTCGGGAAATTCTTCCTGATAGCATAGAACTATATAAACTCCTTTCACTTCAATTTATTTCCTGAATATCGTGCTCCTATCCACCATTTATTTTTTCTGTGGCTCTTTTTCATTGGAATGGTGGATAATGAAATGATATTTTGTACTATGTAATCAACGTAAACCGGTGAAAGAAAAAATGATTATTAAGCATCACACAGCAATCGCTTCTAATCACCTTCTAATTCATCATAATTCATGAAATATGAGTTATTTATGTATGTTATAGATGTCTTAACATTTTTAAATTTTCAAAACCTATATTATTCCCCTTGATTGAGCTAAAATTATGAAAATCTTATGACGAGCTACACTTGTCATTGGGCGAATTGGCATCGGAATTTCATGACAAGCTAGACTAGATATTCCAGCGCAAGAGGTTAACCGTAGATTACTAAACCTGGCTCAGATTTACGTGGTCACTAAACCTTCGCCATTTTGATGACGCTATTTTTTTACATTCCAACCAGGTTATTTTGTGCTTCAAACTAAAGAACTTAAATTTTTATTGTAGTTATTGTATATATTAAAGTTAAATTCATATGTCTTTCACTGAAAAAACGTTGTTAATAATTCGTTTTCACGATCGTAACATTTTTATGTAAAAATATTGTGTATCGTTGTTATCTTTGTATTTTATATTTTTCATGTTTTTTCTTTCATAGCCCTTAGGATGATTTAAAATAAATCGAAACGTTGGCTATAACTTGTTTTACATTGACCTAAACTCCAAGAAATTTTATAAAATGTAAAAAATTCGTTTCACTGTGATTTATAACAAAATAACTGATTTATAACAACTAGCTGAATGAAGTATTTTCCGATATTTCGAAGTATAGAATACGGCTAGGTCTGGGTAAAGGGGGAAATATGAAGCACTCTTCTACACTACACTATCTCTCCTCCTATTCTGCCCTTTTATAGCTCTCGCCATGAAAATACCGGCGCGGCGTGATCGTGTGTTATCGATACTGAAAGCTTCGACCGCTTCCCATGACTAACCAACCCTCCACCCACCCCATCCAACCCTGGGCGGGCTGATTCATTATTTTTCCTCGAAACAAGAGGTTTTGGGGATAAACAAGGGGGCGTTTATAAGTTCCGCCTAGTCAGACCATATTTTTTTTATCGTTCCCTCCTCCTCCTGACTTCATAGTCTGCCGATGAAAATCAGATAAGCGGGGTTTTCCTACTGGGCACACGTCCCAGGGAGAATTCCCCGAAGACCTATTAAAGGGAAGGTTAAAGGTTGATTATCCTAAAAACCCCTAATTTAGCGGTATGAAGCGAGGTGTTGTGAAATATTTAGATGTGAAATAAGACAAAATATTTTTCGTACTTTTCTAAGATCTGATACGTACATTCCGCATGTAATAACAATGTAAACGCATTAATAGTAAGAGGTCTTAATATAGGTATGATTAGAGGTCTTATCATTATCATTATAGAGGTCATTTATATGCGTCATACTCAAATTCGTATAATTCATCGGTGATCAAATTGTTCACCGAATAAGTAATTTGGAGGAGTACGAGAGAAAAGAGGCCTCATGAAATCGTTGACAAGTAGTCGGAATAACCTTATAGGCTATATCTTGAGACGTGGCCATATAAAGACAATTACGGGAAAAGGAGATGAAAAAAACGGGAAAGGAAGACCTCGAATGAAATATATGGAAAAGGTAAAGAAGAATGTGATCAAGAAGCTATATGTAAGTGTAAAAAGATTAGCAGAATGGGGAACTGAATGGAGAGCTGCGTGAAGCCAATCTTAGGATTGTTAACCGGTGACGATGGTGATGATTTTTGAGAGCATATCTCACCAAAGTTTAAGGCGTGAAAATACATATTCAAGGTAGGAGCGCCAACTTTTATTTTTGCATGTAGTGTCCTAAGCCTTCACTCGAGATTTTCAAATCGGGACTTTTCGATCAAAAGCTCTACACATTGTGCTGCTGCTTTGATGAACTAAGATACATGCCTAAAATTTCAACGAAATAATGCTTTATAATACACAATAACGCTAAATAAATAGTAACGAGTGTTGAAACACTTTTATTAAATCCCAAAATTATGATGAATGATTATAGTATAGGGATACAACTAGAGAGATTACAATGCCTGTTGAAATTACCCTGGACTATATTCCAAGGAAGTAATATTATTAATTAAAAACTGCACCATTTTATCATTTTTTGATGATCCGCGTGCTTTGACAGCTCAAAAGAATATATGTGAATGCAAAATGATTCAATGAAATTGAGCGACGGATATATTTAGAAAATTATATAAATTTTGAATGATTGCATTCCAGTGATCGTTTCAGTGATTTCCATGCTGTATATTCCTGCAATTTTTCACATAAGCAATTATTGAATGACTGAATCCCTCTAGTCATCTAGATTCGAATGCAACCTTTACCAGCCTGCATTCAATTTGATACCAAAAATAGTAGCATGAGGGGTTCCTCCTTTATATAGTGATCCATGCAGATGTTTACGTCGAAAGATAAATGAAGGCGTTTACGATTGTGAGTCACTTACAGCATGGGTAGATATTTAACCTCTTTAAGGCAATGGGGTAGAGTTTTGTTGTATTTTCTCTCTCTCGAAGCTAAGGTGTTTTGAGATATTTTTTACAGCGTTGTAATAATTCTAGAAGCGGCAAAGAGTTATGGTCGTAGCACGAAACAGGAGCTTTAGGCTACGGGAATTGGGGTTGGAAAGCTTTAAACTGCTTGTTATGCCCATCATAGAACAGTGATGTTTGCCTCAAACGTGTATACCCTTGCTTTAAGTCCTGAACCGTTCGGCGAGTGAATTCGTAAACAAGCGAAGGCTAGAGGCGACGTAAAAAGAGGGTAGACGTCAAGAATAGGGTGTGTGAGGACTAGGCAGGCGTAATCGAATGAGCCCTAAGGCTCGGAGTGGAATAGTATTCTTCCGGGTTTAAGTTTTTTAAAGGGCGGAGGAGAGAAGCCGGGTTCTTTGATGCTGGAGCCTTTATCTCCACCGTGGTCAGGGGGATTCTCACACAAAAAATGAAGAAAAAAACACCCCTTAAACCTAGAGGAATATTATAGGGGCGTAAAAAAAAGGCTACCCTTCTTTCTTTTGTGTTACTTACTTTTTTTTAATTGCTCGCGCGACTCATGCGTCCTTTTTTTCTTCCCTTCCCTAATCAATTTGACGTGCGAGCATGAATAAAAAAATATTAACCTCGTTAAAATTGACTTTTTTTCCCCAAAGCAGGGCGTCAATTTGTTTTTAAAACGTGATGGCCTGAATAATTAATCGTCCTTTTTATAGGCACGTGATATCAGAACAGTTTCAGAACCAGATAAGGCGTAAATTACGTACAGGAATAGGCTCAAACTATGGTGGGCGTCATAGGTAGATGATGGTCGCATGGTTGAAGTGTTTTCAAGGCGTTCTTGCTTGAAAAACATGCATGGTTTCTTCCAGCACTAATTATCTAGTTTTATTATCGTGTCTCTTCCACTTTCCTGTTTACTCCCAAAGAGTGATGACATAAATGCTCACAAAGGCTTGAGTTATGCCTTATATTTCGTATGGATCAATTACATATTTTCAAACAAAATCTCAATTCATGTGCGCTGTGGTCTTTGCTCTAAAACTATGAAGCATCTTTTAGGCGCAATGTGCAACCTAAATACCTGCAATTAAACTATTCAGGGTATTAAACTATCGAACGTTAAAATATCCCATTTAGGTAACAAGACATTGAACAAAGTGATCTTTTACAGAATGAAACCAGAGTGCTATATTTCCTGCCTCTATAAACCTGCCTTAACTGTTCCGATTATATGTACTCAAGCAATTCCCTTCGCGTAACGAATTAGCATGTACTGATGTACAAATTTGGAATATGTACGAACGTAAATTGATGCTAAATCATCAAAATCGAGAATAGTATCGATAGGCGTGAATTACGATTTTTATACAAATCTCAAAAATTGTAATTTTAGAAATATAAAGCCACTTCTGGCTTCAAAATTAAAGGCAATTAAGGGGCAAAAACAGTTTACTTAGCCAATCCTTAGTAACGCATTAATTTTCATTAACTAGGGCTTTTAAAACAAGCTACTAATGAAATTACCTGGAAATCAATTTCGGAAAATTAAGAAAGAAAAATACTATTCAATTTCCTTGGACAAGGAAGTAAAAAAATCAAATATTTTTATACACTTGAAATAGTGGAGACATGTCAACACTTAATTATCTGAAGGAAGAAATCAATTTACGCTTATTAGCACTATCTCGCTGGTGACTCTGACTTGGGTAGACTATCACATTAATCAATAAAGAATTTGCTCTCAGCATGAGTTTGAACATTTTTCACGTGACACAGCAGATTTTAGCAAGATAAGAAAAACACGGAAGAATTTTAAAGCCTGTCAGAATAAAAACTCGTCATTTGACGGAGACGAATCCTGTTAACTAGTTAGGCAAGCTTGGGAATACGTACATAAAGGTTATGGCTGACGCTCGTTGGCATGCGTAATGAGTAAGTTTGGCAACCGAATCATGATTTGACTACTTTTAAACGTTTCCTTTACATTCATTTTGATCAAACGAGAATTATGAAATAACGAAGCTAATGCGCAAGAAGCATGCTCGGAAACCAAATCATGATTTGACTAATTTTAAAACTACCCACGACATTCAATTTGTACGAATAATATGATCAAGCGATAGTATTATTGAATGAATGAATCTACATCCGCCTTCGTTAGAGGCATGTACAACAGCTGACTACCGAGAAATGTCCATCGCCATGCTGAGTGTACAAAATAAAAGGCTTTCCCGCTGTCATTGCGGGAGGCCTCCAAAGGAAAGGGATGATACCAATTAGAGGTGGCAAGTTAACGCCATGATTGAGGATGGGAAGGATAAGAAAATGAATGTCCAAGCTGAAAGGGACTTACGGACTCAAGGAAGAAGGGATTCCGGCAGAGGTAATTCCGGACGAAGGACGGGTAGGAGATAGGAGAGGTAGGGGGAATCCTTTAGGCGATACGGCGGGAGGTGGAAGGGGTAGAGCCGGGTCCAGTCCGGGGTGCCCCGCTGGAAATAAGGACCCAGGCTGTTAAGCCTTCCAGAGAAATAAAGGAACCTTCTGGCGAGAAGCATTGAGAGGAAAAATCAGGTAGGCCCATGCCACAACTATCACCATCGAAGAAATCTCTGAAACTTCCTCCTTTTTTTTTAAATATAATTCCCTCTTTCATCGAATGACACCTTAATTATGAAAGAAAATTTCATTTCATTGCGCTATTATGGGAATGTATGGTACTTTTCCGACACACTTTACGAGGTGTTCCTTTTTCCTCCTAAGAGAGTATATTACGACAGTCTTCTCGGAATATAGAGGGAGAAATTTAATTGGTGCCATGTTTTTTCCTTGACTGCAGGAAGTGACGCCAGTAAATCTCGGGTTACTTACAAAATTTCCGGGTGCGAGAAGGTCAGCAACATAGGACTGCATAGATTCTGGCTAGTTGGTAATATATATGGCTTTTAGCCATCACCTCTTGTATAGTATAATGATCACACGATTCAGTGCTGGATCCAAGATAGGAACAAGGGGCTGGGAGTAATGTCCCAGCAATACGTATACATCTACATTGTACCACGCAGGTCAACTAAAAAGGCGTTTGGCAGGGGGTGTTAGGACACCAGACGTTTACATAAAAAGCACATGCTCAAACAAAAGTACGACTAGAATTTACTGTCCTCTATGGTCAGGGGGAAAAACGAATTCCCACGTCTATTCGTTTCGCATAATATCTCTCTCGATTTATTGCTTCTGTCGGATTTGGATACATAGTAGAAATATGTTATCACAAAATATATAGTAAGCTCTAAGATGATGTTCTCTGTATCGCTCTTAAAGATACCTAATTTCAATTGTTCACCCAATCTAAGCCTAGCGCGTAGCCTCAGAAATAGGGGTCCGATAGGTTAAGGAATTTTTAAGAATTTGGTGTTTGCAACAGCCCTTTAACGTTGTCTTATTACTAATTTTCCAAAAAATAAAGTACATAAAACAAACATACAGGTACATTTTTAGTGATATGGGTTTTTGGGGCTCTCCTCTCATGTATATATATATTTTTTTAATATATAATATAGTTTATTAATAACAATATATACATATTCCATCATGTCTTTTAACATATAACAATCTAGGCCCCGCTAAGTCTCAAAGACTTGTCAGCGGGTTCCAATACATCACAAAAATATATGACAGCATTTGTATAATACAGATTCATTTTCCCAACTAATGCAAGCATACATACACATGCGAACTAGCCTTCAATTGATATTCATATACATTAGTATACCAGAGTCTAATACATTTATATACATTTTTTATATTTATATATTGCTTTCAAGGATAATAACATACATTAGAAAAACGGTCACTCGATTTCATTTACCTTCTTTTTCATTTTCCAACAACCAATTAACAGATATTTCAACAACATATTAACAATAATTTTTAACCATTGATCATCACACATACACTTATTCCTTATTACATACATAAAATACACACATGACTTTTTTTTTCAATTGTATACCTATGTAAGCATACTGGTACATATATTCAATTATGATATGTAATTTAGAACTTTTTTAAACATTTAATGCAATACATCACATAAATATTTTACCTATCGTTCTTCCAACAACCATTTTTTTATTTTTGTCTTGACTTCATGTCTAGTAGTTAATGTAGTTAAACTATTTGGTATTTTGTTGAATTCTTTTGGTACAATCACTTGAAACGTAGTATTACCATAACCTGTATATTTCAAAGGAACACAAAATTTTTTTATTGAACGCAATTTTTCACTATTTTGAAAGGAACGCATTTTTTTATATTTATTACAGAAATAATTGTCCTGTATAATTATATATCTATATAATTTTTCTAACCTTAAAATGCCTAAATATTTATAAACATGTTCAATATTTGTATATGATTTGTCTATTCTAACATATAAAACTTTCATGAATTAATTTTGTTTCTTGATTAGCAGTTTATGGTACATACTATTTACATTTCCCCATATAGTGAGCCCGTATCTCATTAAGTTCTCAACTAATCCATAATATATTAATTTCAGAGCAGAAAATGGAACTATATCCTTAATGTAATACATTTGATATAATATTCTTCTTAATCTTGTATTTAATGCAATGACATGTGTCTTAAATTTAAAAGCATCATCAATTGTTATACCTAAATATTTATATTTTGTTACTTGTTCTAGATATGGGCATTTACAATTTTTTGTACCTACCTGTAAACAGTCATTTGAGTGTTTACAAATTTTTAATGTTTTTTTCTGTGAAGTTTTTGTCACAACATGCATGACTTTTGATTTTTTTCGTTTACAATTAACTTGTTATCATGGGACCAGCATAAAAAATGCTCAAAATCTTTTTTTAAATTCAACTCTGCATCTTTAAAATTAGTATGAGTTGATATTAATAAGGCATCATCGGCATACAGTGGTAAAGTACAGTGTTTAATAATTTTAAATATATCATTAATATAAATTAAAAATAATAATGGTCCCAGAATAGATCCTTGAGGTACACCTGTAACTGTTTGAGCAGGTTCACTTATATAGTCATGTCCTATTTTTATCCTTATTCTCCTATCCTTTAGGTAACTAACAAACCATTCCAACGTTGTACCTCTTATACCTAAAGTATTCAGTTTATGCAAGAGTATATCATGATCTACTGTATCGAACGCTTTTTTAAAATCAATAAATAATAAAATTACACTCATCCTCTTTTCTATTGAATTTCTAACAGTTTCTAAAGTTTCTCAAGTGCATGTTTGGCACCTTTTGATTCTTAGAATCCAAATTGTTGTTTAGCAATTATCTCATTTTTTCCCATAAATTTAAGCAAACAGTTAGCAATATGTCTTTCAATGACTTTGTGCATAGAGGGCAATATGGATATAGGTCTATAGTTGTTTGGATCACTATGTAAACCATCTTTATAAATTGGACATACTATAGCAGTTTTCATGTTTTCAGGTATTTTGCCTTTCTGTAAAGACAAATTAATAAATTTTGCCATGATATCATGCAGTATTTGATAATTTTTTACATCAGTGATTCTGATACCGTCTATTCCTGGGCTTTCGTTTTTTATAGTAGTTAGTAATTGTCTCACCTCATTTGCAGTTATCTCTGGAACATAAATACTATTTTGCATAACACTACCAGCAGTACATAGAATTTTTTGGGTGCAATTTACTTTGAGTTTTTCAATCTCTTCGGTAAACTGTTTTAGAAATATTTTTCCTAGATCAACATCAGACTTTCCTTTGAAACCCTTCAAATTTCTGTCAGCACGTACAACACTTTTCCTGCCAGTGATTTCGTTTAACATGGTCCATATTTTTCTTGGATTATTTCCTAGAACTGACACCTCTTTCATATAAAAATCCCTCTTTTGATTTCTTATTGCTGCTACTACCTTATTTCGCTGACTCTGGTATTGACGTCTATGTTCGGGATTAGATGGATCTTTGGACAGTTTTCTAAACAAGGCATCCCTAAGTTTTATTTTTTCTAATAATTCCTCGGTCATCCATTCCTTTTTCTTATTTTTTGGCCTCATAACATATTTAATGACAGTTGATGTATCATAAATATTCTGCATTTTCAAACACAGAGCATCATATAATTTATCAGGGTCATTACAATCCATTAAATTACACCAATTAGTATTTTTCATAAGAGAGTTCATTTTACTTTTACAGATATATCTAATGCTACCATTATTTCCATCTCTGTTTCTTGACAAATTATGATATGACTGTGAGAAACCAGCAGCAGTAACATAATGATCAGATATTTTTGTTTTTAATATTAAACCATCCGGCTGGAACAATTTCCCTTTGTAATTTATGTGGTCAATGCATGTCCTAGATATTCTATTATTAGATACTTCTTCTCGAGTATAGTCAGTAATGATATTCACAAAACCGTTAGCAGAAAGAAGATCTTTATATCTAATTGTATTTATATTACTGCTATCCTTCATATCAATATTCATGTCTCCAAGTGTTAAACATTCTCCCATACAATAGTCATCTATGAGTTTATTTAATTCACTAATAAAGTCAGTGACTTTGTAATGAGGTGGTCGATACACACAGAGAATAGTCATCTCTACATCACCTAAGGTAATGGTACCTAATATTGATTCAAAGTATTTAGTGGAGGGAGTATTTTGCTCCTCAAAATGAATAGAGTTGTTTACATACATTACAATTCCTCCTCCTTTTCTTCCCTTCCTTAGTTTAGAGTACATTTTGTAATTGTCTATACTATATAACAATAACTCGGACTCATTAAGGTTGACTTCAGTAAACACTAATATATCAAATGTTAATTTTTGTGCCAATCTTTGTAAAATAATGCTAACTTCATCCCAGTTTTTTTTCATTGATCTAATGTTTAGATGAAAAACACTGAGATCACATTTAGTTTTAACAATGTATTCAATATTAAAATAAGAATAACACTTTATCTCCTCAATTTTGCTGACCACATCAATAACATCCATTATGATTATAATCAATGACCACTATGATTTGCTATAATATATGAATTAGTTTATTTTATTAAGGTCTTTCTCATCAGTAATTCTGATAGTTAATGCATTGGGATCTTTCTTTACCAAAATTTTCCCAAATTAGACCCATACATATCTGAATTGTTTTTCTTGACATTTCATTTTTGCCTTCCAAAATAATTCATTAAAGTATCCCGTAAGGGTTTCGTTTACATATATACCATTATAATTGCTGCTATTTTTTAATACTTTTCTTTTAACAATCATTTCTTCCCACATGATTCTTGAAGTAAACTTAACAAAAAGCTTACTTTTTCCATCTTCTTTTTTTCTTGGAACTAGATAAGTCTCGTCAATGTCCTTAATGTGAAAATTCTCTATACCCATGTCCTTAGCTAAATCGGTTATCACTTCGTAACAACTCTCTTTCTTTGTTATGTCAGCTCCAACAATTTCTAAACTTTTACAGTTTTGTTTTTGTTCCATGTTTCTAACTTTAAATTGGAGGTTGTCAATTATTTTGTTCTTTTCTTGCAATTCCAATTTTAGCTCGGTTATTATTTGTCTAAGGTCTTTTACGACACTTATTTTTTCACATATAACGTCATACTTCTCACATAAGAAGGATAAACTCTTTTTTATATCAGTGATGTCTTGATTTATATTAATGTCACTATTTTCACCTGCATCAGAAGAAGGTGAAGGTGAAGCCGGTGATGAGGTCTTTTTAGAATTCCTGCAGGTAGGACCCCTCCAAGATTCCTTATTTTTCTTCGACATTGCCCGATACGAACTGTCATGTAAACCGGCACAATGATAGTGTAAATTGGAACTGCACCCGTGACATTTCACATTATCACCATCACCGGGTAACTGATCTTCACAACGTGAACAAGAAGTCATTTTGGCACAAGAAAAGACAAAAACTTTGATGCACCACAGAAAAATCACTCCGAGTCGATTGTCAATTTTTTGTAAATGTAAACAATGATCAGAATTTTGAGAAAATAAATATCTTAGAGGCCTTATATTATATCACCAACAATAGATGATACAAAAAATGGTCTCTTAAATCGAAAATATATCACTTGGTATACTAGTTCACCAAATTAAATGAAAAAAGAAACTTTTTCTGCAACTCACAACAAATCCTACGAGCAAGCATAACCAGTGCTGCCCTCTCCGACAACTGAACAAATTTATATATTTTCCTGGCGTAAATTGGATGCCTCAGGGGGGCTATAGCCCCTTTAACTTCTCTTTGGCTCATCACCTGACACGATTACCTTATTGGTGTATTGTGTAAGACCTCTGTGTTAATGATGTTGACTTTTTCATTAGTTCCGGTTGAAATACTCACAGTTTATCAATGATTATCAAAAATTAAATCAACGCTGATTTAAATGCTGCAACACGCAATTGATGGATGTAAATTTGAAAATCCGTGTCATTCAAAGGCTAACCAATAATAGAGAGCATATCAATTATAGCAGGGAAGAATCTATCTGTTGCGACTACCGTAATCAATGGTTGGAATTCAAAAATAGTTACCCATCACACTTTCCAGGTCACACCTGTATTATTTTTGTTCAATTCTCCTCTTTTTTCTTTCTTTTTTACAAATTCAATCAAAATGAGGTCATAAAAATGGCGTCCATTGGTATTAACCAAGGGCATCATGTTTATTGATATTGGGTCTAGATAGTATTTCTGCTACGTAAATAACGAAAAGTTCTGCAAACAAATCTTTACTTCTATGATAGGCAGTCACTCGAGTTGTTCAGTATCAGCTACTGTGGGCTTAGTAAGAATTTCAAAATGTCTTACCTTTTTAACTTTTGAAAAAATATTTACAAAGAATTTTTATGGGAGCAAAACCTGAAGAAGAGGAATAAACTCAATTGCTCCCAATTTTTTGTACTTAGCTCAGAAATTTCCAAGGAAAGTTTTGGTGGAGTATAAAGCAATTTGGGCAATTCTTTTAGGTTCCGTAATAAAATTTACAGCTTTGGAGAAGGAAAAATACGAATTAAAAAATTAATCACTTTAGGGAATAAATAATTTGTCATCTCGAAGTTCAGGTAAACTCGGTAAATCAAGCAAAACTGTAAGAAGTATGATCACGTACATCTGCACACAACCCCTAAAGCTGCCTTAATAGGCTTGTAGTACGTAGTGTCAGGGTACTAGCTGTTAGCTAAAAAAAGAAATAAAAGTGTGCGATGGTGATGTATTGATCAATAGATCTCGCAAAACTTTCTCACATTCTTTGACTCCTTTTTGCAATGAATTTTGATCAAACCTAAAGAGGATTTTTACAAAAAACATATCTATTTGGGGACAAATCATACATGTTATCATTTAACGTCTTACACCACTGTTTAATTTTTTAATCAGCTTTTATGGAAAGTAAAAAGATAAATTGGTGCCTTCAATTAAACCATTTGCCTCCCAAAAATACTTTTCTTTGTAAAATGCTACATTTTCTACACGTGCTAGCATATAAGCCTAATGAAAACGGTTACAATCCGAGGGTAAATCTCACAAAAATATTAAGGAATTTAGATACGCTAAGGTTTAACAACAGCATCGCGAAGTTTTACACATCTTGTATATGTAAATTCGCGAAATCCATGCCATAATTGCGTGGAGATTTACGGTACCTATTCGGTGGGGTAGCCTAGGTAGGATGGGAGTCATGGGGGAATTTTCCTCTTCCACGAGTCAATTAATATAATGGTCACCCAATTGTACAATCTAACAGCTCCGAATGACAAGTCATATCATGATGGCACTACGAAAATAGTCTAATGCCAAACGCCTGACTTTAGACAAATCCCTGACTCGATCGATCCACAATATACTGTCTAACATTTAAAAATAATTGAAAGTCTAGCATTCTATGACGGGAGAGCACAGTTTTAAGCCGTAACGGCATAGTTAATTTTAAGGATCTAATAAGAAAAATTTTGTAACCACACCATAGATAAATAGAAAAAGAAATAACCTACTACTCCAAGCCATAACCACACATTGCTGAGACCTTAGTCTGTTTCACATTGACTGTAAAGGCCAAGACTGACAATTTGTTTTATTAAAAGCTATAGTATAGCAGATAGTAAACAAACACCTCAGAAAGACAAAATAGACCCACAAAAATCCTAGCCCTTCCCAGGAGGCATGCGTTAAAAATTGCGAGTACTCTAGCATTAGTGCAGAATTGACTCATGCGATCTGATTTATAAATAACCCGTTGTATATTTATTTCCAATCCAACCTAGCAAATGGTAGCAAACGTCGACTCTCTCCAGTATAAATATGACATTCTTTCCTGAAAGATTATGACATGAGTTTCAAATATTTAACCTTTGAATCCGGTCAAATGATAGAATATTTTATATTTTTCACTCTAACTGTTTTGATTTTTAGCAAACGATACCAGCCCTACTTCCTGAGGCTTCAATAACTACATCCTCTGTCCGTAAAACTTGCTATATCATCCTTCCTTCAATTACAGTAAAATTAAAAGAAATAATTCAATTTCTCTGGGAAAGAGTAAATAATGGCGTTGTCCAAGTAATGATTTTTCAATGTTAAATTTTCCAAGAATTTAAGTATGATTCAAAAGATAACTATAGAATCTAAAAATGTACATAAATAATCAAAAATATTGCCAAAATAGAGTAAAAGTCTATGTATATTTTGTTATGACAAAAGAATTTTCCAATAAGTCCAAACTTTTTCCATTCTAACGAGTCCTTCTCTTTTTCCGCATTTGATTGTACATATAATTACGTACATTAATATTCCAAAATATGTCTTGTCAATATTGGGGAAAGTCTATACATATTTTGGTATGATAACTGAATCCTTTAATAGAAGCAAACTGTCCTACTCCTATCAGGTCTCTCTCTTGTTTCCAACTTTAATTGTGTATAAGTAAATGTTAAGATAACTTTTAATAAGCAATCAAGTAATAAAGAGAGAAAAATAGATCTGCTTAGGTACATTTTAGCAAGGAATAAATACATAATTTTCGAGGTGCGGACGGAAATGAATTTTGTGAGGCTAAATGTAATAAATGTGGAAAATAAAGAGCTCCTTCACGTCACAGAAGAGCACCACAGGGTGAATTCCTCCAACCCAGGCTCTTGAACGCCACTCCGAACGAAAAATCTATGTTGATTTCACTTGGCCCTGAGATCCTGCCGAGAAGTGTAACGGATCGTTTTTTTTCCTTCTAGTGAATAGCTCTTAAAAAAAGGCCTTGAGTTCAGAACTCCCCATTCCGAAGTGGTTGTTTATCAAAGATTCTATTTATACGTGAATTCCGGTAAGGCCCCACAGATTGTAGCGCTTGGGGCACTCTCCCAAGGAACGCGAGAATCTCACGTAACATGAGGAAACTCATTAAAGTTACGCAATAAATAATCGAAAACGTGGAGGTAAATTTGAAGATTAAATTAAATAACAATAGTTAAATAATTAATATATTCCGTGTAATTGCGAAAACATTCTTTTAATATAATTTACTGCATTAGTTACTATCTACGTTTCACGAAAAAGTACATGATGACGTAATATTCAACCTAAATGATACGGTCGTGTGTACATAAACTGAATAAATTAGGTTCCAAATTTTAAACTATAATTTCATCATTATCAGACACCATTCGTGACACAGTAATTACATGAACACAAGGATGATTGCAGGTTTTACTACACAGGTTACGAATTTCCCCCTGGAGAATGCGATATTCACAAAAGATAATTAACTCCGCTTTTCACACCATATAGGGATTCAAATAACTAAAATCCATTACTGGCTTCAAGATTTATTGACGGGGAATAAAAAGTAGTTCAAGCCATCGGTGTTTCTCGTGAGGTTGGTTGAGCAGTAGATTGGGTGATAAAGGGAAAAGCGCGTTGAAGGAAAGGCAATTCTAGCAATTAAAGACTCCAAAGAGACGGGTAAAGAGTTTAAAAAAAGGTGCGTAAAAAAGAGAGAAAAGGGAGGCCAAGTCTAGCATTTTGCAGCGAGTGTCAAGACGTGGAGGAAAACGATATGGTTACAAAGTCATTGATACAAGGAAGCAAAATGCGAAGATAAGCGGGAAGGGAAATTAGGGATGTAGGGAGAGTCTTAGAACGTGAACGTTTGAAGCAGGGACGGTAACCGAAACTAAACGAAAGTCAAAACCAGTAAAATTGCAACAATTTCGTTCCCGGGAGCGAAATGTGGAAACGAAACGAAAAAGAATTAAACCCGGGGAGCTAAACTCAGGGTTGAAACGAAACCGGAGTAAAAACTACTTCGGGTCGAAACTAAACATAGATTATGTTTCACACTGGAGGAACCACGTGCTTCACCTTCGAACGGTTTAGTTCCGACCCACACGTCGAGTACAAAGTATTGTTGAATGAAGTAGAGGCTCGGCCTACCGCCATTAACACTAGAACTACCGATGGAGTAATTTTGCCTCCTCGCGATTTTTATTTCTCCGTCCTGACTAATATTTTCCGGATTCTGACCTGAATTTCCGTGACTTTTATTAATTTTTGTCACAAAATAAGGCTTAGCGATTAAAATATTCTAGAAAATAAAATAGTACACGCTTTTCAAAAAAATCGCGAGGAGTCAAAATGACTCCATTGGTAGTTCTAGTGTTAAATGCACGGGGCACTCGTTGTTTTACCACGAACAGGAGAACCGTGAACGCAAACTGACCATTCGATTTTTAAGTTTAATGTTTTAACCTCTCTTCATTCTGTCATTAAATGGGTGGAAACTATTTCCTCTTACTACTATTTTCCTCCCACTCAAGTTCTGAGATCGAAACTTAACTATGAGTAGTGGAGTTTCGATTAATTTAGTTTCGTTCCTGGGAGTAAAGTTTCGTTCCGGGTCGAAACTAAACTCCTGGGTGATTTTAATTTCGTGCGGGAACGAAACTAAACCCACGCCTTCGTATTTTCGTTTTCCTCCCGGTGGAAACGAAATATTTTCGTTTCTTTTCACTTGCCATCCCCGGTTTGAAGCTGGAGATGAAAATTTGAACTTGCGATTATGAAACACAAATTTATCACAAAGCTAAGAGGCGCGCCTCATCAAAAATAGCCACGAGCGAACAGGTCACACGGCTATTTTCACGATTGAAGACGCTATAACTTTGGAAGCTTTGTGTAAGGCTAAGACTACATTAGCAATCAAGAACACATTTAATGGCGCATAATTGAATGAATTCTTTATTTCGTTTCACGACAAAGCGTATGAAGTTCCAAAACTTTAACCTAAATGATACATGCGTGCGTGCATTCTCAGGAAAACAAAGTCAAAACTTGTAAAATATAATATCACCTTAAAGAAACCATTCCAGATACAGCAACATGCATACAAAGATTATTGCAGGTTTTACCTACAAATTTTACAACCAACTTAAGTGACACGGAAAATAACATTGTGAACCTTACCATATATCCTACAACCGCACATTACTAAAAATAAAAGATATATTTTTCCGAACGTTTAGGCAAAGAAATTCTGTTTTCCCTCGAGTAGCAAAGGGTTAAAATAATTATGAACGTAGTCTACTATTACGCTCTACTAAAGCTAATTTTTTTGTACATAACGCAATAAATGGCTTTTAACCTATCATCTTCCACCAGAAGCCTATTGAGATGGCTTGAGATTGATAGATATAGATTCTAAAAGGTTTTTTAATGGTAGTTGAATGGGAATAAGATTTCAACTCTCAACACAGCCAAATGATACCATCATATTTAACCACCAATGCCTTTTAAAATAGGAAATATAAAATTAAAATTAAAAACGAATAAACTTTAAAGTCGAGGTTAGCAGTTCGCACCTTCTCAACTTTCATAACCAATACCGAATACGTGGTCTTTGATATAGTCTTCGCTTTATGCGAGGATTTACTGCCTACATGCTCCCGATTGCATAACGAGTTTACGACGAAACCCAACCACGCTTTGCTTCGACACAACGTGCTCGGGAGAAATGCGAGACCACACCGCCAGCGAAACCAGATGGCGTGACGTTATGGGCAGCGACCACAACCTCGCTTCGCGGTCCGCCCAAGT
Source organism: Ischnura elegans (assembly GCF_921293095.1). Lineage (NCBI taxonomy): Eukaryota > Metazoa > Arthropoda > Insecta > Odonata > Coenagrionidae > Ischnura > Ischnura elegans. Next base: position 41,952,993 of record NC_060255.1, on the reverse strand, counting down.
TCTCAAGTGAAACAAAAAATCCACGCTGTGTCCAGCACATCGTCGAAGGATCTATTGACCGCGGGGCACGTGACACAAAAGTTTCCAACTATTCCAATCGACAGCTTAGGAAATATTTGCGGGTTTATCTCGGAGAACACTTTCAGCTGAAAACAAACTATGCTAATCCTTACGTAACGCATCTGGTTGGTATGGTATTTCGGAGGAGGCGACCGACAGCTGAGCTGAGCTATTCGCATCATGAGGGAAGGGTATGGAAAGAATGGGTGGAGAGAAACCCGGCGCCAGAATTAGCCTGACCTTAAATAAAGGGGACCACGCGCTTAACGTCCCATCCGACGGACGGAATATTGCACTCGAAATGTCCTCCATACAACATTCAAGCAGAGATGGGGCAGTCTCTGAAAATTATCTGCCACCACCGGGATTTGAACCCGAGTCCACGGGATAGAAAGCTAACAGTCTAACCACCACACCAACCTGATCCCCCACGCATCTCGTTCTGTGTGACCTTTGCCTACGTACTTTTGCGATTTAAAAAAGTGAAATTAATTTTCATAGAACTAGCCTGTTTTAAGGGTGGTAGCGACAATTAGGTTCTACTAATTGTAAGGGAGAAAATTTGGAGACAGGGTTTAGTTGGAATAATTAACAATAAGCATAAACTCATTCATTGTTCTAGGAGTGAACTCCTTAGGAACAAAAGATTTTTCAAAGAAATGGTTTACATATCAAAAACAAAAAACAGTTGTAATAAAAAAACAGACATTGATAACCTCTGTAAAATTTATTTTTATTTAATCAATCACAATTAATGGTAACTAGGTGTGGCAATACCTTAGTAACACAAAATCAATAAATATGTACAAAGTTAAGAGGTACCTATGTCAAAATTTTTTGTGTATACTATTCTGTTCTTATATATATATGTGTATACTTTAAATTATATTACTGTATAAAAACGCTATCGTAACATTTTTATGTAAAATTATTGTATATCGTTGTCATCTTTGTATTTTATATTGTTCATGTTTTAACTTTCATAGCCCTGAGGATGATTTTACATAAATCGAAACGTTGGCTATAACTTGGTTTCAACTGACCTAAACTCCAAGAAACATCATAAAAAGTGAAAATTATCAAGCGCGAGAAAACGCGACGGGTAAGTATGAATGCCGGGAAATCTCTCCGTGTGACGTATTTCTCGTTCCCGCTGATGCCCTGTGAGGTGACCTTGAGGGAGGCTTGAGCGCTGATACGACGCAGGCTACTAGCGGGTAGCAGAGTACCCAGCTAGCTGGTAGCGCTTGTATTAAATAAGGATTATTAATACCTTATCAAACGAAGACAACTTTCCGACCTTAGCCAGTTTTGATAGATGATTATTAAAACATGTTTCCCTGAGCTCTGTGCCTCATGCATTCATTGGTAATCTCAGACGTTGTAAAACTCTTATCTACTCGTACAGAAACTAGGTCCCTGTGACGTCACGTGGAGTGGCATCGCATGGGCGCCAATTTTACCTTTTTCAAATGAGGATAAAATTGACCAATGCCATTCGTCTAAACCGGTATTTCAAAAACCAAATAATTTGTATATTATGAATACACTAATGATGGGAAACGAATCGCAATCAATGCATTTCCTTTTCTTTTATGAAGGAAACTACCTTATTTTTCGTGTCTGTGGGCGATCTTAACTATACCTCCTTCATAGGATGTTGCCGCCAATGACTTTCAATGAATGTTGCCTTTGCCCGTTTGAAAACGCTTCCCTACTAGCCACATCTTTAATTCAGCGTATGGATGGAAATCACACGGCACTATGTTCACATTGTACGGCGGGTGATCGAAAATGTCCCCTTGAAATTGCCCAAGGAGCAGTTGGGCTGCATCAGATCTGATATGACGGGCGTTGTCATGGATCAAAACCCTTCCAGAATTCAGCAGGTCTCTTTTTTTGTTTTTGAATAAGAATGGTCGTAATATTTTACGCAGAGCAGTTGCATTAACGTTAAAATTCTCTTTCATCGGCATAAAGACCAAGAAAACTCCATGCTGAAGCCATTTGGCGAGTTTTCTGGCTATCGCTCCGCAGTGCACACTAGGAGGGAGAATCAATTGATTTAGTGTAGTTAATGAGATTGCCACTAACATTAACAAAACAACCTATGGTCAGAAATAACTTGGGCTAGTGGGGTCGGAGGACGCGCAGTTGCCCTATCCGCGCAGTACCCGCCTGTCGTTTTTATGGTGTTTTTGCTGAGATATCGGAGGTTAAAAGATAAGGCCCTCATATATGGAGATGAAATGCGGGGTTGGAAAACTAGAGTGATACGTAAACCAATATTAACCAGGGCATTATTGATCAATTCGTCAGGATAAAACCCTAATAGGAGAGCTCTCTCCTAGACTCGAGAGAAGATATCTCCTTATGAAAAGCAGTCAATAGGGTAGTTTCCTTCATCAAAGAAAACGAAAGGCATTGATTGCGATTCGTTACCCACCATTAGTGTATTCATAATACACAAATTATTTGGTTTTTGAAATACCGGTTTAGACGAATGGCAAGGGTCAAATTTTATCCTCATTTGAAAAAGGCCAGATTGGCGCCCATGCGATTCCACTCCGCATGACGTCACAGGGACCTAGTTTCTACACGAGAGGATAGGAGTTATACATCGTCTGAGGTTACCAATGCATGCATGAGGCACAGAGCTCAGGGAAACATGTCTTAATAATCACCTATTAAAACTGGCTAAGGTCGGAAAGTTCTCTTCGTTTGATAAGATATTAATAAACCTTTTTTAAGCCAAGCGCTACCATCCAGCAAGGTACTCAGCTATCCGCTAGCATCCTGCGACGTATCAGCGCTAAGCCTCGCCTCAAGGTCACCTCACCGGGCGGGAGGGGGAACCAGAAATACGACGTACGGAGATATTTCCCGGCATTCATACTTAAGCGTCGCGTTTTCGCGCGCTTGAAAATTTTCACTTTTCATTTAATCGCGAAAAATAGATGTGGTCATTTAAAAATCTAAAAGCGTGAAATACGTACTCCAGGAGTAATAATCTTTCGATTAAAGCAATAAAAAAAAAAATAGGAAACCACCCTATTGCGAACGGTTGTAGGCCTGCTTACGGGCCACTATCATGTAATGAGACATATGCACCTGCAGGAATGTAACAGACTCAGAACGGTGTAGATGGTGTGACACGGGAGAGGAAACAACTACCCATCTAATATGCGAGTGCCCCGCAATCATGAGGACTCGATATAGACACCTGGGCTCACCTATTATAGAGCCCAAGGAGGTAAGAGATCTTCCCATTAGGGACCTCTGGTCCTTTGCTAAGGACATAGGCCTCTATGGGTGATCAGTTATCGGTGGTTAGCACAATGGACCTACTGGTCTGAGTGCCCTGGGAGCTGATCCCCCACCACATCATCTAATCTAATCTAATCTAATCTAATTGATCAATTGGTTAAAATACCTCGTCTCGGGCGTGACTTCATGAAATCGACTTAAATTCTAAAATGCAAGAGAACTTTGAAAAAAAGACAGTTTTAATACCATGCAACCTAGGTTTCGATATGGTATGCCGTTGACAGTTGATAACGTGCCATATGGCGATGCTCCACAGATGTGCCCAATCGATACTATGGTATTACAGTGTGAAATTTATGTGGAATTTCAAAGTTTTCTCACATTTCATTAGATTATAGTAACATTTATGAAATTAATTTTACCATTTTAAATAAAATACTATGTAATATCACATGCTATTTTTCTAAAGACCAGTTTCGTCGCTAAACGACATCATCAGGTTCAAATAAAGGGGTCACTCACTGGCCGCGTCGAAGTAGAGTCGGTATTTACTGCACCGGTGAGTCAATCTCACTTCAACCAGACAGAAAGAAATACAATAAAAAAGGTGACGTGCGCATATGTGCTGTTGTCGTCTGAAGTGTCGTTTGTGTGAAGAGGAAACTTAAAAACTAAATAACAGTGCAATTGCAAAGAGATAACAGCACAATATAATTGATTTCTTATTTATTTATATATTTAAATGTTTTAATATCATTATTTTTTATTTGTTTATTATTATTATTTTCATTTTGAACAATATATCTTTAAATAACAATTGATATTCTTTTTTTCAATTTTTTAAAATTATTTGATACTTTTTTTAAGTATACCGGGACTAGCCATTTCCACAGGGAAGAATGACGCCTCGGTAGCTTAACTGGCTAAAGCACTCGGCCGGAAATCGAGGGATCCGGGTTCGAATCCCGGTCAAGGCGAATGATTTTTTCTCTGTGGATTTTTCGCACACTTATTTGATACTCTTACCCTTTCATTAGTATTTTCATTATAATTTTTTTAGATGGCAAGTAGACAAAATAAATAAACAAATGTTTTGACAATACATTTAAGATGACCCTGTGATTTGAAGAAGGTAAAGACATAGCAAAGAATCATAGACGAGTGATTTGGTGAGGCAGTGTGTATGTTGTTAGGACACTTGGGTGGTAGTCCCATAAGTCTGTAAGTAGTGTATCACCTGTGCACTTCAGCCGGGACTTAAAATTATTAATTAGATGTGCGACGAATTCGTTGATGGTTGAATAAAGGAAGAATATGGCCTTATATACATTGAGTCAGTAGGGGTACCCAAGGTGGGGTCAGGCACGCCGACTTACAAAAAATATTGGGGGGGCCCAAACCGGGGATCTTTTCCCGGGAAATTTTATAAGTAGTGAATTGTAAGTCTTTTATGCATTTTATAAGAGTCATATAATCAAAGTTAGAACCCTGATAACTCTAATCTCGATATCTGGACACTCCAGGGAAAATCGACAAGCCTGACACTTTTTTCCTCACACCCATAACGAATTATTGGGGGGGACCGGGCCCCCTCAAGCCCCATGGAGTCGGCGCCACTGGGTGGGGTAACTATGAAGGAGGGTATTGTGGTCATACGAAGTAGCCAAATGGGAGACACACATTGATACAAAAAGGAAGAAAACAATGAAACAAAATGGTAGGCATACAAGCATAAAAAATGGTAATACATATAACAATGCCTACGATTTCGCACGGCAACGAACATGGTCGTTAGTGAAATCACATGAGAAATTTACAAAGTTTTTTTTATTTAAAATGAAGCAATTCCACCATGTGACGCCTTAATTTTTCCACCATCAATTTCATTTTACGAGCTTCATTTTAAACTTTAAACCGCTTTGCACTTCCCTATACGCAGGTTTTTTGTCTGCTTCTTATACTTTCCAGCACCAATATAGAAACTAAACGTTATTATTCTGAATACTTATATAATGCATACACATCAGAAATCGTTAAAAGTTTTTTCACATATCGGTAAATCATATCTTTCAACTGAACCGAGAGAACAGGTTGGCGTGCAAAAAAAAGGCACCGCATACAGATGTAACAGGTGACACATTTTAAGCAGTCGACATTTTAGACGAGTTAGCAGAAATGACAACTACCTGATCGCGTTACCACCTAACCACACTTTCTCCAAGATTTTTTCTAGCTCGTCCCACAAGAATCGGTGTCTCTGACCGGTATTGCCTAGAATCAGAAGTAGGAGGTCGTGAGGGGAGGAGTATGAGAAGTTTCTGAAGGCATTAATCTGCTCTTAACTAAGGAAAAAACGAGAGCTACGAATTTATGTCCCTCCTGACGGACTATGTACGCTTAGGGATGAAAAATAACCTATCTACGTAAGCGGATCAACCAGCTGGTTTCAGACAACTTCAAGTTTCAAAGCACGTCCCCACTTTCAACTTTGCCTGAATACCTGTTGCATGAACATTTTTCTTTCAAAAATTCAATGGAAAAGGCAATACTGAATGTACTAATACAAATTATTCAAATAATGAATTTTACCATTTCCAATATTCTGACATATACACACTGTCATATTTACGTTTAATTGACAGGAGCATCTAGACTGCAGTTATAGCATTAATATGTTGATGATTCAGGCAGTAGGACTATGCATTTTAATTTATCATGAATCTTATGCCAATATCTACACATCGTAACGACATTTACACTCATTATGGTTTTAATATACTTTTACTACCCATGGATTAGGCTTTGTCATTGAAATATTATAAAGCGTTTTCCACTAAATATATCGGATAAGGACCATTTTTGGAACAATGGGGCAGTCAATGAAATGGGATCCAAATATTCTATACTTGATTTTAAGGATTTTGACAAGAGACTGGTCTCTTTTGCCATCAAATCTTCGAAAACCTTCTTCCTAGAGTCAAATTTTGGCCGGGGAACCACCTTTCCCTATCGTAACATCAATTTTCATACCACAATGTTTTGATAATCCCCTTCCTAGCCTAGGACCGGTTAGAGAGCCAGCAGAGATGGAAAAGGTACCATACCGAAGGAGTTATTTGAAATTCTTTAAAGTCCCCAGAATGCAAAGTATTCTCTAGAAAGGATGTGAGTATTTCTCATCTTTCATAAAAAAGAGCACAATAATACAATTTACGTAAACATTTCAGAAGCAATTCATACGGACTTGTTTGTGTTCAAATATACACAGGTCGGCATCAAAATTATCTCTCTCCTCGATTTTATTCTACTTTAGACATTTTTTCTGCATTATTGACGCGGTAGCATCTTGTGGAAGGAAACCAGGATAATTGGATGATGATATACCACTGGATAATGATGTGAAGGCCTTGACAAAAAAATGACCTCCCGGCGTTTCTGGCGCGAAGGAAATAAATCGATAAAAAAATACGTTGGATCCTCAGCCTTGCAAATTTTTTTCCAGAATTGCTTCATTTTACAAGACAGCAATGAAGCTTATATTTTTTCCAAGGATTAAAAAAGCTTACATGTTCTATTCCATTACCTGGGGCATGGGCATCGATTGAAAATTGTTGTATTCAAGGCTAGAAGCCTAGTTCAAAACAACTTTACGTGGTGCAACTTTTCTTAGATATTTTGATCCTGAATAGTGACTGAATTATTCCCTTAATCGCACCTCGCACCGTGCAAATACATCCCGATATCGAATTCATAACACTATAGATAGATCGGTTACGGGAACCGGTCTGGGCACCAAGTCAGACTTCTACACCAATGTACCCGCCTATTGATATGTTATTAAACTATCGGTAGGCATTACTATACAAAATATTGCGTATCGCATAAATGGAAATGATAGGCAAGTGCATACCCAGGATCAAAATTAGGGGGTAGGGTACAATAGGGCGGATCGGAAAAATCGATTTTTTTCAAATCCATCTGGCCCAATGAAAAAAAGTTGTGGGACCGATCAAAAATAAGGCCTGAAAAATTTGAGACCTCTAGGTGAACCCCTGACCCTCGCTCAAATGCAATTTATGGGGGGAGGGTCAAGATTCGAAAAATGTAATATTTTATGGTCATTTCTTATAGATTTTGCCGAGTTACTGCCCTTTAGGGTCAAAATTTCATGCATTTTGACGTATCTGCCACCGTTTAGCCACAAAATGCCTAATTTGAGTCCGCGTCTTTATAGCCACTCGAGAGGCCTTTTCATGGACCGTAGGCTCCTTTCCTGCGTTCTCGGATCTAAAACTATTCCATCACTTCTCTAAAAGTTGGTAACATCGATTTGTTTAACCCCGACGAGGCGCCTAATAAGGGACAAGTCGTCTCACTAAGCTTCCTGTATTACCTTCTACCATCTTCCTATTTATATTATCAAAGATAAACGACCTCCTAGCAGCATACGCGGAATGAATTTTGCTGTATTGGAAGCGTGGAAGGGGTAGAAGCGAGCGGGGAGGGGAGGGGATCGGCCTGCGGCTCTTGTATCCGCGACGCTGCGTGGGCGTTGGCATATTTTCTTCGCGGACGCGGACTCAAATTAGGCATTTTGTGGCTAAACGGTGGCAGATACGTCAAAATGCATGAAATTTTGGCCCTAAAGGGCAGTAACTCGGCAAAATCTATAGGAAATGACCATAAAATATTACATTTTTCGAATCTTGACCCTCCCCCCATAAATTGCATTTGAGCGAGGGTCAGGGGTTCACCTAGAGGTCTCAAATTTTTCAGGCCTTATTTTTGATCGGTCCAACAACTTTTTTTCATTGGGCCAGATGGATTTGAAAAAAATCGATTTTTCCGATCCGCCCTAGGGTACAAGCCATGGTCGTTCAAGTTGCCGCTTGGGTATTTGTTTATTCCATCACTTTGACAGTAGATGGCTTCCGCATTAATGGACCAAAACATATGTTGCTTATTTATTTATTATTGGCGATGTGAAAATAAAATCGTGAAAATGAGACAAAATCGTAGGCGGATTTAGGGGTGGGGCACAGGGGAAAGTGCCTCCCCCTCCTCATACGCTCAAAAATTAGACAAAATTTTTTTTACTCTTATCATTCCGTTCGTTTTTATTACTTGGCCTCAATCATTTAATTTTATATAAATAACTTTCATATTAAAATAAAGATAATATTTCGTGCAGTAATTTTTGTAAGTTGTTTTTAATCTCAAGTAAGTATGAGAAGACTGTTTGCCTGTTTGACCCTTGTGCTCCCCCAAAAAAATCCTGAATCCGCCCTTGCGCAATATGAATATAATTCATTATTTTATGAGCAATCGCTTTAGATATTTATGAGCATACAAATCGGGGTTCAATGATAAGGCTCAATAACTACGCATGATTTTTTATATACTACATTAACCATTACGAAAATGTACCACGACAATGTAAACGATGTCTTAACCATTATAAAAACTGCAGTGCTTTCAAAAGATAAAAATGCCACATAATCAGGCCTAACAGCACGATTATGAGGGAATCTGTAATGGAAAATCGTCGAGGGACAAGTAGATGGCAAGATCGGAAAAGGAAGACCTCGAGTAAAATATACGGAATAAGAAACGGATGTGAAAGAGAAGAAATACATTGGTGTGAAAATATTAGCTGATAGGAGAATGAAGTGGAGAGCTGGGTGAACCCCATCTTAGGTTTTTTGACCAGTGATTATTGTGAATTCATGCCCTTAATATAGTTGGCAGTAGTTAAAGACACCATAATTTGCATTAAATGCATACATTATCATCTCTTTACTAATAAATATGCCCATTAAGTCTTTCTAGGCCATACTTAATTGACATATGACTTGTGCCAGACACGGGCAATGGAAAGCTGACGCAAATGGGCTGAATCAAAACCTTTATCTCGTTGAAAAGGTCAAAATACCATTTAATCAGGCCCCGCTGTACGAAAATCCCTACACTGGAAGCAACAAATTTAAAACTTCGTGGCTAGGTAAAGAAAAGTAGGCAAGCTACTTCTCCAGCTTCTTTTTCTATTTAGCATTCCAATGTGACATGTGTTTCCATGCGTTTCATATAGCTGACAGTAGATAAAGACACCATAATTAACCATTAACCATAATTTTCATGAAACGCTACCATTAACAGGTCATTATCAAATAAATGTGCCAATTAACTCTTTCCATGTCATACCAAAATGACCAAAATACGTTTCAAATAGTTTACATTAAATAAAGACACCATTATTTTCATAAAACGTACAAATTGCTCACAAAAAAACAAACGTACCCATCAAGTCTTTCCATGCCATACCTAAATGACATGTGACTTATGCCAGACACTCACGCGGAGTTGGGACGCTAACGTAAACGGACTGTATCACGGGGTAAGAGGGCTCGAGCCGAGCCCTTGTGTCTTCTAAGATTAGTCCTACCTGTCCTGCAGGGGTGGACGATCAACAGGATGAAGACTGAGAGAGCGGCAATCCGATGAAAACGCGGCGCCACGGTCCCCAACTCCTCCCACGCGTCCCCGAACATGCTGGCAACTAGCCCTCGCCGCGACATGGCTCATTGCAATCGGGATGCTTCGGCCAAGTAGCAGTCACCGCCGGCAACATGAGCGGGACCACACATAATTCCTCCACCGGGAGATCCCCTGGGGCACTGCCCGCTGGTCTCACCGCACTTCGCCGGTCGAAATATCTTCCTTCTTCTCCGATGATTGAAGTTTGCCCAAAGTCTTGTTGATTGCGGTGGGCTCGAGTGGCGAATCCACGTTCCCGAAAACCCAACAGGTTGTCCGCCTCCTTGTGGGGGCGATGATCCAATAGGGGAGGTTAGGGAAAGGATGGTCAGCACGCGAAACCACAGACACTGAAGGTTGGCGGGGGGTCTAAGAATTAATAGGAGGGAGTGGTGTGAATTGGGGATGAGTCACAGGTTTTTCCTACTTTTTTTGTTTGTTCGAAAGGTTCAGAAAGCTGGCGTCGTAAAGCGTTGGAGGTAAATGAAGTGGAACCCTTGCGGTAACCAATACTGCGAATACTAACTCAATTATATATAAAGAAGGCGATATATAATCCCCGGAAGCACCAGCACTGATCGTACATGCACCGTTTTCCAGCACACGAAAATGTTACGTTTTTCCGCTTTTAAACTTTTCACTTAATGAGAGTATCCAATTTATTCACAAGATTTTTGTATCCCTCTTATTATCGTAAATGTATGAATTCACCAGAGTCCCCAAATAAAAATTTTTAAGCACATAAAATTTTTCACTGAGCACGATATTTATCTATGTATCCACAATGAGCTCGTGCATATCACACCTCATATTTCAACACGTTATATCTTTGAAGCACTCGCGTTTTTGTTGACAACGAGACACAGCAAATTTTAATAAATACAGATTTTATTCCCTGCAACAAGAGCCTTTTGACGCATGAGGGAACAATAATATTGCTCCAGATGGAAAATATTTAGGCCTCCAAGAATTTTAGAGCAACATTTAATTCATTCATTAATGCCACAATTCACTGCCACAGATAATCCAAAAGAAGGTTGCGACGATCTTCCACGCTATAGATATTTTTTTCTGCTGCGCTTTCACAATATGCTTAATAGTCAAATTGCTCGAGACATTCACATCAAGAGACCTTCGTCTGCCCGCACCAAGCACTTGTCCCCCGCGGTTTGCCTGTGACGTGAACTCAACAATAAGAGCTCTCCGTAGCGTGGCAGGAGGAAAAATGCACGCCAACCTTCACGCTAGACGCAACGTGCACCGAGAACAATCACCACAGAGAGAGTAAGAAGGATATGTGTTGGGGTGGGGACGTAGGAACACGTCGTTCGATTCCCACGCGTAACACAACCGGAGTGAAATAGTTTGATGGGGCTCAGAGAAACCAAAGCGCGTCCTGCCCCATTTGACGGCAATCTGGAGAGGTGTCCCAAGCGGGTTTGGAGGCACTCATGCTCCGGGCCTGCCCCATCCGACCGCGCCTGCACAAGTTTAAAACACTTCTTCTCCTCGGGGAGAGTGAGAGCATACGTCGTCCGAAAACGCCGGGCTATAAGCCTGGCGTGCGTGCACTAAGAATGGTTCGACTCACACAACACACACGCCAGGAGTCTTCACCACTACTCACGTTCCTCTTCCTCCTCCCTACCCTTTCCAACTGACTTACCCCACCACGCCACAAAACACCCCCAACCCCCGTCTCCTCCACCTCCTCCTCCTCCCACACTCCCAAGTCTACCTAAAGAAACCCCCTCCCCTCTCTCCTTCCCCCACCACCAAGCTTTCCCACCCTCCCCCACTATAACACTCTGGCAGCCAGTGTGCTATACACTCCCTCACTCTCGCGTTCCCAACCCCTTCCTTCTCTCCTATCTCCCCCACTCCTCCTTCTTATAGCGTTCTTTTCCTTTTATCCTTCAAGCCTTCCTCCTCCTATTCTTCCTTCCCACACTCTTACTCCTCTACATATAGTCCCCACAGCCTGACCCCTTCTTTCGCGACAGCTGTTGAAGGCCTCTTATTCTATATCCCACTGTGGCAAGGGCGGGGTCGCCTGGTCGGTGGCCGGAACTCTTTTTATCATACGGCGGCGCTATCCTCACTCCCTCGCCGACACCATGCCTCCACTGTTCTTCTTCGTATTATTACCACCGCACTCCGGCTAGGGGTCTTCCACACCCCTACCCTCTATTTCGTTTCCGCTTGGTATGGTGGTATGTGGCTGCAGACGAGTTGGAAGTTCCCCGACCTCTGCTTTTCACTCCTTCCAGCAGGGTGGGTGTGGCGGCAGAGGAAACAGAAGAAAATTTGTTTCATAAATCCGGAATGGAACATGGCGGGATTGTTATATAGGATAGGGTGGAGGGGAGATAGCAGGAGTAAAACTTTCGGTGTCTCTAGAGGGATGAGAAAGTTTCGCGTCCGCAAAGTTTGATATGAAAAAAGGGGTAAAAATTACGTCACCCATTATTCAGGGGAGAGAAATTACAGTCCTCAATAAGCAACTCATAATACTGCAAAAAAATATGAGAAAACCAGGCTATTATTGGATTTATTATAAAGGCACCAAATATATAAACCCGTGGTAGAGGAGCTCTTGGTACTGGCGAGACAATTATTTCACTCACTACCAGCATACCGAGGCAATGATATTTGCCAAGGGATAATAATACTAAAAGTCTACCAGGTGATTCATAAATTATTACAACTTTCTCCGGGCCTACAAAGCAGGTACGTATTTTTATGTAGGTAGTTTGAAAATCCGAAGTGCTTCTCACAGAGAAATGAGAGGTACCTCGCATAAGAGAAGACGAAAATATGTAATTACGCCAAACAGATTACGAGAGTGAAATTACGCCAGCCATCATTCAGCCACGATAAGATAGGTTTCAATGTACCACTGCTATTAATCTGGACTTGGCTGCAATAAAATATGAGAAAAATTGGTTTTGTTTCTTACCTACTGCTAACGCCATGAAAAGCCTTTATGGGAGAGCTTTCGGCGTTACATTACATTTTTCCTGCAATGCCAGGAAAATACTGTCGGCCGAAAGTTAGCAAAAATGGAAACCTTTAACGTGAGTCGTTATTTGTACCTGTACGCCATAAAATATAATGCAACGCCGGCATCGGCCGTGGCAGGGTGGTGGCCTGCCAAACCAGTGTCGCGGGTTTGAGTCCCACCTGGGTAGGTTTCCCCTGTCTAGGGCATGGTTGTTCGTGTAGGTATGTATAATTGTGAAATTTTTTGAATACCCCGATATAAATTGGCCAATTTGAGCTGAATACGGAAGTTTGGGAATAAAAATAAAAGTATGCTCTTACTTTCTCAATCCGAAGTGGTTATCTTAGTGATAGACGAGAATGTGGAATATGAAATGTCAACGCAATAAATTAAACACATTTTCACTTTTTACGTAATTACATGAAAAATGTCAAGAAAAAGTAAATTTATATCCCATCTCCATAAAAATGTTTACCAAATATGAATGAAGGGAAATAAAGGTAAAGCGTAGGTATAGAACGAATATTTTACGTCCAGAAATAAATAATTTGAGATAAGTGACACGGAAATTTTAATGTGTGAAGTTTTTAATTCAATCAATTGTGAAATATGTTTTAAAATCTCTACGCAACATGTAGCCATAAATATTACCAAAGATATCGACAAGTTTATTTGACATACCACATTGAATTGAACTTTCTAAAGTGAAAAATAGTAAAAAGTGATTTCATTCCATCACGATTTGATTCCACTTAATTTTTGAAAAAAAAAATGTAATTCGCAGGTAAACTTGATGCGCTATTTTTTTGCATTCCCACTGAGCGGAGATCAAATACCTGTGGTTTTCTCTCCGTCTTCGAAGTTCTGCGAAAATCGAGGTCACCTTGGCAAAGAAGAGAAAAATCTCTAGAAGTATCAACAGTTCCTCGTTTTTTTACTGAGATTGGAAGATTTCCTTGCGCAATGGATTGAATCCATCGGAAAGATCAAAAGAATACTCGCAAAAACTTGATGATTTCAACTTCCATTAGTAACTTCAAAAGAGAAACGCATGGTGATGGCACTAAGTCACCATACCCGCAGACTCATTCAAAGGCTCGCCAGGCTATCAAACAAAGTGAGTGTCTTATAGTTCCTCCGTTCCATTAAATATAATTGGATTAAGTGACCTTCTTGACCAAAAGAACTCAGTATAGTAGGAGCGCTAAACCATTTCTTATAATTCATATTTTATATTAGTTATTACAATAAAGTAACACTTTTTCAAATCAATATAACTGTTGGAAATCCATGTTTCTTACTTATTCAACTATATTTACTTTATACGTAATAATGGTATGGAAGACATACTAAAAAGTTACAATAGTAATGAATCATTGCATCTCACAGACAAAGTCGTTATTTTCATCTCTCCTCTCTTTTTCTAGGTTTATTAAGAACTTACTTATTTTAGATTTACAGGAATTGGAATTTGGTAAAAATATGTGGCAATAGAGATGGATAATACAATATGCTAAAAAAAAGTTGACCCTCACTTAATTTCTTAGCTACGATGGTAAATAAAGAACTCAAAACTTTTTAGCAGCAAAAATAGATAAATCTTGTCTGATTAAACTTTTCTTACAAAAGTAAAACTTAAAAAGCTCGTGGATACATATTTATTCATATATTGAAAAAATTTAGTGATTTATGGGAATGAATTTCTTTCCTTGGCCATCAAAATTTGTTGAACATTTATTTAGTAATTAATACCCCAGAATATGATTAAAATTGGTCTTTTTCAAGTGACCCGCATCTTAGCAATTGTGAAATTCTGATGAGTAATCCTTATGCGATATATTAAATGCAGTCATTCATAACGCCATGGGATAAAAAACCAGAATATAGCTTATTTCAGTTCGACAATCGTCCCTTAGGTTGTAATCCCACTTAAATTTAATGGCATTTTTCTAGTTCTCTGTCAAAAACCTAACCATCTCGTAACGAAGTCACACCGGTACATTTCGGTCTGAGGTTCTTCAGGGAGTAATAAAACTTCTCCCTACAGTCCAAACAGTCAATTAACAGCGCTTTTACAAGAGGCATAAAATTCTGGATGCATGATGTTCACGTTACTCCTCAAGATCCCCCGCATGTCATCACGCCTATTAAAAAACGCGGCTCTGTCTATAAAACCCTGCTCCCAAACTCCTCCTCCATTCTAGGGAACGTTTAGAGCGAATTAAAAAACTGGGCCAAAAAAAGGTAACGACTCAGCTGACATTCCAGCTAAGCGTTCATCTGTTGAAGTCGGATGACAGTTTTGAGTTTCATTGGCTTCCTCCCGTGAAGCATAGGATTCACCCATGCGTAAGATCGCGAGGTGCTGAGTCACTTTCTTGTGGAGACAGATCTAATAAACCCAAGACCTCCAAACCTAGAACGCGAAGGTGATAACTGCATTAACTCAGTTTAAAGTTTGCATCCGCCTAGGCTCGGAGATTGTCTATCCTAGAGGATTGTTTCAAGTATGTTTGGCTTGCGAATGCATGAGTAGCGCCAACTTCCATAAGGTTTAGAATGAAGCGTATCGTTAACATTTGTACCAAGAAAGATAATTCCAAAGGTAATTGATTCAGGCTCCTTTTCAATAATCTTTGCTTACAGCATCATGATCGGAATACTCGTAACTTTAAGTTTTCCTGGATATCAGATAATTACTTATAGCACTTATTTTTTATCAGAGCGCGACCCGGGTTTCAATGAATTATCATCATCTTCAGGCGCAAATTGATTTGTTTATTTTTTTGTTGTTACCTAGTTACTTGATGAATTTTAAAACGGACGCCAGAATAGGGGATTTTTTTTTAAAATTCATCAAGTAAATTGGTAACAATAAAAAGATAAACATATCAATTTGTGCTTGAAGATGATGATAATTCATTGAAACCCGGGTCGCGGTCTAATTAAAAATTAGTAGTAAAAGTAATTGTCTATTATCCAGGAAAACGTATAATGGAATACCACAAAGTAGATCAAGAATTAGTGAATTTTTTACTCGTAGCATTACTCAAAATTTTTTTTTACCGATACCAAAGTGCAACGATACCGCAAATGCCATCATGATATAGCATTCTAAACATAGGTGTGGATAAATTAAGCCCCGATCACAAAAAAATGTGATCACACTAATTATTGATGAAGAGAATTAGTTCTTCACATAATTAGGGAAGTATTTAAATTGCACGATTCAAGGTACTTAATGTTGAAATTTAATAACATTTTATGCGCGTGGGTCAAATTAAAAATTTAATCACACGGAAAACACGCGTAACATTTACGCAAAAGGGTCTGTGAGTATAAGTTTGCAATGAATATAAACTCATACTAAACTTTTGATCTAAATCTGACTCCACAAGGGCCAACTGTTGATTAAATTGAGATGGGAAAACCCATAAAAAATACTTCAGCTTAATTTCTAGTAGCCATATAAAATCGAAAATGTAGAAAAAAAATATTTTGTTACCTTTTCTGTTTTAATTTAATGTGCGAAATAAAATTTTTTTATTTTATTATTTTCATAAACGTTATTCCTTTTTCATTTCAATAGTACCTAACTGTTAAGATCACTTGCATCAACGCCTGATTTGAGAAATAAGTGCAATTCTAAAACAAAGCTTCGATTCTACAAAGTAGAATAATCAACTATGCACTGATTTAATTCAGAATTGAACTCCAGAAACATCGTATCACTACGTTATAAAATGAAAAAAATAACTGAAGAACTGATTTCAGGAAGCAATTTTTAACTAATTGAAGTTGGAAGAAGAAAAAACTAAATGGCCCCATGAGAGATTTTCTCTTCAAGAAGGCTCAAAAATGGTTTTTCTCAACTCCTAAAAGTTACTATGCGATATTTTTAAGGAGCGCTGGGGAATGTGTAACGCCCAGTGGGTAAAATGTCGGTCTAATGAATGGAGGGAAATCCCTCTTAAAATCCAATTACCCCACCAACATTTTGTTAGCCTAGCTTTTTCTACAATGTTTTAGTTGATAAATTTTGGAGAATACGTCTAGGTGTTAATTTTCACGATGAAAAAAAAATAGTGGTTGTCAAGTCATTGAGTCATAAACATGGAATATACCATATACCATTCAGCATGATTTATTCCATTTTAAGTTAGGAAAACATAACGAACTCTGCATTCTACAATTTAACTTTTAATTATTGACAAGTTTCGAGACACTAACATTTTCAAGACCTGATGGTGCCTTGCCTCAGCCATCTCATGCAACTTTTGCCTAATAGACTGAGATCTAATGGCAAGGAAAATGATACACTTTATCTAAAGTAGTCGACAATTAAAGGTTAAGTTGTAGATAGTAAAGTTTGTTATTTTTCCTAGCTTAATTTTTTTTATTAGATATTTTTTTCTCTCCGTGTATGAAAATTAATGTTTACCTCATTATGGTGCCATGGAAAATTTACCAAAAGATTGGCTATATTTTGCGAAACAAATGTTTTGGTATATGTCTAATAATTATGGACAAGTATGTGGATTGAGAGTTTAAATCCAATAAAGTCAATTTAATGTACACTGTGATTGGAAGGGTTAAAAAATAAAGATCCAACTCAACATCTGATCCAACTTAACTTTTTTAAATAATTAGTAGGAAGGAAAAAAAATTAAATGGACCTTGGAGGGAATTCGTATTCCAGATGACCCATAAGTGGACTTCTTGTACATCTCCCCAGCGCCTGAACCGAACTGGGTGATCAAGTACTACGGCCACTATTTTCCACGCGAGAATCAGTGGCGTAATTATGGTGGGGATAGATGCACCTCGGAGAAATTTGAAAAAATATTTAAAACTATTGTCTAGTTTTGGCTTTTAATAAAAGCATCTGATTAAATTTCAATTTTATGTGTAAAAATTATGTAAAATGTTTTTCCAGGCTTGTCATTTTTCAAAAAATTTCCCGGACCCCGTTGTATTGTCGCCAGCCCAGGCCATCCCATCCCCCCAAAGCATATTCCTAGTTACGCCACTGGTGAGAAGATATTTTCTCTCTACATAGATGAAAATTATTCTATTTGCAATTTAACGTTATTATGCCGTCATGAACAATTTGCCAAAAAGATTCGATACATTTTGCAACCTAAAGTTATTGGTCACTGTCCATAATAATGGGTATGTATCCACATTGGAACGTTAAAATGTCCTAAATTTCATGTGCATGATTTACAATGATATCCAAGAAATTACTTTTCATGCTCTAATAAATACATCGATAGTAAATTGGTGGGCACAACCTTCACCCACCCAAGCCATTTCAGGTTTTGATCATTGAATGGTTTATCAATTTCTACCGGTTTGGGATTTCTTTCTATTCCATTGTGGCATTAGCGGTCACTTGAAAATTACCATATAAGTTCGGGAAAGAAAATTAGAGGTTTGAAAGTGATTGTGAGGTTTCTGGATTTTTTTCTGAGATCATGTCTTGACCCTATGAAGTAAACTAGTAGACTGTTAGTTTCCATTTTAAAATAAAATCCCGAAATATCCCATTATTATATAAAAATTGTCTCGTGGTTTCCACGTTTCCACAGCGTAGCATCAGTAATCTTACGTCATCATCTTATCCACCCGCTCATTTGAAATGTCTACATCATCATTTATCTCACATACTCATTGTCCGATCTCCTAGAACCATTCCATGGATTTTATCCACGATTTCTAGCATGACGACCTCTTTCGGGCCTCCTGAAGGTATGACGTCACTTGTGCTGGTACGGCCACATTGGAATATAGCGAACCACCGCATCACCATTGAAATTTATGGTGCAGAGTTTTCCTAGTATTTACTAATTCTTTCCTTGATTTCAGTGACAGCTTTTTCGCTCAAAAATAATGTTTAGCCAGAACGCGAAATCCATTTTCTTCCGTTATTGTTAAAATTCACAAGGATGTCTCCTTTCAATAGCTGTCAAACGCAAAATAAACGACGGCACTAACTAAAAATGTTCACGGTTTTTTTATTAATAGATGGTTACTAACGGGATAATTGTTGTTTTACTATCTGGGAAATTAAAAAAGTCACGGACTTATCAAACAACCCTCGTAGAAAGAGATGAAAAAATTTTACCAAAAGATTGTCTATAATTTGCGAAACAAATTTTTGGTACATGTATAATAATTATCGACAAGTATGTGGACTGGGAGGTTAAATCCAATAAAGTCAATTTAATACACACTGTGACTGGAAGGGTCAAAAATATAAAGAACCAACGCAACATCTGATTTAACTCACCTTTTTAAAATAATTAGTAGAAAGGAAAAAATTTATCGGACCTTGGAGGGAATACGTATTCCATAAGACCTATAAGCGATCTTCTTGTACTACCCAACGCCTGAACTGAATTGGGTAATCAAGTACGGACACTGTGCTCCACGTGAGAAGGCAAAACCGGAAGACCATCACACAGACGCGAGTGGCTAGCATCATTTCTGTGCTGAGGCGTCGACTTGCCATCAAAGCCGGATGTTGGAGAATTTATGCGGCAATTATGGGAAAGCCACAGCACCACTGAAGCCGGGAGCGGTCTGTGCTAGGCCACTACTACCGTCCAATTCCTTACGGGATATTATTTTTTTCCTGGGGCCCGGTAGTTCTCACGCCACGGATGAGGGTTTGGATGGGCCTTGAGGGGAAGACTCAAAATGAGGAGGAAGTAGATGAATAAGGCAGGGCTTAGCCGTTCAAAAACCACATCTTGGGCTCCGTGGTGATTCCTTCATAACCGCAAGGTCAGAAACTCACTCGCCGACGCTATAGTACGAGCCAAATTTTCGATCCAATAACCCATCATGGTAGGAAAAAAACTACACTTCCCTAACCGCTGAGAAAATAAACACGAGCCACCGTGGTAACCGTTCTAGCACTTACCGCATCTCCCGACGGATAGGATCACTGATGTCTACGGTGGAATTCCAAAGCACCTCCTTAGTCGCAATGAACGAGATGGCTAGAGATAGAAGCAAGCCCTCGGCTTAGAGTGAAATTGACAGTATGTTTTGGCTCTTTCTCTTAACGATTCAATGCGACTATCTTTTAAATTGTAAAACCTGGCAAATGGCTCATAGGGAAAATGTTAACATAAGAGTTAATGGATATGGATCGCATCACAAGCTAATGGCGAGAATATTAATGGGTCGGCACTACTTATAGGAAATTAGAAGATTGTACAATGACGCTTGTTCTAATATCGATTTTTATCAACTAATTCTTGCCTTAAACAATACATTTCATACTAGAACTCAATATTGCTAAAATTAAACCTTCCAAAAATACGTTAAATTTTTTTAAAATACGCACAAAGTTACTGCGATGAAAATAACAGAAAAGAAAAATATAACTTTATGACTTCGCGTACAACCTCAGATAAAAAAAAACATGTAACTATGTAAGTTAAACTTCCATATGCGTGACGAAATTTTAAGTTATTAATCGTTTAAAGTTATTAATTGAATTACAAACACGGGAGATCACTAGTACACTCGAAACTATTTTTATATCTAATAAACCATTAAGATTCCTAAGATTTACGGTATCCAGTATTTTCATTCAAAATGTATCCCAACGATTCCCATAGTGACTGCCATGAAAAGCTCAAATTCATGTGGGCTAACATTTTGAATGCCACCCACTGCGTGGTGAATAACCACGTTTATTGATCTATTAACCCGTCAATTGTCTCCGGTTCAACAGCCAAAGTCGTCATTCAAACTTCGTTCTCGCTCCTAGCGTTGATTGACTGGCAGCTGAGGCGATTCGAGGACCAATGCAAACAGAATTATCCGTCAAATACAGCGTAATTCAAGAGGAATCTGCAATACTTCAGAAGGTGGGAAAGGGAGAAAATTTAAAGCATATACTTCCCATGAACATGCCTAATATCTACGCAAAATATTTCCATTTAGCCTGAAATACAAATATAGAAATAATAATCGCATAGCGTAACTGCACGTAATTAAAAAAGCCCCGGTCCTTCGGCTTACCGAGGGATTACGTGCATTGAAAATTCTCTTACCGATCCAAATATAAAAAAGGGGTCGTACTACTGGGTAAAAAAATCTAATGCCTTTCAGCCTAAATTTGAATCTGAAAGTGACAGACACTCCGCTGCATTAAGCAAGACGGTAAGATATATCACTATCTGTGCTTTGCACAACGTAATATTCTAAGCTCATCGTCACTTCTCACAATTACTTAATTTTTCGTCCAGGGGAAATACTTAAACTTAAAAGAAGTTACGCTCGGCTTTGCATTACGGTAAAGAGCGATCATTTGCTCACTTTACAGAGACAGAGGCCTTTTAGGAAAGCAAGGGAACAATCGTTTTTTCTATACACTGTGAAGCTGCGCCATTCGTGAAAACAACTTTTCTACCACGTAAGTTTAATTGAAAGAGGCGCTGTGATTGACGGACGTGAGAATGTTAACTAGTACGAATTATGAAGTCGATTAGGTATATTATATTGATACATTCATCAATTATGCACCTCCATGTAAAGAAGTATTTAATTCATAAGAATGATTTACGGAAGGTCATCATTATACAGGGTTCGCCAATGAAACAGGATGATTAAATAAAGTAATTGGTTGTTTTAAAAGACTTTTTTATTTAAAAAAAGTTTTTTCAACAACTTTTTTTAACAAGACGTTTTTATTTAAAAAAAGTTTTTTTCAACAACTTAAAAAAGTTTATTACGTCCACTATATGTACACCATCGCCCTTAAGGCATTTTTCCAACCTGACCAGGAAATTTTGCGTAACAACTTGTAGCGCGATGTGAGGTATTGCCGCTATCTCGTGTGCAAGTCTATGTTTGAGAACTTGGATAATTCTAGGTGGATCGGTTTGTAAAAGCTTCACAACAGACAGGTTGGGCGAAATGTTAAAATGACCAAAAGCTCGTCGTGCTTGGACAAAGCTTACACCATTTTGGTCAAATGCTTTGCATGCGAAGCCATGAAGCTCCCCAGTCCAATGATCCATATCAACTAACATGTTAGACAGTGCGGTTGGTAACGCATCTGTACGTTTCCCACCCACTACTTCCCAACTCCGTCTTAAGGCCACATACAATCGTCCGGTTTCTCTGGCGGACCCTGAACTTCCATCAACTTTTTATTTCTTCAATCAAAACCTGCGGATTGAATAGTCGTACAGTCAGAGGTCTTATTTATGAAGAAAAAACTTACAAATAAAAAAGCTAAAATTTGAGTCAGTAAATATTTTCAGGCCTTGAAATCATAATATTTCTTCCATCACCAGCATATGTATCGCTAACCGTAGAAAGGTATCTTGACAAAGTTGGACGATTTTCCTTTTTCCTACATTAAGTTGTTGCTCGTTGCAGTAAAAGTTTCCTACTAAAAGGATACATGTTACGGAACATATTCTCGCGTCAATAACCTGACATGTTTCCTTTTATTAGGAAACGTTTTGTCTTGCACCTCGGAAGAACCTGAAAGAAAAAGATAAACCGTCCAACTTAGGCGTGGTGCCTTTGTGCGATAGTTAGCGATTCATATGTTTTTCACTTCATCATTTTTTCACCTCAGCAAGCGCACAAGAAAATTTCGTTCAAACTATGATTCAAGTTTAAGCCTATAAAATCGTTTCTTCCCTCGACCATTACACACTGCCGTTATTTTCCCATCTTATGAAAATTTTTTATCATAAGAAACTACGCTTTCTCTGCATAATAATTTCACTCAAGATCAATGATTTATGACACCATACCAATCTATTCTGAACTCAGCCATTTACCACATAAAAGAATGCAAAGACTACGGCAATTCTATCATTGTTAATTTCACAAATTTCAACATTCCAATCATACAATCAAATGACACACCTAATTTAGCATCAAGTTAATTTCCTTTCAACAGAAATTGTATTCAATCATAAAAATTGCTGTATTATTCATGCTCAAATGGGACCAAGATAGCTATCTAAATCCAAAGCATCGTGGGCACTACAGGTTTGTTATTTTTATTCCATAAACTACGCTAGACATATAGTAATGGCAGATTATATTTTTTTATAATTCAATATTCGAGTGAAGAGCACGAAGAAAATACAAAGAAACTTGTGGGACTTTCAAGGTGATAACGGTTGATGGAATTCTTAAATCAGCATGGCCATTTATCATCTCATCCAAATTTATCTCGAGAATTGGTGGCCCTTCCTCCATTCTTGACAGTGTTTTGGATTTGAATCCAACGGCGTGGCAAGAAATCTCCGTTCTTTATATTCCTTCTATCTGAATATATGACTTCAACGCGGATGGAAAACGTGCCTTAGTCATCACATCCAGAGGTATTACCTAGCCAAGTTATCATTTTCAGAAAGTAGAACGCGGGCCTCCTCCCAGTTCCGAAATAGCAAACGGGATTAAGGCTCCTGGAAGTGAGAATACAACAGAGTTCGTTCATGACGCTTGTGGCAATGTATATGACGCATTTATACTTTATCGACCTCATTTTTGCCTCCTCTGTTCTACAAAAGAGATGTATAATAATAGATCCCCACAGACAGTACACAGATTGTTTCTCCATTGAGCATGTTTTATTTTGACAGGAAATAACCCTAATTTCCAGTTACTGTCTTGCGGCACTAGCAACATTGAAATTTTTACGGAGTCACCCTCAACGCACAAGCTATGCGAAGAATCCAGATAAAAAATCATTCGACTTGACCGGGATACGAATCTGGATCCCTCGATTTCCGGTCCAGGGGAAAGCAGCTAAATTGGCTCGAAAATCACTCTACCGATAACCGGGAAATCCGGGTTCAAATCCCTGTCAAGGCTAATGAATTTTTTCCTTGAGATTTTCCCCTATTTTCCAGCTTTATATGATTTTAAATTATACTTCTTTAAGTTTTTAATTATACTTTACAACTTATTTGATCCAAAAAGTACGCGATATGATAATAACTGCTAATTAAATTACCATATTCGATTCTCAGGGGTGCAATTCTGGTGCATTTCTCTCCTCTTGATACATAATTGGAATTAGAGAATCTGATTCGTCAGATTCCATCGAAAAAGATTCCTCGCGGCCAGCATCGGCCGGGAAATTTTGGGGCCGACAAAAAATTGACGCGGCGGCTTCGCCCAGAACTCTTTATTTATCACCATGATAACGGTCTGAGATTGTTAAGCAATTGAAAAATTCACACTAGTTACATATTTTCTCCTAAGCAGAAAATTTGTCGCCTCCATAAACATGAATAACAAACTCTGGAAATAAGTTATTAAATTCTTTGATCAGTATTTTTGCCTTTAGATTCGCAAAAGAAACCTCACGGTTCTTCTAATGCCTTAAAATTCTTCGCACCTACTTTTTATAAGTTCTTTTTATAAATTGAAATTCCCCATTAAAGCACGATTTTAGTTCGGCGAAAATTCCATGCCAAAATATACCTAGCATTCATAGAACGCTTGAAAAGAACAAGAATTTCTATAACACGGAGGTAACCGCTTTTCAAAATTAAAACGTCTACTGCAGGCACTTGAGGCTCTTAATAAAAAAAATTATGTACTGACTAGGAATTAAATTTACCGCCCTTAATTCACTTGTCCACGCCACCGCGTCCAAAAGGAAATATTCCGTCTCCACCATGTGCGAGCAGAACTTCGTTAGCTGCCGAGCGTCACCACGTGATTTCCATTGTTGGAAAAAATACCGAGAAAAGGAAATTGGGCTCTATTGCAGTAACTTCGTAAAAAGTAATCCATTACGAGAACAAATTACTGATTTCAAAAAGTAATTAATAAAATTACAGTCACAATTACTATTACTTCTTTTAAGATTGTCCAATCTACAGACCACATGGCAACCTTTGAATATTACAATAAAAATGTGGACTGATTGTTTCATAGAAATTGCTAAAGTTGCAAGTTTATTTGCAATGCATAGAATTATGACTGGTTTACCAATATAGGGGGTGTCATATTTTGTACTCATCAAGTAGGCTACAACATGAGAGTGCCAGAACCTAAACAAGAATATTACGATACTCAGGGACTCCGCGTTTAGTATAGAACTCGGTAAATCTGTAAAATATGAAAATTAATGGTTAAAATTAATCCGATACTCCATCACTTACCAACAATAGCTATACCTAAATTATATGTGGCTTTGATTTTATGCTATTTCCACTGTGTCAATAATTAGAACTAGGTAAAAAGATTAGGTGCACAATTATGTCCCTTGCATTAACTTATCGATGGAATTAAATCGGATACAATGTATGAATTGAATAATGCTCTTTTTAAACTAAGGAATAACCTCCTCTAAGAGTAATTTCGGGGGGGTTTGACTGATTATAACAATATTCCAGCACCATGATGTAATTCGTTCCGGAGAAGTATCAAACATTGATACTGATACAGTCTCCATGATCAGAGCTTCGAAAAAAAACTCATCAAAGCTATATGTAGTGGAAGCAGAATGATATAGTACGAGGGCAGTTCTTTTTTTCAACCGCCGATGGGTCATGATCAGAAGACGAAGTGATCGATTAAAAATTATTTCATTGCTGAATGTTGAGCGCACTTGTGATGTCCTTTCGACGTAATCGTCTCGGCCATTGAGAGATTGGCGAGCCTGTGAACAAGCTTTACTATACCTTCTCCATGGAATGTTGCCGCCAATAACTTGCAATGTCTTGCCTTTCTCCTGAAGATCATCGCCCGTTTGAAAACGCTTGCCATCGGGGCACATCTTCATTTCAGCGTAAAGATGGAAGTCACACGGCACTAGGTATGCATTGCTCGGCGGGTGATCAAAAATGTCCCATTGAAATTGCTGAAGGAGCAGTTGGGCTGCATCAACGCTGAGATGACGGACGTCATCATGGATCAGATCACTACCGGAAGTCAGCAGGTCTCTTCTTTAGTTTTAAATGGGAATGGACGTAATGTTTCACACTGTTCCACACTCTAGCCACATTGCATTAAGGAAAAATTCTCTTTTATCGGCATAAAGGTCAAGACATGTAGATGCTAAAGCCAATCGGCGAGTTTTCTGGCTGCCTCTCTCACTTAGCGGGAGAATCAATTAAGGTAGTGTAGTTTATGTGAATGCCACTAACCTTAAACTAACAACTTACGGTCAAAAATGACTTGAGCGTGAGGTGCGGAGGACGCGCAATTGCCCTAGCTACGCAGTCCCCGCCTGTCGCTTTTACGGTGTCTTTGCTAAGATATCGGAGGTTAATAAAAAAACCTCCTTCGTATTTCATAACTGCATAAAAATTATGTTAATTCAGAAAAAAACTAGTAACTCCAGTTGAGATGGATCACAAAAATTAGCAGTGACGACAAGCATTCAAAATTTTTCACTATATGCATTCTCCACTCTCATTGATTGTATACCAACACTGGTGATTTCGTGCAAATTGCTGGACAAATGCGCTGAATCACCACCCCTTGCGATTCCCTTAAAACCACCCACGCCTCGTCATGGCCAGCTATCCTTCCGGGACCCGCCAAATCTTCCCACCCACGCCACGAAGATATCTCTCCCGCGCGCCGTCGCTGGAATCGCGCAAGTCGCCTCGACTGCCAAACAGCTGACTGCCGCTCCCCGAAGTTTCCATCCCAATGAGTGACACGCGTTTCAACGCCGCTTCTTACACCGCTTAGAGGGCACTATCTCGCGTCGACTGTATCTATCTTTTCCTCTCCTCCTCCACCTACACGTAGCCACTGTCACAAGGGAGGAGAAGTGGAATTATTTATCCATCTTCCTGAGTATCTCTCATTACTCGATTTGCTCGGTGTTGTGACGGCCCGTATCACAGCATGTTCCAGTATGGGCTCCTAAACCGCAAGCATACTTCAAGGGTGGGTTATAACTTAAAGGGGTAAATAATTATGCTTCTTAAATTCTTCATACTAGCTTAATTAACTTCCGACAATTTCAGATATCAAGTTCGTAATTACCTTTAAGTCTTTTTAGGAGGTCTCTCTATAATTCCAGCTGTGACTTTGCAATGGTGGCGCAATAATACAATTAATGAGGGGTATTTATTTGACCAAGGTAAATATTTCACCTCGCTATGACCAACATTTTCCAATTACTCTTGCCTGAGATGCCTGGAATGATTTTGATCCAAACAGATATTTGCATGGACTTAAAATAAGATGTAAAAGAAAATCAAGACATTCAAAATCAGAGTAAACAATTGTAAGGAAAAACGAATAAATGATCATTTTTCGGGGATTCAGTTCAATGGTATTTGAAGTACAAGTCATGAAACAAAATAACAGTCAGACCGCTGGGAATAGGGAAGGCTCATCGTCTCAAATACCCAGGCGGAGATTTGAATTTCAAAATTTTGCATTGCTGGTCTTTTATACAAATTATACATTTTTACGGAAGGCCATTATTTGCATGACTTTATAATAAATTCAAATTTATCACTTAACTCAATTGCCGATCCTAATAAGGTGGTTTCCTATTAATTTTTTATTGCCTAAATCGAAAGTTTATTACTCCTAAAGTACGTATTCCACGCATTTAGATTTTTAAATGACGATATCTATTTTTCACGATTAAATGAAAAGTGAAAATTTTCAAGCGCGCGAAAACGCGACGGCTAAGAATGGATGCCGGGAAAACTCCATGTGACGTCGTTTTGGTTCCCCCTGCCGCCGTGTGAGGTGACCTTGGGGCGAGGCTTTGAGCGCTGATACGACGCAGGATACTAGCAGGTAGCAGAGTACCCTGATAATGGTAGCGCTTGGCTTAACAAGGATTATTAATACCTTATCAAATGAAGAAAACTTTCCGGCCCTAGCCAGTTTTAATAAGTGATTATTAAGACATGTGTCCCTGAGCTCTGTGCCTCATGCATACTTTGGTAATCTCAGACGATGCAAAGCTCCTATCTACTCGTATAGAAACTAGGTCCCTGTGACGTCACGTGGAGTGGCATTGCATGGGCGCCAATGAGGCCTTTTTCTAATGAGGATAAAAATTGACTATTGCCATCCTTCTAAACCGGTATTTCTAAAACCAAATAACTTGTATATTATGAATACACTAATGGTGAGTAATGGTAAGTATTTCTAAAACCAAATAATTTGTATATTATGAATGCACTAATGGTGAGTAACGAATCGCAATCAATGCCTTTCGTTTTCTTTGATGAAGGGAACTACCCTATTTTTACACTTTTTGGTATTCACATCATAAATCAGAGAAGCACGATGAATATTTTACTACTAGGAATCTTCATATGTGAACGTCGTCGTCACTGGTGTCTCCATGGAGTTTAAGTGAGACCAAGATCTCTCTCACAAAATTCAATAACGTAAATATAACCTTACTTTCCATACTTTCCTGATTCCCCGTTGTATTTATAATGATGCAAGAAGACAAAACGCCCGCGCAAAACATTCACCAGGAAGTCAATATTTCCTAAGAAAATTGTGACTCCAATTAAGGATTTTTTAAGTGGAAAGGATATTTTTAATTGGTATAAAATTAATTGTTTGAGGCGTAACTTGGTGAAAGCGATTCATAATTAAATTAAGAAAGAAGAACTTTGTACTTTCACATTAATATTTATTCACGACCATGGTTTCAACGTTAGACGTCATCCTCAGGTGAACTCTACAGAGGTCCATCACATCCTTTTATACCAGGCAAGGAGGGGTAGGGAGGAAGGTAATTAGGTTGAACGGATTGGTTAACAGAGAAGAGGGAGGGGGGAAAAAACCTTGGTCATGTGGTATGGAAGAAGTTAGGGGGAGGAGGCTCCCTTATGGGGGGCACGGCAGGTGGAGGGGGGGGGGTTCAGGTGAGAGAGAGAGAGGCCGAAGAGTTCGTCATGTCATTAGCTCAGGAATTTAGGAGTGGGAGGCTTAAAAGAGGGGAATGGTAGTCATACAAAAATTCGTTTACAATGTTGTCATTGGAACGTACGTGTTGCAAAATTTCCATTTGTTCCAAAGCGTCTAATCTAGGTCCTTTAGGTTCATAATGAAGCACTTCAAACACAAAATCACTTTGATGATTGTTATCTAACAAATGTATAGCAAATTGTGAAGTAGTCTTTTTATTTCTCTGGCAGGCTTGATGTTCTTTTACCCGCTCTTGAAATTGTCGCCCCGTTTGCCCAACATACACCGCGTTGCATTCACATTTTAGTCTATACACCCCACTCCTTTCTTCTCTTGGGATGGGATCTTTGGTGAGGGAAAGAATGTTCCTTAGGTTGGATTTATTGTAAAACGCAACTTTAATTTTATCCTTAGGCACCTTTTTGTATATCTTCGGCCCAATGTCCTTTAAAAAAAGGATTCTGCGCCACTTGGCCGTGGATTCTTGTCGCGTTCGGGATCCATAAATTTCTCCCACTGCTTGTTTTTTTAATTGTTTCCGATATAAGCTATCAATTAACTGTTCGTTGTATCCGTTATTTTTAGCAATTAGTTTAATTGTGTTTAATTCCTCATTGAACTTGGCAGGGGACATCGGAATATGCAGCAACCTATGTAACATGCTGTGAAAGGCTGATAACTTGTGGGAAAAACAATGTCTTGAACTGGAGTGGATCACTTGGTCCGTATAGGAGTTTTTCCGAAAGACTGAAAACTCGAGGTGATTGTTGACCTTAGTGACTTTAAGGTGTAGAGGTGTAGGAGGTACACTTAAGGTGTAGAGTTCACCTGAGGATGACGTCTAACGTTGAAACCATGGTCGTGAATAAATATTAATGTGAAAGTACAAAGTTCTTCTTTCTTAATTTAATTGGTATAAAATTCTAATTCTGGCTCTCAGACCATGTAGGTTTTACGCGGGGGATAACTTTCCATCTGCACATCTAAACGCAACCATCCTAAGAAATTATAGATGACGACAACTTTTCTATAGCTGATAATAATTTTTTAAATATATCTCACAACTAGGCTACATTTATTGGGAAACACAATGCATAGCACTCGTGGTATACGGACTTCAACAGGAAATACTCTGAACAAAATGTCGATTTTCAAATATGATTGAAAGCCGGCCTTAGAAATTTATTCGAGATGACATGAATAAACAAAAAAGCTGAAATAATTGTGACAAAGAAACAAGATTGTTTGAGCAACTAACTATTTCAAGTAATTTTAACATAACATTGTTACATAGATTTCAGCAGATTTATGAAAGTTATGACAGGGTATATGAATCAATACGAAAAGCTTACATTATTTTATGGCAAAATGTCGAGACTCTTCAAAAATATAACGGTAAAAATATATATAATGCGCCAAGGTGTGAAGAAAAACTGTGAAACTATATTTTTAACTATGTACTTTTTGTATCACAATGTAATAACATATAGTAGAGTGAGTATAGAAAAAAATTGTGAGAATAAATTAACTAAAACGAAAGATTTTGTGTAGTTTATGCCAACAAATCTAGACTTCTCCACAATTTTGCACTAAAAACAAAGTACCTTAATGCATTATACATGCGTTCAGAAAAACAAGCAGCCTCGTAAATTAAGGCTTAAGAGAGTAGTTGAGACGAAGCGACGACGGCTTAAGAGAATAAGTGTTACGCCACCATGAAGGCATTAAAGTACAGAACATATGTTCTTGGCAAGGAGAGTGGGAAGATGTTTTCGGCAACGGAAAGAGAGCGGTGAGGCACCGCTGACGAGTCACTTTGAGGACAGCCAACCAAGCCAGCGGATGTCATCCACCTTTCCCCATCTGAGCCGCCTTTCTTCTATCTCTGTTCCTCACTCCCTCAGTTAGACTACTGTTAAACCCGAAGGAAGTTTGTATAGGTGAAGGTTAACTCCAACGAGATTCTTCAATAATTTACACACAACCCTCGATGGAAAAGGAAATAGCTAAAAACATTTCTGAATTAGTAGAAAGATAACAAAAAAATTTAAAACTGCTTCCCTGGGTCAGCTAAAGGATAATATAATTAATACTACTCGTCTATGCCATAAGTCTACCCGGCAAGTTTGGTTTGCAGAGAGCATTTGCGAATTCTTCCGGCTGACTCCTCTCTCATCATAGGTTTCTTCTTCAATTCGTAATGAGACCTCCTCCCTTTCAATGAATCTACAAATCTTTATTTTTTACCTCCTGCCTTTCCCAACCTACCAAGTATTTACTTAATACCAAGCCTACTGAGCATTCACAAGCTACTTATATAAAGGTTTTTAATACCACTCCACCCATACCCTCTGTCTCCCCCATATCTCATCTAGAAGCAGCCTCTCCTCACCCACCATCTCCAGCATTTCATCGTTCCTCCTCCTCTCCGACTACCTCATCTTCTCCATTCTATATTCCCTCACATTTAAAACAGCACCACTCTTTTCTAGCCCTGTTTCCTTTCCACATCAAAAAGCACTACACTCCAGTTCAGACATCTCACTAGCCTTATCTTTTAATGCTTATACAACTAACTCTCATCAGCTCTTTCCTATTTTGAACGTCTCCTTTGCCAACGCTTTTCTCTCTCCGATGTCCTCACTAAAATGTTTGCTTTGACTTCACTTTTTAACTACTGCACACGTTAAAAAAATGGAAAATTTTAAATGAAAGTAAAATTTGAAAGCATAGCATTTAATATTTTCGTATCATGAATTGCAACAAGTGGAAATGGTAAATAAGCCGCCCCTAAGAAGTGAAATAACAACTGTGCGAAAAATTATTCAAATTATCGAGTACGGGGCTTGAAAAGTTTCACAACACTTTAAAGACCGATTGTGTCATTTATATAGACAGGTAAATTCTTACCCTAACTTCCGGATTTCCCTTAGTTAAAATATGTTAAGAAATCATCATGGAGGAAAATATTATTCTCTGGTACTCAGGTCTTACAGTAATTTTTGGCGCGAATATCGTGTCCATCAAAATTTTGAGGTGCCATATGCAACCACAATCTCGCAACTTCTGACTAAGACAAGAAGGCATAAATATCCGCCAGAAATCCAATCTCAACAAACATTAACCTGAAGACAATGCCTAAGTATGGAGCCCTGTGGAAATTTGAGGACCACTGCTGGACAAGCCCGAAAATTGTTCAGTATAGTCGTAAAATTTCCAGAGGGAAAAATGACGCCTAGATAGCTTATCTACCTAAATCACTCGACTGGAAATCGGGGAATACGGGTTCGAATTCTGGTCAAGGCGAATGAATTTTTCTCTGCAAATTTTTCGCACAGTTTGTGCATTGCGGGCGACTCCGTAAAGATATCACCGAGGCTAGTCCCGGTATTCTTAACTTTTTCAAATGTAGATAGATAGTGTGACCAATCCGGTGTTCGCCCCAGGACTGACAGCGCCAGCGGCCGGAATACGAACAAAAAAAAGGAGCAGAAGCAGCGACAGGGAGGACGGACGGCACAGACTGGAGGAAGGTGCAAGCGGGAGCAGTGCAAGGACGAAGGAGAGGCTTCTTCGTGGGAGTCGGGCACCTGAATACCTCCCGGGATTCTATTTTTCCTATTGTTCAAGCTTACAAGAGTCTTGTTGATCGTATCCAGTATAGGCTTTAATATAACTAGATTTGAAAAGTAAAGTCTGTTTCATTCCGTTATTTTTCTCACCAACGACCGCAGGCAACCCACGAACCCAACCCAAGAGAGAGAGAGAGGAGTCTGGTTACAATAGGAAGATGGTGAAGTTGATTGGAAGATAATGATGGGAAGATGATGAAAGAAGTAACTACATGCATTCCAAGAGGAGGGTGAAAACCACAAGTCACAAGGAAAAAATTCTCCGCGCCATCAAAAACTTAACTTTAACATAAATGTTTTAGTTTTAATGATGTAGAGATTTAGTGCTCAAAAGAAGCCTCTCGATCATTCTTTCACAGACGAAAACCAAAACAAAAAACAAGAGCTGCGATAATTGCATCATATTATTAAGACATATCATTGCATTTCCAAATATTTTTCAAATTTTAAAATAAATATTTGAATGATAAACGGAAAGGCATTTTATGTTCAAATTATATTAACATCGAGGTGCTCATATCTCTCTCACATTAAGGTGTCTATTAAGAGCTTATATTAGTGATTAATGAAGCCAATTAATTAGCATTCTGTGAGTTCATTACAAAAAATAAATAAGTACGTGTAATTAGCTAAAAATATAAATATGATCAAATTTTAATCCAAAGAAAAAATAACAATTCCGGTATAATCACTAAATATAAAAAGCCTTTTTAAATTCTTCATTACATTACCACCTCACCGTAGACAACAACAATAAGCTAATAACTAAATTTTAAAAAAATTTAACAGATGTAATATTGAGACCTCTAAAAAGAATTTTTTAGCGGTCGGTATTTAACATAAATATTAAAGAGTATAAGTTTTTGATGAACGGACATTTAAGTAATGATTATTTATCTATTGATCGGTAATTTTCAAATTTTCGAAAAAATGGCCTTCGCTTTGAAGTTATACTTGAACTGTAACTAGAATTATTAATTAACGATTCCTCAAGATTTTTCCATGGAGAATCTCAGACAATTTCAGGTATCATTAGCTAACATGCATGATTTAATGTTTTAAGATTTCAGACGCCTATTATACGATTAACATAATCAAAATTAAGATCATATCTACCGTAAATTAGCTTTAGATTCCCTCTTTTGACGGTAAATCAAATAAGCCATGAATGCCATTTTTTTGCATTATCAAATTATCAATTGTAACGTAAATCAAGAACTTACGATTGCTCTAAGGTTTTGAGGAGACCATGTCAATTACTAATACGTATGATTAAGTTAAAGTAAGATTTGAGGCAAATCTACTAAAGTATTTAGAAGAGAAGCAGAAAAAATAGCAATAGCTCTCTTTTCGCTTCTTCAAGCCATTATAATGCAAACATATACTGTTGTGCCATGGAATAAACGAATAAGGGTACCGGGCGTTTTAGTACCGGTTTGCGGGTATCTCAGCCTTTCTATTCCATTTAGTTTCTTTAACCCTGCTCTACGGAAATAACCCACTTGTTTTCCACTAGGACACTCAGAGTGCAGGACTAAGTCCGTAAGGTCGAGATAATATGTTTACGAATTCCCTTCAGAACGAATAGAAAAAAAACAACGAGAGAATTCTTTCCCACTTCACGGACAAGAGCAGTGGGACATAAAAATAAAGAACGAAGGCGTCACGAAACGGTCATTACTCTTGTCGCTCATAGTGAGGAAGGTCGCACTCTAAAATGAAGCTGATGTGTTTCTTATTTACTTTCTACTCCTTTCAAAATCGTCATCTTCTTATGCCTACTCGTGTTGCCTTTTTCATT
Organism: Ischnura elegans; assembly: GCF_921293095.1. Lineage (NCBI taxonomy): Eukaryota > Metazoa > Arthropoda > Insecta > Odonata > Coenagrionidae > Ischnura > Ischnura elegans. The sequence continues at coordinate 41,918,786 of NC_060255.1, read as the reverse complement.
TCTTTCAGCTGTTTTTTTTTCATTTTTGCATTTTAAAATATCCTAATATTTTTCACAGAAGTCAGGGAAAATCATTACAGTTGTCTACATAAATGCCAAAATAAATACATAGCATTTTTATATTATTCCCTGATCCTGTTTTGTTTTTTCTTATATTTAATGCTGCCCATTTGGTAACGTTTCTCTCAGACTCAGATGCGAAGAGAATGTTTATATTTTCGATTTCATCGAAGTATTTGTGAGTAAATTTGGTGAATAGGAGACTAAAGATCATTCGTCCGGAAGTGGGGATGGGGATTCGTCCGGAAGATGGGGATTTAACATCACTCTATCCTACGTTAGCATTCATCGAACGTTTCCAAGGATGGTCACAAGAACAAACAATGAAATAACAACCACTCACGATGAATTCATTTTTCGCATATGTTTGCGCTGTCATTTTAGCCTGTTATATGCATAAAACTTGGCCCTAACATTTTTGATGCTTGAAAAGGGATGTTATATTTATTTGAGATATTATTATCAATGTATATATAACGTAATAATATCATTGTAATGAATTAGTTCCAATTTCAATAAATGGCCCTTATTATATATTATATTAGTTTTTTTATATTATTTATATTATGACTTGGGTTATGACGAGTATTTAAAGTTGCCCAAATGATACATTTTCTCTCTTACACACACGTGAATAGCATTTTATTAATTTAGAATTGACCAGAGCATTTGCGAGGAAACCTGCTGAGGAGGAGACTTGATATCGTTCGTCTGGAAGTGGATGGGGCTATAATATCACTCTCTCTCTCCTACATCATCTTCACTCAATGGGATGCTTGAGCGTCACACACTCCTGGCTGGGTAGGGTTCGCATAACGGACCGAATGAATGGGTAGCCTTGCCAAATGGTTTCCTGCCGCTGCGGCATCTGGATGCACGCCGGCCGAAGCTAGTTTATCCATGCGAGTCACATCCCAGGAGCACTTTCAATACGGCGGGATGGGTAGAAAAGTGCCGATTTCACTTTTCGTGGAGGCAAAACTGCGAAAGCATGGGTCATTTAGTACCCACTCGCTCTATGGCACGTATAAAAAAGTACTATCACGTATACCACACTATACCCATGGGGACCATATGCTAATTCCCTTTCCTCTTTTATAAATGCCAAACCTTACTCGTGAATTGTCTCTACTTGAATAAAATTGAGCATGATAAACTCCTTGGGAAAAAATAAAGCAAATATCAAAAGTTAATTTACCTTTTAAAGTTCTTCAGGAGTTTCCATATCGCTGCACGCCGCAAAAAATTGCAACTGCATTATTTTTAGAAATTACAATTAGGCGGTAGGCGGTATTATTTCCGGTGTTTGAAATGGCAGACTTTAAATATGGCGTATTCTTTCCAAAATCATCTTTACACAATGATAACTATTATTAAAGTGTCAATGGATCAATACGATAAAAATGATCGACAATTATGGTTCCATTGGTTGTTATTGCATTTAAAAAGGTCACTATACAAATATCATTAATTTTTGGCTAGGAATTCTAGCTAGGAATGACAGACTTTACCGATACAGAGCATCGTTATGACTCAAATAAAATTGAGTTTTTCTCCAATTTCCGGGAAGAGAAAAATTCAGAGGAAGTTATATACGTAAAGAACTGTCGCTACAGATAACTGATCCCAATAAGGCCAAATAACATAATTCACAGTACCCGGCGATATATAGTGGAAATGTTTTATATTCATGAGGATAAAATATAATGGTTAACTTCCACACACTTTTTTATTAACAAACTACCGACCCGGTTTCGACCTTGATAATGACACTACGTGTCGAAACCGAGTCGGTAGTTTGTTAATAAAAAGTGTGTGGAAGTTAACCATTTTATTTTATCCTCAAGGCCAAATAACTAAATTCTTTAACATTTTATGAGGGTTGAGCTTGAGATATTAGCATTTACCTATGAGGCTATTGTTACTAGCAAAACTAATAAAATTTTCTCGAGAAATAAGACGTACAGAGACAGAAAATATTATTTTCACAAAATTGCCTGGAGGACTTATGGGTGAAATATTCCCTAAAACCGGTCTTTGATTTCTCGCATGGTCTCGCATGCCGCTGAAGACGCAGAGTAAGTAAAATATCCAAGGTCATGACATTTTCCCTGAGACGGAAATGACTTCAACGATTCAGTACTGTATATATTTTTAAAGTATTGCGTGATGAGGCATTCCTATATCAAATAAACATTTCATTTAGCTTAGTAAATGTATCCGCAGATACATGCTTCATGATTATTATTTAATTTCATCAACACCATCAAATGAATCAGCATTTTGAAAAAAATCAACTTGTAGATGACATAGTTAAGTTGAAACCAAGGTCGTAGTAAATTCTACAATCGTGGAAAATTATAAGCATAAATATCAGTATGAAAACATTCCACTCAATCACGCTTGAATTTTCGAATTTTAGTCATTGGTATTTTGAAAAAGACTCAGGAATAACCTCACTGTAAAATGCACATAGCTCTGAAATATTCCTGGAACTTTCGTCAAGACCATATAATTATTTCAGGAAGCCGGTCCAAAATAAGGAAAAGAGCAGGTTGAGCTGAAATACGGTTATTTGGAGTGGAGATCACTCTCTGTATATTCCCTTTGCTCGAAAACGAGTTGAGTCATCGCTTCGTCTTGGGAGCCTCCCTTCACTTAAGAGCTTTTCGGGAGGGTCAGTGAAGGGAAGGGGGTGGAAGTAAGTGCGAAAACTTAAGAGAGCACGCCTTGAAAACCCAGAAGAGCAGAAGGAGAAGAAGAAGAAGTGCGCACTGCTTTCCTCTTGCCAGTTCCCGCATCTGCCGCGTTTAATAAATAGAATCGGCGACCAAACATCCCCAGGAAGCGCGCGGGAGAGTAGCGCGGAGAATAAGAAGAGGAAGACCGCGGGGGAAGTCATTGCCTCCGGCCACAGGGGGTCAAAACAGGGTGGGGGAGGAATGGAAGGGTGGGGGCGGAGCGCGGCCTAAAAGGAGACTTGCAGCCGCCAATGGGGCCATGCGGAATAAGGAGCGGTCGGCGCTGAGAGCGAACCAGCCGCAAAACTACTTCGCAAGCATCACAAAGAACATCTCGCATGGTAATTGAGAATTTTTTGAACCTACCACCAGAAAGACATCAATGAAATCAAGGAGAAGGGTTTGGATCTCAATATCCACGGAGAAATAATTAGTATATCGATGGCTAAGTTCTATCAACACGTATATCAAAAATAGCAACTTTTCAGGAGAGCAAAAGAAACGATTTACATTTTTAACCGTACACTGAAATTAAAAACCCAAAGTTCGTAAAACTGAAAAAAGAAGCATTCATTTGCAAACAAAGAATTGGTTTTTCCTTGTATTTTATTTTTTAATATCATTACACTTTGTTTAAGATACCTATCTCAAACCAGCCGAATTTGAGATACGTGTTATTAGAACTTAGCCATCAATATAGCAATTTTCTGACGGCTTACATTGAGAAATCAAACCATCTATCAGAAAAAGCATCAATTGAATCAAGTGGAAGGCTTTGGGTGTCAATATCCCCGGAGAAAAAAATAGTATACAGCAGTTTGCTGACGGCTTACAGACGGTTACATATCCAAGGCGGAGAAGGATTAGAAGAAGATTTTGACAAATATGGAAAAGACATTGCGATGCCTCCACTGTAAAAAAGCTCAGCAATCGCCCTCCGAATCAAATCCGCTCATCTAGTTGACCTACTAGTACTAGATGAATGGATTTGATTTGGTGGGTGATTGTTCAGCGTTTAAACAGTGGTGGTATCGATTGGCAAGATATCAGCTCAAAATCAACAAATGAAGACTATGAGAAGCAGCAAAAGACGACAAACATTGAGCTAGAAAGGCATAAGCTTGAAGAGGTTCAACAGTTTTCTTACGCGGAAGCGGAGTCAATTTTATCACAGTTTTTGTTGACTTCAATTTTTGAGTTTAGCTTTAGAGTAAGAAAGGAATGCTGATTTCAAACTGTTATTTGTATTCTACCACGTCAAGTTTTTTCATTGCAACTTATGAAATTGTGATCTGCTTGATTGAGCGTCGATCACAAGAGGCATCATTGCTCACCAAGTGGCTGCTGTTAATCTCATGTGACTGTTGCCGGGTGACCGAGTCCAACGTAAGGTGCATAGTTGTCGCAGTAGTTAGACGCAGGCACGAGGTCCAAAATTTGTTTCGTGGGGAGATTTGCTCACTCATACTTTATTAAAAACTAGCATTGCGTAAAGATAATCATTGGTAGAATGCGGCAATAATCACCGACAATTATAGCGCCAATGATTCTTATTGTATTTTCTCAAAACATTTTAAACGTACCATGTACCAACACCTAGTACCATGAGCCACGGTAAAATTTCCATGGGAATTAATGAACCTGGATAGCGTATTGGTCTGCCCAGTGGCCCGGAAAGCCAAGGGTCCGTGGAAAGTCCCGCGGAATTTTTTCTCATGGCAATTCTTGTATATTGTAAACCGGTCTAAAGTGATTTGAAAATCCAGAAGTACTTGATACAAAAATTAAATTTTTGGTTTTTTCTCTTATTAATCCCCGAGGAGGTAAACCTGCTCAATTTTATTTGAGTAGAGACGATTTACGAGTAAGTACTGGCATTATTAGTTCCACCCTCACAAAAATGAAAGAAAATTTGCATTAAACCGCCAAAGTATGGTGTGGGATATGTGGTGGTACTTATGCATTGGTACCATAGGGCGAGTGATACTAAATGGCCCATGCATGCTAAGTTTGGCTCCCACGAAAGGTGAAAACGTGGTATTTTTTAACCAAAATTTTAAATCCTCCCTACGAATTTAAAGTCTTCCAGGGATATGAATCCCAATGTAGTCCAATAATTTCCTGATGATAACGTGACATTCAAACCATTAATGTATTAGGAAGCAGACCGGCTGAAATGCAGTTATGCACTCTCATGAGAGTGAGATTCACCTAGCTCCATGGAACCCCCAACTTGTACTGCCAACGACTATTTTGAAGGTCACTTAATCGAGAACCAAGAACATTAAAAAAGTGCATTCTCTAGTCGGTCTATGTTGCCACTCCTTGCAAAAATAAGAGCATTCTTAAGTCGGTGTGTAGATATGTTGCCACTCATTGCGTTTAAATTGGTTTCTTTAATTCGCTATTCACGTCGCCAACGGACGAAGCGATACATATTTTACGAAACAATAAGCAATAATAAGCGGTATGCCAATATTTACATTTTCGATGATATGATGTATTAAATCCATACTCGTCATTGCTCATCTTAGCGATTTTAAGTATCGTAAAGTAAATGTTGTGAATACATGGATCATTCTCACTGCGAAGAGGAAAATGGCAACGGCATTATCTCTGTCGTCCACTCAATAAGAGCAGTGTATTTCATCTTGTCGTATTACATACATGGCTCTAGTATCTCTAAAATTTCAAGGTATACTGAGCACACTTCCATCTACATTTGACGGAATCTCAAATGAAAAATAGTTATCTATTTTTGAGTTATTTTTATTTGAGTTTTTTATTTGATGTTTTCTTATTTGAGGCACAATTTTAGCTAAATTTTCTGAGGAAAATGCTGAATACGAATTTTAAAAAGTGCTTTTAATACAAATGCTGCGTCATTTTCAAGATGATAGCAAGTTTTAAACGAGGCGCAAAACATGAATAGAGACGAAGAATGACCAGTCAATCAAAAAGACTAGAGAATAAAAAATCTCTTAACCAAGCTCAACCTACTTCCCGCGACTTCACGTTTTAAATGATCCGATTCGCGGGTCACAAAGATGAGAACGTGTTTCCCCAACGCATCACCCTTGGGACGCAAAGTTGTGGCACGATTCTCGTCCAAGTTAATCGTGACTCACGCTAAGTTGGGCATAAAACTGCTGGGAGGTTATGCTAGGAAATAGGGTAAGAGGCAGAGAGGTAAGAAAACAGCTAAAGTGTCGAGTACTTAAACTTGTAGCCGTAAAAGTGGTCTACTGAATGTACTCCGAAGTATCCAAAATGGTCGCGCAAGATTTAAGAGCGAAAGTAATGAATTCTTATCAGAAAAAAATCATTGGAGGCATCTCACTCACTCCGTCGGTCCTTTACCGTGGAGTAACGCATACATGAAACTTACGCTATTGTCCTGAAAATGTAAGGGTACTCTTAGAAAAATTTTGTTTACGCATGTCTGCGTATGACTTTGAATATTTCCAAGGTGTCGAGATCCCAATTTCTCCATCTTCCGGTTACTACCGCGTCGGTTGCTGTGAAATGATAGCAGTTTCGTGGCAGTACTGTTTGCGTTTTCAGGTCAAAGTTATGTCTGTTAACAGTTAACTTAAATTAAAATTTTATATATCCGCATATTATTTTTTATAATTACTTCAGTATCTTTTAGGAGGTAAAATGGTAAAGGCCAGAGTTGGCAAGGGCTTCCCTCCGAGTGCTCTGAACGTTTCAAAAAGACCGCAAGTTTAAATGAGTATTAAGTCAGGGAAAAAAGGAAATAAGAACGCTAAAATGGAAGTGATGTGATCTCATAAGCCAATTTTCCACGCCGTCACGCTAAAAATAACCTGATTCACGAGTCAAATTTAATCGTAACCCACACTAGGGAGGGCATAAAATTGTTGTGGGGTTGAGCGGGATTCCTGCGCTGTCATAAGAAAGCTATTAGCAGGTGATACTCCATCCGTTCGACCGGTATTTTCACGTGAAGTAATATTTTTATAAAATTTAGGCCATTTTCTTTTTCATGGCCTATATTTATAAAATTTAGGCCATGTTCTAGTTATTTACCCTAAGTGCACTTTTGTCCTCATCTGTCTGTATCTCATATCAAAAAAATACTCCTATCATTTTTCAAAGATGAAATGCTTGAGCTTAATATTTACAAGCGCAATACTCAAAATGCCCTATTGATATCAAGATAATTTAAAGTTTTTCATGAGGAACAAGATACAAATGAAGACAAAGAACGATCAATCAGTGGGAAATACTTAACCAAGTTCAATTCCTTCCTACTCCAATTTGATTTGCGGGTCATAAAGATGAGAACATTGTGTTTCCCGAACGCATCAACCTGTGAACGCACAGGTGTTGCACGAATCTCGTCCAAGTAAATCGTGACTCACGCTAAGGTGGGCATAAAACTCCTGGGAGGTCATGCGAGAAAGAGGTTATGAGGCACGCGAGGTAAACCCTTTCTAACCCAGAACTTCTTTTGGGAGAATTCAAATTTCAAAATTTATCATTACGAAAACTTAAAAATTTTTCAATCTATCATAATTATCGAGGCAGCTGAATATTTCGTCGTTACAATTAACAACACAAAATAACACGTAGTTTAGATATTTCCTAAACAGAGCATATCATATATACATTTTTGATGCTGCTTAGAAGCAAAATTGGGTTATAATGGGTAAAGAGGTAAGAAAACAACTAACGTGTCAAATACTTTTACTTATAGCTATTAAAACCATGCCGTCAATTTACCTCGAAATTTTCAAAATAATTCCTCAGCAGTTGATTAAATTATGAGTCGAAAAGTAAGATTGGTAGAGCGGAAGTAGTGCCTTCTCATTAAAAATAAATCATAGGAAACATCTCACTGACTCAACTTGTCATTTATCTTGGAATAATACATTTATAAATCATAAGATATAGTCCTAAAAATACCGAGTAAACTGAGAAAACTATTGCCAACATGTATCTGCATAAGATTATATAGCGATAAGGTTTCTGTGGGGTTCAGATGGTACCAATTTCCCCACGTTAAAATTATTAAAACGTTGATATTTATGATATGATAAAAGTTATGCTGGCACTATTGACAGCGTCTACAGGTCAAACATTTGTCTTGGATCAATCTAAATCACTTCAAAGTTGATATGTCATATCAAATTTAAAAAATACTCCCATATCTTTTCGGAGGTACAATGGTTAAGGTAAAAGTGGGAAAATATTTCACTCCCGTGGCTATTGTGTTTTTCTTACGTATCACCCTTGGGTCGCACAGGTGTGGCACGATTCTCGTCCAAGTAAATCGTGACTCACGCTGAAGTGGGCATAAAACTGCGAGGGGGTTATGCGATGAGGGAAAGAGGGTTAGAGGCACGCGAGGAGAAGTTGGTAGGAAGGAGGAGGAAGCTAACGCGTTGAGTGAGCCCTGAGGCGATACCTCTGAGCACGAGCCAAAAAGGTGTTCGCTCCCCTTAAACGCATCCCCCTCCTAGCCTAACCACAAAGGCAACCTCGTATTTTCCACCCCCAGGATCAACCCCCACCGAAGCCGCGAATGTTTTTCTCTCCCCGGCCTATAAATAAAGGCAGCCCGCTGCTGTTATCTGTATCAGGAAGGGGAGTTCAATCGCTCACCGCTCCATATATTCAACTAGGGCCCAAACAATGGCTTTTAAGACCTCGGGGGAAAAGGAAAGAAGCTTTGTCTCGCCTCAGGTATATAGTGACGACGACATGAATGAATATTAGTTAGATTTATCTCCATTCGCGCGGCACGTCAGCAAGGAAGTAATTACTTCCCTTGCAAGGTCTCGATGCAGAAATTAGCGGAGACATCAGAAAGAACAATTGGGACATGCCGTATGAAATATTAGCTTTTCAGTGGATGGCTTTGCTGGCTTCGCCTTTGATCGCACGTACTCTTTCAGAATTTGCGCATCGATGCGTCGTAAATGAAAATTCTAGAGAGCTTTTTGGCGAGAATAAAAATAAGAATTTAGAACTGTTTGAAAATTCTTCAAATAGACACACGTTCTAAATAACGCTTGTAAAACACAGTTTGGGTGTACAAATATAAGTATATGTATTCGATGAAAGCCCTTCAACGACAGTTAAAACCTGCATCCTTACACAAGTAGAAGACTCACTTTGAGGCAAAAGGTTTTAGTAGGCTTACACCATTTATTTTATTCCTACAGTACACTTTATTTTACTTTTAACTTGGATGCTAATCAGTTAAAAAAGTAATTAATAAAAACATATCTAGGCTTTTGTCACAACCGTTCTATAGGCCATTCGTTCATTTCAACTACGTTAATCTGTAAATAATTCAGTTGTTGTAATTAAATGACTCTAACCTTCAAAATCAAGTCACTTCATCTGCGAGCGGCTGACAGTAAATTTTAAACAAAAGGATTATTCAATATCGCATTCAATGCCACTTAAATTTGGCGGAGAAGAATTTTTATTTACCTTCGCGCTATCAAAAAGGGACTAGAATCATGAAATATGATATAAACGTTGATAAGAACCGTATTTTTTGTGCTGGCATCCCGATATTTTGTAAAAGTAAAATTAAATCGACTGAAAGCATGGCGATATTTCGGCAATTTTTGAATATTGCATTAACCTTCCAGTAAAATGGAGTAAATAGAAAATAATAGAATAAAGCTATGGGTACATCGTAGCTCCATATGTTACCGCACAAACACAATGAAAAGAGGTATCAAATTTTACAAAAGAATAGTTACATCAATGGGAATGAAAAGGGTAGATTGTCGATACAAATTTATATTTTTGATCAAATGCTCAATCACTTAGGTCGCCAATGTCAAAAATACAAGCACGAGATGAATCATAGTGATAAAAACGCACACATAATACCAGACAAAAAGGTTTTGTTGATATGCGTTGCATACTTTGTCTCTTTAATTCACTTCTGTTTTCATGTGCACTTCCCCTTATATTATGTAGTTGTGATTTAGTGGAAATTAGAACAATGCATATTGATAGTAAAACATATTTTGATCCCTCTTTCTATTTCAAAATAAATCAAACACATATTCTATTTCTATCTTACTTAGCTAAATCAACGTAAAATTAAAATAATTTTTATGGAACCACGTAAATGTCTTTTGACACTTGACTACTTCGCATGAGAGGAAGTGAACTCGAAGGATTCATCAATTCGTACCTGAATATGAGATACAAATAAATCATTTTCTGCTCTTACTAACACTTCATAATCTCTAACGTTATTAAGTGTAAGTTCTTAGAACAATTCGTATTGAATGTAAAACATAGTTATATTATTAATTTAATTTAATAATAACCAAATCCTGTTTTCTATATATTTTCAGCTATTATCAAGGTAAAATATTATGAATTTATAAAGGAACCATGAAAACATATCCTGATACTTAACTGCATTTCATGAGAGGCGGTAAACTCGAGCGACTTATTACCGATGAAAATCCATTGATACCTGACTCTGAGATCCAAGTAAATACCTTTTCACCTTCTTTTTTCATTTAAAATTTACTATCTAAAATAATAATAGGTGTAAATTCTTATAACAATTCGTATTGAATGTAAAACATAGTTATTTTATTCTTAATTTAATTTAATGATAAACCAATCCTATTTGATATTTCTTTTTTGGCTATTATAAAGGTGAAATATAATAAATGTTTATAGGAATCACGAAAATATCTCCTGGTACATAATTGCTTCACACAAGAGAAGGTAAACTCGAATTAAATTTAATAATAAACCAACCCTAGTTTATATTTCTTTTCTAGCTATTATAAAAGTGAAATATAATGAATTTTTACAGGAATCAAGAAAATGTGTCCTGGTACTTCATTTCTTCCCACGAGAGAAGGTAAACTCGAACGATTAATTACTGGTGAAAATCAATTGACACCCGACTCTAGGGGCCAAAATAAATATCTCCCAGCCACAGTGGTCCTCTCCTCCTTCCGCTGCAAACACTAACCTATTAAGAGCCTCGGATCGATTACGGATTCGAGCAATTACGCCACCGAGAGCAAGTCTGGAAACGGGGTGTGAAGGGGAAGGCAGGTAGTACGTTCGTAATGGTCCCTGTGTTCCACTCTCCGTTTCCAAACAGATCTAGGCTCACCCCTAAGTCGCCAATGCACCCGACCGATCGTGCGAATTAAAAAAAGATATTGATCGTTTCCGGTATAGACCCGAGGCTAACACCCGAGGGTATACGCAAACACGGTGGAGTAGGAGAGTATTCATGAGCTACCTCAGTACCTGTGTCGCAGCAGATGAATCAGCCGGCTTCAATCGATATAACATAAGGGGGGGTCATGACGAATCCACTTTTACGGCAGCAAGAGCGAACGTAATTGGGTTCGGAGTGCATTGAATACCATTGGTGTCATATCTCATGGCACCTCCTTGACTGTTGACGGAACGGTTCCCTGCTCTGGTGAATAAGTATGAGCTTAAGGTCACGCGATTTCCGGGGAAGAGTGATAAATGCCCATCAAGAGTATTACAACAGTCCGCATGCTACGATGTGTCACGAGCTTTAGCTGGTAAAAGACGACGTTTCCACAAAATTAGTCACTGTATCATGTTTTGTAGGTGACTCACGGAAAAAAAAACCTGACTACTACGATCCCTATCAGATTTCAAAGGTATATCACATGGGGATCATGTGATTACGGGAATGGACACGATTACATTCAGATTGTGTTCTTCAGCTCTGGAACATCGCGGCGTATCATGTTTCCATTATGAAATCTTCAAGGGCAAGAGCCCAAGATGCCATCGTCAGCCGTCATTAGAGAGTAGGATTCTTATTTTTGAACAGTGGTTAACGTTCGAGCACAAACGTTAAGATAAAGGTAGGGTCATAGGGAGGTTTTAGGGGGGGTCAAGGGAGCACGTGCCCTCCCCCAAAAGCTTAAAAAATAGACAATATTTTTAATACGGTTATCATTACGTTCGTTTTATTTTGTTTATTACGGAACTTTAATGATTTCATATCAAATTAACTACTTTCATATCAAAAATAGAGAATATTTTCTACACTAATTGTTGTATTTTTGTAATCTTCAATACGAGATGACCTGTCAGACCCTGGTGCACCCCCCAGAAAAAAATTCTGGATCCGCCACTGGGTAGGGTCAACAAAACTTTATATCTCACGGCGAGCTTATTTCGAAAAGAGCTGGTAAATACCTCAAAATGTATTTTAAGAGCCCGATTCTGACACTTCGCACACAAATTTTATAACATATTTTGCATAACATACTGTACCTAATTATTTTTCATGCTATCATATAAACCCTATAAATGTACGAGGAACAAAGTTGAATAAGAAACGCAAACTTTTTACTATCTTGTTGAGTTACCAATATTGACATCGTTCCATACATAAACAGATAAATTTATTTTACCATTTTATTCTATAGTTCTGTACTTATGTATTTCATATTGATTTTTTCCAAAGATATTTACTAGCCATACATGCACTGCAAAGTTCCATAACCTAGCCAGTGGTTGATGCTCAGTAACCATTTATCAGCTCTAAATTTTTACATAGAATACTTTAAGACATTACTAGATAAATAGTATATACTGTCATCTGTACAACTACAATTAAATTGGTGAAATATCAACAATATGTCCGTGCTATTCCTTCAGTCTAAAGAAATCAAACATATAAATAAGAGGCAAAAGAGAATGCCAATAAACACTTGTCTTGGTCAACATGGATAGGAATTGGCTAAATACATTTCTTTTAAATATTGCTGACCTGTATAAATCGAATTTTGGGCAGCAAAATCAAAAATAATTGCATGAAATAATAGAATATTTTTAAATATTCTTAAATACCCATCTTACTTTGATTTAAAGCACTACAGAAATAAGCTGCATTGAAAATATGCAATTAAGTAAATAATAAACTCTCGGGGCTCTAGTCGAGCTAAACGTTTGTGTCTTTCAAGTGAATTTGTAACCATAAAATATTTTCCAGGCTAAAAACCCAAGATATCGAGTACCGTGTTCAGTAAACATTGTGTAATTAAAACCCAGTCTATGACTCGCTTCGAAATAAGATGGCTTGCTTGTGTAAGTGGTAGAATACTGGCAAAAGGGAAATAAGGGTCGAATTCCGTATAACCCTAATGTAGTTTTTCATGCTGAATTTCATTCTTGGTGAGCGAAATCCCAAGAGTTCCTTACTAACACTATTTTCCGAGAAAAGACTACCTTTAATTTGTCCTTAGTCCACTGCAAAGACGAGAATTGAATACATTAACTCAGAGAAGAAAATAAAGCTTGCAGATATAGTTTCAAAGGTAGTACTACATAAAAATGATATCTTTAATATTTGCTTCATTTTGAAACATAACTAAATCCACTCGATTAACGTTTTGCATGTATCCTGAAACGATAGAATTTGAGCTTTTTGCTGGCAAAATCAACACTAGAATCCATAAGGTGAACGTGATAGCTGCAGTAATAATCATCAAAAATAACTTCAATGGCTGATATACTAATGAAAAATTAATATTTTGATTAGGTTTGGATATTAATCTCAAAATAATTTCCAATCGATGAGAAAGCCAATAATGAGATGATACTGAAATGAGTATCATGATTCCAAACACCGAAAATGCAGTCTCATAGGCAGGGATTGTTTCGCATTTATGACTATTAATGATTGTTATTAGCTATGGCACTTAGCTGAGGATAGCAATTCTGTGAGAGGCATTGATTAAAATCAATCCATTAAGCAAAAACAGAATGCAACATGAGCAAGGTATTTAACCTTTGCAGCTTTCAAACTAACATTTATGGTCACAGCATAGAAACTGTAACGGCATTATGACCTGAACGCGATTCAGGACATTCTTCACATGAAATGGATTGACTATTTGCCATCAGTTATAATGATTTAATTAGGAAAGCTAAACTGATTACGGACCCAATAAAATATGAAAATTCTTGGTGCATTTATCATTGCACCTATGCGCGTGACGGCGTACAAAGTCACTTGTTTTTTTTTGCAGTGCAATGAGCAAGTTAAATGCCAGTTTGGTTTAAAAAATAAGGATGATTAAATCGTACGGCGTACTTAGCGTGAGGTTCCGGAATGATACCAAACACCAATTCCTCGCATCAAAATTGGTTGTTAAGAAGTGACACCAAGGTTTTGAAAATGGGCAGCCTTGGGGGACAAATTTGCAGTATTGAGGCTACTACCGTTAGTGATATATCGTAGATTTTATTATTACTACCTGTACCTCAAAATCTAAAGTTTTGTATAAGAGGAAATACTGGTGGAGTGAGTTTTTCAAATTTTAGGTGCAAGTTAATGGTTACCTAAGTCAAATTAATGCACCCAGAAATTTTCAAATTGAAAGCAAAAGTTTTAAGCGCGTAACAGGACTGATAATAAAGCGATGGATTGACGCCTCTCCGGAATTTTGCAAGTATTTACTTCAATGTGGAAAAATCTCGATTGAATTTTTGGATTTTATGCCAATGAGGAACTTAAAGGAACGAAGGCAAACAATTGATGCTACCAATTAAGTTGATGATATGCCATGATATAGATATCATGACCAAGTATGCCACGGCTACGGTCACGGTATGCTAGGCACGATAAAACCAAGAATTTGATATTACAATTGATGATACCAAACACCAATACCTCGCATTCCTAAAGGCAAGTTGTTAAGTGATAACTCAAAATAATTGCAAATGGGCAGCAAAGGGGTATGGATCTAAAGTACTAAGGTCAGCACGGCATGTGCTACGAATATGCCTTGCAGATGTCGACCTCGTGGCCTCGCCTCTCTTGCGATCCTTGTGCGCCTTCCTCCCCCCTCAGAGGAGAAAATCCAGAGGGTTCCCTTCCCTCCTCATTTCACCCACACATGCACTGCTTCCCCCGTTTTGTTTTTGTTAGCACCGTGATGGAGTGCTCGGTCGGCAGGGACCGGAGAGGTAAGACGCGGCAGAGGGAGGAGTAAAACAGCAAGACCACGGGAGATGGATAGAGCGGCTCTCTCTCCCTCTCTAGCAGCCTTTGGAATGGAGGGCATTCGGCAGGGTCCGAAAGAAGTGGAGGGGGAAAGGGTAAAGCACCGCGTAAAAACATTTCCAGGGTTGTAATGGGGTAAACAGAGATTGATTCCCATGCAAGAGCGGAAGGATGATAGGTATGTATTAGGCCGAGGGGGGGGGGGACGCAGGGGGTTGGACAAGAGGGGTCTCTTTAGAATCCCAGATATCTCGAGTTGAGGGGGTGGGTATAGTGGTGTTGCCCGCATGTTTTGCCTCCATGCTATTTTGGGGGAAAAAATCCTAACGGGGTCCTTGTTACTTAGGTAGCTTTCAGAGGTTGCAAATGAGGTAGGTTCAAGTGTAACGTAATGTTAAATTTGAATTTCGAAGTGTTGGCTTCTAATTATGAAGTTATTTGGGCTAAGTAAAGTGTGGCGAAAGATGTAAAAACGTAGATACCATAAGAAAATTATGACTCTTTTTTATTTAAATGGGAATAGTGGTTTTCCTTAATGCAGGATTCTTCTTATTCGAGTATTTTACAGAATTCAATAAATACTATGGTTTCCAGCCGACATGTACCTATTAACGATTATTTTAAAATAATTTTACGCTGTTAAAAATTATTTGAGAATTGTAAATGGCCACTATAGAGGGTATTCCATTTCGCCTGATTATGAACAAAATTATCCACAAATCTTTGCTCTCATTGATGACGGACCAACCTTGAATAAGTCGGACCACGATGGAAATGTAAACTTTGCACAAAGAAATCCAATGATTTCATGCGCATATCCTAAACGCATAGCAGAGAAAATACAATTGGCAATTGACCAGCTGAAAGAATAGGTTGTAAAATAACGCTAAGTTTTTTAACTTTTGGTTGTATAAGTATAACATCGAGTAGTATTTTCTAGCTCTAACCTATTGAATAAATATGTTATTTGTGGAAAATATTACTATAAATTTTCACCATAATCTATTCCAAAGTAGATACGTGGTTTCTTGCTCATGTGAGACTACCTGAACGCAGTATTTACGGCAATGAAGGGAGGGAAACGTGAAAAGAAGATGAAACAGATGGCACTTTAGATTGACAAAGCACTTGAAGCGCAAAAACTTGCAAGGCATCGTCGGTGTCACCGCAAATCACCCGCATTCTTGGTCTCACGCTCACGATCCGTGCACGGAATCCTCGACGTGACGCCCGTTGCACGGAAGATGTCAATTCACGCAGTGATTTCACCTTGGCTCCACCCCTAACACAAGGCTCGGCTGATAGATTCATGAGGTAACAAGCGATTATTCATACTCATCATACTATTCATATTCATCCATGGTAAATGCATGAGTGAAAAGACGCAATAAGAGAATGTGAAGGACATAAAATAATTACAAGTATATTATCCAAGGGTAAAGCAGACATCTTATGCCTCCATCATAATCAAACTTAATATAGGCTGACAGAGAAAGAAGGAATATTATAATCTCAAGGAGTAAGTTGCACACACTAGAGGAAATCTTGAATTCCAAGAAGTAAGTGAATTACACTAAAAAATAAACATCTTAGTTGAATAACGCAGGCAATGATATGGCTCATACACGAATGCGTCACTAGTAAAAAGAGACTGGAAACCGGAGTTAAATAAATCGTAGAAAATATCAAAAACAGATATACATGCTGTTTATAAATTTCCTTGAATATGCGCATTTCTAAGATTTCTCGTATTCGAATAACACATTGACTACGAATTTTAAAGAAATAAAAAAAGGCAAAATTATTAATATTATTATTGAATGAGAATTTTTTTTCTCTATGTGGTCAAGGCAATTAATTAAGCAATGATCTGCAATTTAGTCGGAAAATGAGAAATTTGCAGTGATTAGAATATTATTTTTAGATTACTTAGAAGAAAAAAATACTCATTTGGTTCACAAAAATTCCAAAAGGCTGACATTACTCCTCTTAAATGGTTGTTGCATTGTAAGTGCCGTTAAATCAAAAATAGATATTATAATTGTGCGAAATTGAATAAAATATATTTATAACGTATCAGATTGTTAACATAAAGTAAAAACTTCATTATCTTTTAGTTCGCTCTCATAAATGTGCACTCTGTGATAAATGTTTGCCGGAGAATCAGTCACTAGACACTCAGTTAACCAATAAATTCTATTTGCAACTAACAAAACACTGAAAAATTTTTCCTTCCCTCACAGAAGAAGTAGCTTAAATAACCAGAAGGAGAAGAACCAAGAGAGAAATAGCGAATAATCAACAGATAAGTCTTGAGGGTTTTGAATACGTTTGGTTGCACTGCAGTGCATGGGAAAAAAATAGTTAAAAGCAGTCCCATCTAAGGGCCATAGCGTCATCATAGGTGTGACAGCTGAAGACCTTTACTAGATATTCGTTTTGATGATTTGACCAATGAAATTGCTTTTTAATAAAACACGATTTTATTTTAACACTACATTCTTTTTTTAAATCTTCTATCAAAACATCATTTCACATTAAAATAGGCACTAAAAATGCCTATTACGTTGCCCACTAACACCACAGGGAGAGCTAGTAAACGCGACCCATTACGTTTGGTCCTTTGCTCAAGAAACTCGGTGAATTATTGACAGCAATGTTGATTCTATTCACGCAAAATAAAGTTATACTATACCTTACGAGATCTATATTATGCAATCACTGATAATATTAATTGAAATTGCAACCTGTTATGGTTGGGATAAAGGATTGTTATATTATTCATCATTTCACAAACATTTAACATACTCAATTCCCGAAAAGAATTATTCACCTCAACTTTACAATATTTCAATAAAGGTATTCTCAATGCGAATATTTTTGGATATTAAATTGCCAGAGTTTAATACAAAGATTGTTTAATTGGAAATATATTTTTTCAACATGCTCACATATTAAAGAATAACCGTACGCTGAAGGATTTCAAAACTCTAGAACCTGATGATGATTGCAAGGTAAGGAAACACGTGTTGTGAAGTGCTAAAAACAATGAGCGGGCAGTACGAAAACTTCGTTTATCACTGGAAAAAAATCCATCAAATTTTTGCGATCTGACTCTAGCTAGATATACCAAGTATAACGCATACAAAGCCCCAGAACCAGATCTGCAATGCTCCGTTCGGCAAGTGACACTCGCAGCTCGCCTAAGGTAACATCTCCCGCAGTAATTTCGAGCAGGAGTAAATTTGCTATATTCTCCCCGAGTTAATTTAGGAGCTCCTAGCACGAAACATCTGATTCATAATGTACGTGCATCTGGAGAGCTATGGTAATGCATAGTAATCCATCCCCAGTAAGATAGAGCATTGCCAAGTACACGGGGAGGTTAATTTCCACTCTAAAGCAGAGAATTATGGGAAATTGAATTATTTCTCTGGTGAGACACTTGGAGTTAGGAATTATATACAAGCTTTTTTGACCGGAAATTAAATATAAATATAAAACAATTTATGATACGTTCGTTGGTTCCCCGTTCCGTAAATGCATATGATAGCTATGATAAATTCTCAGGGATATCTGCCCTCCTAGGGGCGGGATGAGGAGTCGTAGACTAGTAGGAATGAACACGAATACGCAAATGTATGCCCTGCATAGATTTGCCCTGGATCTTGTATGGATATAGTTTTAGATTTCACCAAGCAATGCTACACGTTAGATATTTAAATATTCATTATTATCATATATTAGTTGCTCGAGCATTTTTATTTGCACGAAAGGTGTATGAGATTTAACATTTTTTTAATATGATTTAAAAAGATGCGCTTGCGGTAGATTAAACACTTATATTCGTACGAATAAATATTTATGATAATCTGAATAGCTATTCAAATGTGTTAAGTCCTCCATCCACAGCAAGAAAATGTCAAGTGAGCCGATGATTGAACTAACAACTTTTGGTTATTGACACCGTTGTGAAACCATAATTAGTACCTACAGAAAAATTTATTGGAAGACCGCGTTTCTATTTCAAGTATTTTCCTCATGGTAAAATTCTAAGGTTACCTTTTACAGCAAGGTTCAATTGGATGTAACTGTTGGGCTATTGCGCAAGTAGTGGAAAAAATTCTGCCGGTGTACAGGCTAACAGCTAACAGTCAGTTAACAGACAGGTAACGGTTGGACTTATAGCGTCTTAGCATACATTCCGTAAAAAGATATTTACACGTTTGAAATTTTCACTCCCACTCCGATAGCAACAAAATGAAGCGCTAGGTTTCTTATGTAAATAATATTATTAAACTACGGAAAGAAATTGGAAAAATAGTTTACATTTTGGAAGTAATATTTATTCTGGTATACGTCACATGTTTTATTTTTATGTAACAATGAATTAATAGAAATGATTGCAGTGAATTTTTGAAAGCTTAACCTTGTAGCGTTTCATTTTAAGTTATGAAAAATTAAGGAAAACTTAAGTTGTAGAAAGCAAATTTTTTATTTTTCGTAACTTGTTAGCAATAGCTCCAGTATTTTGGACCTAATTTAAAGGTTTAAAAGTAATTTAGCGAGATAATTGTATGAGTACTAATAAAATTGAGACTCTCAATTTATATCTCGGTATTTTAAGTTTTTAGAAATAACTCTATAATTTACACCTGATTTAAAGATTTAAAAGTAATTTAGCGGGATATTTTCAAGAGTACAAAGGAAACTTGAGTCTCTCAAATTATATATTGGTGTTTTAAGTTTCTATAAATTGCTCTATCATTTAAAACTTTGAAGATAAAAAAGTAAAAAAAGCCTCAATCAAAGGTTTAAAAGTAATAAACGAAATATTCGTTAGAGTACAAAAAACTTAAGACTCTCTATTTATATCTCGGTATTTTTTATAGCTATAATTTACACCTCATTTAAAGATTTAAAAGTAATTAAGTGGGGTATTTGCAAGAGTACAAAAGGAAAATCGAGTCTCCCAAATTATATCTTGGTGATTTAGTGGCGCTTGCTGGATAGTATACACCTCATTATGATTCTAGCAATATTTCTTTCGAGTATAAATACCCCTACTCAACGTATGATTTCTCATTCAATCCCGTGAAACTGGGGCGTAAGGACTTATCACCCTTTCATAGAATTCCCTTTCAACCCGACGTGGCCATACGCTTCCAGAATTCCTTTCCGTGTTTATACACGTCCTTTGCACTCTTCCCCCGGGGCTGTTTTTCATCCTATTTTTGGTTCGCTACCTTGTCCGTTATGGCGAGATAGCACAAATGCCTTCCTCTCCGCTAGAAAGGCTTGGTTGGCGAGTTTTCATCAAACTCTTTTCACGCCCACAATGATCTCCCGGTATACTGGCTCTCCACGAGGGTACTCAATGAACCCAGGTCATCTAGAGCACGCTTGTATAATCCTCTGTGCTTCGGACTCAAGGGATAATTCAGAAGTTTCTTCCATGAAAAACCAGCAAAGATGGTCTCGATTAAAACGGTGGTTCAATTTCACCTACTCATGAATCATACTGCTTGGAGGTGTAATCTGAGGCGAACTATAAATATTTTACGTTGCAGAAGACGTCACTTTGAATGAGAGAGAGAGAGAAAGAGATAAAATTTTACATCAGACTTTTAAAAACAGACTTCTGGAAGTGGATACACACATACGCATTTTGAACAGAAGATATCACGAGAAAGATTTCGCGGAGAATTCTTTGATAGCAAGGGTACGACAAACACATGAGAAAACCAAGTATGAATAATTTTTTAGTAAAATTGTCTAAAACTAGGTTGGATATACGTTGATATTGCAGCAAAGAAGTTTATGTATGACAAATTTTCCAATAACTTCATATGATTACGCTGCGAAAATACCTAATTCTAGGGTTTAATATTTTTCACCATTTAAATTTGGTGTTCACACAAAAGATAAAATTATAGTAATATATCCCACATTATAGCGGTCTCCTTCATCACAGAAATTATGAACGCTGCGCGGGCAAGGAAAGAATAAAAAATGAAACTCTAAAGAAATAGCACTCGCTTACTCCGTGTTTCTTCATGAAGGTGTTTTGGATAGGTTGGGGTAGAGATCAACACAAGTTATGCCGCAAAGCATTTAAATTTTAAGAACTCACGGCTTAAAATTCGAGGATTGATTTTGATCTATGACTCCCGAGCTGAATATTTATTTCCTGAGACTTAAGAGACACGCTCCCCAAAAATATTCCACGGATATTTTTTACATTCATGTAATACAGCTAAGTTCATGAATGTGAATGGTTTGAAAAATAATCAGGTGTTTCAAATTATCTATTCATTTTCTTGTCTGTCCTATTGTTATTATGAAAAAATGACGTTATGATAAAGAGGGAAAATACATAAGAGAAGTAAATGCTACCATCGATAATATTTCATCTCATACTGTCAAAGATTGAGATTAAAAAGAGGACATGAAAATAAGGGACATCATTTTATCGATCATTTCAGCTAGAATATTTGAAATAGAAATGAAATACTGGCGACAAACAGCGAAAAGATGAGACTAAACCTAATACCGAGTTGTGCTTTGAGTGTGTGTGTTCGTTTTGTTTTTTTCACCAAAAATGTCATTTTGGACCAAAACCGTTCTTACATAAAACAAATTTTCAAGTTTTTACAGTCATGTGATAGCGGGTTTATATATTTGGAATGAAAATTGTACATGCATTTGTTTAAATCAATTTACATTTTTTAAACGTTGATTTTCTTGGCACTTGATCGTGACAAACGCTCCGGAGGATTACCGAGAAGGATCGGGTTGGTGAGGTGGCTAGACTGTCAGCTTCCCTCCCAGCGGGCTGGGGTTCAAATCCCGGCAATGGCAGAGAATTTTCAGAGACCACCCCATCCCCGCTTGAATTTTGTGTGGAGGACACTTCAAGCGCAACACTCCGTCCGTCGGATGGGACGTTAAGGCGTGGTCCCCTTGGTGCCTTTCGTTAAGAGTCGGCTGATTCCGACGTCGGGTTTCTCTCCACCCTTCCTTCCATACCCTATCCTTTTGGCTCTAATGACCTCAGCTGACGGTCGCCTCCCCAAAATACCATACCTTACGAATCACCGAGGGTATGATTTAAGTTACCGCTCACTTTGTTCTTGTCTCTAGAAGGCCGATGTTTCTCACATTCCGTTAGGAATTGTTTTACACTCAAATATGACTCGCATTCTTCACATCTAGGTGGGTTTTTCTGTAAAGAAGGTATGAATGTGTGAGGGCAGTGTGTCACACACTCTGGCGTGTGATTACGACTTCTTCTCTCGGGTTACTTCTGGTGGAATAGAGCCATGCTGAGTTGAACTGTTGGATCTTAGCAGGCAACCAGTAATTACGGGGGAATGTAAAATAGTATATATTAAATGATATTATTTTATAGTTATGTATATATTGGATAGTTATAAAATGGTACCTGTCAGAAATGGCATCAATACGAATTATGAATAGGATAAAAAATCAACCAAAACAACAAAACAGAGTCTATAACTGTAATTTGATGAAAAAACTACTCAAAATAATCGGTATAGAGTTAACGTGTTTCTTTCCCCTAATTGATAAGTAATTTATGCTAATAAGTATGTACCCTGTTGAGCCAAGAAAGTAGATCCCACCGGCCATCATCAATGTAAGTTATAAGGAATGCCAGCTATTAATAATGTCCATTTTATCTGAATAGACAACTAATTGTAAGCGCTTCAATTAGTTTTAATTTTATGGACATCTGGTAATTTTTTATTTAAAAAATGCATCTTACCTCCATAAATACCCCTGAAAACTTTTCATCAGTTGTTTTGTTTTCATAGTCAATTAATTTTAAAACAATCCACCGATATTTCTCACCTCACTCAGAATTTTCTCATTTAAAACAAATTCAGTTTCCGATGCCTTCATCTATTACCAATTGTATCCCGAAGATTCTCAGTTACCTTCCCTACCTTAATGTGAATGATAAAAAATACCGATTTGCTGACACCCAACCTTTTTAAAACCACCAAGCCAGATAACTTGAAAAGAAACTGGAGCACTGAGATCCATAGAATACTCTTATCAAAATATTCGAAATTACATGGATTATTTTTCATAATTATATTACGATTTTTTCAGGGCTTTAGAATGTTAAGGTATAAGAAATGTAAACGTCCAAGTATAATTATTTCAAACTCGGTAGCTAAAAAATGGTAGAACGGTTGATTTAACAGGTATGGGTGAATCGGTTCGGTAAAGATTTAATTTTAAGTGTGTGAAGTGGGAAATGTGAAAACAAATTTATGAAAATCGAATTTATTTCAACAACGGAACTCTCACCAGAGTCATTGAAAGAAATTACGGATATTGAGGACATTTTGCCACTTGCGCTCTCAAATCTTCTTTGGTTCAAACTTTTCCTGGTTAAAACAATGAGCACAGAAAAGATTCATGTTTTGAAACGCATCCATTAAATATTCACCACAATCAAATAGTGATACATATAGAAACTGAAGCATACATTCACAGCAGGGAAATTATATGCTAAGAAAAATATAGGAGAACAAAAATCAAATTTGTTAAAATACAAACTGCACACAATGCTTTATGTTTCAGAAAAGCGCAAATAAATGCAGCCACACCATCATGCACTAAAATTTTTTTAACAAACATACAAGTGTATGCAAAAGATGTAAACAGAGAAATATGTATGCTTCATCTAGCATATTAAAATATCCAAAGAAGTAAAAGAAATAAATATTTTCGCTATGTTTCTGGATAAATAATATTCCCGGTGATTATTATTACCTTAAGTATGTTTAAAACTATGCATTTCAGCATTAAAATTCATCATCACTAATAAATAAGCGGTATATTTACCTGAAAACTTGTTGAGAAGGCTGTAAACTTCTCTTGAAAGCCTCGATGCGCAATCAGATAACGGAGAGCAACCGTGATTTTGGTCCCAGAGTACTTATGTGCAGCGGCTCCCGGACGGGTGAGAAAAGGCTAACAAGTTTCACGCCTTTTTAAAAAGAATCTCCCGACATACCTGGCACTTTTAGCGAGCGGAGATATACGAAGTAGAAGGTACAACAAAAAAACTACGACGGGGAACGTCCGAAAAACACGAGTAGATAAACACGCAAGCAAACTCTCCCCACAAACACTGACACAGGCACCTCGTCGAGGGGTAAAATGTGCCGGCCCGCAGACCCGTGCTACCCTCTCACTGGGAAGCCGGGGAACTTTCGCTGACCGCGCCAAAATAATATGGCGACCGCGCGCACCTTGCGTCCGACGTCCGACTGAAGAGTGATGTTCGCCCCCGAGCCATGCGAGATCCTTAGCCCCTCAGTCTTTTTTAAACCATCTCGAGAGGCTTGCAAGTGATGGAGGAGTGTAGTAGGGTGGGAATTGAAGGAGAGCTCAAAAGAGTGAGGGGAGACTCGTTCGTGAAAAAACCCATCCCACCAATGAAACCGCGTCTGTTGTGCATGGAGCAAGGGATGATCCAAGAGAATTTATCAACGCAATAGACAACGATTTGCACCTCCTAAACATTTTTTATTGCCAACTTCGCCAATATAAATACAATTAAGTAATTCAAAAATATACAAGTCATAAAATTGATGGTTTAAGGCGTTATTTTGTGTAAGCGATTCATAAAGAAACTTTGTGTTTTCACATGAAATATTTATTTACACCGTTTACCATGGTTTCAACGTAAGACCTCATCACCAGGTGCAGGATTTCCTCCCTCCCCCACTAAGCCTGGTATAAATTGATTGGAAGGACCTCTGTGGAGTTCACATGATGACGTCTTACGCTGAGACCATGACCGAGTAAATAAATATTTCATGTGAAAGCACAACGCTTCTTTCTCATTCTTAATACAAGTCATAGTTCACTCAGTGGCAGGTATTCGGAGAATCTTCTACCATACACTAAGGAAAAGGCAGAAAAAACAAAGGGAAACATGCTGTTTTATTGTCTTGGTTAAAATTTATGATTTCACTTAAGTGAGACCTGAGGATGACGCACGGTTTCGAGGCTATATTCGATGCTTATAACAACGCGTTGGATGGAAACAAATATTATTAGCATGAGTAAGGGCATGTAAAATTCATGTGAACATTTGCAGGCCTGGACGGGAATATCGGTGTCCCCCCTCAATTTCCCCCAATCAAAAGCTACATAGTTCCTTGTGTTCCTCGCCATCTGCCACAAGTACTTACATCTTACTTCTTCGGTAGACATTCCTTCTATTTTTCCTTTATACCATGTCTAATTTTACAACTGTATCTTATGACATTGCCTATCTACCGGGCCCTTCTTCGGAGTTTCGTATGGTGGTATGGAGGGAGGCCGAGCAATGGGAACTTTCACTAGAAGACAGAGTGACTTCCGCCGCTTAATCATCTTTATAGCTATCCTCATCAATGGTAATACGTGCATTTTATGTCATAAAAATTTCCGTGAATACTTAATTTTACTCTTTGATTGTTTTTTTTTATCTCTAGTAATAAGTAAGAAACGCCTGATACCAAAATTGAAGTGTTATTAACCCTGTCCCATCTTAATGTCTCCCATCATACCCAATATTCCTACTTCTTCGGCCGATTTTATTAACCCTTCTACCCAATGTATGCCGACGATGTACACCCTCATCTTTTTGATTCACCATCACAGCCACATTTCGTACGATTTAAGCTTACTCTCGTCATGCCCTAATGTTGCTTTAAGTCCCAACGTTTTCACTTGTTAAATTTTTCAATCCTTTCTGATAGTGCAATAATACCTGGTGGAATTTTAGTATTGAATCATTTTAGATATTACGAAGAAATATCTTAATGTTGGTTGGGAGCCGCTAGAGACCACGAAGCTGCGCACTCGGCTTAGACTGCATGAGAAATTGAAATAGATATTTTTCAGAGCAACATATTATAATACCACTATTACTCCAGGTGCAAATAAAATAAAATTATAAGAGATATTTGGCCGAACGCAAAGATATTAGAACTCGCTTTTCCTCCGAACAATAAAGGAATTTGATAGATGCTAGGCGTTCTTAGCTAGAGAGTTTCATTTTTATTCGTGAACGACTGGTGTCCTAGCGTCCCTATTAACTCGGCTTATGGGTATGTATGCATAGATTTAGATGAATTAAAGGCTTTGAAAAAAACTAATTTCATATTATTAAGTTAAAAAGGCAGTGAGCTTAGCAAAGCGATTGCAGCAGAGAAATTGTATTTTGTCATCTAATATTAGTACCTCCTCTATAGCAATAATTAGGAGAACACACATTCAAGCCGTTCTTAGATATTGCTAGAATTGGCAAAAGCTATGATTTTCAATACAGCTTATGCATTAAATTTATAAAATAATAATTTCTCGCATCGCCATGCCTGCGCATCCAAGTAAAGTCGGTAAGTTACGTTACTATTAAAATATTCTCCAGAATGAAGCGGATAGAACTTTTAGGTCTAGTAGAAGATTCGTAATTTTAAGAATTTTCCTCATTAAATTGATAAATTTTTTTGCTACACGCAGCGTCCTCTCTGAGTATGAATTTAAAGACCGTACGCCGTAGGTATTTTCAAATACTATACGACTTGAGGTAAAAGGGGAAGGGTGGGTTGGTAAAATTCTTACAAAGAAGCAGGAAAACACATCTCAAAGCACATACTTTTTTTAGACTAAAAAATTCTCCCACTGTTTCCCATCTCATCTTCACGAGCATATTTTTTCCTGCTTGCATATTTTTCTTCCCCGTCGTCGCTCAGCGATCCGCAAAACCCTTAGGGGTGGTACTACTCATCCACCCTTTTGTCCTTCATCACCTTTTTCACCCCACTTAACTCCTCGCTCAACCCTTGAAAAAAAAAGAGTACTTGCAGCCCCCACTTCCAGAACCCACGAAAGCTAAGGCGTTGAAATAATAAATATGAATTTCACCACCCTATTTCATTTCGCCAATGGAGAATTTAATGAATCGTCGTCACGAGTCCATCTTGATCACACCTTTTTCGACGAGATTCTTTGCCATTTCATAGCACAAAAATGTTCAAATATTGCGCCGCAATGTCTTCAAAATGTCTTGGTGTACAAATTTTTTCTGGATAAATACTGATGCCTATTACCCTAAATTATTTAAAAAAGACAAGTTCGTTACTATGATGAAGAACACAGGTAATCTTACAGGTAAATATCCTAGGAGATCTAACAGCTCCTGCCGCACACCGATAGATAATAACGGTTAATAAATTAATTTAAGTCACTTAACCCATTTATGCCGAAGGTTTGAAAAATGCGAATTTTTCCTTAATTTTCACATATTGTCGACAAAAATACGTATAAAAACAATATCAGAAAGAAAAAACAATGTATCTCTTACCAGTTATTAATTACGAGGTGTTCCAAAAATGGAACACTAGGCAAATCCACTACTATGACGTACTCATTGATAGCATGCAAAAATTTTGATTCAGACTATTATTAACTCACTATTAAGAATGATATCCAGGTCAACACTTAACATGCAAGGATTCATTGTAGTTTTTACTTTGAAAAGTGGTATATTTATGGTATTTGACACAGCAAATTTGCTTTCCTTGCTTTACTTTCTACTGATTCATGCCGTCATAACGTGAGTCAAGTTTACGATTCATAGATTTCATGGTCTCCCTTTCTAAAAAATATTATTTGTAAAGAATTATGCGACGCTCAATATAGTGACAGGTCACACGGCAACGAAATTCAAGAAGATCCATTGGCTTCACATCGTTTATTTTATGCAATTGCCAAGAATTTTGTGAAGCCAGCTCGAAGCAGAATAACCGGAGGGCTCGGGTACCATTTCTTTCCACGGGTTGATGCTTGATACCTGTCAATATTTTCATCAGCTCGGTCCACTCCTCCCATATACTGATTATAGACCATGATTGAATTTGGCAGAGTAACTTGTATCTTTTTTTCTACTTTTGAGAATAACGACTGACTATTCCAAAGGATTGACACCGGCACCAGAAGATGCAACAGTTATAGCACTTTTATCATTTCATCTGCAAACAATATCGCCTTTTCCATCAATTTGGTAATCGAAAGTGCCCCAAAATTTGTTATTTAGTGTAGCATCTGATAGTAAAGGAGGTTTGTCTACGCGATCTTTTCTCGCTATGCCGGTTGCTTGGTGGCCCATTGAATGAAGTTTATCAAGAAGTGCAATGCTTGTAAATAAGTTGTCGAACATAAAATGGTATTTTACGGGATGCTGCGTTGTGAGTGCCTCAGTGAATTGCAAAACAATTGAAGCACCTACAACGTATTATTGGTATTGAGTGTTCGGGTTTTTTTTCCTTGATAAGGCTGAAACCAGAAAATGTAGCCTAGACGCACCAGAATTTATACCAAAACCGAATAGGCTTACCCCGAATGAACTGTTTGCACCCGTCACGACCGAAATAGTGAATCATGGCCTCATCAAAGCTGAGGTATATTTCATTTGGGACAAATTTCATACATCTGTCGTTCAGACGCTCAGTTAGAGGTCGCAGTTGGAAAACTTGTCCGTGTGGTTCAAGTTAGACTTGTCACCAAAATGCAAATTTGAAAATATTGTTTCAAATCGGTCACGTCTCATTGCACTACTAACTAGAGAATTATACGAATCTGGTCTTTGCTCCCAAAGCATACGTCGTCTCGGAACAGAGACGTAACCACTCAGGAAAATTATTCCAAAAAAACATCGACCGTCAGTTCAAGGTTCACTTCAATATCCAGAAAGAGTTCTAAATATTCTATAGGGGTTTTCATTTTCGTGATTTGTTCTTCTGATACTCTAACTTTTACTGTCTGGGCAGTCAGATCGGCTTTCTTCCATTTGCGCACAACTTTGGTTACCTTTATTCTTTGAGCAAGAAGAGGTTGAGGCGAAGCAGAAGCCGATGCACCGCCATTTTCAGTAGTATCACCATCCGGTATCAGAAAAAGGTAAAAGTTTTCGTCAGAAGAACCATGAATGAGATGAGCAGAAGCGCGCAGCAATAAACCGGGAAGATTATTAATTATTCCATATTTAATTGCTGACTTTATTTAAAATTAAAGTGAATATTTCGTTGCGCCTGAATGCACGCATAATAGTAGTGGATTTGCCTAGTGTTCCAAAAATGGAACACTGTTAAATAAAAGCTTATAACTAAAACAAAATACGTTGTTTCAAACATTTCTTCATTAAACACTGTAGGTTAACTATTACTGAACATGCAAGGAAAAATTTACAACATTTGGGCGTAATGGCAAATAGTTATTAATATAACATTAGAGATGGTCACAGAAAAACTGCCTTGAAAAAAAAGACCGATATTTCTCAACACACTGGTTGCAATGGGTTGGTAAAATTGACTAAATCTTTGCGCCTTATAATACAATATATCTTTATAAAGAGGTACAGAAAGAAAAACCATGGTATATTTGTATATAATGAGTCGTAGTCATTAAATTAGAAAGTCACATCAGGTGTTCCAAAAATGGAACACTAGGCATAAATGGGTTAAAAGTAAACACGCACTATACTACCAAGTTCTGTGACAGCATCATTCATAATTCATTCAGCGTAGATTGGCTTTCATACAAATTATGACTTCACAATTGCAATAGTTCAGCATTTGCTTTCACTAAGGTAAAAAGGCAAGACGCAATAAAGCTCTTTCTGCGTGAAAATCATTAATGCAAGATAACTTTTTCTGTTGGGATTTATTCGCGCACAGGGAACTACGCGGTCATAATCTTTCCCGGAAGAGATGAAATCATTATCAATAAAATATAATAAAATATAATATCATATATTTTATAGATTTAGTGTAATTGATAAAAGTAAAACAAATTATAGATAGCAAATAGATACCGGAAAATATTGATGAGGTTAAAATGCCTTGGTGAACTGTACTTGAACTATTTTTATGTTCACTAATGATTACTGTTTTCGACCACATAGAAGATTCGTACCTTATCTAAATGTGATTTATGGTAATAAAAGTTTTCAAGATACTATTTTCTCAATTTTCGAAGGTATACAAACAAAAACAGTGAGCCACTTAAAATCCACGAAAAAAAGTCTTCCCGCGATAATTTGCAAGCAGAAGCATGAAGATGACATTGAGCTCCAGACATCAAAAAAGTTAATACCCACACATGCGGCTAGTTTTTGTGATCTGCAATAGCGTGATCACCCCTGCATGGCTTAAGGACGATTAATCACTTGCGCTTTTTAAGCTGAAGTGAGAAATCGTAAATTTTGCGCACGCTTCTACGACCGCTGGAGTAAACCTCGCCTAGCAGATAAATATGCTCACTGCTTACTAACATGCAGGTATATTCCAATCATGAATATTTTTACCTAACCAAATAATATTGAAAATATAGATTTTTTCCCGATAGAAATATTTACTATATGGCCCTTAACAATAAATCAAGAATGTAAAATACAGTGTGAAAGTCTGAATAATCATTACAAGCAGTCAAAGATTGAGGATCCAATTTTTTAGGGACTGACACATTAGCAGCAATTACAGAGATCTTTGAAATCATTCATCACCGCATCATAAATGTGCAGTGACTACAGCATGCACGTATGGATACATGATCATAAAATATGGTCAGTGAGAGTTAGTATAAGCATTAAAAAATATTCCCAAGTAATTTCATGTTCTCAGTACATCCCTGTAATTTACGTGAAGTATTACCTAAGTAGGTACTGAAAGCAACCAAAAGACAAAAAGGGTCAACCCAGTACGTGTTTCCACGTTCAGTATTTTATTGAGCCTCACAGATTTTCTTTAAGGTAACGATAGACCTTCAATGATTATAAAATACTGTAGATATGAAAATTCTCCACTTTTAAGCTGATTCCACCGACAAGTCGATGAAGCAAATAGAATGTTTAGGTCTTGCATAAGTTTCAAAATTTCAATAATTTTCTTCATTAAATTGATGAAATTTTTCACTATACGCATCTTCCTCTCTGAGTATAGATGTAAAGACCATACCCTGTATTTTCAATTACTCTACGTGTTGAAGTTGAAAGGGGAAGGGTAGGTTGGTAAAATTCTTACAAAGAATCAGGCAACCATATCTCAAAACGCACTTTATCTGCACTAAAAAATTCTCCCACTATTTACCTCTCTCTTCTTCACGAGCATATTTTTTCTATTTGCATATTTTCTTTGCTTTCAAAGGTATACATAACTCATTAAAATAGTGTAATTGCTTGCAACATCATTCAACTAAAATTTACGAGCAAGTTTTACGCTATCAGTAGTCCACGGGAGGATTATAGAATAGCCATTACCCATCTTATGCGATCGGCTAACACGGAACCTGCTGTTTCAGATTTAATTACACCTCGTCGGACGATAAGTGTATACAGACGGACATATATGTAATCCCCGTGAGGATTTTAGGGACAAAAAATATGGAGGCTTCTTTGATCCTTTTCTTTTGTTTTCTTTCTTTTAAAAAGAGGTCACATTTAGTTTTGCACTTAAATTTTAGCTAAACTTTTCATGTTCAAATGTTATTCATAAATTCATTCAATTCTGCATTTTTTGGCAATCTCAAGCATGTTTTTCTAACGTCTCCCATTTTTGAACTTTCAAATATATTCTCTCGTTATGTCTCTCATTTTTCAACGCTCAAATATATTCATAAATTATACCGAGCTAGAAATATTTAACAGGTGAATTAGAGTCTATGAAAAATCTATTCCTGAGGATCCTGAAAAATGTTTTAATTCACATGTGTTTTGCGGTACAATTTATTTTTAAAGGCCGAGATAGGTTTAAAACATTTCTGAATGTATAACATACTGAATTGAATCACAAAATTTTATTTTTACCGCGAATAAAATCCTTCTAAAGGCATACTTTCAATCTTCTCAAAGCTTTAATGTAGTCTTAATGAAGATTTTGGTGGATTAAAAAATGCCCCTGAAAATTTTTCTGCTCCTTTAACATGAGTTGCATCTTTTGGTAACCCTACACCTACTACGACAGGGCCTCTGCTTCAGACTGAATGATAAGGATCGTCGAACATGATTAATTTTACCAATACATTCACCTATTCAGCCGACTTCATAAAGTAAGATTTTGCCAAGTATAAAAATTCGTTTCGACTGGGACGGAAAATTTAGTCGAAATGAACCTTGAACAAAAAATCAAAGAGTCGGGGTAAATTGCACGTGTGGCAAAGATTAGTTTTGGGTGGGTTGCTTTCCATCCCTAATTAACGCGATACACACTTCTGATGTCCGTAGAAATATAAATGTGTAACACACTGAGTGTTCAGTCTCGTACATTCACGTGTACAAGCGAGGCATAAAAGTGGACCCACGTATAAGGACACGCAGGGGGGGGGGGAGGGAAATGTGAAATGTAAGCATTTTAACGAGGGTTCGAGAGACGTTGCCGTATATAAAAAACACGGGAGGAAGATGGAAGTTCAAAAATGAGAGACGGTAAAAAAAACATGCTCGGGAATGCAAAAAAATGCAAAAAAAAAAGAAATATTTTAATACATAAAACCGCGCACAACTACGGGGATTCCTGGTTGAAGGGAAAGGTCGGGGAGTTTCCCAAGGCTCACTCCATTGGTTTGAGCTCGCAGAGCAAGGGACGGTAAAAGGGATTATGTAGGGAAAGATTCCGAAAGAGGATGCTATACTTGAGAAGGTCTAGATTATGAAAAAATAATAGGTTAAAAGTAGTGGTAGGAGTAGGGAAAGGCAGAAGAAGGAAAAAAAATGCGGAGAAAGGGAGGGAATGATGGCAAATCATGGATTTATATACCCCGCACATACATACATACATACATGCATGAACGAGGCAAAAAGAATTAATGCGAAAATCATGGAGAGGAAGGCAGTCAAAGAGATTAGCAAAAAAGATTACCTTTAAAGAGGATAGTGTTGTTCGCTAACGGAAAGGATGAACGTAAATAGATTGCCTGAAGGGGATGAAATCTTCCAAGTATGCATGTGAAAGTAATAATCACAGGGTGTATTTTAAAATTTTTAAGGTAAATAATTGAATTTACCCATGTATTGTCTACAAAATAGACAGTAACAGTACGTAGAGTGACGCGAAATTTACTGGCCAGTCCGAGAATACACTCAAGAGGTAATTGATAATCACACTGATTGCTAAAATTTAAATCTATCGATGGTATTATTAAATTTTTGAATTTATATGCATAGAAGTTCAATCTGAGTTAGCTAGCATAATTAGTGGTAAGTAATCGTTCCTGACAGCTAAGTCAAGTTCGAATCCCTTATTTGGTTTTTTTTACAAGGTGGAGATAGCGCCATTTTCACAAAATTACGGGGTGACAGTAATAGAAATTTCTTGATTACAGAAAATATTTATTGCAATTACAATTGTCACTCACGATGTCAAAAGGATGAATCTAGTAGACCCTTCGGGAAAGAATGGGAGTAGAGATATTCGCAATCAACCCCAAGGGTTGATGTATAGTTTTAATTTTGAGACCCAAACGGTAAGGAAGTCTTAATGCCCATTTTTCTTCTAACAAAAATATCAACTATGAAAACAAACCTCTGGCTTGAGAAGATATTACCGTAAATTGTAGCCCAGGTTTTAAGTGTAATGGTTTTTGCATCTCTCCCTTAAAATACTCGAATTATTATCAATAATATACAGTAACCTTCTGTTACAAATTGCTTTCTTCACCTAGCTGCTCTTTTCTCCCAAACTATGTTACAAAACAATAACAGAAAAGTTGGCACAGCAAACTATGCAGAAAGTCCCAAAATTTTACCATCACTGTAATATTTAATAGCATTCTCTGCTTTCCTCACAACTCCACTTCAACTAAAACAGTACATTTATATGAGTACGACGGATAATATTCGCAAAAACACCTCTCCCATAGAACAGTGGAAGAACGTACTTTATTGGGAAAGAGAATATCTCAGACGAAATAATTCAGAAGCCCTCATAGTAAAGAAATAAGAAAAATAAATAACACACGCCTTTTTGCAGAAGAGTTCAGCAAAACAATGAAGTTAATTCCTTTAACATAAAGCAAGGTCTCGGAGGTAAGCATTAACCCTCCTTCACAAATCATAGGTACTCCTCTCAAATTTGCTCAGCCCTTGGACCTAAATATTCTGCACAGGACCATTAAAGTTAGCCTATTCGATTCAGGGATCCGTGACACATTATGGTTTGGAAAGTGATTTAGGAAGACAATTCGATAAGATGAAACAGCATTAGCTCGTGTACTGATCATAGCTGGCATGCTGCGCTCGTTCCAACCTCTTGCTCCGCTCGTGTCAAAGTGACGTTAATCCGCAACGCTGAAGAGAAATCGGCCTTGCCTTGCGAGAGCACTAACTCCGGTACCGTATGCAGGCATAAATTGCACAGTTACCGGTTACGAGTCCCAATCAAAGAGCTTTTAAATCATGCTCGCAGCCTGGTGTTATGGTTCGTCGAAGGCAATCTATCAATACGAAAAGCCCCACTTCACCAATTCCATACATATATGTGCAGCTTCTTTTTACCCTCTGTTAACATTTGCCGATAAAGAGCCTATGTATATTTTTTATTCCTGTACAGCCGCTGCAACACCACATTGGCCTTTTACGTCGGGATTCTTCAACCATTTAAGAATGATATGTCCACGAAAAACCATGCCCTGGATAAGAGAAACCTAATCAGGCGGGAATCGATCCCGCGACCTCTGGTACGGAAGGTGAGGACTTCGCCGCGCCAACACCGAAGCTGACGATATTAGGCAGTATTTTCAGATATTACACGATAATTACATTTGCTTGAGTCGGAACTGGATGGTTTCTCATTGCAATACTGTGTAAAACATTTTTATAAGGATACCTTTTTTCATATTCCACGCTAGACTAATCCTCGTTTCATAAAAACTGAAGTGCCTCTCTGTAAACTTTGATCACACTGAAAAATTTAAGTCTGACTTGGCTGAAGGTAGGTAACGAGATGGGAAATGGCAATGGTTTACAGCGATGCATTTCTCCGAGTAAGTAAGCTCCATTCGGTATATTAATTTGATAGTGTATCAACTCATAGTAGTTATTAATTAAGTGTACGTGTAGGATTCGGTATTAATAATATTTTAATGCGGTAATGAGTAGGTTAAAGTAAGGTTTCAAAATACATTATTCTTGGAATAACTGGCATTTCATATAATTTTTTCTGGTGTCTTTTAACCAAGTTCTAACTAAATCATATGGTCTTAACTTTGGCCGAGGATGAACTTAGTTGTTATTATTCTCTTCAGTTTGATTTCACAAATCACTCATGCATTTATTATATTAATTAGCTATGCGAATATGCTGGCTCAAGGCCACGATCTCACGTACGAAATCTTGCCCAATTTAATCGTCTGAGCATATATATCACTACTTACTCTAAATGTACCTTAAATAAATATAGGATAACCACATAATCGCTGAGGAAAGGTGAGACATTTTTTATAAAATCGGGGCCAAAGACTTCTGATTCCAGCTCTAATGGGAAATAGGTGACGAGCGATCCACCGTGGTTTCATAGCGCGTCGCATCGTGGGCTATTTTTAGAGGTAAACACACATTCATTCTTTATGGGGGTAGGCCCCTCAACTCAACCCACCCGACCACGGCAAAAGCCCGACCCGAGAGCAAAATGGAAAGTTGATGGGGAAAATATATAAAAGACCTCGGAGGACAGTGAAACACGACGTCCCCTATTTGCATAAGATGCGAAGTTTGCCCCTACGGCGACAGGGAGCATTGTGGACTAAAGTATGGAAGGGGTAGGAGAAAGGTACACGGGGTTTTAGGGGCATGGGAAGGTTTGAAGAACGGGAAATTAATGAGCAATTCATCAAGATACAACATAGATTGCACTAGAACACGGAATCTACATCTTCATGCCTTCAGCGGTAGAAATATCACAAACTAGCACTTATCAATTCTATCCAGTCCGTGTCATTGAATACGTAGGTAAACAGGATATCCAAATGGAAATTTAAGTTAGAAGTATTAAAAATACAATTCAAAAACATTTTTATACCATTTTTGACTAAAGCATGTTTTTTAAATCTTTATTATTTTATTTTTAGTTATAATATAGAATAGAATTTTAAATCGATTTTTAAAAAATCCATTTTCAAATTATTTTAAAAAAGAGATCATATTAAATAGTATCTCCTTCAGAATCCGCATCTTTATGGGGAATAATAATGTAAATAAGTCGTGATTAAATATACCACCGAGACTACAAATAGGAGGCCCCAGACCGAGTTATATAACCTTAATTTATACTCCCTATTCCACTGCTTTCAAATCACTTGTCAAACTATCCACACCACCCGAAATGTAAATATAGTGTCGAAAATAAATTTTGGTATTCAGCTTTAGTTACAGTTATTTTTTACCTATAATCTCTAATCGCATCCCTATCAGTATCGCGAGAGATTGCTTTAGTAAATCAATGCAATGCGCGACGAGGGGCAGAACATACAGTGACCTATTGTCTATACGTCTACAGTGATATACGTGAAAGTTGCCGTCCGAAACATTCAATGTAACATTATATCGTTGTTGATGGGGAAAATACATAAAAGACCGGGAAAGACAGAAACACAGCGTCCGGTATATGCATAAGAAACAAAGTTGGCTCGCGACAGACTAGGAGACAAATTGACGCCAATTTTATCTACCCAGTCTGTATCATACCATCGCACCGATAGATGGCGAAGTAAGCTAATGCTAGTTAAATACATCCCATCGATATACGAGTTTGAAAATCATGTCAGTTTTACCACGACAATTCCCTCAATATTTTCTTTCATAATGGATTTTCGTTGGAATGGAATAATGTTTTTTTTGATGTATTCTCCCAATACCAAAATACTGCTCACCAGTTTGGTCTACCACCTGCCCCAAAACTCTGGACTTGCACAACCACCCTGTCAATTTCTCTCTTGCTGTAGCCCGCCATCGAATCCCCATACTCAGATATTATGCCCGTTATTCTATGTAAGATTTCACTTTTTCCCGGCGTATTATGGCGGTGAATTCTTCTCGGGTTTCCATCCGGGTGAGCTCCATCTCCATCGCTGCCGACGTTTCGATAGAATCCTTTTCTATCGTCATCAGGGCCGATGATGCCAGTAGGAAAGTGCCAGGTTTATATATCCTCGGTCGTTATGTTGGGTCGTTCTCAATCAGAACGATGGAAACCCGAGAAGAATTCACCGCCGTTATTCTATTCTTTCCTTCCTCAGGACCTCTAACATAACTAGCCGCCGTGGCTTATCTTATCTCATGTTTCTGCATAGAATATTTAGCGGTTCTCTTCTGACAAACGTAATTCTCCCTCTTTTCCGTTTTCAAGTTCCTCCTCGCCCCTTACGTAACAACTCTCTGCTTCACATTCCGTGATTCCGCCTTTCCATCT
Source organism: Ischnura elegans (assembly GCF_921293095.1). Classification (NCBI taxonomy): domain Eukaryota; kingdom Metazoa; phylum Arthropoda; class Insecta; order Odonata; family Coenagrionidae; genus Ischnura; species Ischnura elegans. The sequence goes on along the minus strand of NC_060255.1, from coordinate 41,881,467 downwards.
CTCAACGCTCTCATTTCCACCGAATTCCGTCCTTGCTCCATTACTTCAAAAATCCCTTCCCACTCTCTTTTCCTCCGCCACTATTTACAAATCCTTATTAATATGCCATCTGAATAATTCACCGCTGTCTAATCCATAGCGCCCCTTCTTATATTCAAAAATTTTGTTTACTGTTAGTTTTTATTTATAGTGTTATTGTTTGTTACCTTTTAGCTATTATTTACTTACGCAAAAAGTCAATGTTAAAGCCTTTGTGCCGTTTTTGGTGGTGAAATAAATATAAAATAAATAAAGAATATCATGCAATTATTGATGCTTTCATAAAGGAAATTATTTTAAATGTGACTCAGTAAGTAATTCAAGCTGAAGGTTTTTTTTGGTTCGGTGTGGGGTCTAAACCACAGGTGTGTTATAGTCACACATTAACAGTTGGGGGGTTAGTTCCTTTCCCTCGGCCACCTCGCACTATAAGGATTATTGATTTGCAGCATGCAATACTAAATCATAAAATTGCAAAACAACATTACATTTTGTTTACAGGGAAAACATGAACAAGATCGAAGAGGACAGTGAAACTCGGGGTCCTCTATTTGCATAAGAAGCGAAGTTTTGGACCTCAGGGGTGACAGGCAGCATTGTGGACGAAAGCACGCAGGCGGTGGAAAGGTGGACTTGGTTTGCTGGAGATGGGGCTCGAGGAACAGGGGACCAAACAGGAAAAGCCGAAGGGGAGAAAACTGTGCTGAGGGTAATTAAGTGCTGGGGAGGAGGAAGGAGGGAGGAATGGGGTTGAACTCCTCGCGCGGATAAAGACGAAGAAGAAGAAGAGGAAAGAGCGCGTGAAAGGAGAAACAAAAGACAGTCTCCGCCGCGTCGTGTGAGGGAATAGGGAGAGAGAAAGCAGGCTTGGCCAAGGGTTTTTAGCGGAAGTAGAGTGGGAGGAGATAGTCAAGCGTAGCCAAGAAACTTGAGCCGTAGTGTTGGTGGCGGAGAGTTTTTTTTCTGCGGATTATCAAGTTCTTATGGCCACCTTATTTGGGCTTAGTGTCCTAATAGGGTGCCGTATGATTGATGAATCAATTTATGCCTCGTGGGGAAACATGGGACTTGGGGGTTGAAGGAGCATTGCTTGCCGGGATGAGAGTGAAATCCGATCCTTCGAAAGTAGGTTGCCCCAGCGTGACAATGAAGAGAAGACAAGGCCCTCTTGCGCATATGGAAGCAAACTTCCAAGCTCCCTCCCTTTTACCTATTACCAGCGTAATTTCGCTATTCTGTACACCTATACACTCCTTTTTCGCATGAAGTTTCCCATCAAATGGTGTTAGAGATAGTAACTAGCTTAATTACTTACGAAAGCCTCTCTGTTCTGTTAGAAGTTTGTTCAAAGACTGTCGCATTGAACACATTACTAAAATACAGTAATTCAGCGTGGAATCTTTCTTTTCCATACGGAGGATGCATCATAAAGTTGGTGTAACGTAATGTATGAGTAAGGAGTACCATGAGCTGTTTATTGGTCCAAATCTCTGAAAGTTTGAAACAAAGGCGCTCCATGTTAGTTAGAGAAGTAGCTTACTTGTGATTGCACACGATCTTGTAGTGCTTAAAATGAAAGACCATACAAATTCAATTTTTCAATTTTGGAAATAGAAAGGTAAAAGTTGGGTATGGAATCCTTTGGGAAAAAGAATTTCATATGAAACTAGCATTAACAGAGGACGAATCAAAGTAGCCAGATTTCTTATTCACTTCCGTTTATATGTTTCTTAAAAACAGTAATCTTACTTACTCTTCTACTTGGCGTATAACAGACTAGTTTACTCGTATCATTTGTAACGATAAGTCGAATTTAAGCTGCTTAACCCTGCCGTGACTGTTCGGGGTAACTTAGTTACCCCAAATTATGTCAATGGTATATATTTCTTTATATTTCATATTGCACCTCTGAATTTCTTGTATTTGGCTCAACCACTTTGTCTTTATTTAGGCGACTAATGATTTTTTTACACTTAATTTTTTTTAACTTCAGTTTTATGTGTGGGATAACTGAGTTATCCCGCACAGCTGTTTGAGCGAGAAAAAATGTTTGTCACATGAGTGCATGCATAAAAGTTGAATGCAATAAATGTTTCTGCATTATAACTTCATTAACCCTATTGTTCTAGGGGATCGGATTGGTGTGGTGGCTAGAGTGTTGTCTTCCCACCCCGTGGGCTCGGATTCAAATCCCGGCGGTAGCAGAGAATTTTCAGGAACTTCCCGATCCCTGCTTGAATGTTGTGTGGAGGACATTTCAAGGACAACACTCCGTCTGTCGGATGGGACGTTAAGCCGTGGTCCCCTTGGCGCCTTGAGCAGGCTAATGTCGACTCCAGGTTTCTCTCTTCCCTTTAATACCAGGCCTTCCCTCATGGCACAAATGACCTCAGCTGTCAGTCGCCTCTTCCAAATACCATACCATATTAATGTTTTACATAATAGCACCTTTTGTAGTTGTTTTTTCATAGCGTGTTAGTCAATGTTCAGTAGCAAAATATGAAATATTACAGCCATTTCGCACAAAATCAATGTAAATACCTAAATGTAGGCTACAATGTATTTAAAAATCATACAAAACAAGATGTAATATGATTAAAAGTGGGCCATGGTTTTGAATTACATGAAAGACTAAAATACAACATATTATTTATGAATTATAAATGGTGTACCTGAGATACTCCACACAGTCGTTCGCGTAAGTTTTCTAGGGACACTGTATCGCGGTGCTAATTAGGACAGCGAAACACTGATCATTAATGAGTCTCGTTTATTTACGCCAAATGTAGGCTTTGAAGAGTAGATAAAATCTAGAATTCATATATAATTAGGGTGAGGTCAATTCCACTTAATTTACTCCAATTCCAAGTTCGATGATTCCAAATCGATCCCCAATTCTTGATTCCGATGCCACTGATTTTTATTCATATCAACAGTTGGGATATTGATTTGTAGTTAGCATTGCTGTCATTAAAGTTTTTATAACTGAATGGAATGATATAAAAAGACAATTAAGTGGCCCAGATAGTAGATTTATTGAAAAAGGGACTTAATATTATAGTATTATTACCTCAGCTTTAATAAAAATAATAAACAATTTAACTGTTTCAGACATGTATTCAATAATGTCCATTAGGGTGGTCATTATTTTTAAAGTTTTCGAATTTCTTTTGGGAAACTCCCCAGTTTTGTTCCATTCGGTGAGAAAATAAATCATGAAAATTATTTTTGCAATCGGATGCCGGGAAAACGTGCCGCATCGCACTTAAAGTTTTGAAATTTTGGTATTTTCGGGTGTTTTGCGGACATAAGTGAAGATGATGTCTCTCTCACTCACGGCTTGTTAGACATTTGCAGAGTATTTGCATCACCTCAAATATCTTTCATTTCTGCCCTTTGGTTCCCGAGATATCGCACCGAGAGTGAGCGCGCACCACCCCAGTCAGACAATTTGGGTGACACGCGGGTTACATACTCTCAATATTTGTTAATAATTCTCACTCGTCTTAAAAGCATAAAATTCTTTAGATAAACTTAAATTAAAATCTACATTGTACATTGCACACTGGCTCAGGTGTGTTCCGGCCTTAATGCTTATGGTCTATTTTCAAAATTTATTTCTTTCTGGAATCGAAGGAATGAGAATCGACTTTAGACGATCCATTCTCGATTCCGATTGCTCCGAGAATCGGTGGAATCGATCATCGACATTTGGAATTTATTCATCCCTAATATTTATCTCCCTAGAATCTACACTATCAATCTATTCATGCGCAATATAAATACATGATGAAGAAAAGATAAATATATCATAGAATAGAATAAGTTTAAATCCAAATGCCAAGGCACGGTTCATATGAAAATGGATCCTGAGACTGAAGCTGACTATTGAATTATATTTCTCACTGTTCGTTCGTTCAACAGCATTAACGGAAAGCAAACGACTGCGTATAGCGCAATAATTGGAATCGCAGAATTCCGAAACCTCACGAAACCCAATTCGAGTGTCTCTCATACTAGGTTTTTCTTGGAATCCGAGGGTAGAGGGCGTGGAGGAAAAAGCTCGACCAGAAACAGTGAGTTCCACGAGCTCCTGTTCCAACGACGAAGAATAAAATAGCAAAGAGGCCTGGGGTCGCTTGGCTACGCAAAGAGTGACGTCAAAGAGGTCAAGACAGAGGTGGAGTGAGATAGATACAGAAAGGAGATGAGGAGAGAGGCAATGATAGGCATCTCTTTAATACATGGTAGCACAGAGAAAGGATTAAATTTTTTCGGTTGTAGATTTAAAGAATTGTCTCATATGATAGCTGAATTGTTACACCTTATAACACCAATTTTACAATTTCGTCCATAGAAAGGACCAAAATAGGAATTAAATTATTTGTGAAAAAAATAATGTGAACCTAGCATTAATAGGGCTCGTATCCAATCAGCATGAATTGTTGATTCACTTCGATTGTAGCAAGTATAGAAGTTTTTTATCCACTCGTCATACGCAACATTGGAATTTCGGAGTTCAGGCGTATTGTGCCTGACAGGCACATGTGAATAAACACTATTAACTCTTAGTGTGGCTCAGTGGTACACCGTTAAAGTTAAAGCCGCCATTATTAGTGTACTCGAACACTTACACTTATGTCTTTCATTCTATGCATATACCTTTTTACATGCCGTCATACGGCCCCGGGCCAATCAAGCAAGGTGCGATTAACGTACTCTTTAGGCTAATAAGCATCATTATATGTAATTTATTTTATTATATGAATTCAGTAAGATCAGTGTTGTTTTACTTTCTTACCTTATTTACCTAATAATGCTTTTATATAGCTTTATTGTGCCATTATTTTGCTTAATTTTGCTGAATAATCCGCCACTGATCCATCGGAGTTCGAAAGATCCATCGAAAAACAAAAGGCTGCTTAGAGCATGTGAAAACAAAAACGCTACCATAAGCGTCAAGGATCTATGTCGCCTAGTGGCACAAAGGAATGAAAGAATACCATTAGCATGTTTAAACATTTATGTCCATGCTATTGGATACTATTTACTGGTTTTCAAACTTGTTAAGTATGCATTTATTTATTCGTCATTGAGATTTCAACTATTCATAACTAATGTTTTATAACACTTACCTCAAGTCTGTTTGAAATCGAATGTCATATTTGTTTGAGTAAATGATTTATCGTTATTCGTGTTCTATTTATTTAGTTGTTAATTTATTTTTTCATGTTCTACCCTAAATGTTGGGATGGGTATAAGTGTATACTTAGGTTTTCTTGCTATGATTGATTGAGTTACCTTCAAGATTTCATTTCTATGCCCTGATGTGTTAGTTGTGCTGAATTTCATTCGGAAATATTTGATATATTTTGTACAAGTTTATTTTGTGATCTCTTTTGTGTGTAATATTCATTTTATGCTCTTAATGCACAATTTGTCCACGAACAATAAATACTATTATTATTATTATTACTATACAGGGTGGTTACATTATTATTAGTGTTATCACTAGGGTGTGTAAGTGGTAAGACGTGTGTTACCCTTTCTGCCTATGTATGTAGTGCCGATACATCGTGTTGTACACATATTGTGATATAATCAGCTGTCACAAGTTTTAATAAGTGTGTGTTCTCTTTGGTGTATCATTGGTGCGACCCGAGAACTATAATTGAGTGAGTTGTGACTGCTTTTATCCTTGTGTACCGAGCTGAATCAGTTTGTTTACATATTGGCCGAAAACAAAATAGCAGCGTTAAATTCTTCAGGCTTTAATTTAATTATTACAAGCCAATTACAAGTTTAATCTTGGATCTCCGTCTCTCTGTCAAAAAAAACTAAGGAGGCTTGGAGATGTGTGACATGCCGTCAGAAGAAGGTATCCGCAGCAGAATCAGATAATACGGAACCGGAAGGAAAAACTAGACCTACGGCAACTGCAGAAGCATTTATGGAACCGAAGACAGTTGAAGTTGTCACCAAAGCTGACATTGATCACATCAAGAACAGCCTGTCTCTCATCACCAACAAGTATGAGGACTTTGTAAGTACTATATCCGACCTTAAGTCATCTGTAAATGACCTTAACAAAGTGATCAGTGTGTTGCAGGAACAGCTGCAACAAAAAGACGTTTTGGTGAACGATCTTCAGATTAAGGTTCATCAGCTTGAAAAACTGCAGCTAATCAAGCAAATAGAAATTATTGGTGTTCAAACTGAGGACACAGAGAATATTGATTCATTAGAGTCTAAGGTAATTGATGTAGTCGGGGATGTGGGTGTCAAACTTAATAAAAGTGACATTTCCGACATTCACATTGTTCCAAAATTTAAAAGTAAGCCAAGCAAAATTGTTGTGGCTCTCACCAAGGGTTCTCTGAAGCATGCCATTTTACGTAATAGATCTAAGCTGAACAGTGTCGAAAATAGAAAAAAGTACGATAACTCGAAGGTGTACATTAATGAAAGCCTCACAACCTTTTTTCGAAAACTGTTATGGCAAGCTAAAACTAAGGCTCAGGAGCTAAATTACAGATACGTATGGCATAAAAATGGTAAAATACTAATTAAGAAGGGAGAGCAAAGTCAAATAATAAAGGTCCTGAGTGAAAAAGACCTAGCTAAGCTATCTTAGTGTTAAGTGTTTTTGGCCTGTCATCCAGTTAAAATATTCTGTATAGCCAGGACTCTTGATAACGGATCTTTTTTCTATTACATTGGATGAGGTTATAAGTAGGTTTTTTTTTTATAATTGTTTCAGATAAATTTTCTGATATCAGCAATACTTTATAAATCTAACAGGTTATCTGTTTTCTTCATTCGTATTACTTTGTGTGACTGGAATCAGAAAATATAGACCCATTAAGTGCATTGTGTCATAACATCAACTATAAGTCACAATCTTTCTTTTATTAGTGTGTGTTTAAATGAAACAAAAATGGATCAATTCCAGTTCCTTAAAAAACAAACAATTAAATGTTATGAGTATGACTCTCTCTCTCATCCAGATATCATGAATAGGACTAGAAAAAAACTGCTTATGCATCTTAATATAAGATCACTGAGAAAAAACTGGGATGCTTTTCTTGTGTACATTAGTGGTCTAAAAAAATTAAAACCATATGGTTTCATCCTTACTGAAGTAAATATACATCAAGATGAAGCTGCCTTCTATAAAATTGAAGGATATCAATCACATGTCCTTTTAAGGGACTCCAAAAGGGGTGGTGGCATCATTATTTATCTCAGAGATGATATTAGTGCGGTGAGACAATACAGAGAAACGGAAAGCTTTGAACTGATTCAACTGAATACGACTATTGATGACTATCATCTTAGAATTATAAGTATCTATAGACCACCTAATCTAAGTAAAAATAGATTCTTAGAGGAACTAGAGTATTTAATCTCGGAAAACTGCTCTGGTGACACTATTGTAATAGGAGATATTAACATTGATATAAAAGATAAAGAAAACATTTCCTCCATTAAATATAATGATGTTTTAGCAAGTTTTGGGTTTATGTCAGTCATAAATACATTTACTCGGGAAGAAATTAAACAAGGGCGTGTCTCCCAAAGTTGTATAGATCATATTTTTTATAATGGTAAAATAGAAGATGTTGAAGGTATAGTAGTCAAAGTGAAAATATCTGATGACTACTTGGTTGGCATTGGGATAAATCAATATAATGAGAATGTTAACTCTAGATGTGCAGTTACCTCTAATGAGTATCTTACGGATGGTAAGAAGGTAAAGTCCTTGATTGGGAAACAAAATTGGAATTATCTTCTCAAAAAACACTGTGATGTAAATAACTTACACAATGAGTTTTGTGAAATATTTAGGAAGATATATGAAGAATCTCAAGTTAAAGCAAAGAGTTTTTGTAGAAAACCAGGTAACAAATGGGTTACAAAAGAGATTACTGAATTATGTCAGCAAAGAGATAAAGCATTTAGAAGATGGAAAAGTCATCAAAACAGAATTGAGCTTAAACAGGCATACAAAACATTAAGAAATAAAGTGAACAAAGAAATTAGAAATTCAAAATTGGAGTACTATCATGACATGTGTGTTAATGCTAAGGATAGCAGGGGAGTCTGGAATGTAATAAACCAAATAAATGGAAATTACAGTAGAAAGAACCAAGATGAATTAATGCTAAAGCTATTTTGCAAGGATAAGGATATAGGTCAAATTTGTGATTCTTTTGCTTCTCATTTTACAGAGGGTATTGAAAGTATTAAACTGAATTGTAATGACAAGCTTGAAACTACTCAAGCACAAAATTCTCTTGAGAGCATGTACCTTCCTGAGCCGAGCATTGAGGACATAGTTAAAATCATTAAAAGTCTAAAGAATAAGGGAAAAGGAATTGATGGAATCAGAATGAAGGATATCAAAGAAAATAGTGACCTGTGGCCGGTAATTACTACCTTAATAAAAAATAGCATCGCTGAAGGCCGGGTACCTGATGGTATGAAAATAGCGATAGCTAAACCAATCCACAAGGAAGGATCTCTTACAGAATTTAATAACTACAGACCTATATCAATACTGCCGGCCCTAAGTAAAATTTTAGAAAAATATGTGGTCATTCATCTCTCAAAATACATAGAAAAACGTGGTATTTTATCTAAATTCCAGTATGGGTTCCAAGAAAATAAAGGAACAAAAGAAGTTTTAGAGCATTTTGCTGACATTGTTAATACCAACCTTGATAAAAACAACAGTTTGTTAATCACATTTATTGATTTCAAAAAAGCATTTGATTCAGTTAATCATAATATATTACTTGGGGATTTGCAAAATATAGGCATAAGAGGTTTGACACTGAAATGGTTCAAAAGCTATCTTGAACACAGAAAAATATCCGTTAGTCTAAATAATACACATGGCAAACAGGTGGTTTTGAAGTACGGGGTACCCCAGGGGTCCATTCTTGGACCTACGCTTTTTATTCTATACATAAATGGCATTGTAAATGCAATTAAACACTGCCAAATCCTATTGTATGCTGACGATGTTGTGCTAATTTCAGGCCATAAAGATATAAATAAAGCAAGTAATCTCATGCAAGAAGATTTGAATAGTCTAGCCTGCTGGTCACATGACCATGATATGATAATAAACACAACTTAATCCAAAGTGATGCAGATCTTTCCCTATAGGCAAAACAAGGTTAAACTAAATATCTATTTTCATGAGGACCAATGTTTACACAACAATTGCAACTTGAAGTCTTGTAAATGCGTGCCACTAGAACAGGTCAGTCAGTTTAAATATCTGGGTATAATAATAGATCAGTATTTTAAATTTGATTTGCACATAATGAAGGTAAATAGTAGGTTGAGGAGGGTATGCTACCTAATGTACAAAATAAGAACGCTGGTCTCAACTTATATCAAATTGACAATTTACCATGCATTAGTTGAATCAATATTAAGATATGGTTTGACCATTTGGGGAAACACAGCCTCATGCTACAAAGAAAAGTTACAAGCAACGCAAAACAAAAGTGTAAAATTACTAGAAAATAATAGTGACAGGCTTAATCATAATAATAAAACTCGGGGTAAAGGTGAATATCTACATAATCAAACCAAATGCAATATTACGAGGTATGCAAAAATGGGACTACTCAACATAACAAATTTATATAAATATATAGTTATAATTGATAATTACTTTAATAAGAAATTCTTAAAGTATGTAGAGAGAACGCACACAATGTGCAACAGGAACAAACCAGCTTACTTTGTACCAAGATATTATAATAAGTATGGAAAAAACAAATCAAAGGTAAAAATACCAATAATTTTTAATGGTCTACCTGAAAGCCTTAAATGCCTAAATCATTTGAGTGAATTAAAAAGGAAGCTTAAAGAATATCTTAGCACAAGCTAGACATAAATCTTTCCGGACAAAGAAATCTTTATGCAGTGGATGCTATTTTCTTGTGGGTGAAGGCATTTTTTTGTGATGGAAATTGTACTACTTAAATGAGAGATATTTTTGCTTGTTGTAAATGAAATTATTATGTTGTATATTAACTGAGTGTTAATCCCACATACATGGTTGTGTTTTCTTTTGTGTGGCTTGGTTGTATGGAAAAAACAAATCAAAGGTAAAAATACCAATGATTTTTAATGTTTTATCTGAAAGCCTTAAATGCCTAAATCATTTGAGTGAATTAAAAAGGAAGCTTAAAGAATATCTTAGCACAAGCTAGGCATTAATCTTTCTGGACAAAGATTTTTTATTGCAGTGGATGCTATTTCATGTTGGTGAAGGCATTTTTTTGTAATGGAAATTGTGCTACTTAAATGAGAGATATTTTGCTTGTTGTAAATGAAATTATTATGTTGTATAATAACTGAGTGTTAATCCCACATACATGTTTGTTTTTCTTTTGTGTGGCTTGGTTGTATGGAAAAAAACAAATCCAAGGTAAAAATACCAATGATTCTAAATGATTTACCTGAAAGCCTTAAATACCTAAATCACTTGAGTGAATTAGAAAAGGAAGCTTAAAGAATATTTTAGCACAAGCTAGACATTAATCTTTTCTGGACAAAGATTTTTTGCAGTGGATGTTATTTCTTTTTGGTAAAGACATTTTTTGGTGATGGAAATTGTACTACCTGAATGGGAGATATTTTGCTTGTTGTAAATGAAATTATATTGTTGTATATTAACTGAGTGTTAATCCCACATACATGGTTGTGTTTCTTTTGTATGGCTTGGTTGTATGGAAAAAAACAAATCAAAGGTAAAAATACCAATGATTCTAAATGATTTACCTGAAAGCCTTAAATGCCTAAATCATTTGAGTGATTAAAAAAAGGGGGAAACTAAAAGAATATCTTAGCACAAGCTATACAATAATCATTTCTGAGCAAAGATTCTTTCTGCAGTTGGATGCTATTTCATGTGGGTGAAGGTAATTTTTTTGTAATGGAATTGGTACCACTTAAATGAGAGATATTTTCGCTTGTTGTAAAGGAAAATATTATGTTGTATATTAACTGAGTGTTAATTCCACATACATGGTGATGTTTTCTCTTGTTTGGATTGGTAGTATAGAAAAAACAAATCAAAGGTAAAAAAATACCAATGATTTTTAATGATTTTACCTGAATGCCTTAAATGCCTAAATCATTTGAGTGAATTAAAAAGGAAGCTTAAAGAATATCTTAGCACAAGCTAGACATAAATCTTTCCGGACAAAGAAATCTTTATGCAGTGGATGCTATTTTCTTGTGGGTGAAGGCATTTTTTTGTGATGGAAATTGTACTACTTAAATGAGAGATATTTTTGCTTGTTGTAAATGAAATTTTTATGTTGTATATTAACTGAGTGTTAATCCCACATACATGGTTGTGTTTTCTTTTGTGTGGCTAGTGCTTTTGTGCTATGAATATCTTAGCACAAGCTTGACATTAATCTTTCTGGACTAAGATTTTATATGCAGTGGATGCTTTTTCTTGTGGGTGAAGGCATTTTTTTGTGATGGAAATTGTACTACTTAATTGAGAGATATTTTTGCTTGTTGCAAATGAAAATATTTTGTTGTATTTTAATTGAGTGTTAATTCCACATACATGGTTTTGTTTCTTTTTGTCTTTTCTTTATCTGTGAACGCACTCAATATGTATTTTTATGGATAATTTTATGTTTACACACTCCAGCCGGCACCTGCTGACAAGCCTTGATTGGCTTAGCAGGACCGTGAGGATATATTGCTGCTAATGTTATAAAAATCTTTTTTTTTTGTTATATTGGTTAAAGCAATTGCTTTTGAAACTACTGCTGTTATCATCATTATAACACATTATTTATTAATATGTTAAATCCTTGGCAATAAAGCAGAGTTTGTAAATAAATAAATAAAAAAGTTATAGTGATTAACATAAAAAAAAAAAAAAAATTATAAGAATATACTTGCGCTGTGCCTGTCAGATCCATGGCGCCCGAAGGAAGGTTAAAAAGGCAGTAATCATAGCGATGTTGCAGTATAGGTATCACTGAATTGTAGACTCGTCTCATTTATCATCGAATTTATAGTACCTACCTAAGCCGAATGGCACGGTATGGTATTCGGAGGAGGCAACCGTCAGCTTATGTCATTTGCGCCATGAGGGAAGGGTATGGAAGGAAGGGTGGAGAGAAACCCGGCGTCGGCATTAGCCTCCTCTTAACGAAAGGCGCCAAGGGGACCAAGGCTTAACGTCCCATCCGACGGACGTTGTATTGCACTTGGAATGTCCTCCACGCAACACTCAAGCAGGGATCAGGCAGTCTCTGAAAATTCTCTACCATTGCCCGGATTTGAACCCGAGCCCACGGGGTGGGAAGCCAACACTCAGGCCTCCACACCCACCCGATCCCTCATAAGTCGAATGTAAGTTCCTTAAAAACAAGTAATTTAGCTAAGTCCCTTTCACAGCAAATTGAATTGGCGTACCTAACTGACCCTAGAAACCAAAGTGTGCATGGCAATTTCTTTCAATTTTGGAGATAAGTGCAGATAATGGTTGATGGGGTAAGCAATTTTGATGAAATAAAAGGTTATCCCGTGAGGATATATCATGGATACCAAATTGTCACCAATGTACTATGGAGCAACGTTATCCTATGAAATTACCCCATATACGAACAGTATGATACTACGAGCCGGCATTAAAAATTAAAATAGTCATGAAGTAAATAGGCCCATAATTGCTTAATCAAAGAGCAAACAGGAAATCCATGAGATGAAATGAAACAATCCCATAATCTATTTCATTGTCACTGAAGGTGATAGGTGTAATTCCCTCCCATTCATTTGAACCCAAAAGAATGAGGAAACTCGCGACCTAATCCGCAGAATATGCAAATGAATAATAGGAAACCTCTTCGGTAAATAGTTAACATAGTCGGTTTAAATTACTAATTTCCAGTTTCAATATTGATTTTCTTATATGCGGTTATCGGTAGTCGATTTAGACCATACGCAGCTAATATTATATGCCACTCACTGGATAGCTAAGTAGTAGAAGACTACTAGTAAGCGAAAACTTTGGTACATGATAAACGAGCATGGATTTCAACTATTGGATTATTTCAATTAACTGAAGGCCCAGGGCTAATGATTTTTCCGCCAATATCGAGAGGATATAGCATGGATCCAACATTGTCTGTCACCTATAAAACACATTACGCTATAAAATTAGGCCCATACAAACTGTATGTACTAAGAGCCATCACATAATGATTAAAATAATGATTCAGTTATATGCCCAGAGCCTAGCATAAAGTAAATAAATTATGGGCGATATATTCCATGTATTTCAAGGTGGTTATGTTCAATCTTCGAACAATTGCAGTCCTTCTCGAAACACATGAAATGAATGAGTACTCCTTCATTCATCGCTGTGCAGCAATAGTCAACTGAACGATAGCAATGCGTTGTCATAATGACCCAATTTCATTGTCTTAACGTCTGTGAGGGAGACAAACTTAGGCGGAAAATCTATCGTAACCGGAACAAGAGACGGCCAAGCATATATACCATTAGCACACGAGTGTCATTGGGAAATATCATTCCCGTCCACTCTGAGGGCTCAGATTTTCCGCCGGTCATGGTCCTGCCGTCCCACGATACACGGGAACGAAGACAAGGAGAAGCGGTATTAAAAGGCCGCGTTATAATTGATTGAAATGTCATATTTTGCTTTTTTCCTAACGTATATGTTGGTTTTATTTACGCTACGAACTTCATATTTTCAGGGAGTGGCGTAACTAGGAATATACTTTGGGGAGAGAACGGGCTGGGATATACTGCTCCCCCAGGTAATGGGGGATCTGGAAAAATTTTTGGAAAATGACATGCCTGGAAATACATTTTTCATCATTTTAGCTACAAAAATTTAACTTAAACAGACGTCAAGCCTAGATAATATTTTTTTCATTTTTCTTAGGCTTTAAGGAGGATTTATCCCGTCATCCACCCACAGAAATGCCAGTGTTTTCTGGGTATATAAATAATACCCCCATAAGACCACAAATTTTAATTTGGAGAAGAGGAAATACTGAGGTTCAATTATCATATTTATGAAACTGGTGCAAATTGGTAAAGGTTTTTTCTATAAGTATTTATTTGACAAATTCTGGATTATTATTTTTTCAGATTTTCAGGGTACATAAATTAGACCCCTTGACTATCAATTTTTACCTCAAATTTAACCTACAAAGGACAATTCTGAGGTAACTTTATCATATTTAAGATACTGATAAATGAGGATAAAGGTCTATTGATAATATTCCAGTTTAGTGCATTAAATCTCCGCCGGTCAGTTCTGCAGTCGTAAGATTCCCAAGTACTGGAGACGAGGAGAAGCCGATAAGAAGGAGGTTAGACGTTGTCGTTTGGAGGTGGGGCTCCGTAACCTGGCTAATAATTCAAAAGGCTTTCCATCAACACCACCATCCTGCCCAAGAAACTTCCCATTCCAAGTGTCTGCCCCACTCCCAGCCTACTCCACGACGCCAGCAAGAAGTCCGAGATGGGGACAGACAACTGGCTGTAATTCAGAAGCAGCAAAGGGGGACGGACCGTAGGAGGAAGGCAAAAAATAGGCGAGGTGGGGGAGAGGAAAGCCTGAGGGAAGGTCGGGTGTGGCTGGACTCGATAATATATAACAACAGCGAATGGAATTACGGTGGGAAACTTATTACTACAATACATGCCTTTACAAACTCAATTTATTTAAAAATACGACACATAAATGTAAACATTATTGATCTAAACTGAATATTTTATAAAATACTGTATTCTAGAAAAAGTAGCTAGACTCAGAAATATTTGTAGAGACCTGAATTACGGTAAGAAACTAATTACTACAATACATGCCGGTATATACTCAATTTATTTGAAAATATGACACATAAATTGTAAACGTAATTGATGTACACTGATTATTATCTGAATAGCAGTATTCTTGTAAAAATGGCTGGACTCAATAATGTTCGCAGAGAACTGAATTGCCGTAAGAAACGTATTATTACAATAGATTCATGTACAAACACAATTTATTTGAAAATACGACACGTAAATGTTAGCATTATTGATGGAAACTGAGTATTTTTTTCAAATACTGTATGGTGGTAAAAGTAGCTGGACTCAGTAATGTTTGCAGAGAACTGAATTGCCGTAAGAAACTTATTATTACAATAGATGCATGAACATACTCAATTTATTTTAAAATATGACATACAAATTTAACTGTTGCAGCGTCTGATTATTTTTTTGAAGTAACTCTTTCACAATTGAAGTACCTAGACGAAATACCTAGTGTTCTTAGCATTGTAGTCTGAATGCAACGTGTTGGAAGCTTTCGCAGACTAATGATAACAAATAAATTTCTCCTTCGGGTGAATTCCGTGTATTTTTTATAACTTTCAGATTCCCTTCTTGTATTGAAAGGCTTTTGAGAGTTAAACGGTAAATTCAATTCCCATCGTTCTGTGGAAAATTTCGGAAGCAGTTGATGATTTGAAATTATGGGTATCCATGTTTCGTTGAGCGTTAATTACGAGCCATGAGTCCATTTATTGATTCCAAAATGTAAAACTACAATTTAATTAATCGTTACACTCGACGACCCTAACAACCGTATTCACGTGGCGTAACATTATGCCCATAACACGCAAAGTGTTAAAGTTATGAGCCATTATTTATAAATGAATTGAGTGTGTACATGTATGTATTGTAGAAATAAGTTTCTCGCCGTAATTCACCTCGCTGCGAATATTATCGAGTCCAGCCGTACCCGACCTTCCTCCAGACAACCGACAAAACGCTTCGTAAACCAAGACTGAAATTTAATCATAACACCAGATTAATTTTTCCAATAGCTAATAGTAACATTAATACCGCAAAATTAATACCAAATACCGCTACAAAAAAGTATACAACGGAGAGAGAGGTCCAGGCTCTGATTTGGAAACGAACTGTGACGGCTTAAATATTTCATTTCAATATTCAAACATTTAATTAAAAATTTCACATGGCTATTTGAAAAACTTATACTTGCATCACGAGTGCCAAAAGTTTTCATTTTTAACATTTATTTCCATCCTTATTCTCTTAAATAGCGGCCAGTGTCCCATTACCTAGTTAAAATGTAATTGAAAAATCTTAAGTATATTCACTGTGACTCATCAATATTACGTACACTTACCTGAGTATTACATGGAACCACCAATTTTTCAATTTGAAAAGGCTTTACATTTCAAAATCATTTAAATGGTAGTTCTTTGTGAAATTTCAATCAATAAATTGTAAATTAAAGGATCCTCCTTTACAGTCCTGCGATTTATTTTCGAACAGAAGAAATTGACTCAAATTCATTCTTTGAAAATTCATTTCCAATCGACTTGAGGCAAAAAAAGGTATAACGATTCAAATACCCAAGGCAACGATTTTACATTCGCATCTTACGTTCGCAACCAACCGTGTCTATATAATGCAGAAAAAAATGCTGAAAAGTCAAGTTTATACTTTTTTTTATTATTTTACTGCCAAATGAAGCCTTATCTGCAATTTTAATGCCTTTTTCATTCATCGTTGCGAAAATTCGCACTATAAAACTTCGCAGAGCTATTGAGGGCGAAAAAGCAGAAACGTTATTTTATGGTTAAATAAGTCACAAGTGCCTAACTGTAAAGTACTATTGAACAACTTTTGGTATGTTTAGCTCACATTATAAACTGCATCATTTTTCCTCAAGAACAAACGGAATGAAAGATGAAGGATTCTAGTTATATTCGAATCCTAAATCATAGTTCTTATA
Organism: Ischnura elegans; assembly: GCF_921293095.1. Lineage (NCBI taxonomy): Eukaryota > Metazoa > Arthropoda > Insecta > Odonata > Coenagrionidae > Ischnura > Ischnura elegans. The sequence continues at coordinate 41,864,588 of NC_060255.1, read as the reverse complement.
ACGACTAGACTTTTCACTGACTTTAGTATCATAAATCAAGAAATAAGAAGCAAAGTAGTATTTTAACTACCACAAATACATAGAGAACAATAAATTGTAAACGGTTACTTCGTGGATACAAGGTTGATAATGATCCAAAACAGTTCACTACATTTTTTGTCTTTTGTACTTTACTTCAACACATCTTTCACAATTTCTTCTTAAAGAAAACGAAAACCAAGAGATTGTTTTATTTCTAGTTAGCAATTTGTTCACGCTCTCCTTTAATACTTCTACAAAGGTAAGTGATTATAATACAAAAGAAATGAACCTGATATCTTGGACTCGTTCCGAGGAGCATAACTGGGGCTTGTTTGAAATGTACAGATGGATATTTAATTTAATCCAACACAAGACACACTGACGGATGTATGCAAAGCATAAAGATAGAATTCTGAAGCTCTTCAAAAGAAGCCCAAGAAGCGGAAGAAAGAAAGGAAAACAAACACGAGAGAAAAGACAACGTCCATGGAATTATTTGCTTTTTGGCGCGGCAGAGAAGGAAATATAGGATAAAAACGCTTACAAAGAAAATGCCTTACATAAGGATGATTTTTAAAGAAAAGGAAGATCAAGGAAATCCAAGGATAGGGACAAACAAGGTCGCTATGGGGAAAATAAATGGGATGGGGAAGAAGATTTTGCCCCGTGAATGCAAGGAATTGCCGTGTACCGGAGTAGGGGAAGAAAATATAACCAGAAAGAATAGTTGAAGTAACTTCTCCGAATAAAAATTACTTACGGGTCAAAATGTAACGGACTATGTAAATAAGTGATGTCAGTTAGTCATAAATAAACAATTAGTAAATAGCTTTAAAGCACGCACTTACATTTTCAAGAGATGATAATGGTATCACAACAAGAGGTATATATATCGTTACAAAAATGCATAATTTATTGTTATTTCATGATAACCTTAATTGGGTTCTTCGAGGCTACCTAAAATTACTCTACAATTGCTATTGAAAAGTAATTTATTGTAAATAATTTGTAGCTATAATAATCTCACCATGTTGCTTCGTATGAACTACACCATTGAAGCTTAAGACGATAAAATTAAAAATCAGTTTACCTTCACGGAGGGCAAAAAGATATCACAAGGAAATTATAATACTTAGAATACTCATGGTGCATCAAGCCTATTCACGCTCAAATTTATGTACTCATAAAATGAGGTCGCTCATTTTTTCATGAAAAAAATGTTCTTTTTTATTAGGCCACTTTCTTGCATCATTATCTTAGCATAGCCTGATCTACATCTTTCCCAAATTAATGCTATAGACCTCTCGCTGAAACTGGAACACTCCGCAAATGTGATTCAAATATCGATTTGATATCCAATTTTCACTCAAATTGGACTAAATTGCAAACTGAAGGTTATCCTTGCTCAAATTTCCAGTACGATGACCCGCAATAACATGAAGGTTTGGCGTTAAATGAAGAGTTGGAATGAGAGACTTCACCTATTCAATAGGTTTATCTAGGTAATATATATTTCCTTGTCAATTTTTTCAAAGCGATAAATAACCAATTAATATGCTGAATTTTTAACCCAATCTGTGCAGTGACATATTTTCCATTAACATAGGCATCAAATTTGGATGGTACTGCCGAATGAGCGTTCTGAACACTGCTATATATTAAACTAGTCACATAATGTAATCAGGTTAAAGGCAATGGCTTAGAGGTATCATAGAGTTATCATACAAAAACTAGCTGCTTTTAAAGTAAAATAGAGCAGATAGATATGTTGTGCTCGGGTTTTCCCGATGGATTCTATGCATAAATAATCTAAGAAAATTACGGCATATATGAAGATTCTTATCCTAGAGTAAAAGTTGCATCCAAAACGGAGCATAAATGTGACAAACATTAGAGATAAAGTAACCACATGGCTTACGTTAGACATACATAAATGTCAGAGTAAAATTGGGGAGTGGTATGGGAGTGGTATGGGAGTGGTATATGAACGTAGAGCATTAATGGAAAAGTATTTTCCATGGCTCACAAAATAACAAATTTCATTTAATAACTATAACTAATACCAAGAAATTACCATTGTATATCGTCGCTTTAATTACTCACTATTTTTTACAGAGCATAGTAAATAGCATACATGGGATAAATGGGTGACACGAATTCAATTAAACAAACATTTTCCATGGTAATTAATTTCATGTTATTGCTGATCTCAGCTATTAAGTCTACTACTTCTGGCGTAACACGATTTAACCACTGCAAAATGTAATAAAACAAAAATTGTCTATGCTTCAAAGTTATAACAGTTATTACACCTTCCCAGGTTTTTTAATGACGCCGTAAATGGAGATACCCTGGTATATATAAGTAATCAAATTTCAAATGTGTAACATGGAAAAGTGTGGATCGTGGAAACAATGCAATAACGATATTATTGCACTATTTCACGATCTCACAACACATTTCTCCATAATTCTCCGTCAAATCCCCACTCCATAGAGGGCGTATGTAGTTTTTTTTCTAGTTCGAACCAGTTCCAAGTTGAATATTGTCCGCCCCTTCTCAGAACACGCTGATTCTGACGTAAATTACACCCGAAACCGCGAGTGGAAGGCGCGAAAATTACGGGAACCACCGCGGCGGCGAAGACGTGAAAGAACCAACGGCTAGAGGAACGGAGAGAAAGCAAGAAACAGCGTCGGTAGGTGTCAAAGAGCTTTGCAGGGATAGAGAGAGAGGGGCAAGACCAGAAAGCGGGCTTTTCCATGGAGAAGAAAGAGAGGAAGAAGGAGGTTAGAATGGCAAGGAAAGCAGAAATTGGGCTGCTCGAAGAGACGCTAGCAAGGACTGTGTGGAGTGGGGGATAGTTGGAAAGGGCCCAAGATCTTTGGAGAACTTTGAAACGGGATATGAGTTTAAAAGAGAGGGGGAGAAGCTAAGAGGGTATCACGAGGGAAGTGGGGGAAAGCTGGGATTGTGGGACTTCCAAGGTATGGAAGGAGGAAAAAAACTATGTAGAGAGGATAGGGAAGTGAGTTTAGGTATGGCTGAAGTTGTCGTAGCTATGGGGATGGGAGACTGGAAAGGGTGAGATCTTTCCCATTGGCCCACTTGGGAGGAGAGCAGGGGAAGAGAGTGGAGAATTCCATATTCACACTGATTTTAGACGTAAGGCACTTGACGGAACACCATGCCCAACAACAGATATGATTCGAAATGACTCAGAAGTTTACATGAACGAGTATTCAATACCATATGTCCGTTACGCCTAATCAGTGACTAATTTCGGTTTCATTCTGTTAAGTCGCTTCCATGAATCGCTGGCCTCGGATGCGGAAGGGTAGAGTCCTCCCCTGCCAAACCGGAGATCGTGGGTTCGAGTCCCGCCTGGGTAGGCATGGATGTCTTCGTAAGTCGAATAGTGAAATTTCATGAAAATCCCGATTTACAGGTCAAATAACGCTGTTTAGATAGTGAGAAATAATTAAATAAATAAACGTAATCATGCCTTGGTTAACCGAGTCATGAAAACTTTGAATATTAATCAAATTATTCTTACAGAGTTATGAGTAATATTAAGATAAAACTTAAGGTTTTCAAAGGTGAAACGTCTCGTAGCCGAAGGAACTTAGAGGTTTAAATCATCTTTTAATGAATTGAATGACATTCAACTATTAACGACTGTTCAACACAATGTATCCGTCACACCTAATCATAGACCAATTGCATTTTCATGCTACGCATTGGTTTACCGAGTCATGACAACTTTGAATAAAATTCACATGATTTTTATATGGCCAAATATGAATAAAAATATTATGGTAAAGGTTAACAAAGATTCGGACACCATTGCCATGGTCTACATTAATTCCTCTCGGGATCCATCTTCCTACTAAGCTTTTGTGTCCTAAGCATCCTATAGCATACATAATAGTGGCAATGGATGGATATTCGTGCTAAACCCATTGCTACCAATGTTGCCTCGAAGTATCATCCAAAATTACATTTATTAGTATACATTTTCAGCTATATTCAGGAAAGATTTAAATTGTGTGCTCTGTTGTGCTATAAAGTTTAATGGCGGTATATGTAGCTGCCACAATAATTTTGAATGACTTGAAATATATCACATTTTTAAAATGAGAAGTCTTAAAATTTAATTTCTCATAGAAGTATCTCTGGTTTATAAATGCCTACCAATTAAAATACATGTTTCTTTTGATAAGCAGGATTATGAGTCACGATTTAAAATACACAACTTACATGCACCTTATTCACGTGAAGCAATGAATAAATATAACTATGGAAAAAATGAATTACATAATTTGCAAAGACAATTTACTTCATTGGCTTAAGAAGTCTTCGATTACAACCGTGTACGTTTTAGGAACAATGGTGAAAAATACTTCTTTAATATACTACGGATGTTAGCCTAGACCAAAGCTTCAGAATATCGTGACACCAATACAATGATGATGTTTTGGACAGTAAATGAAAAGAAAAATTCAAAAATTTCTATCCGCCAAAAAAATGGCTAATTGCCAATTTCCTTTAGCCTTTGAAGGGTGAAAATTTCATCACTTTCCGATTGGTGTACGGCTTAGACTTTTAAACTGGAGGAATAGTAACGAGAACTTGAAAGGTTGCTCTTTGTAGACATTATTATGCTATATTATCGCGGAGAAACGACTTAAGATATCAATAAACAGACGCGGATTTGTAAGGCTCCGAATGTTGCCAATTGCAATAAATTAGACGGATTCAAAACGTGAAGGGAAAATGATCCATATTCTGAACAGGGATTTCAAAATGCATAAGAGGGTGTATAGACCGAAGGTAAAAAAACATCAATGCTTGTACAACCTTCTATTGATGATAAAAGTAAAAATATATGTGATATACACGCCAAAATCTACAGCAAATAACTTTGCAGAACGAAATATCAATAAATTATCAAATTCATTACGAAAATTTCAAATAGGTATTTGCTTTTTGCAATGCAAAATTGGTATCCTCAGTGGAAATGCTTAATGTATTGTCTTTAAATTAGTAAGTGAAACATATGCTTAATCGATACCTGCGCTGCACAAGCTCTCAACACGTCCACTGAATCTAATTATCTCAACTAGGAGCCCAACAAAACGCATGCGCTCTGCTGGCAATAGCCGGAGCAGAAACGCTCACCTACGAAGCTTGGAGTATTGGAGGTGAGCGTCTACGCTCTGGCTACTGCCAGCTGAGCGGAATCGTATTTTTGGGCTACCAAATGAGCGGATTTGATTCGGTGGATGATTGTTGAGTGGAGGTATTGAGATGTATCAAAGAAAAAATAGCCTGTTACATAACACGGTTAAAAATTGAAAGCATAAGCTTGAAAGAAATACATAATGATCGAAATTAATTAATTAATTTATTTATTTTCTTAACCCCGAAAACAGCACTGCTTGGCCATTACATCGGTGGGATGCAACATAACGACGATAGACGATAACTGACATCCATGCCCTGGGCAGAAGTAATCTACGCAGGCGGGACTCGAACCCGCGACCATCAGTTTGCCAGACGAGGAATCTAACCCGCCACCTACGAGGCCCGCCGGAAATATAAAAAATGCATTTAAGGCAGCATAATAAGTCACGCATATAGATACGAATATTCATGGTTTATCTGGGGGATTCTGTAATACTTCATGAGGTGGTAGGGGAGACAATTTTAAGCATTTTTGTCGATAAATATGGGATCGCAAGTCATTAGTTAATGAGCTATGGTAACACAAACATATTTTGGATACATTTTGCAGTTGCCATAAAAGTAGTTTATCTTGGCTATGCAGCCTTTTCGACATTTCATTTATTACTTTTTATATTAAAAGGCATTAAGATTGGTTGAAAGATTTAAGATTTTAATTATCTGGAATCATTAATCATTTTGCTTAATTAAACGAGAGCTTTGAGTAAGTATTAAACATACAATTGCGCAATAAATTGGCATGTATCATAAATGGCATTGTACACATTGACATAATATATATAAGTTTAAAAATTAACCACATAAACTTGATGGAAGAGTACAATGATAGAAAAGAAATACACATTTAATATGTAATTAAGACACCATAATTTATTGATTAAATTATTTTCGTCATCAATTAAGGGGCCCTGAGGTGAATTTGATCAGTTCTTCCAACAGCAGAAAAAAGGTAGACCATTTATCAAAGCATTACTTCGAGCTCATCACAATTATGGCCAGCTATAACCCACTCATTGGGCACCTACAGTGAAGGATGACGATAATCTGCACCTTTGGATTACGGGAAATCCTGCGGTAGCCTAACATTAATATGTTTACAAAGCACATTTTAAAAAGATTAGGGGAAAAACCAGAATATCCCTTCTCTCACCACTTTTGGAGTTTAAACGCCATAAATTTTCCTTTCTCTTTTAGCAAAAAGCTGAAGCAGAAAAAAATGGAGGCTAAGAGCTCGATAAAGGCCTGAAACGCAAAAGCGGACGTTGAAGATATATGACTCATGAACACGGTCTGAGTTAACCCCACAGTAAAATAAAACGAAACAATGGGAGGACAATATAAATGAGTTTGTCGATTAGAATGAAATGATTTTCCGGCGACCTGCGAGCGAAAATCAATCGTTCCAAACATTCACATGACGTTGGCCATCGCGAAAGGCAATTCACACGTACGAGGTTGATGCCAAACCCCAGGTTTAATGAATACGTATGCACAAGATGTCAGGTTTAAATGGAGGTATGTTTCATCTTCAATTCTGAATCGCTTAAAACAAGAGAGAGAGAGAGATAAAATTTTCGTGTACATCCCCTCATTTTTTTTAGGCCCATTTGTGAGTTTCCCGTTATGAAAAAGCACAAACACTGCCACATGGTAATCTTTTTATTGCGCTTTGCACAGAGATATCATGGAAAGTCAGGGACATCAATTAATTTATGCGAAAAAGTAGAATAATTTGTAGAATGGATCGTAATATTGTGCGGAAAATGTTTTCCTTTGCGTACTTACATGCATTCTTACAATCGCAATGAAAATCTTTCGGACGACCAGAATAAAATCTTAAGAAAAATATACGGTCTGTACAATCAAGAAGAAATTAAGGGGGAAAACGATTTAGATTAAATATTCATGCTAATATGTAAAACATATAGTTAAAAGATGCACTGACGCCACATAAACCCAATTTATTTCGGAAAAAAACAATAGAATGAATAAAATAAATCACTTTTATTGCCATGTTCCAATATCTCTAACTGAAGGAACTTTGTTTCTCTCATTTGCGAAATCTGTTAACTAAATAAATAGTAAGGGGTATGAAAAATCTTTATTACAACATCTAACTTAGTCACTACACTGTGAGCACTTAATGAATACCACCTCGCTTTTAATCTAAGTTAAGTGAAATGGGTTTAGAGAAACACAAATGAACATAAATCAGCACATTAAATATAAAAAGATAGGACCTAAATAGTCTGAGTTGATTTTACAAAAAGTAATTTTGTTGTTAGACAAAAAGTAAATGGTTTGAGACATCTGCTAAATTTTATAACAACATAAATATGCTTATTTTATAAATAAATTTCAAATCACAGGCGTTCTCGTGAAAAATTTTTGTTGCACCCAAAAAAAATGACCGTAAATATATCACTTTCGGCATACATACCTCGCAATAAATTTATAAATCCAATAAGTGGAATTTATATTTGACTACACTAGTGTTTCAAAACCAGTCACATATTACAAACAGTCATAAATTTCAATACTTAGCCTCTGAAAAATAGACGCGATTCGATTAGATTTGGACCACTAATAAGATTCTGTGGTCTCCTGTTATGTTGACGAATATTATGTTAAAAATAATAGTTTCTTTTATAAAAAACCTGTAAAAAGAATATATTTTCGTCTTTCCGTAATTAATAAAAAATAATAATAAGCAGAACTAATCTTGTGGACTCAATACTCTTGCAGGAAGACATTTCAACGGGTGAAAATACCACCAAAAAATCGAGGAGAAAATTTGTATTGATTGCTCTCCGTCCAGGACTCTTAGAAATAACGCAAAAAGGCCAGAATTAGGATGATGGAAAAAGGGGGAAAAAGGAAAAAAAAATGAGAGGCGGAGAGGATTGTTGGATAAAGCTAACTTTGAGGGGCATGAGGACCATTCAGAGAGAGAAAAAAACGAGCAGAGAAAAGAGCGAAAATGAAACCTCTGACGGAAAAAAATAACCGACTAAGCGAGATAAGGGGAAAACGATGGGAGAATGAATGGGATATAGAAGTGGGCAGTCGTAAGCCCGGAGAAGGACGAGGGAGAAGTTCGGGGAATTAGACGATGTCCGGGGGGAAAAAGACATAAAGATGCGGGAAAGACCCGGCACGTGAAAAAGGAGAGAGCGTTAAAGATATAACATGTGTTATTGGGGGACTGCAGTGGTAGGGTGCAATAAAAGAAAGGGAGGAAGTGAAATGAAGAGTTAGCAGCAGAGATAAGTGGGGACAGATTAACGCAGTGGCGTACGAGCTCTTCAAGGGACTCTTCACACGTCCTTATTTAGACAATGTTAGAGCGTTACTATTTCTCACAGTCCATTAGTCAATAGTTCAGCTCGACGCTGCCGGGGCTGATATACAGAACTTATGCGGTACGTATTTACGGGTTATTCCACCCATTCCGCTCGACCAAATCTTGGCCCTTAAGGTCTCGCTTTTTGATCAAAATGTCTGTATACGGATCATACAATTGGTAATGAAACAAATACTCTTTATTCTCCAATCACTTCTGGTTTAAATAGTTCAGTTTAACGCTGCCAGGGCTGATTTTGAAAAATTAGCAATGCATTACGCGCGCAGGGGCTATTATACCTTAGGTAAACAAAATCTTGATCCTCACACGGTCTCAGATTTTGATCACAATGTCTGCATATGGATCACATCTGTCAATGAAACGAATAGTCCTTTTTTACAGCAATATTTCCAAGAATTTTTTTTCTAAACAACTCGTGGATAAATAAAAAGTTCAATGGCAACAGTTGCTACTTTTTACTATTACATCATTAGTCAAGCAGGAAATTAGTTCATTATAACTGATTTTCCACGCATATTTCCAATTTCGCTCTTTTTTATGAATGCCACTAACAGTAATTGTAAGTTATATTTTTTTTATTAGCAGGATTTATACGTCTATTTTTTAAATTTTTTGGTCGATTTTATGATGGATTGATAAGAGTTAATTTACATTTTTTAAGCATTATAATTATAATTGAAGTATTGTGCCAATCAACGTAGGTTTACACAAAGGATAATTTTAAAGATAAAACCCCTCCCAACTAAGAATACCCTCTCCAATTCGCAATAAGGCCTACACCTTTTCATTTTATCTGAAAATATAATTTTCCTCATCCCCATAACTGTTCCTCATTTATCCAACATCCCGCCCCCCAACACAGTTTTCAACATTCCCTCCACGCTTAGTACTCGCACCATCCTAGGCTTCTGTTTCCTTTTGCATCTAATCAAAAAGTCCTCCCTCTTCACCCACCATGTCCAGCACTTAGTTGTTCCTCACCCTCTCCATCTCCTTCACATTTTCCATTCTTCCTACATCCACATCTTTGGTAGAAGGTTTCCAGTCTCTTCCCGAGCTCGTCCCTAAATGCCCAAGTCCCTGCAATGTAAAGCAATACACTCCAGATCATACTCTTCACTAGACATTTCTCTTAAATCTTGCACAACGATCCATTCATCAGCTGTTTCCTGTTTATGAACGCTCCCTTTGCTGATGCAATTCTTTTCCTGATGTCCTAAATGCATATCACCTCTTGCGAAGTATAGAATTAATTGCCATACGATATAAAAATGCAAGTCAATTAAAAAAGAAATATTATGCTACATGTGAACTGAATATTGTAAGTAAACTGAATATTGTTATATCCTTTTGTGGCCTGTCAAAACACTAGAGGAAAACAGATACAATATAATATGATAGTCCTGTAGTCTCCGCATTGTAAAGCTTTCTTCTTTTTCACAAGCGAAATTGAGACGTTTAAAGCCATTAAAAGGTACTAATAATAGGGATTAAAATTATATTTATTTGCTATTGCATCTTTAAAAAAAAGTATTATCTTTACATTGCGGTAAAAATCGGGGACGTATGACAATTTTAGGAGAAATTGACCAATTTTATTATTCAAGGCACGGTTTTTTTGGAAAATTATGAAATAATAGAAATATCAACTGCAAGTAGTTACTTCAACATCGATAAATATTATTCCATGCACAAAAGAGCATTATGTAATGATAGAGTGCCCATCTACGGAAAACCAAGGAGATTCATTACTGGCTTAAAGACATCCTTCACTTTAGGGATGGAATGCTGGAAGGTAATGACGGACGAAAATTTTCAAAGGGATGGTAGGATTAGTATAGAATATTGGTAAACTATCAGATAAATATTATTCTATGCACACAAAAGGGCACGTTATAATAATAGCAACAGGCCCCTCTACGGAAAGAAAGTTTTTTTATAGCTTAAAGTCCTCCTTTCACTTCAGTATAGAATTTAGGAAGCTAGAATTGAACAATGATCTTCAATAGGTTAGAAAAAATCAGAATATTTAGCAAAACATTAGAATACTATTAAAATAAATCATTCTTTACAAAATGGCACCATGTAATAACATAGGACACCATCTCAAAAACCTAGGGAATAATTTTGATTATTAATTCTACATCATCTTCAGTGTGATTTAGAAACCTCGAAGATAATGTAGTAAAATTGAAACGTAGGTCGTAATAAATTTTATAATCGTGGAAAATTGCAAGTAATTACTTAGAGATGTATAAAAATTATTCTATACACAAAATACCACATTGTAGTAATAGAGGGTCACTGTTAATCTGCGGGTATTCTTTACTGGCCTGAGGTCATCCTTCACTTTCAGGATTGAATATTGGAGGGTAGTGAGGAACGATGATCTTGAAAAGGATAGTAGATATTAGCGCAGAATATTTGCCAACAATTTATCATATCCGAAGATTCAAGTGTGATAGCGTAAAATTATTCCATATTGTAGTAAATACTTGAAAAATTTTCTCGATTATAAAATTTATTGCGACCTAGGTTTCTACGTTACAACATCATCTTCAAGGTGATAAATTAACCTTGAGGATGCTGTAGCGACATTGAAACCTAGGTTATTACATCACTTTGAAGATCATGTAGAAACATTGTAAACCTAGGTCTTAAAAAGTTTTTAATCTTGGAAAGTTACAAGTAATTTCTTCAATATCAGATAAATATTATTCTATTTACATTATAATAATAGTGTACCCCTCAACAGTAACAAAGGGGTTTCTTTAAAATATCTTTCTTCAATAAAAAGCTAGTATATATAGCAAAATATTGGCACACTATTGAATAAATCATTCATACACAAAAGAGCACCTTATAATATTATAGGACTCCTCCTCAGAAACCAAGGGGATAGGTTGTCGATGTTACGACATCATCTAAGGTGATGTACCTTGTGTACCCATGAAGATGTTGTAACATTTACACCTTGGTCTTAATAAATGTTAGAATCATGAGTAATTTATATTTTATATGCATGTAATGGATATATAATTTTACAAGTATTTATTTCAATGTCGGATAAATATAATTCTATGCGGAAAATGGCAAATTACAATATGTAATAGACGACCTCTATCTTTATACAAACCAAGGGGATTCTTTACTGGCTTAAGGTCATCCTTCACTTTCAGGATGGAATGTTGGAAGGTAGTGAGGATCTTGAAAGATGGAGTGGGACTAATGGGAGGGGGAAAGAAGAAAAAGATGGGAGCAATAGATGGGAATGGGATCCAAACGGATCGACAATGGAGTTATATGTCGTCGAAGCCCTCTCAAGATAGGCCGAATGGGAAAGTGGGGCGAAAGAAATAACCCATATTAATCGCCGCCGCCGGGAAAGGGAATAGCTGGAAGAAAGAAATATATATAGGTCGTGAAAAGACGAGAAAAGGAAGGGCCTTAAAAACCGGCGATAAAAGTCGTGGAGTGATCGTAGAACATATTTAATAGCATGGGGGGAATATATCACCATGGATAGATGGAGGTGAAAAGATTTCTAAAACACATTTATATAAATGTGAACATGAATTACATAATATTTGCATGCAATGACGTTCAGATTTCAGGGAAAGTAACTTGTCCCAAGGAGATATGTTGCTGTTTCACTGTAAATTGGCAGAAATGCTGTATTTAAACAACTTGAATAGTTAAATATGCACTTGACATAGTGCGTTCATTGAATAGCACAAAATCAATCGCACCTACATTAAAATTAAAATCCAAGTATATCGCTTCTGAAAGTATCCATGATGTTTAGAACAAATTTGTGAGCAACAATAATATAATTTTGAAAGTAGTAAAAATGAAACGTTCAAGATACCTATATTTTTCAGTATTGCCTTCATGCCTTTTCTAAATACATAACATCTATCATTCAAGAATCGTGAAAAAGTCACATTGTAAAATAAGGCTCACAGGAGAAAAACATATGCTCCAAGTTCGTCAAATAATATGAAGTATTTATGAAAGCTATTTTTCTACTTCTTTCTTCTTCTTCTTCTTCGTCTTCTTCTTTGGATTAGCTTTCAATATCTTAATTTGATACAAAGAACTGAAATTAAGCTTTTCTCAAGTCTCCGGATCGACAAAAATATTTATTTTAGCACTTATCTATACATATCCATTCATTGCTGCAAAGAAAATTAATTATGCACATTGAACTATATGTATAATTATACATACATTATTATAAAATATATAATTACCCCAAGTGAAGTGTCACTTCCACCATTAAAAATAGATACAAGATTACAGATATTAGTAAGTATCGTGGCTGGTGATGACGTAGCCTGGTCAAGGCGAATGATTATTTCTCTGCGGATTTTTCACACAATTTGTGCATTGCAGGTGACTCCGTAAAGATATCACCGTGTCTAGTCCCGGTTTAATTAAATAGTATTTTCGTCTTACGCATCAAACCAGATAATTTGGTCAGTGTAATTTCAGAGTAGCCTCGTAAGTTACGTGTAAATAATTCGTTCCCTTATATTAGTCAAATGTTTTGTTGAAATGTCGTAGATAAATGATTACAACGAAGTGGGCAGTGACTTCAAAAACGGGTAATGAGCTCTCACCACGAAAGAATGCGGTAATTCGTGATATCAGTAGTAGTTTGAGAACAGGATGATCTATGGGGGTATTGTTATTGGTTTAAACAAATTTAATTGAAAAAAAGTCCGCAAATGGTAACATATTCTTTGGAATAGATGGGGGAAACTGGGGAATCAGGACTGGCAAAGCGAGTTTTAGGAGGACCAAAGAATATCATGATCGCATTCCTTCACATGATATATGCAGCTATCATAGTATCCTCACATTTGCCAACAAATTTACGTTTAATTTAAAAATTGTCTACTTACTTATTGTCAAGTTATGTAATGTGCACAGTCTAATAAATGCTATAAAATTATTCATTTTTGGTGTAAGAAGTATTTTAGTTTTAACTTCAATCACTGCAGGGCAATGAGGTTAGGGAGCGATACAAAATATCCTTGATGCCATGGGTAGCTTTTTAGAACTAAGTATAATGGATGAAATAATATAAGTAAATAAATTTAAATCAAATAATTTTAAATAAATTGATGAGTAAACGAAGTTATCTCACATATGAAAAAATCTTACTTGCGTTACTCTCATAAATATGAAGATAATCATCACTTCAGTTATTTAAATGTTAAATAATCTCCAATAAAAAAAATTTATAAAATTATGCTAGAAGTAAATGATCCCCATCCCAAATACATCAACCCAATGGAAATATTGAGCATACTTTTTTACATTGAAAATCGAATGATAGGTACGTTAAATGACCTGCATTTTTGTAGTGCCAAATCATTAATATTAATCGAAATTATTATGCTCTTGAATATGTAAAATGACAACATTTGCCCTTTCTACATACATTGAAACGCCAAGAAGAGATGTGGCTACTGGAACAACTATATAAAAATACTCTTGATGATAAATTAAGGTTTGAGTTAATATTACTGCAACGACATAAATGATAAATTAGAGACAGGAACACCTGAGTAAACAGTTCTCGTTCGTTTTTGCTTGTACAAAATTATTACAATCATGGCCATGGAATTGAAAATAAAACCTACCAACGCAAATTCAAAGCAACAGACACATGTTATCATAATTGCGAAAGAGTCTAAAAAAAATGAACACCCGTTAACTTGGAGTAGTATCGTAATATCACTGTTCTCATCGTAATATTATTGTCCCCGATAATTAGCTGGATGAATTAGAGTAGTATGGATGATTGAATAATGATGGAGTTTTATGAGGTAATTAAGCTCGGTAAGTGGATCAAAATGCGATTCCCATGTGAACCATTTGTGCCATTATTATTACGACTGTAAATTTAGGTCAGCATAATTAAACACCAGCATAAAAATCTGAAGATAATTGTATTGGCTGCTGCATCCTCCTAAACACCATAAAACTATATGTATGGTGACAAATTACAAAAGGACATGGGTATCCTCATTGATAAGTTGACACTAAAATCGGTGGCTATAGCAGTAGAATGATATGCGCAAATAAAAGTCATGTACCATGTACCATAAAATGTACACCAGAAGTTTTAGGAGTAATCTACAATACTTAAGGAAGTGGTAGGGGAGACAATTTTGAGCATTTCCGTCCACAAACACGGGATCGCAACTCCATAGCTACTGATATATGGCAACGCTAACATATTTTAGATCCACGTTGCAGCTACCATGAAAACTATTTATCTTGGTTATTCAGCCTTTTTAACATATAATTTGATACTCTGAATTTTTAAGAGCGTTACATAATTAAGGATGGACGAAAATAAGCGATTATAAGTGCGAATAATAAAAAATAGTATTTGAACTTCATTAAAGAAAATCTGTGACCTATTATCAACAATAGGATTGCGCAATCTCACCCATTATGGGATATTTACCACCACCTGAGGTATTACAGATTCCTCCTGGAACTTGAAGATACTCCATTAATTTGAAGATATAAGAGATTTTCTTTTTGACATTTAATGCTTTATGTATTTTACCACAAAAACACTATTGCTTTCCAAAACTTTTGATTAATGATATGATTACATTCAGTGGGAGTTAAGGAATTATTTAGTGGGAATTAGGAAAAATTTAGGAATATGTTTTGGGGGGGATAGGATAGTCTTCGGTGGCAATCCCCCCGCGGCAACGGGGGTCCGGGAAAATTAAAAAAAAATGACCAACCTGGATATACATTTTGCGTCATTTTGGCATTTAAAATTTTACTTCTAGCAGATGTAGTTATTATATTTTAAAACAAGACATAGTTTTAAATATTTTTTTTTATTTCTCTGAGGCTTCAGGGGAGATTATCCGTTCATCCCCCCAAATTTACGCCACTGATTATTATCTTCTTTTCTTGCGAGAGCTCTTGTCAGCCGGAAAGATCAATGAATAAACTGAAATTGTGAAATTGATTTGCGGCACGTTAAACCCGAAGCGATCTCAACAGGACAGGTAGGTAAGTGTGCTTGAGGGAAGGTTAACGGGCGAGACGAATGGATGGCACACCCGGTTGAGAGACATATACCACTCATAGTGTTAGTCTCAAAAGATAGTTTCTATCCTCAGTGATATCTTGGATATCCGAAAATCAATTGTCAATATATTGCATCTTTCCTTTATTCTGTAGTATAGGTTTGCTTCCCTTGAGACATCTTTTTATTTACAAGGTTTTTCGTCGATTTTTCATGAGAACTGGAAATACGGGGTTATTATTATACAACCGTCCTTCCTTCACCCTACGAGGATCAAGCATTTCTTTACCTAGACCTAACCTTACGCTTTATAAACGTTCTTTCTTGTTTATAGGCCCAAAAGTGTATAATTTATTACCTGATTCATGTCTGCAATCAAAAAATAATAACTCAATTACGAAAAATATACAATCTTGGTTGTTTACAATGCAAAGTATGGAGGATATTTTTCTTTGATGTAATACTATGTAATACATGTACGTACCTACTTCAATTCGAATGCTGTGCCTAAAATGTTTCTATGCTATCATGACCTTTTGTAAATGATGGTAGCCATAGAACAGGTTCTCCTTAATGGCTACCTAAAGTTACTCCTTTGTAGGAAATCAATTCTATTCTGTACTTTTTTATTTTTG
Source organism: Ischnura elegans (assembly GCF_921293095.1). Classification (NCBI taxonomy): domain Eukaryota; kingdom Metazoa; phylum Arthropoda; class Insecta; order Odonata; family Coenagrionidae; genus Ischnura; species Ischnura elegans. Next base: position 41,848,252 of record NC_060255.1, on the reverse strand, counting down.
GAGTAATAAAAAACAATTTATTTATTATTTGGCATAGGCATAAAAGATCGTTCTCCCACCTAAGCGACTACCCATGTAATTTTCAGACATGATATCTACGTATTTGACTGAAAACTATTTCGCGTCCTTCTGTGCAGGTATAGCGTAAAATAAGACGGTATTACGGGTTCCCTATCCCAAAAAAGTCACTTCGGGGACGGGATGAAAGGTCATTTTCTCGATAGTTTAAAACAACACAGTTGATTTGATTTGAAATAACAACGAAAGACCAAATTTATACTCGCTTGTAAAACATAGTGGTCGCTCAAACCCAATTTCAATTGTACACATTTTCATTACTTTCCGTTAAAAATGTCTAAATTTTAAGGCTAAATGGCGAACAGAAGCTGTTAACCCATTTGGAAAATAAATCATATTTGTGGTATCCATCTGGGTACGCAACTTTTGTCGGGTATTACCGCTCGCCCCTAAAAAAAAGTGGCAAAAGAGGTATCCTAGTAGGAATTCATTTGTGCCGGTAAGTTACGAGGGCACAAATCAACCAATATCTTACAAAGAAGGCGAGGATGAAGCAGCATGTCACGGCAGATATATCCCAGCACATGTGATGAAATAGGAAGTAATTGCCTTAATTTAATGAAATAATTTAGGTTTTGAATGACAACTGGGATAACTTTTATATCTTAAAGTAAATTTTACATTCACAAAAATAAATTTTACGTTAATGAATAGTATGCTAGGCTATTAATTATCACATTCTTTGATCCAATCGAGAGCAATTTTCTGTTTATTATTCCTGTGAGTGAGAAAGATCATTAAACAACCTCAAAATTGTGCAATTGACTCGCGGCACGTTAAACCCGAAGCGATCTCAACGAGACAAGCAGAAGTGTGCTTGAGAGCAAATTAACGGGTGAGATGAATAAAGGGCACAAGGACTTAAAATCAACCCACACCTTTAAAAAAAAATAAGCCGGGGATGAAGGAGTCAGCGGCGGCACTGATTCCTATTTAGTGTGCGTGTTTGTGCGAATTTTCGTGAGAAGAGGCGGAGAGTGAAATGAGAGCGATGGTGGTAAATGGAGTGGGTACGCAGTGTAATTTCTCTGTGTGTCTTTGCGGATGGAGTATGGAGAAGTGAGTTCGCGAACAAAGAGACCGAAAGGTGGGGTAAAGCATTGAGTGGGAGGTGAAGAAAAGGGTGAAGGATATATGAAAAAGGGATGGAACGTTAGTTACACACAGAATATACATTCCTGGAGTGAAAGGCCCTTGCTCGCGCGAAAGAGCGACTTTTTTTGGGGTTGGGAGGGGGGTTGAGGGGAAAATGGGGGGGTCCGGGCGCGACGCTTATTCTCGGTGCTCGAATAAGGAAGGTTTTCTTTTTTTTTAACTCTGGCACACCAAAAAAAAATAACTCGCACGCAGAGAGGAGGACGCTTCCACGAATTAATGAGGCCAACGGCCAAATGAAAGAAGCGAGTTTGAACAGTAGAGCTGTGGAGGTAGTGGGGGTTGTGTCAGGTTTCTCTCGCGAGAGTATGAGGAAAGGGGAAAAGATTGGTTGAACACTCTTGAAGGTGGGGGGGGGGGATGAATATAAAAGGTTTGGGAGGATAAGAGTGTGAAGAGAAGAATGCACACACTAGCGTCACGGTGGATAGTGTTTTTTTTTCATTCCTCCTCACTCCTCCTTCCTTCTGACATCGCTAACCCGGGAAAACTCGACTCGAAAATTCCCCACCAAAAGTTAAAAAAGAAAGGACGAAAAAAATTAATAAAATGAGAAGAGGATGGGTTGTGAGCGGGAGATAAAAACAAATAAAAAATGGAGACATTTATTTATGCATAAATAATTTCATTTTCGCCTCCCTTTTCGCGGCGCACGCAAGCCCCGAGCTGAGATTTTCACTCGTCCTTTCCGGCACCCTTTCCATGCCTCCCTTTTCATTTTCATCCTTTTCCCTTTGAGGACGGTGAGACAGGTGAACGAACGCGTTAACCGAGGTCTACCTACACTCCGATCCGTGAGAGACAGAGGAGGAACGAGCCGCCGACTTTCGCGTCTCGCTAAATCTTTTCCCTCGGGCTCTTTATTTGGTTAGCCTAGCCCGATTCTCTTCCCTGAGACTCTCCTGTGTTGTGGTATAGGTACAAAGTAGAAATGGCGGCTCTGTAATTGCATGCAAATGAAGTAACCCTCTAAGTGGCATATTTTGGGATCGATTTTAAGTGGTCTGAGCAATTAGTCTCCATTTCAACTTACAATGCCAGTATGTGGTAGCAATGATATGTGCCATCTGTCTTGACACGTCCCTTCGGACAACAGAAAGATGTGCACGAAGTTATATAAATAAAAACTCATTCATGTCAATACAATATTTCATAAAATGAAAATACACTTTTGATGTTATCATGGTAATAGTAAAATTTTCGCTTAGCTTTAAAATTACCCCGATCAATTTCAACATAAATGTAACTATTTTAAAAAGAGAGAACCATTCTGAGAGAAGAAAATTACAATTTTTTTGTTGAAACTAATCAGGTTATAAAAACCTGTTTGGAAAGTGAAAAATAGTTTGTTTTAACATGGTTTACGTACCGAAGTACCTCCAAGTATCGCCTTTGTCCCTCAATTTAATTCAATTGTCAATTTTTACAAAACCTCTCGCACATGAAATTTATTGCTCTACCGAATCATATTCCATAGAGTAAAATCATGTATACTTCGCAAAAATATCCATCCTAACCGACAGCTGCTAAAGTCTTACAAGCTTTGGTCATGATCATTCATATTACTTGTCTTCTGTATGCAGACGAAGCGTGATTCGAATACCTAGCTTTGGAGTGGGCTAGTGCCAACACTTTAGGGTGTACCTGGTTTCCTTGTAGCTAATTTGCCATGCCAAAAATAATGTGAATACTATCTTCTATTTCAATAATATCGTTTATGTAATTTCTTTTCTTTACGAATTCAAATTATAAAAAATTAATAAATTTGTATTCACCTAAATTTCCTCGAGAAGCAATATATTTTTTAATACACCACAATTAAATGGTTACCTTCCATATTTTCCCATCACCATTTTTAAAGTCAATGCATTGAATTACCACCGAAGGATCTTTGTTTGAATGAAATTTATGTATATTAAATTATACCAGGACTAGCCACGGTGATGACTTTTTACGGAGTCACCCTCAATGCACAAATAGTGCGAATAATCCACAGAGGAAAAATCATTCGCCTTGTTTGGAATTATAAATACCCTACGTAAATTTATATGCTTCAAAAATGCTTCTAAACAAAATATCGTTTAGCGAAAGTGAAAATTTGAATAAAAAGCCGTTATGGAGACTGAGTTGGGGCTCACACCACCAACATGAATTTGCATGTATTTATTTTACTGTAAGTTTTATATTACCATGCGGTATGCTCATAGGGATAACGTCTAGCTCATTGGTAAAACTCTAATCGTGGCTCGTAGGGTATTTATGTAAATGAAGAGGACGCAAAAACCCATAGATTTTCCGCTGCTTTGGCGTACATTATCCCAATAGTATACAGAAGAGGATACCATTTGATGAATCCGTAGAAAGCTAATATATTGGGTAGGCATAATTTGCCAGATTTGGAGTAGAAATACGGATTAATGGAATACAATGTTTCCGATTCTATGTACCCCTTCCGAAAAGTTGATCTCAGGAACCATGATAGAATTAAGACGAAAGTTTTCCTCGTAACCATTCATTCGTATAAGGTATAAATGCTTACCAATGTGAAATCACGTTTCGCATGGTAACTTAACATGGCACAATTGTGTCATGGTGCGGAAATTGCCTTTGCTTTGCATTCCATATAGGGATAGCGGTGCAGCTAAGTATTAAGGCTGGGGGATTTTTACGCGCAATTAATACTGAGGAGTCTGGGGGGTACAGAATACCCACCAGGGTAAGCCGTCAGGGGCCAGGTCCAAGAAAAATTTTGAGATTGATGATTCAAAATTGTGAGTTTTTACGGGTTTCTGAGGGATATTTTATTAATCCTTACTATTCTATGAGTAATATCAATCCAATTAAGTATAATGAATAAAACTAAAAAAAAAAGAAATTTCTCTGAGCTCTGGGGGGGGGGGGGTTATCCCCCAAATCCGGGGGGGGGGGGCGTCTAGTGGCCCTAGCTTCGCCGCGCCACTAGACGGGGAGGAATATGTGGTATCAGTATTCTCAGAAAGCTCCATTAAATTGAGAACCTAGCAAAATTTGCCACAAAAAATTTCATGACGACGATCGTTTTCCTGGAATCGGAAATAGCTAACGTCAATGCTTTCATCACCCTCAAAAATATCGGAGCGGGCGAAAAGAGAAATATTTTTGCAAGTAAAAATTATCAAGAAAAGCACAATGAGGAAAATTGAATTGAATTGTATGATATCTCTCAGAACTTCCTCTAAAACCGCTCCTTCCACTCGCTTTATTTTTATTTTAGAGCGGCTTTTCCATTGTCTTCGGCTCCTTTTTAGACTACTCCCTTTTTGAAAGCATCTCATTTCAGCATGTTTTCCATCCAGACCTTTTGTTCCTGTTCCATTCAAAAAGACCCAATTTTAATAATTATACTCTGTGTTCCCTTCTTTTCACGTTACTTGCCTCTTCTTTCCCAAGATTGTCCTTGGCCCCTTTCCTGCCGGATTTCTTCTTATCGCAAAGGGGGCGAGTCGCTTCCCTTTTTTGTTTCATTCTTGGCAAATGAACAGATTTCACTTCTTCCACGGCCCATCCTACCCTACCTTTTGTACCTTCGCATTCATCGCAATCCATATGTAACGAGCTTCCAACACTAAACCCAACAGCCCTATTCAGTCATCAAACCATTTCCCTATCGTTCTATTGCCGAGAGATGATTTAACATGCATGAAGCGTATACCGATACTAATTTGGCGAAAATACAGTGAATTCTGAAGCTCTTTATTTCAACCAAGTATAAAATGCCAAATAGGAAATCCGTTACATCATTAAGTAAATTGAGGAATTGCACATTTACAAAAAAATCAAACAAAAATTAAAAAAAAACACCCATAAATGGTACACCATATGAAATGCATTTCAATGACGGCTTATACAACCCTACCGTAGTCTGGTATAACAGGTTCGGCCTACCACCATTAGATGGACGGGGCACTCATACTTTTACCACTACCAGGAGAACGGTGGACACAAACCGGCCATACGATTTCTAAGGTCGATGTTTCAACCTTTCTACACGTATGTCAATGTAATGAGTCGAAACTTTTCCCTCTTACCCCCCTCCACTTAACTTCTGGGATCGAAACTTAACTATGAGCGCCGAAATTTCGATTGATTTAGTTTCATTCCTAGGAGTAAAGTTTCTTAAAGGAGTAAAGTCGGGGCGAAACTCCTTGGTGATTTTAGTTTCGTGCGGGAACGAAACTAAACCTAGTCCTCGTATTTCCGTTTCCCTCTAGGTCGAAACGAAATATTTTCCTTTCGTTTCACTCGCCATCCCTGACTTAAAATTGGCCCAAAAATTTTCACCTATAAACGTACTCTATTTACCGCCATCCCTGTGATTTCTTTCTTCCCCATCTCACCAAAATTCTCAAGCACTAAATAGAAATAACTCCTTCATCCCCGGCTCTTTTTTTAAGGTGTGGGTTGATTTAAGCTCTTCGTAGCTTTTTAACCAACACCATCTCTCCAGAGTGTCCTTTATTCGCCACACCCGTTGATTTGCGCTCAAGCACACTTAACCGTCCCGTTGAGATAGTTTCGGAATTAACATGCTGCGAGCCCACACAATTTGAGATCATTCAATGGTCTTTCTCCCTCACAAGCATTACCGTTAGAAATGGATGTAAATAGTCTCGGATCAATCGAAAGAGTTTGGACCGTGATATCTATGATATTAGCCATCAACCTAAATTCTATTTTTGTGAATGCAAAAAGCCTCAATATGCAAGAAGATATAATGATGTGCTTTTCAAAAATTAATAGCGGGGTTTAAACGTTTTTTAATATTGATTAAACTATTATATACTTGTTTTATGTTCTCCTAATCAGCTTTTTGAATGAGATCACGAACACAGTAGGTAAGGGGACCAAGGAACGGTATTTTGCACCAACGTTTGGGTTCTGCTTTGGGAACTCAGTTGATTTCATATGTACTCCTTTTCAGTCTTCAAACCTTTTCCCTGTCGTTTCATTGCTGAGATGCACATACACATGCACACATGTACACATGCATATACCGACACTAATGTGGCGAAAATATAGTGAATTCTGAAGCTTTTTATTTCAACCAAGTATAAAAAACCTAACAGGAAATCCGTTACATCATCAAGGGAATTGAATAATAGCGAATTTACCAAAAAAATTACACAAAAATAAAAAATACCTAAAAATGGTGCATCATATGAAATGCATTTCAATGCCGGCTCATAAAACCCCACCGTAGTTTGGTATCCCTATGGCACTGGTGGGGCTCCCTCTAAGGGGTGGGGGACCCTTAAAACTCAAGGATCGTTCGCGAGCAACGGCCTTAGAGAGGGAGACGGTCTCCCTGCTGAGGTACATGGCTCAAAGCTAGACTTTGGGTTGTATAATTCGCTCCGTAATCATTATGATTTACTCAAATTGTCACTAGAAAAGAGTATAAGAAGTATCTACATATACGTACTACCCCGAAAGCTACCTAAAACTCTAAAAGGCGACTAGCAGGGGTGTTAGAACATCAGCCGTCTAAGCATAAAATGCAAATGCCCAAACAAAATTACGAATAGCATTTATTGAGGTCCTTTACGGTTCGGGGAAAAACGAATTGCCATATCTATCTGCTTGGCATAACATCTATATTAATAAATGTATCGATAAACACCAACAAAATATAATATTACAACAAATTTAAAAAACATTATTTAAAAATCTATATTTTCAACAGCACTAAAAATAAAAAAATAAACCATCCTGCCTAGGCTCGAGGTCAACATTAGCAGGGAAATAATTTTATTGAAAATGTTGACATTGGTGCGGAATATACTTTTGGTGTTGAACATGAAGCCTATCATCTGAAAATTTTAAATGTAGGTCCTGGGACCAGGGCAGGGTTCTTAATTTTTTTCTTTTTAGTCGTAGATTTTTATATATTTGTTTTCATTTTTTGTTATATTTTATTATTCTTTTATTTTAATAAAATAGTTTTTTTTATTAATGTTAACCTATGGCAGTTCTATCTCCTAAACTATATTCTATTAAGGTAAGGCCTGTAACGCAATGAAGTGACGCATACAAGAGTCCCATATAAAGACACGCAAAGCAAACTTGAAAAGGGCATTTTAGTAATGATTAAGAAAAGTGACTTTTTTCGGTTCCGTTGAAAAAAAAATCGTTTCCTGCGCAGAAAATCATTGAAGTTTACTTCTATCTGAACAAAACTTTAACCCAAGTGATGTTGATGATGGATATTTAGAATTAGTCAAAAGCCAAAAAGTTAAAAAAAAATATACTATGAATTCTTTCTATCTCCAAAATAAGCTTTGGCTGCAGTAGTAGCAGCAAAACGTATTGTATGCGGAATTATTTATGGTTTAAAGATGATCGAGGTTACGAAGAGGGATCTGAGAGGCATGATTCAATGTAAATACCTGCTAGCTTGAAATCAATATTTGAATAAGCTTACCCCTCTCTTTTACTCAAGGCACCATTTTTGCTTTCAGACCTGGAAGCTTATAATGATTGCAATATCATGTGTTTTATTGGCTGGGTTTTTGCACTACGACAGTGTATATTCTGTAAATGATGCATCCATTGAGACAAAACCAGCTCTTAAACTTCTGGGTGATTATATCTTGGCTCATAAATCTACATATCTAATATTTTAATCACTATTATTTCACATATCATATTTCCAAAAATTACAACTACTTTTAATGAAGACTTTACGAAGAGTCAGATAAGTACGACGTTTTCCCCTCGGAATAGTAATTTTGGTTTAGCTTAATATCCCTTGCAAAATGAAGCAATGGATCTGAGAAGTCATTATATTAGTAATCATCGTGCATCCAAAGTATGTTGCTTTTAATGATACACTTACGAAGAGTCCGATAAAGATTATTTTTTCCTTCGCATAATAATTCTGGTTTAGGTTATCCTATTTAATAAATGCGATGAAATAATGAACCTTAAAAGAACTGAAATACAGTGAAGCGTAATACAGGGGTTTTAGCTAAAATAAATTGGCCATTAATCGGAGAATTGCAGTTAAAAGTCCCGTCTAATGAAAGGTGATCTTATAGAATGAACAATGCCTACAAGATTATGGTGTCAACTCGAACAGCACTTGGATGGAATAACTGCCTCGTTGGAGCGAGATTTATGGTAAAATGACTTTCCAGGAGACGTATTTACTCTGTCCCAGCGACAGTTTACCAGCGCTCTCGGGAATTGCTTTAATAAAACAGGAGAGACGACACGGTCTTCTCCAGAGCTCGATATTTGTGACGCACGGCGGAGGGGATTTTGGCTAAAGGAAGAGTTGAGGATCTATCTGCCCAACCTCTTCCTCATCCGACATCCACAACAATCCATTTCCTCCCTCGGGATATGTAACCGAATCCTCCAGTGGCTGTTTATCCACGCGTATTTTCGTCTCTCTCCTCCGCGCCGTCAATCGGACGTCAGTACTATTTCTCCAATGCTTCACCCTCTCCCTCGGCGCGGGCCTCCACGCGTTTCACTGTCACAAGTTAGCGGAGGACAAATATTTGCCCTGCAGTCAGCCCTTAGAGTTCCCATTTGTCCGTGGAGGCCGCCGTTAAAACGTGATCCCATGCCATCACCTAACAAGAAAAAAAATCCTCCTTTTTCTTTGGTTTGCAGGTGGCTTGTTTGATTTTGATTCTGTTTTCCTTTCTTTAAACTCCATTCTGCGATAAAAAAAATACATTTCTAATCCCGAGATGATCGTGATATGTACTTTTAAAAACCTGGTTATTATTTTTAAATTCCTATTAAAACTTTCTAACTCCTTCGAAGTACATAGTTTAGTTCCTTAAAATGTTGTCACAACATCGACAAATGTCACTGCGACTTTTATAAATCGATTAATGATATATGGACATTTTTCTGTGTGTTTTATGTGTTTGAACACCTAACACAGAATGCATTCTTTTTCGTGGCCTAAAAGTGCCCTCTGCTGACCATATTCCTGCTTCATTTCCTATTACTTGATGAAATTAACTATTTATCTTGTAGAGAAACGTCTAAAATCCCGATTCATACAATCCTGTAATGCCATGGGCATTCGGAATTTCAAAATTAGCATCTATCTTCGGAATACATGCTAGACTTTCTCATAATTTCTTCTTGTTACAGTAATTGTGTGACAATTTTTATGAATTTAGTTTACTGTTGACAATTACTTCCAAGGTAATCTAAGAGTTCAACCGCCTATCGAGGCAATTTAATCCACTTAATGCATATGCCCACATACTTGGAAAAAGGAATGACTGATTAAAAAGGTGTTATATTAACTGGAATAAATGCTTTGGACAATGGCACAAATATCTACGCTAACTAGTTTCCATGTTTGAGAAGAATATTAAAAATTAGCACCACACAAAGGAGTTTTCGTGCATCGTATAAAATCTCCTGATAGACTGAGAGGTAGGCATGAGGGATTGAAATCATCTCCCGTGTCACTGATTGGAGCACCACGGTGCCGTCAAATCACGACAGCTTCGTGGCTCCGTTCGGAAAGGTCGCTTTACCTTCTGCCACTAAAAAGTCAAGCACGCCTCCCCATAAAACAGGGTTTCCCAACTGCGGACATTTCGCGCTCTCGAAGGAAGAAGCGTTCAAGGGATATAAATTATTCACTGCGGATATCGCAGAAGGGATAGCGGTAGAAGATGGAAAAAAAAGGGAGACGCTTTTGAAGGGAAAAAAGGGTTAGACCGCAGATGGGTTTGGAAGGGAGCTTACGGAGTACAGTTACGTTTAACGAGGAACAGCGACCTCCAACCGGCCGACACACGAGTTTAAAAAATCCCAGCACTCAACAACCTTTAGGTTGAAGCGTAAGCGTGGCAGGTGTAGTAGTGTGTAACAACCTAATCGTACGCTGGTGACAAGTTGCTTAAGAGCTTTGGCACGGTTCAATATCGAAGTATGAACATCTTGGAATTCGGTTTTATTGGCTCACATAAGTTGGTTATGGATAATTCTCAGTGATATCTGCATGTGTAATAATATAATGGTATCAGGGATGGATCCAGGATTGTTTTCTGGTGGGAGGCACAAGGGGCTGACAGGCAAATGGCCTTCTTACATTTAATACTAAAAACAACAAAAAAAATTACGGTACGAAATATTCTCTTTATTTTAATATGAACTTAAATGACCAAGGCTACATAATAGACTAAAAAAGCGAACGTAGCGATAACTGTATTAAAGTTCTTAAATTTTCCGCTTGGAGTCTGCTTGTACAACTATCTTGGAATGACTGGAACCAAAAATTTGTCAAAGGAAATAAGAACTTCCGATGGCCAACTTTTGTATTCTGTTTCTATAGAGGAAAGGTTATAAATATTTTTCAAATTAGAATAAAATCTTGGTACCATCATGGTAAAAAATATTTCAAAAATTTATTTGCCTTTTCCTGAAATAAAAGGATTGATAAATTTTAATGCAATCGTATCTTTTTTTTATTAATATTAGGTAAAATGCTTCTTATAAACGCTCAGTTTCTTGGTAATATATAATTAGAATAACTCTGCCTTTTATGAAAGAAGATCAGTACATTGATTGATGCGAGGCTCAGACGTACCTTTTTTTTTAGTTTGATTTGTAGTGGAATGTAACTATTGAGCTGAAAAATGAATTATCAAAGACTTCTCGTTGAAGAATTAGAACGGAACTAATCGGCTAATAGTTTGAGTGGAGACTGGTGTATCTTATGGTGGAATGAGAGATTCATTTTTAATTTAATTATTTCATGTAGTCGTTCGCAAGTAGTTTTGGGTTATTTTCACGGAGGTATAACCAGATAGTGTATTGATTTATAATTCAAACTGAATCTAATAATTAGCAATGCTTTATCTACCCTTTCCGAGAATATTGAAGCCAATAAGAATATAATCGTATAGCATATAATAGAACTCTTGACTTGCTGATTTAATGGCTAAATGACAAAATTAATTACCGTTCAGGTAATTAATTTAGTAATATTTCATATATTAATTTTTTTTATTTTTTGCAATTGAGGATTACTATAGTATTTATTTCTTTAATCTTTTGATTTTAGCACTGCGAAGTTAATTATCATTAACGATAGGAAATTAGAATTTAAAAATTTAGAAGAATTCTTAGATAGATTTAGAATAAAGTAAAGTGACGATAAATGATAAAATTTCGCTTAATTTTACCATGATCTTCCGTACTAACTAATACGAGGTGAGTTCAAAAGTAATGCAACACAGTACTTTTCACGGTCAATTTTAATTGAAAAAACTTTGCATTTTTGTGGGACATTTTCAAACATTCAGCTTTGTCTAGTGTAGTTGCATTGATATCCGTTTGGTGACCGCGCTATACGGAGCTGTTCAAATGACATCTGTAATTTAGGTGCATTCCAAATAACGAACAGTGATTTGTGTTTCTTTTAGCGGAAAATCAGTGTATCACAGATATTGATAAGCGCTTGTCGCATGTCAAAAGTGGAATCGGAAACCCAGGGCGGGTCCGCAATGGGTACACTCTCGATGACCGAGAACCAAGTCTCTGACTCATACATCCATGCCCTGGATGGTGGTAAAATTAACCCAGGCGGGATTCGAGCCCGCGACCTCTAGGTTAGCAGTCGGGGACTTTACCCCGGCGCCACCGAGGCCAGCAAGGTAGGGATAGGGAATACCATCGCCGCTATTAGAACGATCAGGGTCCACTACTAGCGATACCATGATTTAACACTTAGCCAGTGACGTGCAATTCTTGTTACACTACCAGTGACGTGCGGTCTGGGAGACCGCAATAAATAAAAAATTCATAAAATATTGCTACGCCATTTTTATTGTTTTGTTTAATTTTTGTTTGAATGCTTAACTATTTTAAAACATATATTAAAATTTTTACACTCCCAATACGAACCAATTTGTCATAAAAAATTGTGAATTGAAACAGGACCAAAGAACTAATGCCAGAAACACTTGAGTTATAACTATTATATTTATGTATCAATATTTCGCCAGATTCAAAAAAAGCCTTAAATGTTAAAGTTGGAAGGCTAAGTAGTAAGTAGCCATGAAATTTATCCCGCTTATTCCTTTTCTTGATGCATTCTTAGTAAGTGACGTGCGGTCTCACAGACCGCTAATCGAGTTCAATTGAAAATTTACAGAAATTAATAAAAGGAACGTTAAATTTTAAGAGTGGGATGTCCTTGTTATGCAAAAATATGAAGCTAACGAGAATTATAGATATTTTGAAAATATTCATAATTTTAGAAAAGCAGCGGTCTCTCAGACCGCACGTCACCGATTAAGGGTTAATGTTTTCACAAAAAAGAAAAAAAAATTCCTACGAGGAAGGTAATTTCTACGATTTTTCATAGATGCCGCATGTCTAGAGATCAGGACCCCGAGGTGGGTCCTCTGAAGGATGCAACACACCGCGGCCGGGAACCAAGTCAGAGAATTATACGCCCGCGTTCCCGGGGAGGGGTTTGAATGTGAAGGAACAAGGAAAGAGGCGCCGCCGCGATAGGAGCCCGTCGACGCCTCTGTGGTGGCGATAGGTTTGGAAGGGATGGGACAGGGAAAAACATCTTACCGCTATAGAAGCGGAGAGGTCCCACTGACTATACCAGTTTTCTGAACTGAAGGCGGCTGGGTGGAAAATAGCAAGTAGCCAATCAGAAGCGCTGCCCCTTCCACCTCTCCGTTCCCCTCCATCCACTTCCCTTTTCCCCTACGCTCCCCTCCATCCGGCCGACCGGCGTTGCCAGCCTTGGGAGTAACGGTACTTTCGGGGGCGGCAGAACGAGCGCCAAAGCGATCTCCAAAGATTCGGCTTGGCAACACTGCCAGCTGGAGAGCCATGTGCACTGCTCGGAGTTCGGAGAGAGACTGTGGGCTCTTCCACACATTCTCCTGTCGCTCTTCTGTGATTGGCTAGATGAGTGGGTGGGTTGCGAGCTCGCTCAAGGTCAGCCGCCTTCAGTTCAGAAAAATGGTATAGCGAAACCCGGCATCAGCCATTAAATGTGCCAACGATTTTGGAGGATTTTCCTGTTAAAGAGAAAAACCCAGCGATCTAACCGTTGGATAAGCCGCATTTCTACAGTTGTCTAGCAGTGGATAAAAGCACGGTGAATCGTTGGGAAACTCTAGCATGGTGAGTCGTTAGGAGACTCTCTTTTCATCATCGCCGATAGGGAAACTTTGAAGAAGTCAGTGATGCAGTACTACTTTGGCAACGATATTGACCAGTGGAATGGTACCGTGCAGTCACACAAGCCCTCTTTTCAAGGTGGCATCAAGCTGTAGCATTGAATTCACGTTGAAAATTAGTGTTGTGTTGCGAAATGATTGGGGAATAACTTGGTAAATTTGAATGCTGAATAAAAAAACCCATTTGAAAGGATTGCCATGAGATAAAATTCCCGTGGACCGGGAATAGAACCAAGGATCTTTGGCTTTCCGGGCCGCTTTGTAGACCACTACGCTATCCAAGTTCTTTGATTCCCATGGCAATTATACCTTTCATTGTCATGGTACTACATATCTACTACATAGTACCATAGCGTAATGGCCAGCGCAGTGCCTGCCGCCGTTCACGCGGAAGGTTTAGAAATATTACAATTACCGCTTTTTGCGGCTTTAGCGCAGGTTTGAGGCACTCAACCGGATGTGACTTTTTTGAAGTCAATTCTCCATCCATCCAGGTCCGTCACGGATGGCAACGCGAGGGCCTAACACTTAGTACCATGAGCCTCGGTATAATAGCCATGAGAATAAAAGAACCTGGTTAGCATAGTGGTCTGCGTAATGGCCAGCGCAGTGCCCCGGAAAGCAAAAGGTCTGTGGTTTGATTCCCAGTCCAGGGTAATTTTTTCTCATGGTGATTCTTGTACATTTCACCGCAATTCACGCAGCAGGATTAGAAATATTACAAAACAACCTTGTATCAGAAAAAATCCCCTCTCCTAGTACACCCATCTGATTAACATGGAAATCTATGCACTGAAGGATTTATCTCTGTTGCGTAAATTTTTGACAAAAATATACTCAGCCAATTCTAATGTAAATCTCAAAGAAGCACTCTTTTTGCCAAAATAATAAAATCTTTGATCTTCGACGGGAATATTCCGCCAACCTTTTTCAGTTTTTGCAAATTATGAACTTATTTACTTACAAATATAGATCACCACCTACAAATAAAAGTCCTGTAAAATTTTCTGTAACTCAATTGAAGATAAGTGGTTCATCATCAATTTTTTCATCTGAGAGATCGCACCAGCGAGGATTTTGCAACATAATTCGTATAAGAAAAAGCCCGAGACTCTAATTCATCTATATTTTTATCAGCTCTTTTTTTCGATAACCTCATTACGTCATATATGATAAATAAACAGGTAAGTACACAAAAAATGGTCAGAATCAATATGACTCGTAGTCAGTTTTAAAATACCAAGAATTACGACACTAACACCTATGATATGCCGTAAGATATACATTTGGAGTTAGTTTCCGTTTAGCTAAAACTAACACTTTTATGAGGATGTTACTCGTACATAATAACATTTACGTATAGTTTCTTTGGCGAAGTTTTACAACCAACAGGTAAGTTTTCTCTTGGCTCATTAGTGATGTATTCACAAATCAAAACAATACGGCCTAGTGTAGAATGGACTTGACGCGCGGATTATCTTCACTGAATTAATAATTAAAATATCTATGCCTAATTAAAAAAAGGTTTAACCGGCAGGTATAGCGCGAGAATTGGGATGCAGTAGTTTTTTTTAACTATTCTGAATGACTCATTCTTTAATGCATTCCTAGGTAATTTAGAAACACCTATTTTATATAATTTTTCCAAATATTTGTGAAGGCAATCGTTTATCTTTACTTAACTGATCATTGAATGAACTTCTCGATTGCATTATCTGATGCAATGGAACAAATAACTCCAGTTCTCTGCTTATAATTCTAAAACAATTAATGAAAATTCTACGAGTACTCCTGTGAGCGGTATTTATTTAATGCCCCGGAAATGAGTCCATTGAACCATTAGTACACCACTCAAGCATATAAATTTATTCTTAAGCCTTCGAAGCACCTCCTCAATTTCAATTAAATTTAATGCTGCTAAATCAAGAGCTTGAGAATAGAATATAAGACGATATCATGACAGTTAAAGTAGCAAGTGAACACATTGGACATTTCAAACAAATTTTGGAATCATTCCAATCTATTAAAAACGGACACAAGTGTGTGAACATCGTTCAATGCTATTTGATTGCCGCTCGATTTGGTAACTCTTAATTGTCATACTGGACGCGATCCAAGCCAAGGGTAATCAACTCCAGAGTTCGTGTTTTTCCTTTTTATCTTGCTTAATACAAGTCATGAGCACACTAAATTAACCCGATTGTGTGGCAAAAGTCATTTTTCCGTTTCACGTTTCGTTCCTCATGAGCTTATTTTAAGTTATTACATTTTATTATTCAAACAGCTGTATCGCGTTTAAGAAATTAAAATTTATTTTTTTCTTTTTCATGACATATAAAAAAATGATGAAGGTCGTTATGAAAATTTTAAAATACAATAAAAAACGGTAAAATTGATTTTTCTGCGTAGTTGTCTATTTGCATTCTGAAGTTAAGTAGGTATTTTTACATACAACCCAAATTTTGTTTTCCATGGAAGGGTCTGCCAAAAAATGTCTCGTCTCAGTCATAGGAGGGTTTAACAATGATTTAATACGGCAAATTTATAGCCATTTGATGCAGAAAGCCATATTTTTGGGCAAATTTTATTTAAAATTGTTTCTTGGAAAGTTCTTTCCTGCGCTACATGCTTTCATGAGATTTACCCATAGCCACTGTCGATAAATAAATCTTGCAAAACGATGTCATATTTCTTCACAATTATTCGTACTAAGTCTCAAAAACAACGTCTTGTTAAGCAGGTATTTCGATACACACACACACTGTGTGTCAATGTTCCTCTACGACAATTTACGTTACTGATGTAATCCTTAGACATCTACTGCAACGGTTGCAAATACCGACCTAAAGAACGCTGACACAGGTAATGGTAACGGGCCAGTTCACTAATTTTTATTAATGCCGATTTTTTAGGGTTTGAAAATAAAATAGACACGGATTTTTCCAAATATAGAGCGGTCGCCTAATAGTCGAGGTATTTTCGACGAAAAATTGACAGCCCTTTCGAAGGGAAGTTGATGACGTCCCTATCCCACCGAATGGTTCATATATAAATGGTTCATAATACCGAATGGTTCATTGCTCCTCCGCTCCTCCTTGGCCTTTTGAATTTTCCTATAGTGCCTCGATCTCATATACACTCTTATGAACGATTTCTTCCTTTATTGCAAAGTTCACTCCAAAAATTAGTAAATGGAACACTAATGATGTTACCGACTCATAGCAAATTGGGCGGTAACAGTTGGTTTTTTTATTTTAAACTTAAGACAGAACGGCTAAGTGGCGAAGATTAATAATTGGCGGTCTTAGAAACATTGGTGTAAGTCACAAATCAATTTTTTCTATTATTAAACCTTTTAGTTGGGAATTGATCTCAGGATTGTAATCCTTATCTTCATCGGTGTCATCGCTATATCGGTATATATTATCATTTCATTGAACAATTCGTCACTATTAGGTTACATTATTCAATGTGAATCAGCAATCTGTATCAGCTGCTTAGGTACACAATGGTGTCAGTCGGACTAACTTCACTACGATTCGCCAAGGAGTTGGAACTGAGCTGAGAGCTCCCAGAATCTGTCGAAACCTGACAGTCTTAGGAGTAATTATGCCTTAAACCGCTGTGTTTCTAGATAGATTGACTATTTTGGTGTCGGTTTCCACTGATAACCCAAAATAAACATAGATTGGCTCACAAAAAATGTTTCTCACCTCTCCATTTCTTCGTTGCTAATCTTTTCCTTCTACATAACGAATTCCATTTTAGGATTTTGAGTCTTTGAGTTTAAGACCCCATATCGCGTGATTTCCATCAAAAGCTTCGCCCCGTTGCGGATGCATCTGCAAGAATCGTAGGGTCTGATACCTTTCCACCGTTTATTTATTCGTAAGCATCCCTATAAAAGGAAGTTCCGTCAATTTATTTCAATCGAAATAACTGCTCGATAGAGATGCTGCCCGTATCGAACGTCGACTTTGCTGGAAGTGATTGAATTAGTTAATAAAGGTACGAATAGTCATTAAATCATAAAGTGAAAGGCTTATTTCATTAATTTGAATCCAATTTCCAATCGATTCTACCTCAGTTGTGTAGTCTTTTATAAATGAATATTAGTTCAATATCCTGAGTGCACGACGAGAGAGACCTAGTTATGAAAATTGCACGAACAAGATGACTTTTCAGGTTAACATATACCCTCCATTTTGATGTGCAGTTAAGCCCATTTGGTAGAATTTATCCCTAGAGGAAGCCGGATATGGGAAAAAAATATGAAACGAAGATGAAATGTATAAAAAATAATGGAAAAAGCATAGCTGCATTCCTAGATACATAATAATTATTACCATCACTTTATTTATTTTCGTGAGCACCGGCCCCATAAGAAACGTGTATATCACTTTGAATAAATTTAAAATCGATACATGAATGAAATTAAAGAAAAAAGAATATGAATTCATATACAAGCACCTTGTGCGTATACTTATGCTTATTATAATGCTTATTAAACGCACAGGGTAAGCTGATAGTATGGAGATAATTCAAAATAACAATACTTTCAACAAAAGAGAAAGATCTTTGAGGAATATCTCCTTCGGTATTCTTTAAAGGAGATTTAAATACACAATAAATTTGTGCGATGGTTTGTAATAATGTTAGTATCAATTTTGTTCATCAGATCAAATTTTCAGTGGGGTCTCCCTCAATCGCGCAGTCTGTTCTAATGAAAATGAGTCAAATTACCAAAGTGCACGTCGAGGAAGAGACCCAGTTCCGTAAAAAAATACAATCAAGGTGACTTTCAGAGTATCGCATAGGTAGGAGGATACCGTGTACCCTCGCTGTAGGTGTACAATTAAGCCCTCTCCGTAGAACTTGCCTTTTGGAAGAAGGGACGAAAATTCTCTCCGTATGCATACATTTTTAGCATGGCAATGAGTCCAAAAAAAATCGAAAATCCCCGCTAAAACTTGGATGCAGAGCTAAGATCTTTGCTGCTGCCTCCTTATCGAATCAACTCAATCGAATTTGCTTACTGCAGTGCGGGTAGGCTCCTGAGATTTCGTTGGGGGGGGGATTTTCCCTTCCCCTCCAGGGGGTATCAGCTTGTACGATAGTGTTTCCTTTGCTCCAGGCCATCCACTTATCTCCCGAAATTCTTCCTTTTCTTATGCTTTTTTTTATTCCGGCTCGCCGGAAATCCTTTTTAACTCTTCTACCCTCGGCATGCCGACCTCTGCGAGCTATGTTAACGCAGGCTCTTCTATGCCCTTACGACGAGATTTCTTCCCTTCCTTGTCACTGCTGGCCTAATCCCGTTCCTTCCCTTTTACCTAAGAAATTTTATGTGTAGTTGTTAAAGAATTTATTTCCCTAGTAATATGTATATCATCGCTCGACAAAATAAAATAATGCAAATAATTTTTTTTCCTTTTCTTGACCTTGTTTAATATACGATATAATAATGTTTAATATACGATACGATCCTGGAGTTTAGGTCAATTTTAAAACAAGTTTCAGCCAACGTTTCGATTTATTTTTAAATCATCATCAGGGCTATGTAAGAAAAAAAGTATGAACAATATAAAATACAATGATTAAAACGATATGCAATATTTATACATAAAAAAGGTACAATCGAGTTTTTTTATACAATAAAACAATTTAAAATATATATATATGCTATGGCCGCCTATCTATCGCCTTGCTTTAAAAGATCGCCGCGCATGATGCCATCGAATTTTGGTGGCCAAATTTTAAAACTACGCGTAATATCTATATTTAGTTTTAATTCCGAATAAAATTCTAGTTATAGCTAAAATAGCAATATAAGTGCTAGATAATAGCACTTTAATCTGGTTTTGAGTTATCCTGAAAATTTAAGCTTGATGGCTAAACGGAAAGTGGGTGAAAATTGAGTTGCAATATTTAATCCGTACAAGATGACGAACGACAAAGCGAGTTTATAAAAACGTTATAAAATACCATCAAATTAAACTTTTTTTCTGAATTAAATTCGATTTTGAGAATTAAAATTCATATCACAGCCGAGAAGCATTATGACTAGTCAGTTTTTATCTGTAAGTAATGTTTATTAGATTCTCGAAGGGTAGGTCTTTAGGAATGAAATGCAAAGATTTTTGCAAACACTTCGGTATTTTTTATACCTTAAAAAGGGGTATTTCGCAATGAATATAATTTGCTTTTTTCTATTCCAAATGAATCATATTCGAATCGAAAAAAAACCTGCAAAGTGATAAAAATATACTTGCTTTGCTTTGGTCAAAAATTTTAATTTTCTCTCGTTAAGACCTACACTCAGATACGCTAATAAACGTTTTAATTGAATCCAAGAGAAAGAAATAAAATCACTTTATCTGTACTTAAATTAGATTTAAAAGAGTTACAGTTAGATTTAAAACAGCTAAATCAACATCAAAATGAATTCATAAATAGATTGGCATTAAAAAATTACAATGGGCACTATATGATATCTGAGTCGAGGAACATATCCTCGGTCGACTAAGGTCTAATCATAATTAGTTTTTAATTACAGCAATATCTCTATCACAGTTAAAATCGTCGTGAGCGTTGAATCATCGCAATTATTCAAGGCTAATATAATTCATAAAACAATCCGCTTCCATCGTTTTAACACAAAAATATGACAAAAAATAGATTGACTTGGAGGATGTATATCACAATAAGTAGTTCAAATTAATGGTCCTCAGCTGACAAAAAAAAAGAGGCCACAAAATGAATAGAACCGAGGCGAGGTTTAGATTTTCTCTCTTTTTTGACTTTTCTAATACAATTTACCCTCAAATGCATCTTTTTATGAAGGTAAACTGACATTCCCGATACTGTTTTTTTCTAAGAAATTGTTAAATTTGAAAAGGGATATCGATGGCTAAGTTCCAGCAACACATATCTTAAAAATAGCAACTTCTCACGAGAACAAAAAACGATTCATATTTTAAATATATATTATCTTGATCGAAATTTATAAAATTGAGGAATAAGTACACATTTGCAAACAAAGAGTTGCTTTTTACTTAAATTTACATTTATTAACAGTATTAGCAATGTTAACTCAAACCAGCCAAATTTTGAGATACGGGTTGTTAGAACTTAGCCATCGATATATTGGTTTGGCAGTAGTGTTTCCTAGTGTGGTGAAGGATGTCTACTTCGAATGCAGATCACAATTTAAGTGTACGAATTTATTTCCTCTATGATAATAGAGGCTTCAACCATATTCGATCAGTTTTCTTCGACAGATCTCATTTAAATGGTAGTTCTTATTTCTTAATAAGTGAAGAAAAAGAGATTAGGATGTAGCCTTCCAAACGACTGACGAAAATGCTTGCTTTATAATGCTTTAAGTAATACAGTGGAACTTGGTTATAACGTCGTCTAAGGGACCAGAAGATCTTTAACGTTATAATTGAGTGACTTTATAAAAAAGCAGCCTTAAATCTGAGTGAGTACAATAAAATACACTGTCCCTGTGTCAGTGACCTTGTGGAATATAGGGGTGGGAAGGAATAAGACCCAGGTATACGGGACAGCCCCCGCTCCCTCCAGACACCAATTAAACAAAAGAGTTGCATCCCGTCACCAGCTCAACGTCCAGCTTGTGACCTGTTTTTGCTTTTGATGTTTCTACACATGGTTTCTATGAACTTTGGGACATAATACAATCACACTACTACTTTTGCAACCTAAGAATCGCAAAACTTTTGACGCTATACCCGAGCGTCGCAATATTTGTTGACGATATAATCGGGTTTTCGTACAACATAAAATGTTCAATTTTGGCTGGTCTGTATAAAATGTGACGTTAAACCCGAATTGACGTTACAGCCGATGCCGTTATAACCAAGTTCCACTGTATTCACTTAATATCCTAGCAGAGATCAGTGAATATTTCCCATCGTGGTCGATTTTAAATTAATAAAATCAGAACTTATTATTTTACCAGAGTAAGAAAACATGAAAAAAATGGTTGAACTTTCGGAATGGCGAGCATTAATTTATTTGTTGCGTGAAGTGATGTAACTTTTAGTTGGCTGTTCGAATCAGTTATCAAAATGTCAGTTACACGTTGGAATGGTTCTGAACGATAGAAATTTACAATATAAATACAAAAGTTTAGAAACGAAGGCATGGCTAAAAAGCACCCGTATAACAGATTTCATTACATAGAGGAGTAAAAACAGGCTGTTGCTGTTAAAATTACTATTTGCCAATTGAAGATTAGCATAGATTTGAAATTAATAATTAAGGCCTTTAGGGCCTGAGTCGCAATATCGTTGATTTATTTAAACGGTATGGTACACATTTTCTTAACAGTTAGAGTATTTTTTCTGCAAAAACACCGTAAATAATCGAAGATTGTCACATATTTTAAGGCTGGAAGGGTTAGCTTTCACCACTATCCTTGTTGGTGCGGCTTCATCAATGGACCTGGTGAAATAACATGCATAATGTAACCTCACACCACGTTGAATCCAATCTCTTGTTTTCCTTGGGTGCTTCCGATTAACTCTCAGCGGAGCTATCTATTTGGAAGAAAAACTGGTACGTCAGGAATGTTTTTTTATCGGTAAAGCTGCTCAATAATAAGATGAGAAAATATTTACTGGGCATAGACTAAAGCGAGGGGATACTGAAGCTGTAAAATGAGGAAACAAAAGCCACTCACTCTAATAGATAAGATTGGAAATGGAATAACCATCCCAGAGGAGCTCCGAGATAGAATGTGTGGGAAAACTTTATGGCGTTGGGAAGAGCCCATTACGTATTGGTAAAGTAGGAGAATAGGACTTGGGACGCCAT